>NC_056626.2:40385006-41014172 GCF_002870075.4 Lactuca sativa | reverse complement strand
GAAGAAGGAATGGTTGTTGTCCAAAGCAGATGAGCTTGGGTTCACATTCAACAGGTTCTGGTGAAATCTTTTCTATCTTGTAGTCAATCGGTCGATGATTAACATTTTATTTAGAACAAAATAATGTTTATATAATGAAGATTTTTAAGTGATATACCTTATTTTTTACATATAATTGCAACATACTTATATTTATTTACTAATAATAACAATGTACTTTATTTGTTTACCTATAATAGCAATGTACTTACATTTCTTTACTAATAATAGCAACGCACTTTACTTTAGCTACCAAGCAATCTTTATAATTTTTAACCCATAGTCTGATAATATAAATATATTTATTTTTTTACTTATAAAGGCAATGCACTTTATTTTTTACTTATAATAGAAATATATTTGCTTTCTATAACCAATATGGACATTGATTCAAGAAGAAGAAGATAAATGACTATTGATTTAGGTGTATAGAACCATGATTTTTCCTTTGGTTTCAATGATTTAGGAACAAGAATGAGATATTCACATGTCTCACTTCACAAGTTGCTTTCTTCTCTTAATCGACAAAACTTCTTATTGTCTTTGCTACCACCATTGCAGTTGTCACCATAACGTCCCCCATCAACCGTTTCATCTCACTTTCTCACTTCCTTCCTTGTCCCTCTTAATTTAGAGTCATGGGTTGTTTTCAAGACCTTAAATCAAAAGGAATTATGCATATATATTTAGATTAGAGAATAAACATATCAAACATTTGAACACAAGGACTTGCAATATTTTGATTTTTGATGATTTAAGTTTGTTTCTTTTTCCTTTTTCTGAAAATCTTGGCGCGTAAACCATTTTTTGTGTTGAATTTTTGGCTAATAAGCCATTTAAACATTTTCCAACAGTTTTTGACATGATATGTTGTATCATATGGGTTTTAACGTTTTGATTTTCTGAGTTTTTTTGTTTATCAAGTTGTCGTGATTAATATGGATTTTGTGTTTGGGGTTTGCAGATCTTTTTGTGTTTTCAAGTTATGGTGTTTCATCCTGTATCAAAATGTTAATTAACCATGGTTTCCAAATAGGTGTTTGAAAAAAATGCCCCTGGTAAGTTTTTTTTTTTCTTATCCAACACCGTTTCTTAGGTGTCGGGTAAAAAATGTAAAATTATGTTTTTTGAGATTAGTTGTTTTGGTTCATTTTTTGATGTAAAATAATATTGCATGTATTATGTAATAGTTACTAAATTTGATGTTCATTTTTTACTTGGCTTATGGAAATATATTTTTTTTTAAAGTATTAGTAATGTCAACTGCCAAGAGTGTCAGATAAGTCAATACTTCCTAAATATTTCACATTTATGAAGAAACGGTGATTTTTTATTTTATTTTATTTTTCAGCTTTGATATAAGCATGGAAGTGGAACCTGCTGGTTTTGCAACTTTTAGGGGCATAACATGTCGAGACACTGCATCTAAGGTTGATTATAATGTGTTTCACCTTAAGCAAAAGTATATTGATTCGTCTTTAAGGCCTAGGACAATTTGGCTATTGTAAAGAAAATCAATACAATCATTTGAATGATTTCATTACCTTTTTAATATAACTAGAAAATATATTAAAAAATTGATCTCATGGAAAGGTCAAGAATCATAAAATTTTAAATATTTTATCACTTTATCTAATATGAATTAAGTTTAAATTTAAATAGTTTTAAACTAAATATATTTTAAGATAAATTCATTTCTTTTTATAAATGGGTAATCTTTTTCTTTACATTATTATTATTATTTTAAATAAACGAATAAGTAAATGCATGATGTATTTTAAATCATTCTAAAACCAACCTAACTAAATCTGTTTTTTTTTCCAAAAATATTCAAAAATTTTACGAAATAAACTTTTAAACAATCTAAATGCCGCTAACTGTTTCTTCCAAAGTAGACATATCTTCTTTGGTCACGTCCTCAAAATATTTTACAAAATTAATTTAAATTAACAATTAGGTAGTTGTTAGTAGTTTTGGACAAAACATACCTGACATATAGCTAGCTATTTGACATGACATAATTTTTTTAATAGATATAAAAGTTTAAACCAAAATTATATTTTGTTAGTTTGATAAAAAAATCTAAATCTTTTACCCTAGTTTCCATAGTTTTTAGAAATTTATAAAACTTTGTACCATTGTATTATTTATATCAATTTCAGTTTATGTTTTATTTAAATTTATATTACATTCTACAAAATGATAATTTTCTAACATATCTACAAATACAAACTGTCAATCAGATATTCAAAACATTATGCTTTCGTAATTTCAACCAATTATTATATCATTACAAAATTACTGACAAAAGATATATACTTATTAATTATGAAAAAATTTTATAAGTTATAATTTAATTAAAATTATTTTGAATTTTCTCATCCGTGGTATCCACGGGTTATAATACTGTATTGTATTTGATTTATTCATGTTAATTACAATATCATTATTCTTCATTATTTCTAAAATTTGATATCTTTTTTTATTACACTATCAAAAGTATAAGTCTATTTCAATTTTTAAACCGTGGAGTTCCACGGATTTAAACCTAGTATTTCTATATTACGATTCTTTTTGACCCAACTCTCTTGTTTTCTTTGTATGTCCATTTACAGGTCCATGGTTTCACAGTCCATAGGTTATATATGTAACGCAGTCAATCTTCCACATATAAAAGTATCTTTGTCGACATCTATCTTCTATATAAGGCCGTCCCAGTTGATTAGTTAATTGGGCAATATGGGGTGATAGCCCATGACCTCCGATTCTTCAGGGGCCCTATTTTTATATTCTTTATTATGTCAGTATAAGAAAAAACATTATATATCATGTATAGTGGTTGATTTGAACGACCATCGATTAAAGGTCTATAAATCAATTATGATTTTTTCAATGGTAACAAAAAACCGATTCTGATTTTTTAGCGCAACATTCTGATTTGTTCTTTTTATTTTTGTTTTCTGAGTTTAATTTTTGTTTTCTGATTTGTGATTTTTATTTTTGTTTTCTGAGTTTAATTTCAGTCTTTTGTAATACATCGATTATGATAATCTAATTTTACGCATCCTTCAAAAAAATCGATCTTATATTTGTGTTAATCTAATTTCAGGTTGCCTCGCCGATAAAATGAATTCAAGTTTATGATTCTTGTCAATATTGTTTCTGATTCATGTAAATTGTAAGATTTCGTTGTTGTTCTTCACTTCTTTCATGTTAATTTTCTGATAAAAAGTTAATTTATGTGTTTTCTTTCTAATATTATTATTGATAGAGAAATTAAATATCGTCCTACTTTTTGTTCCTACATATCCTCCTACCCAATGAAATGGTGACATGTGTAATATTTAATGCTCATTTAATGAGATTTAATGATATTTTAGGATACTAATAGGACACATGTCATTATTTAAATGGGTAGGAGGATTGGTAGGATCAAAAGCTAGGAGGATATTTAATTTCTCTTATTGATAACTTGAAACTTCAACATCATAAGTTTTGAAATCGTTGTTGGAGCCTAGAAAACGATTCAAAATCTTTATCTTTGTTGCTAGAAAACGGTTCTAAAAACTTTTTAACATCACAAGTCCACAACTAGGTGTTGTTTCTTTTACTTCCTTTTTATCATTGTTTCATAGGTTTATAAAATAATAACATGTTGTGTAGAAAAATTTATTTGATAGTGAGAAAAAAAAACCCCAAAACAAAAAATAGAACTAATACTATTACAACAATTTATAACAGGTTTTTATTTAAAAGAAAAAGTAAAAACAAAAAAAAATCACTTTTATTTACTTTATTTATTTATTATTATTATTTTTTTTTTGGGGGGGGGGGGGGGGGGGGGGGGGGGAGGGCTTATCTTAATTTAGACCATCCCTGCTTTTATAGTTCTTCTATACGGAAATAAGGTAATTAACTTTTCGGTTTGTTCATTGGGTAATTAGTTTTTTTTCCACATCTAGGTAACAAACTTTTTGGAAGTGTTTACATATGATCATTGTGATCGGCTGTAGCAGGTTATGTTCGGTCATAATGATCATATGCAATTTTTTAAAAACCCGGTTTGAACCGGCCGGTCGAACCGGTTAGACCGGAAACCGGGGGAAAGAGCGGTTTAATTATCACCGATTTGATGTGGATTTTTGAACTGGATTAAACCGGCCGGTTTTGAGAAAACCTAGTTGAACCGGTCAAAATAAACCGGTTAAACCGAATAAAAACACATGGGAAAGAACCATTTGCTTAATAAACTTTGGTGATTTTTTTTCAAATCTATTTAGTTTTCTCTAACTAAAAACATATAGTAAATGTTATAATGTTTTTTTTGATGTGTTTGTATTCATCTAAAACTATATTCTGTTTTTGTATTATATTTTATTTTCTTTTTGACGTATATGTATTGATGTAAAACACTAAAACTTATGGTTATATGTAATTTTAATGTATTTGGATTGATCTACAACTTATTTTTATGTATATTTTTAATGTTTGAACTAGTAAACATCAAATTTATGATTTATATATGTATGTATGTGTAGGAAAATAGGAAAAAAAGATGAAAATTGTAGAAACCGGTTGACCCAGCGGTCGAACCGGTTAAACCGGTCACCATACCGATTCAACTAAAAAACTGGTTTTTAAAACATTGGTCATATGTGAACACTTCCAAAAAGTTTGTTACCTAGATGTATACAAAAAAAATAGTTATCCAAATGTTAACAAACTAAAAAGTTAATTACCTTGATAAGTCAATTTCTTTTCTTTTTTATTTTACCTTCTAATTTTGATTTGATATAAAATTTAACCTAAATGGTAAATATTTTTAAAACCACACCATTTTGATAAATATCTTTTTAAAATACATTACTTTGTTAAAAAAAGAACTCTAAATTTGACATGGAAAAAAACACATAGTGGTTTTCTAGAACTTTTATTATTTAAGATATTAAATATAAAAATTTAATTTTACTAGAGACTACAAGTATAAAAAATGGAGACCGACAATATTAAAAAAAAACATTGTTTGATGAGTTAAAACATAGAATATTGTTAATAGAGTTTCATGTTTTGATTTGCATTTCAAGTTATGGTTTTCAATTGATCTAGTTCTCCAATTTTTTCGGGTATCAATTTCCTGCAAGGATTGTGATGCAATAGGCTGTGGTGGTGGAAGATTTGACGAAGAGATAGTGAATTGTGGTGTTGGTTTGCCGAAGTTGAAGGATCGAAAAAAGATGGGATGGTGAAGACGTCGATGTCACTAAAGATGAAAAATAAATAGAAATTGAGGATGATGAGAGATGAGTTGGTGACTGGTGGGACCTAGATTAAATTTCTCAAATGTGGTTTCAGGTTTAGGGCGAGGATATACAAATATTTAGGGTCTATTAATTTTATTAAATATATAAAAAAATAAACACATAAATAAGAAAATTAATCAAAAAATAAATTAATAAGGGCATAATAATCTTTTTAGATAAGATATGGACCAAACGTATAACAAAAATAAATAGTAAAGACCATTCAAGTTAAAAAAAAAAAAAATAAGTTGATCAAACGCCCAAATTAGTCCAAACCACAGGGACCATTTTTGTACTTTACTCTTACCTTTTCGGTTTGTTCACATCCGATTAACTATTGTACATATTTAGGTAACGAAATTTTTGGAAGTGTTCACATATGACCTTTATGACCGGATGTAATCTGCTACAGCCAATCATAATGGTAAAATGTGAGTTGATCATAATGGTAAAATGTGAATTAATTATCATAATAAATCTATTTCCCTTCTTCGATACTCTATTCTAAAATTTGTTGTGTTGTTGTAACCAAAAATACAATTGCATGGGTATTTATTTTGTTTCCAAATTAACATGAGTGTAATATACAATGGCGGACATTAGTGGAACCCGAGGGTCCCGAGCCATTGCTCCGATTCCGACAGGTAGTCTATTTTTTTTCTACTAAGTGCAACGATTTAAAATACGAGTGCTACTATTAATTTAGATTTGTTAAAAAAAAAAATTTGTCACCCCTACTAAAACATTCTTTGTCCGCCACCGGATATATAGATATATAATTTCATGATTGTAATGTATACCAAATATTATTTGGATTACGAATCAGTATATAAATTAAACCATGAAAAAAAATTATATATAAAACTATCCCTTATTTTTAATTTTTTTTTTATCATGCGGTAAATAGGATAAAATAAAAGTTATGAATTTGAAATAAGAATTATCTTCCATCACTCCGGAGAGTTCTGATAGTGTTCTGATTCCCTCCCCAATATTTCAGTATGCGAACCCAAGATTCTGTTCTCTCATCGTAATCCATTATTTTCTTCGATTTGTTTATTATTATTATCATATTATTCTATATATTTATCAGGGTTTCGTCGAAAATTTAGTCGTATGGAAATCCTTGTGAAATTATGCTATCGATTATCAACTATCAAGGTTAGTTTTCTATCTGGCTACTTCTGCTCTTTTTTTGGTTTTCGTTTTTCCAAATCTTGCCGACGAATTGAAAACCTTCGTTCTATATTCAATGCAATTTCATCGACTCAAACTTTTGGTTTTTGAAGCAAAATTACTTTCTCTCAGCACCAAAATCAACCAATTAATTTAGTTTTGTCGAGTCATATCATCATTGATCATTCAATATAATCCGGAATTTGGGCTTTATTCGAATCAAAACAGTTTTAATCTCATGTAACTCAAAGGTCACTTTGACATTTGAGAAAGTCAAATACCAAGTCCTTTGTGTGCTAAAGAGGTGTTTTAACTTTTAGGTGTTCTATAATGTCGAGAACTATTGTGTGATTTTTCTCACATTCTATAAACTGATCTTGGTTTATCATCTAAACCCTTAATTTACCTTTTTAATCACATTCTCCATAGCTCTAGATTAATCAACCTGCAAAATCGTCATGGGATGCTTGCTTTGTTGTTTTCGTGCCCCCGAAGTTGACCAAGAAGATGAAGATCCCGATGATGGTCAACACATTCAACAGCCTAATGCAACAACCAATAGAAGCACTGAGGTACAAGACATTGCATTTGAGGTATGTTTTAAATTTTTAATTCCATATGGCGTTGCATTGCATTGAGTAATAACATTTTCCTTTTGTAATGTTTTCATTGGTACATTTTGTTAATTGTATAATCGTAAGTGTCCTAAAGCTTGTGTAATTGCCTTAATTTGTGTTTTGCATGTGTTTGTGAACACTTATTATGGTATCAAATGTAAAAAATGATCATATAGACTACTTGTGCTCCATTAAAGAATATACTATACATTCTGACTTTTAGGGACAATACTTTGCACATTTTGACCTTGAAAATAAGTAAAGGTTGCAAAAATTAGATTTAGATTTTCAACTCATTTAATTAATAGGGTCAACCCATGTAACCTGTTTATTAATTTGGTTGGCTTAAAGTTTAAATTTCGTGACATGTAACATGTTTATTAATTTGGTTGGGTTAAAGTTTAAATTTCGTGACATATCAACTCGCTCACATGTTTAAATATATAACATTTAATTTAATTTAATTTAACATTTGAACAATTATTTGAGTTTGTAATTTATAAGTATCTTCCTTATTTAATAGGTTGAGTTGAAAAAAATAAATAGTTTGACGGTTTAATTAAATAGGTCAACTCGAACTCAATCCAACTTGACCCATTGACCCCTAAAAATTAATTTATTTGACTAGTAAGGGCAAATTCATATTTTATTACTTCAAATGTATCAAATGTATATTTTATTATTTCTAATGAATTAAAGTTTTGTGCTCTAGAGTGATGCTCTTCTTGGAAAAGGATCAACAGATGTGACTCATTCACAAGTTGTACGAGAACCCGTTCTCGAAAGTAACAAGTTGATCTCTGAAAAATCAGAAGATGTAAAAGAAGATAATGAATGTCTCATATGCTTTGAGGGTGAGTATTTTTTTTTTTTTTTTTGGCATTCTATGTTTATCATAAACTTATGTTAACTATATTATTTTAGTTTCCAAAAACGAGAATTGGAGCTAGAATCATTTGTTTATATATTTGGTTGTAGAATATACGCTTGACAACCCGAAGATTACAACTAAATGCTTACACCATTATCATCTTGGTTGCATCTTGAATTGGCAAGAAAGAAGCGAGTTTTGTCCCGTTTGTTCAAGGGTAACACTTTCTTTTCATTTTTTTTAACTAATTGTTATCAACTACCAATTATGGTCACATTTAACTAACATTTGAGGTTTTTACAATTAAGTTCAAACTGCAAACTAACTTGTTTGACCACAAAAGTCAAAGTAATGGATACTGAAATTTGAATTTATAGGTGATGGATTTTGAGGAGATGAATTGACTGTGAAAGCGGCCATCGGTATGGATTTTTTTAGTCAACCGTATCTTGAAAAAAATTCTAACGGAAGATTAAGAAATCTGTGTTGATGCATTGGAAGAGAATGAACATATATTGATTGAGTTTTTTTTTTTTTTTATTTTTTAATTTATATTTGGGAGTATATTAAAATTTTGGTCCTAATAGTTTTTGGTTTTTATAGAATTTCAATATCATAGAACATTGTTATCATCGGCTTTGATTTGGGTGTGATAGGATTTGAGTTTGAAACTACTTTAGAGTATAAAGAATGTATCACTATAAAGTTTAATGGAATATTCAACTTTTATTTAGAGTTTACATCAAGCTTTACATAGTTTAGTTAAACTTTTATTTAGGTCGGTGAGAATGGTTCCACTCTTGATATATTAATTTACCTGCCATGTAAACTTTATTTGTCATTTTGTCATACCTTTTCAACATCTTGTCATTTTGGAGTTGGTTTGTCATACAACATTTTTTTCCTTTATTTAAACAAATTAATCTATGTAAAACCTAAAATTTTCATTAACTTGAAAAGGAATTACAATAAAAATTAAACATTAACTGTATCGTGTTTGGTATAGTGAGTAATATCTTTTATCGAGTTTCATGAGTTTTTTCCTTCTCTTTTGCAATGCTTAAATATTGCTTCGAAGTAGTTTTTAAGTTGTCAACCTTGGTCGTCGTTTTATCTACGTCACTTGAACTGCTTGCGATCCATTTACATTTCGTTTTGCTTTGTCTCTTCCCATGGGGCAAAATAGGTATTGGAACTGCAATAGGCTCATCTTCGTTAAGGTCTACCTCGACATGCGCATCCAACGATTGATTATGAGTGGTTTCGAATGTTTTGGTTCTTTTAGAACCACACGTGTATAATTTTGAAGTTTTGATATCTTTCCATTTTTCAGAGTCTTTCACAATAGTCCAAAACAAAATAAATTGAAGAGTGCCCCCTTATCATGCCGGTAAATTGCTAGAGTTTTCTTCAATATTGTTTCATCATTCACGTCACTTTGCCACTCACACTTCACGTTCAAGAATATGGCGTTAAACTCCATGTCAACTTTGTTGGTGTTCTTCCACTTTTAGTAAAAAGGTGGTCATATCTGTCGTTCCCAACTCTTGGGTCTTCCAAAACGTTAACCAATGTATGTGTCAAAGCCTTCTCTTCCTCAACAGTCAAATTCTTACAAGGTGTCTTTCCTTTTTTTTCTTGGGTTCTGATTGAGCTTATCATGCTTGGGTATGATATAGTGTTTCTATTGGAATTGAGTTTGGGATTGGAATTCGAATTAGGTTTCTTGAATGGTCTTAAATGGGTTGAAATCATTTTGGGATCAGAATAGGGATTAGGATAAGGATTGGAATTCATACTCAGATTTAGATTGGAATTGGCTAGGATGTGGACTGAGATTTGGATTGGAATTGGCTAGGATGTGGATTGTGGTACGGACCGACACCAAAATAATGGAAAGCAGGGATGAAAAAAATATGGTGATCCATTTGAGCTTAGTAGAGTATGGGTGATGAACAGATGAAGGGCTTGAAATGGTTGTATTTTGGGTATTATTCTTATTTCTTCTTGGAGTTTTTAGGTTAAATTTTATAAAAGCCAAGTATGTTTGACATGTATGTAAAAGTGTTATGTCTTGCTTTTATAAAGATGTATGTGTCAAAGTAATGAACATATGTATATGCATAAACTTTGTGCATTTAAACATATAAATATACATGAATAGTAATAGCTTGAATCTTTAATATACTACAAAGTGTTATAACCTGTTTGTCATAATATGCAACGTCACATAAAAATCATATAATTTTGTATCATGTAGTATTTGTTGTGTGAACTGGTTATTTTACGATAAAATAGTCATAATACGTATACGAAAAGTTTATACTAGTTTATTCATAACAATATGGTATATTGTTAAATAATAATACTTTTATAAACTAGGTTTATTGTATTTTCGCATAAAAAGGTAATTGGTCTTTATAAACAAAATATATTGGCACATGTATCCCCCCCCCCCACCCCCCGGAAATAATTAAAATATTAAAAATGAGTCGTAAGCACTCACTTTCGTAGCGTGAACGAGGCTCGTGGTGTGAAAGTTGTCGTGAAAGTTGTCACATGATGTTCCTTGCTCTTAAAGCGAACCACCAAGTATATTTATATTTCCTAATAAACAAAAGGGTTAGTTTTGGTATTAATTATTAAGTATATGGTGGTCTTTCTTAAAATAAATAAACTCTAGGATTTGATTTTGCCAAAATCATACTTTAGGGGCTGATGTTGCGAATTATTCTCAAGACAGGGGTTAATCATGTGCAATTGAAACTATTTTAGGGTTTTAGGACTTAACTTATTAGGTTTTTCTGGGGGAGGGACCAATTATGTTCAATTTTAATGAAAGTTTGATTTTTTGCTTTGTCCTTCGACCGGATCAAAATCAAAACTCATTTTCTTATTGAAGCTCCATGACCGATCCAGACAAGTGGATCCATTTAAAAAAAGATTAGGGTTTTTCCCCTTTTCTTGTTTTGATCAGGTGATATTAAAGGAAAGAACGAATGCGCCAAAAGGAAACATGAAGGCAGTAACATCAGTCCGACGATCGATGATCAGTTTTGGGTTAAGGGAGCGTCGTCGGTGGTTGTTGATGTCGAAGAAGATGGAGTCTCCGGTGTTTGACGAGGCTGAATGGGGGAAGCAGCGAAGCTGCTATGGTCTTCAGTTTCTTGCCTGATCGAAGGGACGAAGATGAACAGAAACAAATGATGAAGGAAGGCACTAATGTTCGTCTATCGCCTCGCAAGCCGATATGGTCTTCGGGGGTTCAATGAGGCCAGAGGGGAAGGTGGTTGAAGCAACGAGGATACACCCTTCTGACTGTTAGGTGCGAAGAAGGAGGATCAATTGGTGACATAGTGAGTTGATAGGTCGGTGGTGGCTGGCAAATCGCGAGAAGGGGTGAGGGGTTCGACGATGGCTGACCAGGAAAGCCGCAATTGTTAGGAAAGATTCTTTGTGTAACGCCTGTGTTTCGTAGATGATGTCATAACTCATTTTGAAGTAATAAAGATGAATTATTTGACTATTACATAAATTATGTGAATTTATGTGCTTTATACTTATTTATAAAGGTATAATAAATAAAGGATAAAAATAAGCGTTAAAATTGAAGTGTTATATAAACCTGATATCGATAAAGAAAGTTGTAGTGGTCGTGACAAGGATTTCAGACATATAAAGAACGCTAAAATCCGAGTTATAACGAAGAAGTTATGACTTGTCGAAGTTTCGCAACAAAACCGACACGACGCTCTGTGACGTAAAAAGTGAGTTTACGATAAAATGCTTTTTAGCCTTAGAGATTTAAACAAAAGTCATAGTATACGTTAAACCGAGAGAATGCATAAAAAGAACGCCCAAATCTGACTTCGTACGATGAAGTTATGATTTTTCTAAGATTTGACATATCAGTGCACAACCGGGAATTCGAATTTTATATCGAGCGGTTTTTGGCCAATGCAACCTAAATGAGATTTGAAGATCTCATTATTAGTAGCGCAACAGTAAAAAGACAGACGAAAGCGGACGTCGGATAAAGAAGTTATGAATTTTTAACGGACTTTTCATGTCTCGGCCTGTTAAAAATATAACTTTAAAAATAAAGTCAAAATTAGTCGACGGAGTCTAAACGAAAGTTTTATAGTACGATCGCACCTACACGTGGATATAAAGAACGTCGAAAACGGAGCTCATATGCGAGAGTTATGATTTTTAGAAGTCGAGAATGAGCTGTGCGAGTTTGGGTGACGTGGCGCAATCCTGGCTGTAGATTTGTCCCCACGGCTAGCCACCAGATGGTGAAATGTGGCATGGACTCGGTGAGTAGGTTCACTGACTCGGCGAGTTGAGCAGTTTCCCAACCTATAAATAAAGGTGAGGGGGTAGCTCATTTCACACCAATTCCCTCATTCTTTCTCTCTCTAACACCCTAAACCCCCCAAAGCCTAGGGTACCTTCCTAGCACCAGAAGAAAGCCCCGGAGCACCCGAAGGCTCCAAGAAAAAGAGTTTTTTGGTTTGAAACTCTGCCCGTGTAGAGCCCGGTTTTCAAGCAAACCTCCCGGTTTCATCAAAGCGAAGTGCTGTCCAAGTTGGAATCACCACCTTAACAAGTGAGTGTATAGTCACTTTCATCTTACACATAGATATGAAGTATTTTATATCAATTAAGCTTTAAGTGTATATATATTATCTATTTACTTGAGATCTATGCTGGATGAGAAAGATCTAAACCTCTTTCTTTTTAGATCTGAACTTTTTCCTTCAGATCTAGACTTTTTCTTTCAGATTTAAACTTTTCTTTCAGATCTGAACTCTTTCCTTCAGATTTAGACTTTCTCACTTCAAATCTGAACCTTTTAGATCTAAACCTTATATATAAATAATTTATACTTGAGATCTATGTTGTATAGAAGATTTAAACTTCGTTTTCAGATCCGAACTGTATATGTATTTTTTTTTTGTCAAATCTAGACATTTTTCTTCAGATCTGAACTGTATATGTATTTTTACTTTGAGATCTATGTGGGGTGAAAGATTTGAACTTTGTTTTTCAGATCTAGACTAATTATGTATTTTATATATACAAATATGTTGGGTAAAACATGGGTAGATGAAATAGTTGATGTGTGATGAAATAAAATGACGAGAGGCATCAATGTTGACGTTGATCCAATCATCTAGCGGAGTATGGATGACGACCACGAACTTTTCTAGGAAGTCCAGTGGAACGCTAGCAGGCTCGCCACTTATAGGTGTTTGTGAACGATGTGTTCATCGGTGTACTCCACCCCCCCCCCCCTAATGGTTGCCTTACGGACCAATATGGTTGAGGAATCCCCTTAGCAGTAGTGTCCACCTCGAATGAAAGTCCTTAGGAGAGGTCCCTTATAATAGATGCTGTAGGGATGTAAAGTGAGGATAATGGGAACGGGTAATCGGGTTGAATAATTGTTGAAAATAATAAACTTGTTTATTGTAGGTTGAAAACCCTATATGCTCACCAGACTCCCCAGCCTGACCCACTCAGTTTCTTGTATTATGTGTACTGGCAAAAGCATAGTTGGATGATCTGACGAGAGATTAAGGATTTTAGGCCAGTAGAAAATAAATAGAATGTTGTAAGACCTATGTTGTTTTAAGGCCAAAATTTATTTTGTGGTCTATGATGTTTTTGGTTTATGCTTATGACCGGTATCGATGTTGACATCCCGAGTTTGTAATATAATGAAAATACATTTCTTTAAGGAAATGTTTTGATAAATCTTTATCATATTTTGTTTTGGGAACAAATTCCGAAACACTTTTCTTTAAAAATTTACTCCGCTTTTATTAAAAAAACATAAACGAAATCGGTCTTTTCTGGCCGTAAAAATGGGGATGTCACAATTGGTATCAGAGCATTAGTTTAAGAGAACTAGGAATTTGTAGGATTTCTAGACTTAAACTTAGAATGTTAAGCGATGCAATAAGGATTTGGAATTGTGAAATGAGCATCATTGAAATGTTGTCAATTGATCTATTTCACAAAGTAAAGACCATAGAAAACATAGTGTGCATGTTTGGAGCATGGGACAACTATTGTTTTAATTCAAGTATTGAGTTGATAAATCGAAACATTATACAATGAATAATGTGTGATCAATATGGTGATCAAATAAAAGGTGTTTTATTTATATTCATAAGTTCTGAGACCATATTGGATTCGATTATTCTTGTGTTTCACTTTGCATGTTTTGACTTCCCGAATAACTAAGTTATTCAAACTATCCACAGTCGATCATACTTTGGAAGTAGGTATTGAGGCAAGACTGTCATGAATGGGTCTGTAGTTTGTCTAGGTGTTTTAGACATAGTTGCAGTGTTCATAAGTACTCCTGGAATAAGATTCGAGTATTGGATTCAACCCACACTCATCTGAATCACTTCATGGATTTTATCACGAGTGATTATGAGAAGATAATATCTTATATTCTTGAAATGGAGACATGTGAGTTGTAGTTGTGAGTCGGTTACACATTGACGTATGTAAACACACCAATAACTTGGTGTTATAAAACATATTGTTGTGTGTAATTTGATGAGTAAGTACAAGCAAGCATTTGGGTCAAAGTTTATCCGTTCCTTTTACCCCGTGTGGATAAAAGTGATATCTGTGGGCCCCTCGATGATTTAGTGATGACACCCCTAAGTGCTTGGCCAAGCCTGGACTGATTTGATTTGTTCAATTAGTCAGTCGTCATAAATCGAAAATCAGGAAACAACAGATGGACAGAGAGAATGATTATAATCCATGTCTCAGTCCATATGATATCTAGAATGGAGGAATATATGATCCCTTATCTAATGGACGCATCATTGACTAGGTCAGAGTTCGAAAACAGATTTTAAGAGCAATGATTGCTAGTCGGGTTGTGGAGTCGTACTTGCAATAATAGTTATTAGACTTATCCAAGTGGAAGACTGTTGGATTAGGTGTTTAAGCCCATAACTATAATTGGTATGTACTTGACCCGAGAGTAGCATGGTCTATTTGGGTTGCATATCACCATGACAATTTGAGAGGATGGACTTTTGAGAAGAGGTTATTTATGATTTGTTAATATATTATAAGTTCTAATATATTAATATGAAATCATATTATTTAATTAGTATTGATTAAAAATTAATTTGGAATTAATTTTGTGATCAAAAGAGACTAATTAAATATAAGGGGTTGATTTGGTAAATCATTTATTCTTATGGTTTGGGCCAATGATCCATGATTTATTTAGGTTGGGCTAAACCAATGTTACAACCCATGGGTGATCCATGGGGGTTTAAACCCATGGAACCTAAGGAATATGGAAGGTCATACACATTAGGGTGTACATGGTGTAACCCTAATCTTGCCACACTATATAAGAAGCCCCTTAGCATTCAAAATGGCACACTAATGATCCTGGAGTTCCATGAGCCGATTTTAGGTGCAAGAATATTATCTCAAAAGCCATCCTTTGTCCAAAGGTGTGTTGTGATTCCATTTGAGGTGCAACACTTGGGGCACTAAGTTCTTAAAGTCCAAACTCAAGAAGTTCTACAAGCTACAACAAAGAGGTAATTCTATAACTCTCTTTTATGTTGATTATGTCATTTCCATGCTAGTTGTAAGCTTAATGCTTTTAAAACAATATTGCATGTATAATTAGAGAAAACATAGATCCAAAACATTTAGACACGAGCACTAGTTTATTTTAGGAAAGATGCGTGTCTGACGAGAGATTATGGATTTTATGCCAGTAGAAAATAAATAGAATGTTCTAAGGCCTATATTGTTTTAAGGCCTAATTTGATTTTGTGGCCTATGATGTTTTTGGTTTATCCTTATGATATTTAGCGATGTTGACATCCCAAGTTTGTAATATAATGAAAATACATTTCTTTAAGGAAATGTTTTGATAAATCTTTATCATATTTTGTTTTGGGAACAAATTCCGCAACACTTTTCTTTAAAAAGTTACTCTGATTTTATTAAAAAGCAAAAACGAAATCAGTATTTTCTGGCCGTAAAAATAAAGATGTCACACTTTGTCTTCATCTGATCGGGCTAAAAGGGAAGGAACAATAGGAAGTAGAAAAATTGATGCAGGGGCTGGCAGATTTGGCAACCAAAGAAGAGGAAAATGGAAGCAGATGGGGTTCGACTGTGGTGCTCGATGAGAAAGATGGAGACGGACTGTCTCCTTCAAGCGATTGCAGGTAACGGATGGGGCTGCTTCATCGATCCCGTGTTCTTTCTTTTCTCTTTTTTTATTGTTTGATAGAAATCATTGGGGTGTTTGGGTTGGGTCGTTTGATAGGTATGAACAAGAAATCAAATGGGGGGTCTCGGTGGTTGAAGGTAATTGGATGGGGGGTCTGATCTGGCAGCCTCCCTTGCTCTTCTTCTTTCCCTTCTTCTAACTATATATGTGATGTGCACAATACTACCCACTAATTTTATAATTTATAACCTAACTACCTTAACTAACTAAAATGCACCTAGGCAGTGTACCTAGTCGAATTATAGAATAGTTGGGTAAGTTGGGTGTCGATCACAGGGAACGGTGTTAACTAATTTATTTATCTACTACTAAATTAACCAAATTTTAGAGGAAAGATGGGGTTTTATCTGATTGTGCAAGACCAGACGAAGTTAAATCACAGAATTCAATGAGTTAATTAAAAACACTCATGTCTAGTTCGAATTAGGCCTGTCGAAAAAAACCGAAACCCGTTCTAACCACCCGAACCGTTTCGAATTTAGGTAGAATGGGTCGGGTAGAACGGGTAATGGGTTTAAACATTTGGGTAATAAGTTAACCCTATAATAATATAGGTCGGGTTTAAGGTATGAATATTTATTTTCGGGTATACCCGAATACCCGAATTCGTTTTTTAAATAATACCAAATATACAATGTAGTCACGTACGCACGCTTTAAAAAAAACCCTTCGTTACCTTCTTATGAACGCCGGCTCGACGCAAACTCGCAAAGGAAATACGACGCTGAAATCCTGAACCCTAATATACAAGGTGCACAAAAATAAAACCAAACATCGATAAGAAGTGTTTTTGTTATAAAATGATGAATTGTTGTAGTCTATATTAATACGTCACGAATTCTTCAAACACACTTGAAACTCTTTAATTAAAAAAATCAAAAGTGACATTTAAGAAATTTTTGGGTATACCCGATAATTTCCCGACCCGACCTTAAACCCGAATACCCGAAAACCTGAATTACAATATAGGTCGGGTATCGGGTATTATTATTTTAAGGAAATACCCGTTCGACCCGACCCGACCCGTTCTACCTGAAACCCGAAAATTTTACCAGTTCGACACCCCTAGTTCGAATTCACTTCGTCCTTATGGCTAGCTAATAATTATGGATTATCAAGTTGGTTATTATTATATTAGTAATTTAAGTCTAACTTTACTAATAATTAATTAATTCATATAAAACTATGTATGGTCACACACAATTAAACACAGAACCAATTATGATTATGAATATGCTATGTAAGATTTATTATGCAAATGCAATTATGGTCATAATCTACGTTCTCTAGCACAATTAAATTTATTTACTTTATTTACTAACTAAGATTGGTCAATCCTAGCTCGAGCAATTTAATATTCACTAAATCACTAGGTAAACAAGTTCATGTAGTTAATAGCACTAAGCTACACAGAACATGAATTTAAGCAACTAAAGAAACAAACATAAGCATGCTAGGTAACGATAAATTAAGCACAAGCAACTAACCAACTAAATAAATCCATGTAAATTAATCTATTCATAAGTTTGAAGCTTCATCTAGCTAGATAAGAGTAGCTAGATTCAGCTGATCATAATAGCAACTAACAAACAAACACAAACTAAATAGGCAAACATGTTCATAAGTATCAAATAAGTAACTAAATTATGAACCTCTACTCCCTTGGTGTTGAAAACCTTTTTCCAGAACTTCTCCTCTGCTAAAATTCGTTTTGTGGAAACCCTCCAATCAGCCAAAAGTCTTCCAAGTCGTAATGGGCAAGGGAATTTATAGTTTTCTGATTTCCCGAGTTCACGTCGTGAACCATAAAGATTCACATCGTGAATATGAGATAAGCGTGTTCGGTAAGGACTCTTTCACCCGCATGCATATCTTCTAGAATTCTCCACTCATGTCGTGAATCATGAACTATTCACGTCATGAGTGCGTCTTTTGCTGACTTTTTTTCGTTCTTCTTTTCTTCAATCTCCAAAGTTCCATATTCTGTCAATTTCAGTCCCTATCTTCGAAAATGCTTCTCTTTGGCTGCAAATAACAATTTAAACTTATAAGTACCATTATTCTATGCAAATAACCAAAATATTAATAAGAATGTAAATGAATATTGCCTAAAAATGTGCATAAATATGGCAATATCAAAATACCCCACACTTGTTCTTTTCTTGCCCTCAAGCAAATCTAATTATTAAATCAAACCTTCATCACTAATATTTCATAAAATAATCCAACTCAAGCTCAACCATTATGCTAAGACCTCAATGCATGCATTTGTGTCTAAAATTTTTCCTAAGTAACCCCCCTCAAGTCTAAATACTCACAATCCTCATAAACATTCACCCACTTTTTTTTAACAATGCTCATTTTATGCAACCATCCGAATACATCCGCAGAAGACTACCCTAACCTCTAAGTATTTTTGTAAAGCTACCCAAGCATACATAAACTAGAGAATTACAACTTTCTAGAAGATACCACAACTTGGAGCTCTTGAATTCTTCTTTTCTTTGATATTTGATCTTTGATTTTTTTGAATTCACCACCTTTTTGTGTAACTTTCGTATCTTCAATTTTTGAGACATTAGAATTTTGATCTTTGATCTTCATACTTTGATACTTTTATGCTCCAAAATTCTTCAATTTCTTTACTTTTGGTAATTTCTCTTTTTTTTTACATGTATATCTCACTTCTTCTTTTTTCACTCAAAACCTACATGCTTAAGCAGGGGCGCTTAACTTCAACTTTTATTGGGTAAGACATAGCTCTCTTGGATACATTTCAAGTCTAGGATGCTAAATATATTGCATCCCTCAAACTAAGCGAGGTTGTGATTTTGTCCCATGATTTCATTAGAATAAAGGAGGCCACAAATGCACTATAACGTATATCGGCTCAACTAAACATTTAAGCTCTTATCGGATCATCCTAAAGCAATACTAGCAACTTAAGTTTAAATTAGTATTACTAGAACTAATTAGACTATTATTTCAAATCTATGAAAATTTTTAAGATTTCCTATAATTTCTAGCAATTTACTTTTCTACCCTCTACCCCACACTTATTACATACAATGCCCTCATTGTATGCATAAAATAAAATTAAAAAAAAGGGAGAAAAAGGAACAGACTCCCCTGGGATAGAATTGGCAAGATCGAACTCCAAACGTGTAGTTGACATGTGCATCTTGAACATGGAACTTCATCTAAATAGGAACTTGGACTTGAACTCACAAAAGATGTAAGTAAGCCAACAATCGAAAAAAACGAATCGAAACTTCAATCTTCCATAAGAGTGGTGTAAGTCTTCAAAATGTATACAATAATGTATAGTAGAGGAAATGGCCAGAATGCTCGTCATAGAAACACCGAATTTTGTGAAAATGGGAAATTCACGACGTGAATAGTAGATGTTCACGTCGTGAAAACTGGGCGACTGAAAAAGGAAACCGCTCATTCTTCTTATTACTTTTTGTAGTGGTGTTGATTATGATGGCATGTGCGGAATTAGAAAGATCTAGTGAATCATCATGTAAAATCAAGAACACAAGGAGTAAATAAATCTTTGTAAGCTCTTATTAGATCAAGAAAGAATATACAAATGGGTTTGTACAAAGTTTCTCTCTCTAGTCTAACACTCCAAATGGTTCACTTCTTTCATAATGAGAATCACTCACTTCCTATTTATAGGAAAGACTCAACCCATTTACACATACAAAGAGGAAATCCTAAACACTACATCCAAGCATGACTTTGCACCCTAACATTCTCCCCCTCAAAGTTATGATTGGATGTCCGACTTTAATCTCCAACGAGCAAGCGCGATTAAGACCAAACTCCCCCTCGAAGTAACACCGGTCTTCAAATCCGCAAATGAATATTCGACAAACCTGAGAAGCTTCGAATACCCATCATTCTCCCCATTTTTATAATCAAAAAATGATTATAAAACCCACTAAGAATGAGAAGCGCCCGAGGAATAGTCTTCACAATACTCCCCCTTGATGTGTACCAAAAATGAATCACCAAAAATCTTGCACGGAAAAACAATCACGGAAAAGCCACAAAAATTTCCAATTTATGAAATTTTTTGACTTTTTGGGTGAAAGTTGCAAGATTTTTCAAAAACCGGGTAAAAATTGTCATTTTCTGAAACTTGCAGTGACCCGTTGTGCCAAAGAAATTGAGAATGATTTTGGAATTATGAGAATATGATTTTGATTTTTGGATTGATCTTAAAAAAAAAATTGGATCAATCAATGAGATTGAAACGGATTTGATCCAATGAGGCAAATTGATCAAAAATGAAAAACGAAAAATACTAATCGAAATCATGGATATTTTGGAATCCATTTGAGAATTTGAGTTACCTTTTTCACGAATCGAGATCCATTTTCAACGAACGAATCAAATTTGGAAGATCTTGGTTCTTTTTTCGGAATGAGAAAATCTCCAAATCGAACATTGTACCACCCACCATGCGAGATGTACAACTCGTTCTTCGTGTTCTTCAACGATCCAAGAACATCTTCAAAAGAACCACCAACACTTTTGGGTTTTGACTTCAAATTCAATTCAACACTTGGAGATTGTTGCTTTGGAACCCAAATTTGCTTCACGGATTTTGGCTTCACAACATTTGAAGATTTTTGTGAGTAAACCCGCTTGTTTTTATGATTGATCTTCTTCTTCTTTTTGTTTCTCATCTTTTTGCTTCTTGAAGACTTGATTTCATGAACAAACCTACTTTCCACAACATCAACTCTGTGAATTTGAATCAAATCTTTTGGAGTTTGATACTTGTGATTTTCTTGGATCACCGGCTTCCGATAAGGAATCATTCCTTCAAACGAATCACAAGAACACAAAATATCATCGGTTTGAACTCCAATTGAGCAAAAAACTTTTTCATCTTGAAAATCAACTTGAACTCCTTTTTCTTGAACATCATCATCATCAAGAACACCATCCCGAGCTTCACGAAAATCTGCATAATATTCAAGTTTATTGCTTCCATATTTACATTCAGCACGAGAAATTCCTTTTATGACTTCTCCATCTCTTCTATTTCTTCGTCTCTTTTGATATGTTGTAACCAAACGATCAAACAAATGTTTGGTTCGAAAAATTGGACAACTAATTAATTCTCCAACTTCATTCTTTTCTCCATTTACAACAATATCATATTCACTTTTCAATCCAACAGTTAAGCTATAAAGAAGATATTCAAATGAGCATTCACTTTGAACATCTTCACTACGTATCATCCATTTCTCCACAATTTCTTCTTTTCTTTCGAATCAAATGATATTAACTTGGGTTTTCTAGAGAGAGAAAAAGTAAATCAAAGAGATCTCTAGAGAGAGAAAGTGAAACAAACAAGTATTCTAGAGAGAGAAAATCGAATTATGGATCAAATCAAGGAAAAATTCGATTTCTAGAACACAAAACACTCTCAAAACACGAAGATCCAAGATCATAAAATGAATCACTAAATCAAAATCTCCATCAAGGATCAATTCTTGATGAAATCAAGAACACCTGCTCTCATACCAATTGTAGTGGTGTTGATTATGATGGCATGTGCGGAATTAGAAAGATCTAGTGAATCATCATGTAAAATCAAGAACACAAGGAGTAAATAAATCTTTGTAAGCTCTTATTAGATCTAGAAAGAATATACAAATGGGTTTGTACAAAGTTTCTCTCTCTAGTCTAACACTCCAAATGGTTCACTTCTTTCATAATGGGAGTCACTCACTTCCTATTTATAGGAAAGACTCAACCCATTTACACATACAAAGAGGAAAGCCTAAACACTACATCCAAGCATGACTTTGCACCCTAACACTTTTAGCATTCCACTCCAATATCAAATAAACAAAAACACTTCTGAATGCAAAATCTCTATGACTCCTTGCTAATTTCATCCTCTTTCTTGACTCACCCCACACTTATTTTAATTGTGGGTTTTCGAATCTTAACTCTAGACTCGTAACGACTCTTGACCAGACTTTACTCCCTTCCTAAGACTCCTTAGCAAGCTGTAGTTCAAACATTCAAAAGAAAATAAAGGTAACATAATAGACCAATAATTGTTTAACAATCCATACAATGTTTTCAAACCAACAGTTCAAAACCCATCAAACTAAAAACTAAAGACTAAATAAGTAACAATCCATCAATCATCTTCCTCTTCATCCCGAGCTCCACTAGTGCCTGCCCCATCTCCTCATTGCCCTCGATACTCACTCATCCTGGGGAAAATTGGGTAGTGATACCCAAGATGAGGAGGCTGCTCCACATTGAAGTGTCGAACCATATTCTCCATAGTCCCTCCAATCCAGTTCACGCTCATGGAAAGCTGGTCAAAATATCATGTCATATAATCCTCGATATGTGATCCTACCATAAGTGCGGGTGGATGCACCGGCTGTTCTCTTTCCCCTCTTCGTCTCACATTTCTGCGCCTCGGCCTTGGTTGTGGCTGCTGCTCGGGTTGATCACCCTGTTACTCACCACCCTCATCATCCGACTCCACAATACCCCAGTGGGTTCCAAAATTTTGGACCACCCGCATGGTCTCCAAATACCCCATGCTAAACTCATGACCATCCATGTGGGTCATGGAATGAGTGATATCGGGAACCAGTAACCGATACGATCGGTCCAACCGGGTAATGAATTGCCCTCCACAAATAGGGCTCCCAGGGTGAGAACTGGCAGCAGAGTCAGCCAAGAAGCATGCTAAAAAGTAGGGAATGTTGCAACACACTCCCGGCTGCAAAATGCACCATAAAAAGAATAAATTCTGCTTTGTCACTTTATCCCCATGCCTTTTGTGATTGATTGAGAAAGTGATCAGTTAGTGGAGTAAACGGTGGATAGGAGACCGAATGTTGCTCTCGGGGGACACTCCGGAATTGAATATCCCGGAGGCAATAGTATGCCAAAAATCATACCAAGTAACACCATCAGCATACCCTCGAGCTGCCTCCCTCAAAAACATGTCACACTCGGGAGTCATTGCCTCTTAGGGATTATAAATCCCAACCCTCCACGAAAACTCTATGAGGCTACATTCCCGGTACTCCCCCCCCCCCCCAAGACGAAAGATCAGTGCTTGCTGATAACGGGGATCTTGGACATTCTCGTGGAATGTCACTGTGGAGAAAAACCCCACACAAAATTCTATATAAACTTGCTCTTGAACTCGGAAAATATTTTGCCACCCCGCGCAAGTAAAAGAAAAACCATCCTTTATAAATACTTTGGTAAGAAACGGGGACATCTTATCCATGATTCCAACCTCCCTTAAGCGTGTCCAGTTTATGGTGGGAGAGACTGTAATCCCGCGGTTGGATAACCACCCCAATCTGTTATTCCATCGGGTCAAGACTCCTTGATAAACTGAAGTTGGGAAAGTATAAAACGGGTGTAAACCCGCCACTCCAATAGACACCTCCCTTCTAGGACCCATTCCTGCAAAAACAAACAGCAAACACAGCCAAAAGAAACAACCCAACAAATGAGAAACAAAAAAAAACATGAAACTGTCCAGTCCAGAATTCACGTCGTGAATTCCTAGGAATTCACGTTGTGAGTTCGTCCTTGCAAACTAAAATTGTCCATTTTCTGTAGAAATCGGGCCAATACAATGCTTGGGGTTTACTCCTATGCTAATTCCAACTACAAATCGTCAACATTCTAAAGCTATTACGAGATTTTTAGGGAACAATTTCAACATTTCAAGTAATTACAAACCCTAACCCTAAGTTTCATCTATTAAAGAAGAATTAGACATGAGAATAAAGAAGTATTACCTTAGATCGAAAGATTACGTAAGCAAAAACGAAAATGGAGTGTATGTCGGTCAAAATCGGAGCAAGGGGGACCAGTTTTATCATTCACTTCGTGAGGAATAAAGAATAGTTTGGTCAAAGAGGATTCTATGTTCTTTAATCTGTGGTCTCGTGTTTGTTACTGTTCACGTCGTGAATCCTGTCTGGGCTTAATTTTGGGCCAATCATTCTACATCAAAATGGGACTGATCTTGAAATTATTGGATCATTTAATAGAAAATGGGCTAATTATGGATCAATGATATATTCCCCATTTCATTCAGAACTCACGTCGTGAATCATAATGATTTACGTCGTGAATACTGCATGATAATATAATTTTTATTAATTCCAAGTTTGTCTATTAACTAGATTCTTAATTATTATCACTTCATTTTTAGGGACCCCACACTCAGTGTTTAATTATGAATAAAGTGAGTTGGATGATATGATCGATGTTTCTAAAACTAAAATGCAAAAACTAAAAAGAAAAAGAAAAAACGCAAACCAAACTCGAGTTGCCTCCCGAGAAGCGCTTCTTTTTTAGGAGTCTTGAGCTGGACTCCGTGCCTCCTACGTCGACTCGTCAGCAGAGTCCACCACCAAGATCTTTTTCTCCTTGAAACGCCTCTTGTAAGCTTGCACTTGACGAATATACGCATTTTTAGAATTCTCCTTTTTAGCCTTGACTTCGTTTCCATCGAGCTTGCGTTTGATCCCTTGAATCTTCAATTTTTCATCATATTTAAGCTTCATAATATCCTCCTCCCCCTTCACCACTGGGCTAGTCTCCTTTGATGTGACCTCCTCTTCATCACTAGACATGTCATCACTTTCCTTACTCACCCAAGACGTTGGTGTTTTATAAGCAAACACCTCGAATACAAGTGGAACAGAAGCTCTTGGCGTGGTGTACTTGACTTGCTGAATTGTTTCAATTTCTTCTTCCATAAGTTTCTCCAATTCTGCAAGCTCATTGTTATCTTCAATATTAAACACTTCACCTTGAACATCATATCCTTGGAAACCATGTTGTAGTCCAAAAGTTTCTTCTTCATCACCGACCCTCAACGTGAGCTTGGATTCTCGAACATCGACAAGAGCCCTAGCAGTATTTAGTAAAGGGCGACCTAAAATGATGGGGACATTCACATCCTCTTTCATGTCAATCACTACAAAGTCAACTGGGAAAACAAATTTCCCAATTTTAGCTAGGATTTCTTCTACTATCCCTCTTGGGTGAGTCATTGAACGGTTTGTCATGTGAATTGTCATTTTAGTTCCCTTCATCTTCTGAACATTTAACTTTTGATAAAACGAGAAAGGAATCAAATTAATGCTAGCCCCATAATCGGCTAAAGCATATGTCTTCATCTTCTTACCAAACTCGCATGGAAGAGTGAGGCGTTCAGGATCTCCCATCTTCTTAAGTATCTCTCCTAACACAACCCTTGAGCTTTGTTCACTTAGAATTACCTTAGAATTCTTTTTTCAATTCATTTCGAGTGTCTATTAAATCTTGGAGGAACTTAGCGTATTCGGGAACTTTTGCAAGTGAATCAATAAAAGGAGAATTAATAGAAATGTCCTTTATTTGCTGAATAAACTCCAGATGTTCCCTTTCCAGTGGAATAAGATTAGCTCGAGACGAGAATCGCAAAGGCGGTTTATAAACTCTAACAGATACGGAATTCTTCTGTTCAGACCGAGCCCACGACGTGAGCATAGCAGGCTCATGACGTGAATTGGGTATTCCAGCAGATTCTTCATTTTCGTGTTTTGTCTGGGGGGAGCGTACCGGTAATGGCAAAGGCGGTTTATAAGTTGGAACAGATACGATTTTTTCTGTGACCGATCCCACGACGTGAACTTATCGGGATCACGTCGTGATTCTGGCTTTTCAACAGCTTCTTTATTTTCAAGCTTCGTCTTCTTAGGCTTTGGTTCAGATGGTTTTGGCTCCACTTCTAAAGCTTCTAGGAATTCAGAAATCGCTTCTTTTTCAGTATCAATGGCCATGACGTGAGATTGTGTCTTCATTTCAGGAACTTGTGGAGACAATCTTTTATTTACCAAAGTAGTAAGTTGGCCAAGTTGAACTTCAAGGTTATTGATGGAATGTTGCTGATTTTTTAATAATGATTGTTGGTCAATCATCATAGCATGATGATTCTTCATCATAGTTCTTTGATATTCCACTGCAGCATCAGTAGCATCATGCCTTTTTTCTGAAGCTTCCATAAACTTCATTAACATGGTCTCTAGACCAACTTTCTTCTCAGCTGGTGGTTGCTCTCTTTGGTAAAAACCCCGGCCAGTTTGCCTAAATTTCTCTTCTTTTTTCTTCTTGTATTCATCGTAAGGCAGCCACTCCTTCTTTGGTTTTCTCCAATCTCCATCGTATTTATCCCCACTTGAATAGCAAACTTGAGCTTTCTTGTTTCCATATTCATCCATATTGCAATCCCTTGTCAAATGTGGGCCACTACATCTCTCGCAACCAACTCGAATTGCATGAATTGATTGGTTCATTTGGGTCAATCTCTTATCCATAGTGCTAAGCATTGTCATCACAACAACCATCTCTTCAGTTTGTGCACCTCCACTGCCTTTTATTCCATCACGCCCTGGGTTGTGATACTCACGAGAGTGCCTTGAAAATTCTTCGATCAGCTCCTTGGCCTGATTTGGGTTATTATTCGTTAGTGGTCCTTGTGAATCAAGGAGTTGCCTAGTCATGACATTCACCCCATCATAGAATATCGACATTTCTTGCTGAATATTGAGGTCATGTTGAGGACAATTCCTTAACAACCCCTTGTAGCACTCCCATGCCTCGTATAATGACTCCCCCGGATTTTTCTCAAAGTTGGCAATCGCCTTCTTGAGTTTAGAGATTTTGGAAGGTGGGCAAAACTGATCTAGAAATTTCTCACGCAATTGGGCCCATGTGATGATTGTACCAGATGGAAGAGCCTTCAACCAGTCTTTTGCAGCTCCTTTGAAAGTGACTAGTAACATCCTTAACAAAGCTGTCTCCCTTGGGATATTAGGAGTATTAAAATAATCTGCAATATCATTGACCTCGTCTAAATGCTTGAAAGCATCCCCATGATCCTTCCCAGAGAATGGGATATCCTTGAGTGCAGTAAGGATATGTCCCTTTAACTCGAACGTGGCATTCGCAGGAATCGTAGGATGTACTAAACCCCGCCCCACATCATCACGAATGCGCTTCTTGTAATCCCCCATGGCCATCTCATCAATGTTCGCCATTTCGTTCTCCGGCTCGTTCTCGGGTTCACTAGTATAAAGTCCAAATTATGTTTCTGATTCGTACTCGAACACGTGTGGATTAGGAATTTGATCGAAAACTTCAAACTTGCTCTTTAAGGCTGAACTCGATTCTTTCGTTTTCTTTCCTGACTTCCTTGAAAAGGTTGATTTCAGTTCTTGTAGAGGCGACTTCTTATTATTCTTCTTGTGCAGCGTAGACTCCGGATCTTCAAGCGGTGGCACCAAAGGTGTGTTGGATCCTCTGGTCAAGAACTCCTGCAAAACAATCAAAATAAAAACGTAAAACTGAAAAAAAAAAAAAAAAAAAAAAAAAACAAAAAACAAAAAAAAAACTAAAAAAAAAACTAAAAAAAAAAAAAAAAAAAAACTAAAAAAAATTTCGCTACTGACAGTCCACCACTACGTGGTAAAAGTTACCACCTCGTGTTGTCGCAGAAAAACTAACAGAAAAAAAAAACGCAGAAAAACTAAAAAAAACGAAACTCACGATGTGATCCTAGTACCGACTAAAAAAAACTAAATTGAAAAAGTAACTTTTTGCAGGTTTTACCCCACAAAAAGGATCGATCAATTTAAAGCAAAAAAACGAAAAATTAACTAAGTCATTCCCCGGCAACGACGCCAAAAACTTGATGTGCACAATAGTACCCACTAATTTTATAATTTATAACCTAACTACCTTAACTAACTAAAATGCACCTAGGCAGTGTACCTAGTCGAATTATAGAATAGTTGGGTAAGTTGGGTGCGATCATAGGGAACAGTGTTAACTAATTTATTTATCTACTACTAAATTAACCTAATTTTAGAGCAAAGATGGGGTTTTATCTGATTTTGCAAGACCAGACAAACTTAAATCACAGAATTCAATCAATTAATAAAAACACTCCTGTCTAGTTCGAATCCACTTCGTCCTTATGGCTAGCTAATAATTATAGATTATCAAGTTGGTTATTATTATATTAGTAATTTAAGTCTAACTTTACTAATATTTAATTAATTCATGTAAAACTATGTATGGTCACACACGATTAAACACAGAACCAATTATGATTATGAATATGATATGTAAGATTTATTATGCAAATGCAATTATGGTCATAATCTACGTTCTCTAACACAGCTAAATTTATTTACTTTATTTACTAACTAAGATTGGTCAATCCTAGCTCGAGCAATTTAATATTCACTAAATCACTAGGTAAACAAGTTCATGCAGTTAATGGTCACTAAGCTACACAGAACATGAATTTAAGCAACTAAATAAACAAACACAATCATGCTAGGTAACGATAAATCAAACACAAGCAATTCACCAACTAAATAAATCCATGTAAATTAAGCTATTCATAAGTTTGAAGCTTCATCTAGCTATATAAGAGTAGCTAGATTTAGCTGATCACAATAGCAACTAACAAACAAACACAAACTAAATAGGCAAACATGTTCATAAGTATCAAATAAGTAACTAAATTATGAACCTCTACTCCCTTGGTGTTGAAAACCTTTTTCCAGAACTTCTCCTCTGCTAAAATTCGTCTTCTGGAAACCATCCAATCAGCCAAAAGTCTTCCAAGTCGTAATGGGCAAGGGAATTTATAGCTTTCTGATTTCCCGAGTTCACGTCGTGAACCATAAAGATTCACGTCGTGAATATGAGATAAGCGTGTTCGGTAAGGACTCTTTCACCCGTATGCATATCTTCTAGAATTCTCCACTCACGTCGTGAATCATGAACTATTCACGTCGTGAGTGCGTCTTTTGCCGACTTTTTTTTCGTTCTTCTTTTCTTCAATCTCCAAAGTTCCATATTCTGTCAATTTCAGTCCCTATCTTCGAAATGCTTCTCTTTGGCTGCAAATAACAATTTAAACTTATAAGTACCATTATTCTATGCAAATAACCAAAATATTAATAAAAATGTAAATGAATATTGCCTAAAAATGTGTATAAATATGGCAATATCAAGATGTTTAATCAATAGGTTTAGATGGGGTTTTGGTGTGTGTTGGGTTTGATGTTCAACAGGAGGAGAAAACAGAGATTGAAAAAGAAAGGAAACATGAAGAGTTCCTTAATTTTTCTTTGAATTTGATCAATTTTTATGTTCAAAAGTTTAATGGTTGTTTCATTGTTTATGAATCAGTAGTTGACGAGTACAAGTAATGCCAGACAGTGTTTTCTTCATAGCTATGTATGAGCTGTGTATACAGGTAAAAAAAGACATGGGGAAAAAGTATAGTGAAGTGCAAGAATGTATTTCCTCTTTGAGTGTTCATTTGTACAAAATTTAATTTAGAAGTAACCACAAATGTGTTGTCATTTTAAGTGTAAAGGGTATAATTTTTATTTTTAATATTTTATATAATGTACTTAATGTGTGTGTATTTGATTTAAATAAATATGTATTTGTGTATGAATTTACATTATGTATTTGTTGGTACAATTGATTCAATGGGTATGTGTTTGGTTGAAAATAGGCATGCATTAATATGTATATATATATATATATATATATATATATATATATATATATATATATATGTATATATTTCTCATAGAAAACAATACATTTATACATATCTTGTATACATACACCTTTTATTACTTTGATATATACCTATGGAGTATATTCATATAAATTGACATTTATATGTATAATGGAGGTGCCAAGACCCTAGACATGCCAAGTCTCGATCTTTAACGTCATACATGATTGTTATATATGCTTGTGTATATGTTTGGGTCTTTTGATAACAATTTCATATACATATAATGTATATTTACTTATTCTATAGGTTATATATATTTTATAAAAGCTATAGAGACAAACACTTGTAATTAATTATAAATTATGTTCTATATAAGTATGTATGTAGTTACACATGAATTTAAAAATTATAAGATTATTTCCATTGTTAAAATTCACTTTAACCAGCTTGGATTCTTATATTTTTCTGGAACACATTACCAATCATAGAAATCATGTTGAAATCAATAGTTTAAATGTTTCGCAGTTAATAAATCTGAAAACGTTTGATTTCTCAACTTTTATAAATATTTTTACTAAAAATATTTCAAATATGAAATTAAATATTAGGTTATAGCCTGAGTCTAAAAATGCTTTCGGAATTTCCATTGAGGTGTGTAAGTCCCTTAACGGATAGAAACGGTTTTAGCGATTTTCGAAAATCAGTATTATACGGGTTTTGGATTCTTAAAACGGTCGTATCATTTGCATACGAACTCCGTTTTGGATGTTCTATATATTTTCAAAATCAGGGAAACACGTACCATGAGACTAGGGTGTTTGTATTGCTCACAACTACTTAATACGAATTTTCAGTTTTTCAAACACATTCTTACGGTTGCAGTTTGAGCTGTTTGACGTGTTTATCAGATTACATATATGGAGGTAAGATACCATCTGATATATTATAATAGTTGAAATGAATTTATTTATTTCACATAAGATGCACTGAAATTCAACAAATCAAATTACAAAGAGATTTACTGTGAACTTGATCGTTCACAGTCTTTGGCCTAAATTTCAGGATGTCACAATGCCGAGAATGATGATATGTCTTAATCTATAACAAACAGAAGGTCAAAGATGGTCATCCGACAACCAGATAGACAAGGTTGTAGAATTCGCTACTCGGCATTTGTTCGGCCGACTACCGAGTAGCAAGTGGACATATGTGTTTCAACTCCCCTTCTAACGGTTTCAACCTCTTGTCGTTTGTGTCGTTTGTGGTCTCTTTTGTGTTGGACAAGAAGATAAGTAGATGTTTATGGGCCATCTTATACCGGCTCTTATGGGAAATTTGGAAGGCTAGAAATGCGCCTTCAACAAAACGAGAACCAATTCTTTGAAATCGACTTAGGAAATTCAATTTTTTTTCGTTTAACTAGATCAAGCATAGGGTGAGTTTTAGGTTTTTTAAATTGGTTTTGATTGGGATTTTTCTCCTTTAATGTATTTTGTAAGTGTTCTTGCGTCTCATTAGTTTTGTTTTAATGATATCTTTACCGTTTAATGGAAAGGGAAAAAAATAGAGCATTATACCCAATTTTTCTAATAATTGTCGTTCCAGGAAAACCATGTTATATAACATGCATTATAAATGTTTATTAATGAAAACTAGTTTCATGATTAGGAATCACAATAATATAAAATAATACTTCATTGCAAGTTGTCATTTGTCGATATTTGGTTTAAATTTTCTTAATTATACCTAAGTGTGTTACAAGTATTTGATGTTTCGAAATCAATCAATTTATCGATTTTAAAGATTGTGGAAATTGGAATACGTTGATACTTGATTCAACATATATGCGTTAACAAGGAAATATCTAAAACACTTTTACTACGGGCAAAATAAAAAATAAATACATAAATTTGATTATTGATGAAAACATTTTGAATCTATACTAATAAAAAAGTAGTTATTTTGCCAAGTGTCATAATATTAGAACTCCTAATTAATATGATGCCATTTGTCATTCTATTAATTCTCTATTTTAAATTCATTAAACCTCCTAATTAATGTGATGTTATTTGTCAATCTATTTATTCTTTATTTTAAATTTAAATTTTATATTTTATATTATTGTTTTCATTAGTTCACAAATACAAAGAGTCTAATATATATGATAAATTAATTCCACATATTTATTTGAATCAATAAATATAATTTTACATAACAAATAAAAATCTCTTAATTAATAATGTATTTAAAATTTTATATAAAATAATTGATTAATAATTTTGAATTTTTTACTATGAGTATTTAATTAATTTTGTAACCGTGGTTTCCACGGGTTATAAACTAGTTATTAATAAAAGACAAAAAAAAAACCTACGAAAATCCTTATGTTTAAACTTCATAATGGATTTTGTCTTTACTTCTTTAGTTAATTAAGTCAATGAAACTGGAAATTATATTCATTTTAATCATTTTACCAGCTTAATAGGTCATTTCACTTTCAATAATTACATTTTTGGCTCATATTTTAAACTTTATTACAAATTTGGTTCAAAGATTATATTTTTGGCCTAGATTTTAAATTTTATTACAAATTTGGTCAAAATTTTACACTTTTGGCCTACATTTCAAACTTTTGTTACAAATTCATCCTAAATTCAATGTTTTTATATCTTTTTTTTCAAAATTTTGTTTTGAATATGTTTTTTCTAGACAAAACTTCAAAAATGGTCCCTGTGGTTTCCAAAAATATCAAGTTTAGTCCCTAAGTTCAAAAAACCTCACAGATGGTCTCTGTGGTTTCAAAACTTTTAACAAATGGTCCTTTTCGCTAACTTCGTTAGCTTTTGACCGTTAAGTGAAGGGTATTTATGTGTTTTCATTATTACAGGGACCATTTTTGAAGTTTTTCCCTTATTTAAAAAAAAAAGAAAAAAAAATTATTATTTAATATAGAAAAGGTCTCTCTCTCTCTCTCTCTCTCTCTCTCTCTCTCTCCCTCCGTTAGCTTTTGGAACTTGAATTATTGGGATAAAGCAAGTACATTAGCTGGTGAAGTTCCAAAACATGCTATTGAAGTAACCCTTCCATTGAACTTTCTTGAAATCCAAAGTTATCCATCTTTTAGGCCTGATTTTGGGGATTGAAAGAATACCCATGACTGCAAATGGAAGGAGTGAGCAAGAACCAAGAAGAACAGCAGAAAATCCGACAATGTGAAGACCTCTGTAGTTCAGATGAGTTAATAAGATAGTATAAATTGCTAAAAAGGTTGGAATTCTAGCGTATAATTGATCGAAGATTGGGAGTGATTGCTTCAAGTAATCGAGAAATAATACAGGGTAAAGTGTGTTATCCATAACCCCACTAAACCATTTCCAAAACCCTTCTTGGAAACCCCAAAAAGGGTCGAACGTCGATAATATCCAGATGACATAACTGCCGTTTTCAGGGAAGCTTGTGGCGAGTTCGGCTGTGATTAGCGCTTCTGGGATGCTCCAAAAAATCGGGAAAATTAAGAACCCTAGTAATGAAAGTAGAGCTCCGCCTCCAGATTTGACTGAATCTTCTACACCAAATGGACCCCCGGAAACTTTGTAGAAAATTAGGGCGATTCGAGGTAGTAAAGTTAGTTTAGGGTTTGATTTCTTATATGTTGTGTTCTTCTGATCATTGCTCAAGATTGTCTGTTTGTTTGCCTCCACACCCATGAAGTTTGACGATTGAAAGCTTGATCTTATGGTGTATTAAGTTATCACCATGGCCATGATTGAGAAGTTGATGGAATAAATGGGATTAGTATGAAAGATTTTATGAATTGGATTTTGATTGTTCGAGGAAGCAAGTGAAGATGCGAATGGAATCAAACAGGGAGAGAGAGAGAGCGAGAGAGAGAGAGAGACCTTTTCTATATTAAATAATAATTTTTTTCCTTTTTTTTAAATAAGGGCAAAACTTCAAAAATGGTCCCTTTAATAGTGAAAAGACATAAATGCCCTTCACTTAACGGTCAAAAGCTAATGGAGTTAGCGAAAAAGACCATTTGTTAAAAGTTTTGAAACCACAGGGACCATCTGTGAGGTTTTTTGAACTTAGGGACTAAACTTGATATTTTCGGAAACCACAGGGACCATTTTTGAAGTTTTGTCTTTTGTTTATAAAATCATATTTATATAAAAAAATATTTTCATATAAAAAATCTTCTTTTTTCTTTATAATTTTTAAAAAATTATTTTTTTTATGCGAAATACGTATTTATAAAACTAGATATTTTTAAGACAAAATTGCAAAAATGGTCCCTGTGGTATGCATTTTTTTGGGGTTTCAGTCCAAACCTCGACTTTTTTGGATTCATGGTCTTTTTGGCCTAGTTTGTCCGTAGAAATGGTCCATCGACTTAACTTCCGTTAAGTTGTTGCTGTTAACTACCTCATGTGCATCTCGCATGAGGGTATATTTGTCTTTTCACATATAAAGGACCATTTTTGCACCTAAAAAATATATCCTTTTTTTTAAATAAAAATTAATACCTATTTATTTATTTATTTTAATTTTTTTAAATCTAATAGTTATTTTAATAATTAAGAAAAGAGGGGCCCACCTCTCTCTCTCTCTCATCGTCTTCTACATAGTAACTAAACCCACCGTCTTCTACACTATAACTCATACATACACATATACATACTATGAAAATCGATTATGCAAATCATTTTTGATTTTGTTTATGGGCCAGACTAACACCAACCACATCAGTCATCCTGCCACACCTGTTGTGAATCGAATTTCAAGATCATACATTTTCTTCTTCGCCGAGGGTATATATTGTTTTGTTTTATACATGCTTGTGAGGAGAGGGATGCTCTGTGATGGATAATCGATTCAGAAGGGGATGAAAAGAACCTGAAATGTTTCATAAAAAATGCAGAGAAATGACAAACCTTCCATCCAGCTAGATAGAGAAGGAATCAAACCTCATATAAGATCTTTATAAGCTCATCAACTGCAAGAGTTTTAGAGAGAGAAAGACTAACTTGTTTCTATCAGATTTTGGGTTTTGGAGATATACAAGTCCGATTTCATAGTTTTTTACATACATCTGAATTCCAAAATTTATGCTCCTGAATGAGGATCAGACAATTTCGTTTTGCCCAGATTTATATGATCTTACAATTCTTCGTTTTTCTCCTGAATAGGAGGTTCGGTTCAGCAACAGTCAATCGATGGATGATTAGATGGGGATAATCTCCAAACCATCTTACCCATTTTCCTTTCTCTGATTCCAAACCCCAACCCTTCCTTTCCGTCTCCTTCTTCTTTAGAATCAATAATTGTGGAGATTTGGGGTTTTAACTTTGAAGGTGTGCATTACGGGACCATCAATCAAAACACCGCCAGAAGATGTATGGCACCAAGATGGAGGTGAATCCGGTGACGATTTCAAAGGGAAACACCGAATCTGAATCTCCATCGATGGAAGATGCTTGGGGGTGACGAAAGGGAATTTTTAAATAGAGAGATACGGGGTTGTGGTGGTCAACTGAGTCTCTAAACAAAATTCGTATATCCTCTACTATACCATTTTGTTCTTCCTGGATATTAATGGTGGATGAGGATTATCGATTTATTTGTAGAGAGAGAGAGAGAGAGAGAGAGAGAGAGAGAGAGAAAGAGAGAGAGAAAAAGAGAGAGAGAGAGAGACCTTTTTTATTTTTAATTATTAAAATAAATAAATAGGTATTAATTTTTATTTAAAAAAAAAGATATATTTTTTAGGTGCAAAAATGGTCCTTTATATGTGAAAAGACAAATATACCCTCATGTCAGATGCACATGAGGGGGTTAACAGCAATAACTTAACGGAAGTTAAATCGAGGGACCATTTCTATGTACAAACTAGACCAAAAGAACCATGAATCCAAAAAAGTCGAGGTTTGGACTGAAACCCCAAAAAAATGCATACCACAGGGACCATTTTTGCAATTTTGTCTATTTTTAATTGCATATATATATATATATATATATATATATATATATATATATATATATATATATATATATATATATATATATATATATATATATATATATTCGTTTTTTATAAAAAAAATTGTATACAAGCATGTATTTTATAAAAAAAATTATAGAAACACGTATTTTACAAAATATATATACAAATACGTTTTTATAAAAAAATATATATACTAACACGCATATAAAAGTGTTAAAAAAATATATTATAAAAATATGTATTTATTAAGTACATTAATAAATATTAATCCGTTTTTATAAATAAAAAAACAAACATATATATATATATATATATATATATATATATATATATATGTGTGTGTGTGTGTGTGTGTGTAAAATATTGTTTGTATATATTTTTATAATTAGGTCTTATAAAAATATGTATTTTTTAAGAACATAAATAAATATTAATCCGTTTTTCAATAATTTTTTTATAAAAGTTTGTTAGTATACATTTTCTTTTTAAAAATGTGTTTGTGTATATTTTTAAAAAATACGTGTTTGTATAAAAAAAGTTATATATAAAATAAGGTTTTTTATATGAAAATATATTTTTTTTGTATAAACATGATTTTATAAAGAAAAAAAAAATATTTGAAACAAAATTTTGAAAAAAAAAAGATGTAAGAAACTAAATCTAGGATAAATTTTTTAACAAATTTTTGAAATCCATACCAAAAGTATAAATGCTTGACCAAATTTGTAATAAAATTTAAAATCTAGGCCAAAAATATAACTTTAACCAAATTCGTAATTAAATTAAAAATTTATGTCAAAAATGTAATTTTCGAAAGTTTGATAATCTATTGACCGAGTAAAAGGATCAAATGAATACTATTTCCGGATTTAAAGACTTAATTGACTAAAAAAATAAAAAATAAATCGAGGTCTAAAGATAACTATTTTTCAGTTGATTTTCATAAAAGAAATACGAATATATGTTTTGAAGATATACTCGTAATAAAGTTTATAATATTTAGAGTAAATTGCAAAAATGGTACCTAAGTTTTGCTCAAAATTATCACTTAGTCCAAAAAATTTTAAACTGACATTAGTGGTCCAAAATTAAAATTATATTGCAGTTTTGGTTCAAATTTTTTGAAAGTTCTTAAAATGATGAATATACCCATATTATTTTCTTTTTGGTTCTTTCTTTATTTACAACAATTAAAAACAATTAAAGAAAAGCAAAAATAAATTATATTTAACTCTCCCCATCCTTTCTCTCTCTCTCTGCTAAAACCTACCATACATATGTTCTCCAATAATTTTATCAGCACCACCATTTGTCGGATGATATGAACGTTGGCGCCATTACTGTCAGTCACCGTCATCGCCGTCGTCGCCACCACCATTCGCCACCATCGTAGCCACCATTCGCCATCATCCCACTCCCCTCTCTATACCTTGATTATCCATCGTGACCGCCTTGAAAACAAATCCAAATCTTTATCATTCTCGTCACCACCTTCTCGCTTCATCCAGATATATATGTTGTCGTTAGATTCCATGTCACTATCGGCTCTATAAATGTGTTTGTTGAACGTCGACGGTGGTTGTTCATGGTGAGCCAAAGACAAATGATCGCCAAATATGTCCTTCTTCGGCTCGATCTGTCGTCGAGCGACCACCAGAACAACTTGATCTATAGTCGAACATCCTTCTTTGACTTGATTTGTCCTTCTCCGGCTCGATTTGTCCTTCGGCGAAGTCAAGTAACATAGAACTAGAAAAACCTTAATCGATTTGGTGGCGATGTTCCAATGAAGACGAAGGGCGATGGCTGGTTAAGGTGGCGGTGTTTCCGAAAGGTCGTGGCGGTTTCCATTAGGTGCCGGTGGTTTCCGATGACACGCGGGGGAATAGAGAAAGATGAGTATTATGTATGTTAAAGGGATAGTGGATGTGTGTGGTAGTACGGGTGAGTTTTAATTTTAATTTAATTTTCTTGATTTTTTTAATCTAAAAATTAGAAAAAAAAATCAAATTAATATGGGCAAATTCATCATTATAAAAAGTTCCAAAAACTCACAGTAAAATCAAAGTTTTGGACTGGTGGTAGGGGTATTCATCAAACCATACAAACCGTATAAACCGCCCGCATTGTACCAAACCACACCGCATTACACAATTTCAAACTTTTGGGGTGCGGTTCATAGTTTTGTTAAACTGCATTATGCAGTGCGGTTTGTGGTTTTTAAATACAAAATCAAGGTTCAAATCGCACCGCACCACATATTATATATAAACACACTTAATTTTATATTATTTCAATTAACAAAGCTCAAGATTAGAAGAGTGGTTATATATACTTTTTAAAACTATTAACAAGTTAAATGTAAGTTGATTAGAGGTTTCGTAGAAGAAAAAACATCATAAATGGTCCCTGTGGTTTCCCAAAATCTGAAGTTTAATCCCCGTGGTTTAAAAACGTCATATACGGTCCATGTGGTTTCAAAACTTTTGACAATTGGTCCTTATTGTTAACTCCGTTAAGTTTTGTCCGTTTACTGAAGGGCATTTTCGTCATTTCACTACCACAGGGACCATTTATGATTTTTTGGTTATTTAAAAAAAAGCTAAATATAATTATTTAATATATAAATGCCTCTCTCTCTCTCTCTGTGCAACTCGATTTCTTCCCCAAACCATGTTGCTGCCATTTCCGATAAACCATTTCTTTCCGTCAATGGCAAATTGAAATTTCAGTGGTCATCAGATGAACACCTGACTCTTTAATCACCACTGCCCCTGATTTCTCCTCTTCCCACGAACCAAGAAAGTTCCAAATCTAAAGTTTATTGATTCCAATCAACCCAGAACCAGATACGAGAATTAAAGAGAAGAAAATAAGCAAAAAAATTGACTTTCTTTAATGCCTGTTTGTACCAGTCTTGCTTGCAGTCGAACACGTAATGGGAACGAGACTCAACCTCTTCACTAACAAAGATGGATGCGAAGCAACATGGGAAATCCGTCAGAGATGTAGAATCAATTTGAGTTCTGATTTTAGGGTTCTAGATTCGATTTGAGTTCTGATTTTAGGGTTCTAGAATCGACTTTAACCTCATAACACACATAGATGTAGTGTTAGATATGGAGGTCTTCATACTCAAAAACCCTTTTGTACATGTTCGTTTATGGTCGCCGGATTCCAATCGAAACCCTAGCAGCTTCTCGCACCAGAGATGGGGGTTTAAAGGGTACGGTGCAAATGGTTTTTGGAGTATTTTCTGCTGGAATATAAACAAGCTACATGATGATGATGAAGATGGTGGCATGTAACCGAAGAAGTCGGAGATGAAGACGATTTTGAAGATGCAACAATATATGGTTATGTTCTTGATTTTTTGGGACAAATAAACAACGGGAGGTGGGGGGTTTCATAGGAAAAGATGAAATGGTCGACATTCCTGGTTACACACAGAGAGAGAGAGAGAGAGAGAGAGAGAGAGAGAGAGAGAGAGAGAGAGAGAGAGAGAGAGAGAGAGAGAGAGGCATTTATATATTAAATAATTATATTTAGTTTTTTTTAAATAACCAAAAAATCATAAATGGTCCATGTGGTAGTGAAATGACGAAAATGCCCTTGAGTTAACGGACAAAACTTAACGGAGTTAATAATAAGGATCAATCGTTAAAAGTTTTGAAACCACAGGGACTCTATGACGTTTTTAAACCACGGGGATTAAACTTCAGATTTTGGGAAACCATAGGGACCATTTATGATGTTTTTTCTTCTTAGAAAGAGAAACAAACACCAGTACTAAGACATATCGTTAAAAGAAATTTATACTTATGTGTTTAATAAAATATATACTAATAAGTCGACTAGATACGGTTAGAAGAAAATTTTACTTATATTTTTAATAAAATATATACTTATTAGTCGATGAGAGGTTTAGGCAAAGATGTTTTCCATATGCAATATTCTTATACTTATATTTATATGTTTAATAAGATATATTTCCTATAAATTATATAAATGTTTAAATCAAATACTTACAAACAAAAATTTCAAAGTTAACTACTCATCAAACCACACTCAAACCGCATAAACCATTCACGCCAAACCGCACCACATAACTCGGTTTTAAACACTCATTGTATGGTTTGCTGTTTACAAAAACATCAAACCGCATGTATGGTGCGGTATGTTTTTTTCAATCTAAACCAAACCACGCCACGAACACTCATAACCGATAATGATAGTCAAAACATTTTTGAACCAAAGTGACAATTTTCGGCTTAATACATGGACCATTATTTCAATTTTGTCTAATATTTATTTAACATCAAAAAAGGTCATCATTTTCATTTTATTGTTAAATGTTTATTATAATAACTAATATATTTTAAGTTAATATTTATTTTAGATGATATACTCTTTTTACAACAAAATTTCACAATTGATAGTTGTGTTTTCCAAAAACTGACAACTTAAGGATAATGTTGCTCAACAAATTATTACTCCCATCGTCCCAAAATTATTGTCCACGTACAAAACCACACAGATTAAAGAAACATTAATTACCATTTTTTATACAATAAAATGACAGTTTTGTCCTTACTTTGCATTTAATGTTCCATTAAATGCTTAGTTGGTTAAGTAATAATGAGCATGTATTTTGGTAAAAATGTTATTTATTTTTAGAAATAGACTATTATTTTGAAACAAACCAAAAAAGAAAGATGGACTATACTTTTGGGACGGATGGAGTATTAGTCGTTGTGGTTTCCAAATCAAATATGGTTGATCCTTTAACCGTTAAATCTAATTTTTGACATGTTAACTTTTTTATAATGATCAAATTGCCCTTTGGACTGGATTTGAGAAAAACAATGCACAAGGACTATTTATGTAATTTATTCATCTATATTGTTTTAATGAAATCATATAGGAGCTAAAAACTACAATTACAATATGTACAAGGAGAATTTATATGAATCCTCACCAAACCTAATGCTCTTCAATATTTCAATCCACAAACAATCACTAAAGTATGTAATATTTCAATTCAAAAACAATATGTAGAAAAATAATAGACCATAGAACAAGCCCAAATAAAGAAACAACACCATAACCATTCATTTTGAAATCAATAACTTAAAAAGATGGGATATTGCAACCTCAACGAATTGGCATTCAAATAAGATTATAGCAACAACAAACCACTAAGCCAAACTGCATCAACCTATTTATCACATGCCAATTAATATTGATGCAAACGTAAAGTATGACATTAATGCATACCAATAACCAATCAATGTTAATATCCTAGAAAATCTCAACCCAACAACATCACTCACTTTTCAACCTTGACATACCTTTGACAGTTGAACCTCTAAACTTGAGAAATTGACATTTGAATCCATATCAAGATGTTAGATAGAGTCGTGAAGTTAATTATTCATTTGTGTTGTCAATTCCAAAGAGTTGTTTCCGATATTGTCATCTAGTTATGATTTGGTTTTAATATGGTTTTTGGTGGACTAATCATTTTCTTTTGTAAGGATATATATATATATATATATATATATATATATATATATATATATATATATATATATATATATATATATATATATATATATATATATATATATATATATATATATATATATATATATAACCCGTAAAAACCACGGTTACAAAGTTAATTAAATTTTTATAGTAAAATTATAATTATTAATCAATTATTTAAATAAATTATTAATTAAGAGATTATTTTAGTTATATAAAATTATAATTTTTGATTTAAATAAATATGTGAAATTACATAACTTTTTAATTTTTTAATTTATATTAATTTTATTTTATTTTTTATTCTAATGTGTAACACCGAAAAATTTAAAACGATTTTTCACTAAATTTTTAATAAAACATTTCATTATTAAATCATCCAAAAGTCAAGTATTCAATGTTTCCACAAAATACATAACATAATCCATAACCCAAGATCTCAAAACATGACATCTGCAAGTGTGTACTGATCAAGCTGGCGCCTTCCCGCGATCCTCGCTAGTACCTGAAACACATAACACATAACACTGTAAGCACGAATGCTTAGTGAGTTCCCTAAAATACCACGTACCGCACATACGCCTTTCCAGACCATAGGATCTTCCGATCCAAGTGTCTCAGGGGATTTCCATCCCAGACTCTGTTGACCTTCCGGTCCATATCATCTTGACCTTTCGGTCCACATCATCATACTCATATCACATATAGCATACTTCACATATACATCATACACATAAGACCTTCTGGTCGCACATAGTTACCCCGTCGGGCAAGGCATAGTGAGAAGACTCACCTCGCTGATGTCGGATAATCACTCGTGCCCGATCTCCCGACCTATCGTCCTCCTATATCATAAGTACAACCCTCATTAATACTTTCCTGACTTTGTTTGACTGACACTATCAAGTCAACACTAGTCAACCATGGTCAACGCTAGTCAACAGTTAACCTTCGACCCGACTCGTCGAGTGCCCTCGGGTAACTCGGCGAGTTCACCCGTACCCCTCTAGTCCTGCTTAACACGTCGAGTCTTTCCCCTGCTCGACGAGTGACACCTGGCTTGAATCGTGGGGCCACCCTGACTCAACTCGTCGAGTCCAATTATGAACTCCGCGAGTTCCATCGCGTACTCACAACCTCTAGATCCCTTCTGACTCACCGAGTCATTCCCCAACCCGGCGAGTCACCAACTGTGTGATTTACAGGGAAACCTTAACCCTACTCGTCGAGTCTGTTCTTGGACTCGGCGAGTCAATGTCATGCACAAACCCAAATGACCTCCTGAGGTCAGATATGTTTCATTAGTCCATAGATCCGACCTTCCCAAGCATGATAATCAAGTAAAGTCTATATCTTGATGCACATGCAACATCTACTTGATCCTATATGATGTTTTAGCCCCAAATATCATAACCCAAGGTCAAAACCCCCATTGTTCTGCATAAGCTTGATGAGTAATGCTCTCTGGACATCTATGGATCCAGATCTAAAGCCTCATCACAGTAAAGGACTAATTGGGCATCAAATCTAACCAATAAAAGGGTCCAAGAAACCCTAAATCCATATGATCATCATAACAGCAGAAGGGAAGCCGAATTACTACCTCAAATATGATGCCCTGAGCTCCAAATCCACATAATGGCAATCTCCTTTGCTTCCTCTTGGTTAGAACCTCCTTCTTCTTGCTAAACAACACCTCAAAGGTCAACAATGGCTCCCTCTCTCTCTCTCTCTCAAAACGCTCAAGCACTCTAGGGTTTCTCTCAAGGGACTGATAGCTGCAAATGACGGCCCTAAGGGCCTTTAAATTGTTGGGTTTTGAGCATTCTAGCACTTCCTAAGTGTACATGCAACCCTAATAACCTTGGATTTATGTTTGTCTAATTATCATGCAAAGTTGATTTCCAAGGCTATGATCCTATCTAGCATACATGGGGAACAATTTTAACTTGAATAATAGATAGAATTACATACCTTATTGTTGTAAGTGTTCCTTGAAACCTTGTGAGCCTAGCACCTCAAGTGTGATGCCTCAAATGCTTCACACAACACCAAATGCAAAGTGATAAGTTAAAAGCTAACTTGAAGATCGAATAGATCTATAAAACAGGTAAAGAAATAAACAAGTAAACAACAAGAACACAATTATGGATCAAACGATGTCGAATGATTAATAAATAATCCTCAGAAGAGCTCGATAAAGAACTACAACTGTAGAGGATTAGGGTTTACAAGAACAATAAAGAATATAAACTGTGAACTATCGTAATCGCTATCGTCTTCTGGATCGTTAACCTAACATGCATGCAAGCACATTATTATATAGTAAACCCTACAAGCTCACGGTTGGACAGGCCCAAACCGGAGTGCAAAACTTGGACTATAAACCGAGCCCAATGACGAAATACAAAATAAATGCTACGCTACCCAACAATCTCCCCCTTTGCTTCAATTGGAGCGAGATCATTACTTCTTGCTTGGGCCAGCAGCAGAAGGAACCTTCTTCTTTACAGTCTGAAACAGACGCGAGATAAGAGCAAGTATCGTCTGTCTGAATCGGATGTACCACTGAATCATGCCGTCGAAGTATATGATATCATCCGTTGTATTCTCTTTACACCTGTGGATGATTCCCATCACATGCTCAAGACAAGCAGTGGTATAAAGATGTTTATCCGCTAAGGCAAAGAGACATTTCTGTCCTTCAGCCCTAGTGAACATGACCGAGTTTCGCCTTGGGTCAATCTTTCCCATCTTCATCTGGTTCAGATCACTGGCCGAGCCAACAGGAGAGATCTTCGGTTTCTTCTTGAAGACATTGGCAATCTCCTGATCCATCAGAGCTACCTCCATGATATAGCATACCAACATCCTTTTGAGATGGTCTATGATCGGACCATATTCAGCTTCATTCGTCAAGAGGATGTTGTGCAGAACGATCCAGTCATGGGGGTTGAGGTTCGGTAGATCTGCTAAAGAGATGAGATGTTTGGTTTTTGTAGACCCTCGGATCACTCGATGATTGGGAACATGTAGGAATCGTACGCCTGAGGGGTTAAATCAATCACCAAACATTGTTGAGGGCGAATGGGAAGGATGTGGGAAGTAGCGTGAACGGACGATGATTCTGCCATTGTTGAAGTTGGGAAGAAGATGATGAACAGTTAGGTTTTCAGGGAATTTTTGCTCTCTTGGGAATTTGGATGCAGTAAAGAGGTAAATGGGAGAGGAAGGCGCCTTTTATAGTGGTTGTAAGGAGAGAGAAAAATCTGCTCAAATCTTCTATCGAAATACGAAAGGTTTTCCCCAGAATTTGACTGATGCATGACAGTTAAGGTAAGCGATGATCACGCATGAGAGAGAATGTCAGATTCCTTGGAACACGCCGCCCAACAGGCGCCGTTTCTGAAGAAACCGTTTCAAATTCACACGCGCCTTTATGTGCCAGAGAGGAACCGCTTCAAATTCGCACACGCGTCCACGACGTCAGTTAAAGAATGGACGTTTCAAATTCGCATGCGTTCCATTTTTACCGCCGTTTGAAATTCAATCCATTAGACTCCCGCCTGAGTCAGCATCCCTTCATCTTATCCTTTTAACGGCATCTTTTGAATAATACGCCCACGTGGATGAATTTTAACCACATCTTTATTATTAATCACCGATCCAATGAAAAAGCCTGTAATTATTAGAACTAGAATTTTGGAAAATCAAAGATTTTCGTGCTAAGGGTGTAAAAAGAAAAGAAATAAAGCAAATCTTTTTAGGAATAAATGTGATGTCAATAATGACACGAAACAAATGATCCCGGGCACGAATCTCTTCCTTCAAAGTCAAGAGAGACCTTAAAGTGTTAGTGTGGTTTCCCGTTGAATAACGATTAAACACTTATTAAGAAGTGTTGAAAGGCTTCTTTTAGTTAGGCTCCTGAGGGTGGCTTTAGCTTTGATTCAACTGTTCTAATCTTGATATAAGATAGAACGTGAACAAAGTACTTGTGAGACCGGTGTAGTCTGTTGAACAAGTAGGCATGAAATAATTTTAAAGTAACTGGTAAATATAAAATTTCAACAAAAAATTAAAACTGGATCCCAAGGGAAGAAATGTTATGGTGTGTAACAATTTCATAGGAATCACACAAAAGAAAAACTTGAGATTTCATGAGGATACATCCGTCAATTCATTAGTGAAAACTTGATCAAATTAATTGTTCACCGTCAATACAGATTTGGTTTTGAATTTTGGGTTTCACTCAGCTCGTAGTGGCACGAAACTAAGATCATAAACACAGTTTTTGAGTAACCATAAACCTCAGTGGTAATTTCTGAGAGTCTCAAGGGTTACATTGATGAAACGAATTTAATGGAGAAATGGAATGGAGATGGTGTAAGAAAGAAAAGTACCTCTGCTATAAAAGTAGGACTGAGCAGAAAACTCTTATCTCATGTGAGAAGAGAGTTAGGTAGCTCTTGATTAGAATAAATGTGATAGCCTAATTGGGAAGACAAGGTTTGTGTATACCAAGTCATTAAGGCTGTTATTCAGAATCTGATGAGACTTTGGACACATACAGCAGCATGCTTCTAGGGACACTTAATGAATCCATCAAAAATTTCCCCATAAACGAACGAACACACATATAAACATGAAAGACAAAAAGCAAATGAAGAACAAAATATTTTTGGAGTTTTGATATATAAAAAAACATAAGAAAAATAAGACTAAGAAAGAAAATAAAATAAAAAAAAACTTTGGAAAAGAGAAGAAAAAACAAAACAAAAAAAACTTTGGAAAATTTTGGAACCGAACCCGAGCGTTCGGTTGGTTTCGGTTGAGAAAAATTTTGAGAAACCGAACCCGGGCGTTCGGTAGGTTTCGGTTTTGAAAAATTTTAGAAACCGAACCCGAGCGTTCGGTTGGTTTCGGTTTTGAAAAATTTTGAAAAACCGAACCCGAACCTTCGGTAGGTTTCGGTTTTGAAAAATTTTAGAAACCAAGGAATTTAGACTTTCAAAAAGGAAATACTTTTGACAATAAGATAAACAACTTTGTACATGAGATTTACAACCAAGAAAGCTACCTTCGGATTGATGAGCGAGTACAGATGATTCAACCGAACCCGAACGTTCGGTTTATTTCGCTTCTTACGTTTGAGATCGAGAGGTAGTTTGTGGTACTGATTCTGATTCCATCATACCTAGCCCTTGTAGAATTTTGTTGAATGAGGCTTCAGGAAGAGCTTTGGTAAAGACATCAGCCAGTTGATCTGTGGTTCTAACAAAGTGTACTTCAACGTTTCCATCTTCCACATGATCTTTGATGAAGTGATACCTCAGTGCTATGTGCTTAGTCTTTGAGTGTTGCACTGGGTTATGACAGATCCTAATTTCACTTTTAGAGTCACAATATAGTGGGATCTTTTTCATATTGAGTCCATAGTCTCTGAGTTGACTCTGGATCCAAATCACTTGAGAGGTGCAGGATGCAACTGCAATGTATTCTGCTTCAGCTGTGGACAAAGACACACACGTTTGTTTCTTCGATTGCCAGCTAACCAACTTCCCGTCTAGGAATTGACAGCCTCCAGTGGTGCTTTTCCTGTCTAATCCACATCCTCCAAGGTCTGCATCTGAGTAGGCTTGAACAAAGAAGCCTGAATTGGATGGATACCATAGACCTAAGGAGGTAGTTCGCTTGAGATATCGTAGAATGTTCTTCACTGCAAGCATGTGAGGTTCGCGTGGGTTTGCCTGAAATCTAGCACAATAACAAACTGAAAACATTATGTCAGTCCTGCTAGCAGTGAGATACATTAGTGAGCCTATCATCTGTCGGTAAAGCATAATATCAACAGCCGGTTTGTCCAGGGATGGGGTGAGCTTAGTGCCGAACGCCATTGGAACTTTGACTTTGGAATCTCCCATCATACCAAATTTTGCAAGGAGAGTCTTCGTGTAAGCTTCCTGATTGATAAAGATGCATTCCGGTCCCTGTCTAATATTTAAACCAAGGAAAAAGTTAATAGGACCCATTGAGCTCATTTCAAATTTAGTCTCCAACAGCTTTCTGAATTCAGCTATTAGGCTAGGATTCGTTGAGCCAAAGATGATATCATCGACATAAATTTGAACGATCATAAGGTAGTTACCTTCCTTCTTGCGAAAGAAGGTTGGGTCAACCGATCCTTGTTTGAATTTGGATATCTTTAAGAATTTAGTCAGCGTTTCATACCAGGCTCTCGGAGCTTGTTTCAGTCCATACACGGCTTTATCCAAAATATAACAATGATTAGGATACCTTTCATTTACGAAGCCAGGAGGTTACTCCACATACACAGTTTCTTCGAGTTCACCATTGAGGAATGCACACTTGACGTCCATTTGGTAAACCTCAAAGTTTTTGTGGGCAGCATAGGCTAGAAATATTCTAACAGATTCCAGCCTAGCTACAGGAGCGAAAGTCTCTTCATAGTCAGTGCCTTCCTCCTGACAGTATCCTTTCACTACCAGACATGCTTTGTTTCGAATTACGTTCCTTCCTTGTCCATTTTGTTCCTAAAGACCCATTTAAGACCAACAACCGAGGCATCTGGAGGAGTTGGAATAAGACGCCAGACTTTGTTCCTTTCGAATTCGTTCAGTTCATCTTGCATGGCTTGAACCCAATCGGAGTGATCAAGAGCAGTATTAACTGTCTTTGGTTCAACTTTTGAGACGAATGAATTAAACATGCAAAATTCGACTTTAGAAAACAAGGAAGTCTGTTTTGCCTTGAGTTGTGATCGAGTCAGAACCTTTTCAGATACATCACCAACAACTTGAGAGATAGGATGATCTCTTGTCCATTTAGTGAGAGGTGGGTAGTTGGGATCAAAGGTTGGATCTAATTCAGCATTTATCATTTCTTCTGGTTCGGACTGGCTTTCATAGTCGTAAGACATATCAGCATGCTCCCCCTCGATAGATGAGCTTTCAGGAATGTCTTGAGAATCTTGAGCTACAGTGGTTTCTTGTGGTGCTGAGCTTTCTGGCGTTGATGCACCTTCGGATGATGAGGCACTTTCGGTTGGTGAAGTGCTTTCGGTTGGCAAAGTGCTTGGCTTCCCCTCAACTTGTGAGCTTGGCTGGGATGATGATGGTTGATCCTCCCCCTCGACTGAAGCATTGGGTGATGGAGGCTCGTCAGATGTTGATCCTCCTTCATTCATTCTTCTTGCAGCGTCTTCAACAATTTGCTTCATGTGATCTACCTTGTTATCTACTGCACCTGCTTCTGAGAGAGTGGCTTTCTCTGGTTCATCAAAGAGCTCCATGAACTTCTCGAATAGATTAGCGATCGAGACTGTGACTTGTCCAGTTTGAGGAAAGATTTCCCCAGCTGTGTCTTCATTGGCCTTTAACTTTTTGACAAAGCTATCATCAAAAGTCACGTAGTAAGTCTCTTCGATTTTCCTTGAACGCTTGTTTAATACCCTGTATGCTTTAGAAGTGAGAGAGTAGCCCAGAAAGATTCCCTCGTCGACTTTAACATCGAACTTGTTACGGTGTTCTTTAGAATTAAAGATGAAACACCGTGAACCGAACACATGGAAAATCTTCACATTGGGTTTCCTGTTGTTGAGAATCTCATAAGGAGTGAGCGTGAATCGCTTGTTGAGATATGACCTGTTATGTGTAAAACAAGCAGCAGAAATAGCATCAGCCCAAAAATAAAGAGGTAAGGAAGCGAAACTTAGCATAGTTCGGGCTGCTTCACACAAAGACCGGTTTCGTCTTTCGACAATCCCGTTTTGTTGAGGTGTGTAGGGAGCTGAGAAGTTGTGACTAATTCCCTTTTCTGCCAGGAATTCTTCAAATTCTCTATTTTTGAATTCCAGGCCATTGTCGCTCCTGATGTTGCGAACGACCTTCTTCAGCTGTACTTCAATCTGCTTGATGAACACTTTTAGCTTGTGAGTCGCTTCAGATTTAAGTTTCAGAAAGAACACCCATGTAAAACGTGAAAAGTCATCAACAATAACAAGAATATACTTGCTACCACCGATGCTTTCGATAGATGAAGGACCACATAAATCAATATGAAGTAATTCAAGTGGTTCAACAACTTTAGTGTTTATTATAGATGGATGACTTTGACGACTCTGCTTCCCCATTTCGCATGCAGCACACAAATGATCTCTATCGAACTTGAGCATTGGAAGACCTCGAACATGGCCTCCAGAGACAAGTTTGTTGATGTCTTTAAAGTTGAGATGAGAGAGCCTTCGGTGCCACAACCAGCTTTCGTCAGATTGTGCTTTTGATAACAAGCAGATAGCTGGGTTTCCTTTGATGGGTTTGAGGCTTAGAGGAAACATTTCACCTTTACGCTCCGATTTGAGAATAACTCTTTTCGTCTTCTTCTCAATTATTTCAGAACCCTCATCATCGAACGAGACATTGAGACCGGTACCTCCAACAAGCTGAGATACACTGATGAGGTTATGTTGTAGTCCTTCCACATATGTCACCTTCCTTATCGTGAAATCACCGTTAGTAATCATTCCATAGCCTTTTATGGTGCCGAAGGAGTTGTTCCCAAACTTGACGTTTCCACCATTTGAAAGAGACCTGTATTCCCTCAGCTCTTCCTTCCTCCCTGTCATGTGACGTGAGTAGCCACTATTAATATATCATTCTTCGTCAAACTGCTCGTCACTGATAACCTGCAAAAATTAAGCAGATTTAGGAACCCAAAGTTTCTTGGGTCCACGTGAGCCTTTCACAGGAACAGGAATAGTAAGAGAGATGTCAACAAGATAGGTTCCTTTTATTAGTGTTGTTTCATCTTTCTTTTTGATGGTAAAAACTTTAATTTTATTAGGATTTGGTGCTTTCGGTTTTGACTCTTGTTCAACTGAAGAGACCTTTTGTTTTCCTTTTTGTTCAGCTGATGATCGAGATTTTTGAGAAGAAACATAATGGATTTTAGAATGAGGTGGAGAAGAGTTAGAAGGGTTTGAGGAATTAGAATGAGAAAGCTTAGATTGAGATGACTTCTTGGTTGAAGACTCTAGGTGACCCTTTTGCTTTTGATCATTGGTGGGACCGACTTTAGAGTTTTGATCTCTTTTGATTTCCGAACCGAACCTTTGCTTTCGGTTGGTGTATGTCTCTGAATCGAACTTCTGCTTTCGGTTGGAGTCATTCTCAGAACCGAACCTTTGCTTTCGGTTGGAATTATTTTCTGAACCGAACCTTTGCTTTCGGTTGATGTTTTTCTCCGAACCGAACCTCTGCTTTCGGTTGTTGTATCTCTCTTGCGATTCAACGGGATTTTTCTCAGACTTTAGGTTCTTGTCTTGATGTGAGAAATAAGCATTCTGGGATTGCTAGAACTGTTTTCTCTCAGAGAGATTCTTCCTGTATCTCTGATTCCTTTGACGTTTTTGATTTCTCATCTGCTTCGGTTGATGATGGATGTTAGCTTTCGGTTTTGGTTTTTTTATGGTTGGTTCACTCTGAACTAAGGAAGTTTCACTTGAAGATGTGACTTCTTTTGCTGGAATTCCTTTTTCTTGAGGAATGTCTTTCGTACCGCTGGTGCTTGGCACATCAAAGTTATCAGGTTTATTCAAGGGTTCTGGTACGTATCTCCCTTTGCTTTTCCATGAGGTCCTTTCAGACAAACCTACTGTTTCATCAGCATTATCGATTGGAGCTGACCAGAAGAACTCATCGCAGCCATCAGCATTGTCTTCGTTTACTATAGCTGTGAGTTCAGCAGTCTGATGTTCGGTTACCCCTGTGACCTTGTATACCTGATTTGGAGTGGTTCTAACCTTTTGATATACTACGGCCTTCTCTGCAAGAATCGGGGACTTTTGTTGGGACAAATGAGCGAACTCCACTGAATTTTCTGAAATTAGATTCTTGTGGTTTTCAGGTTCGCTTTTTACAAATTCTGAACAGTCAACCGTGTCCTCTACAAAAATTTCACTCATATTGTCGTCCTCATTAAGCTCAGATGCATTTTCAACATCAATTTTATTTTCTGAGCTGAAGTTGGAGTTTAAAGAGTCAAATTTTTGTATGGTTTCGGTTCTCAGTTTCAGTCTATCATTCTCATCCAAAAGGTTTTTAAGCATGTCCTTATGGTCCTTGGATTTAATGAAAGATTCTATTTTGTCCAGTCCATACATATATGTCGGATTAACGTCCTCAGATGAAATAACACTCTCACAATTATACGCTTCAGCATCAATTTCATCCTCCTTAAACTCAAGGAAGGGTAAAATCATGCGATGAATCTTTTGTCCTATTTCACAATCCAAATGAAGCTGAGTAATATTAGAGTAAAGACGTTTAGCAATCAGACAAAAAACATTTCGCTGTTTCAAAAGCTTTAAATTGTCTCTTTGTAAATAAATGTTTTCATCTTTTATTTTGATTAATTCCGACTCCTTCAGTTCGATCCACATGCGCCGTTCCTCACTCTTCGAAGACACCCTGCTTAATTGGTCAGTTAGGTTAGAATTGGTGACTCGAGTTTGAGTTAAACTACTATCTAGATGAGAGATTCTTGAATTAACACTTTTTAGTTCCTTTTCATATGAGCTTTGTGGGACTTTAAATGAGACAAAGATGGATTGTACCTTCTTGATCAGTTCTTCAAGTTCGTTGAACTGCATGCTAAGCGGCTTAGCTGTAAAGCACATATCCTGTTGCTCCTTCGGTTCATTACTCCCACCATCAGTGTTGTATCCCCTTATCTGAGATACATCGGATACCATCAAGCATCTCCCTCCACTGCTTTCCTCTTTAGCCACATAAGCCTTTCCATGAGAAGGCTTCCTTACTTCATCATCTTCAGAGTCGGTTGACCAAACCTCCACGCCACCGAACTCGTCATCAGCTACCGAACCCTGCACAATTAGAGCATTCATAGAGGGATTAGCGGTAGATTTCTTCTTCCTAATTTCATCCAGCTTTTTCTGCAACAAAGCTTCTTCATCCTTTTCCTCATCCTTTTCAGCCATCTTTTTGAGGACACAATCCTTTGCATAGTGGTTCTTTCTTCCACAATAGTAGCAGCTTACTCCGGAATCACCCTCAGCCTTTGGTTCCTTCTTTGATTCTTCAGCCTTCGGTTCATCTTTAACCTTTTCAGAGCTGTAACTCCCCTGCCAATTTCGGTTTTTGTTGGTGGGGAATCTCCTTTTGATGAACCTCTTGGGGTTAGACACCATCATAGCATAATCCTCAGACGTGAGGTCATAATCCTCCAAGTTGAGGTCTTCGTCCTCCATCACAGCTTTTCTTTTGGACAAAAGGGCTAACGAACCTAGGCTTGAAACCACATTCTTCTCCTGCAACACGATCTTCTCCTGAGACTTCAAGATGCCCACCAGTTTCGCCAAAGAGTAGGATTTAAATTGCTCGTGCGCTTTAACTGTGGACACAACTGCTCTCCACTCGGATCTGAGCCCGTTCAAAAATGTAACCTTCTGCTCAATAAGCTTCCTTTCGATGTCATGATTGATCATCTTGCTAAGAAGATGATTGAAGTGATCGAACGTTTGGGTCACAGTTTCTTCAGCTCCTTGCTTGAATTCACCAAACTCAGACAAGAGTAAGGTTTGAATGGAGTGTTCAAGATCTTCGTCTGTAGAGTACAATTCACGTAGCCTGTCCCATATCTCTTTTGCAGTCGTGCATGAACTTACCAGCCTAAACGTATCGGATTGAAGAGCGAATCTGATCAATCTTAACGCTTTGATATTGCACTAAAATTTATCTTTTTCATCTTGCGCAATATCTTTAACATCTTTCAGAAGATCATTATACTCCTTTTGAGTTTTAATAATCCTTGAAGTTGCAGAATGAGAAAACGGTCCATTAATGATTGCTTCCCAGATGAGGTATCCATTATCCTCAGATCCTATAACATAATCTTCAAAGTGATGCGCCCAGACTTCATAATCATGGGTGTACAGGATGGGAATCTTCGTTGTTGATCCAATGTTGTTCGAAATATTGATGGGATTCGATTGCGACTCGTCCATAATGATCGAATAACCTGTTCAAAGATCAGACTTGTAATAAATCAAATTAGGGAAAAATAATAAATATCGAGATACGTCAATAATGAGATGACGGCTCAATAAATATCAGTAATTGCGGAATAACCCTAATCGAAACCTTTTTCACAGAAAAGAAGTGTATCAATTACACAGCCTCCTGCTCTGATACCAATTGATAAGTTAAAAGCTAACTTGAAGATCGAATAGATCTATAAAACAGGTAAAGAAATAAACAAGTAAACAGCAAGAACACAATTATGGATCAAACGATGTCGAATGATTAATAAATAATCCTCAGAAGAGCTCGATAAAGAACTACAACTGTAGAGGATTAGGGTTTACAAGAACAATAAAGAATATAAACTGTGAACTATCGTAATCGCTATCGTCTTCTGGATCGTTAACCTAACATGCATGCAAGCACATTATTATATAGTAAACCCTACAAGCTCACGGTTGGACAGACCCAAACCGGAGTGCAAAACTTGGACTATAAACCGAGCCCAATGACGCAATACAAAATAAATGCTACGCTACCCAACACAAAGTATAAACTTGAGAGAATACTCTAACACACTCAAAATCGGCCAAGCCCTCTTGTTTCACTTGTGTCGCCTAGTGTAGCCGATTTTGGGGAGAGACATGGTCCTTATATAGTGTGTTGCATTAGGTAAACCCTAATGTAACATGACTCTTCATTTCTCAATCCATTGGTTAACTCCATGGAGCATCCATGGAGCATCCTATGGGTGGAACCCAACTTGATAATCCATGGAGCCTTTTAGCCCACTATATAAGATATGGAAGATTTACATAATCTACCCATATATTTAATTAGTTATTCTTTTGATCACTTAATTAATTCTAAATTAATTCTTGATCAAAACTAATTAAATAACATTATTAATATATTAGAACTTATAATATATTAATAAACCATATGTGTTATTTCTCTCATTTAGTTTATCCAATTGCATGGTGCCATGCAACCCAAATGGACCATGCCGGGTCGGGTCAAGTATTTACCAGAAATAGTTATGGACTTAGACACCTTATCCAACAGTCTCCCACTTGGATAAGTCTAATAACTATAACTGTAATACTTCAGGAACCGATCGGCAATCGTAGCTCTTTTAAGGTCTCTCTGAACTGAGAAGATGTTGATACGCCATTTAAGATAAGTGATCATATAATCCTCTGTTTTAGATATCAGCCGGAAAAATACATGGAACAATGTCTTACTTATTGTCCAGCAGTTTGTTTCCCGATTTCCGATTTGTTTGACAAAGAACTTAATTGAACACATCAACTTAGTTCTGACCGGGCCCGGTACATAAGTCAAAACAAAATCATCGAGGGGCCCGGATATCAGCTTCTAATCCAAGAAGGAACAGATAAACTTTGACTCATATGTTTGTTCTACCACTCATTGAATTACACAAAAAAGCACGTTTTATAACATCGAGTTACCAATGCGTTTTCGTACAATCAATGCATAACCAACTCGTAAGTAACAAATCATATCTCTAGGTTTGAACACTTATATGATATTACCGTCTCATGATCACTCGAGATAAAATTCCTTGAAGTGATTCCAGTGAGCGTGGGTTGTGTCCAATGCTCGGAACTTATGAGCACTCATGATTGTTGTAGCCATGTCCAACACCTTAGACCTCTGCAACCAATCATGACAGTCTTGATTCATACCTACTTCCGACATATGACCGACTGTGGAGGTTTGAATAATATGATATGCCAACCATAATTATTCTGGAAGTCAAAACATGCAAAAGAAATTATAGTAAACGATTGACAAAAGATAGTAACACTTTACTCATAAATAAACACAACTTTTATTCATCATCAAATGTCAATTACACTTTACAAATTTCATAATTCATCTAACTACTAAAACTTATATCATCCTTCAGCCCTATGCTCCGAGCATGCTGGAGATGCTTAACCCTACTCAGTCCCTTTGTGAGGGGATCTGTTGGGTTCTCATCCGATGATACCCTCTTTGCCACGAGGATTCCTTCTTCTATGCGATGTCTGATAAAATGATATTTTCTGTCGATGTGCCTGGATCTCCCGTGATCCCTTGGTTCCTTGGCTAAGGCAACCACACTTTCACTATCACATAAAATTTCCATGGGCTCCTTTATAACTGGTACAACTACAAGGTCTCCAATGAAGTTCTTTAGCCATATTGCCTCCTTTGCTGCCTCGCTCGCTGCTATATACTCTGATTCACAAGTGGAATCAGCCACTGCCTCCTGCTTGGAACTCTTCCAAGTGATTGCTCCTCCGTTTAAGGTAAAGACCCAGCCCGACTGAGAGCGGAAATTATCCCTATCAGTCTGGAAGCTAGCATCACTATACCCTACAACTCTCAAGTCATCACTCCCGCCGAGGGTAAGGACCCAGTCCTTAGTCCTCCGTAGGTACTTGAGGATATTCTTTACCGCAGTCCAGTGTACCTTGCCAGGATTCCCCTGATACCTGCTAACCATGCTCAAGGCAAAGGCTACATCATGTCGAGTACACGTCATAGCATACATGATCGAGCCTACTGCCGAAGCATAAGGTACTTGACTTATTTCTGCTATCTCAGCCTCGGTACTTGGGCTTTATGTCTTACTCAATTTGGCGTCACTCTGGATGGGTAACTCTCCTTTCTTGGAGTTCTGCATGCTGAATCTCTTCAACACCTTGTCCAAGTAGGTACTTTGACTAAGTCCAATTAGTCTTTTACTCCGGTTTCTCAAAATCCTTATCCCTAGAATATAGGCAGCTTCTCCTAGGTCCTTCATAGAGAAACACTTCCCAAGCCAGGACTTAACTTCCTGCAAAGTTGGAATGTCATTTCCTATGAGTAGTATGTCGTCCACATACAATACCAAAAAGCTAACTATACTCCCACTAGCCTTGACATAAACACAAGATTCATCTTCACTCCTAGAAAAGCAAAGATTCCATCTACGAGGTGCTTGCTTTAATCCATAAATGGATTTCTCAAGCTTACACACTCTATTAGGGTACTCGTTGCTGACAAAACCTTATGGCTGACTCATGTAAACATCTTCAGTCAACTTCCCATTAAGGAAAGCGGTTTTGACATCCATTTGCCAAATTTCATAGTCATGAAATGCAGCTATGGCTAACATAACCCTAATAGACTTAATCTTGGCTACTGGAGAAAAGGTCTCATCATAGTCCACTCCAGGAATTTGAGAGAAGCCCTTTACAACCAGTCGAGCCTTATAAGTGTGTACATTACCATCCATGTCGGTCTTCTTCTTGAAGATCCATTTGCACCCTACAGTCTTACGACCTGGTACATTCTCAACCAAGTTCCAAACTTGATTGTCATACATGGATTGTATCTCGCTATCCATAGCCTCTTTCCATTTCGCAGACTCGGGGCCTGCCATGGCTTCTGCATAGCTGTTAGGTTCATCCAGACCTACTAGTGTCTCATCACTAATAAGTGTCTCACCTTCCGTAGTAATATGGAAACCATAGTAATGCTCAGGTGCATTCCTAACTCTCGTGGAACGCCTCAGAGGTATAGATTCGTCAATTGGATCAACAGGAGTTTCCTCCTCAAGTTGAGGGCTAGGGTTTGAAGTTCCTTCACCACTTGACTCTTGAATTTCTTCAAGGTCAATTTGCCTCCCACTGTCTCCTTGGCTTATAAATTCTCTCTCTCGAAAGACTCCTCTTCTTGCTATAAAGACCACATTATCACTAAGTCTGTAGAAGAGGTAACCAAAGCATCTTTGTGGGTAGCCGATGAAAATACACCTCTCGCTTCGGGGTTCTAGCTTATCATGAGACTCGCGCCTCACAAAAGCCTCGCAACCCTAAATCTTGATGTGGTCTAGTTTAGGTACTTTACCAGTCCACATCTCGTGAGGAGTTTTGGCAACTTTCTTTGTAGGGACTAGATTAAGAATATGGGCGGCAGTCTCTAAGGCATACCCCCAGAATGAGATTGGTAGCGAAGCTCGACTCATCATGGAACGAACCATATCCAACAAGGTTCGATTACGCCTCTCAGCCACACCATTCAACTGCGGTGTTTTGGGAGGTGTCAACTGTGAGACAATCCCACATTCCCTAAGATAGTCGAGGAACTCTGAACTAAGATACTCACCACCTCGATCTGATCGAAGCATCTTAATGTTCCTGCCCAATTGATTCTCGACTTCCTGTTTAAATTCCTTAAACCTTTCGAAAGTCTCTGACTTATGCTTGATTAAGTAGACATATTCATATCTACTGTAATCATCAGTAAAAGTCAAATAATAACAATTAACATCCCTTATGGCATGTTTGAATGGTTCACACACATCCGTGTGTACAAGGTCCACCAAACCTTCACCCCTCTCACAAGAACCTGTGAAGGGTGACTTTGTCATTTTCCCAAGTAAGCATGATTCGCAACTATCATCTGACTTTAGGTCAAATGACTCCAAGACTCCATCCGTTTGGAGTTGGCCTATGCGTTTCTTGCTTATATGTCCAAGACGACAATGCCATAATGATGCTTTATCCAAGTTATTATTGATGGGTTTTAGACTATACATCATTCCTATGGTGTACATGCAAACCCTAATAGCTTTTGGATCTAGTTTATCTAATGAACATGCAATTGAATATCCAAAGCTATAAACCCTAGATCTAGCATGCAATTAATCATATTAACATAAAATAGGGTTTAAGATATTACCTTGATCGTTATGTAGAAATAACAATCTCAAATCCTCCTTGTAATGACTTTAGGAAGCTTAGAGTCACAAATGTCACTCCTCTAATGGTTCATAAACACCAAGAGCAAGAGGATGAAGAGGAGAAGAGAAGGAGGCTGCCCAAAACGTGTGAAAACCATTAGGAACATGTCCACCACGTTTTTGGGGCTTAAGGGTCCTTTATATACATGTAGGCTATTAGGGTTTTGAATTAGGAAACCCTAAACTGACTACTTAAGCCCTAAGCAACCCAAAGACCCTTCTTTAATAATCCTTGGACGATTTCTAATGGGTTTCCCCATAGAATTCGTCCAACCTTATATTATATGGTAATCCATAGCCTAATTGCAATTATCTTATAATTACAATTCCATTCCCTTAAGTTTAATTAATCTCTTTTAGCCACAAAACTAATTACCAGTTAATTCTTGACTAATATTAATCAAACAATATGATTTCTCCTTTAATATATTATTATCATAATATATTAATAAATCATAATTAATCTTTTCTCTCCATAATTCATCCTATCAAGTTGCTTTGGTGAAGGCAACCCAAAAGGACCATGCACCATCGGGTCAAGTACATACCAAAGTAGTTATGGACTTAGACACTAATCCAACAATATTTATTAACAGAATCAATACACAATACATTATTTCCTAAGTTATCAACCACAGATACTGTTTCATACACGTCATCACAAGGTAATGCTTTAAAATAAAGAACATTATTAAAGAAAGCATTAATCGAACCAACTTCATTATCAAATGAAAAGGTGAAACCTTGTTTATACAATGCATGAAAGGAAATAATATTTCTTGCCATTTCTGGCGAATAACAACACTTATTCAAATCTAAACTAAACCCACTACTTAGCGATAAAGTATAAACTCCAATCTTGGTGACAGGTGAAGCTTTCCTATTTCCCATGATCAAGTTTATTCTTCCTTGCTCCACATTCTCACTTCTTCTTAGTCCCTGCAAATCAGAACATATATGAATACCACAACCGATATCAAGACCCAAGAATTAGAATGGGGTGAGTTATTAGATAAGATAGTGTAAATACCAGCATGGTTGGGTTTAACTTTCCCATCCTTCACATCTTGCTGGTACTTTGGGCAGTTCCGCTTCCAATGTGCCTTTTCATGGCAATAGAAGCATTCAGCCTCTTTTGGGTCAGAAGAAGGAGTGATGAAACCTTTCTTGGTTACACTTGAAGAAGATCCATCAAGGGTCCTAACCTTGGTACCCTTCGAAGAACTCTTTCTCTTCTTCCCTCGTCCTTTCCCGATTGCCAAGACAGGGGCGGAGTTGGTAGGAGTAGGAGTAGTAACAACCGTCTTACCCTTAAGACCACTTTCCGCGGTCTTTAAGAGTCCTTGAAGTTTGATGAGAGTGACCTCTTCCTTGTTCATGTGGTATGTCATGCGGAATTGATCATAACATGAAGGTAAGGAGTGCAAAATAATATCTATTGCTAGCTCCTCGGGGAAGTTCACATTAAGCTTCAGCAAACGGTCCACAAATCTTTGCATTTTCTACATGTGGCCCGTGATGGGTTCACCATCCTTCATCCGGGTTGTTATCATGGAGGAGATGATTTCATACCTCTCTTGTCGTGCACTTTGATGGTATCTTTCCATCAAATCTTGGTGCATTTCAAAAGGGTAGAAGTCCTCGTAGGACTTCTGGAGATCGGCTGTCATAGTGGCCATCATGATGCATGCCACCTTGGTGGCATCCCTTTCATGTGCCCTAAAGTCAGCGATTTCTTGAGGAGTAGCAACTGTCTCATCAATCTTCTTAAGCTCCTTATCGAGGACATATTCTTTGTCCTCGTAGCGAGTAATCATTCGGACGTTTCTGATCCATTCATTAAAGTTGGATCCATCAAAAGTGACTTTCCCACACAAGTTCATAAGAGAAAAGGAGCCATTAGGATTAGAGCCAGAAGCAGCAGTGTTTGCAGACATCTGAAGAGAAGGCAAAATTTAGTTTAGATATAGAGATAGTCCTTAATAAAACACCCAAATGTAGTATTAAGGCTAGGAACCAATCAAAATATATTATACTTAGAAGAGGTATGTCGTAATCTAAGTAATAACATATTTGAAAGGTAGGTGAATGAGGATTCACCAATTTCCACCAAAGTCAAAATATTAAAATATTTAATTTGGTTCTTAGAAACTCCTAGATTCTTTTGAGATTCAATGAACTTTTCAAAGGCATGTTTCAATCTCGAGTGTGCCCTCCAAGTTTTGTGACTGCGATGCTGAGGATCACAAAACGAGGTGTGAAGTAACCATGCAAATTACTTGGTACCCTTAATAAATTACCCCTCAATCGATGTGCCGGTTAACCACACACGCACCATTGATACTATGATAAATATTAATTCATCCTTTACCTACCTTGTTAAGTCCAAGTTAGTGTGCCAGTTAACCACACACGCTCCACTAACGACTTAGACAAAGTGTAAAGTGTAATTTCATGGATTAGCACCTTATTCACATTTTCCCTAAAGTAACTAAGATTGGGAATTTAATAAAACATTTAGTTACTTTATAATATTCATCATACTTTTAATGAGAATTTATAAGTCCTTGTTTTACCCGTTCGGCTAACGACCCTCCACCAGTCAAGCAAGCGGTGGGTGAGAGTGGACACCCATTAAGTTGCCATTTTATAGGCAACAATATTATACCCATCTTATAGACCGGCTTCGTGAATGAGGCGTACTAGCCGTAAGACGACTTTGATCTTATACACACACACACACACACACACACACATATATATATATATATATATATATATATATATATATATTATTAACTTATAATATTATAAGTATAAGGGTTGAATTTTAACTTTTAAAATTCTAAGGGTTGGAACTAAAGTTTTAATCAAGACTTTACGTGTTCCAAAACTTGAGGGCAAGTTTTGTAAACTTACAAAAATTTTCATTTCTTGTAACTTATGAGTTTATTAGGGTATTAAAAATGAAGACTCTTCATTTTTATAACCCATGTGTTCTTTTAATGGTTTTTAAACAAAGTGACTTTTGGTTTTTCATAACTTGAGGACAAGTTATGGACTCCATCAAAACACATAATGATCAAGAATTAATCTACCACATAGGTTACAAATAATTCCTATGATCATCTAAACATCATAAGATCAAGAACATGAATATGAACACTTTCATGAATAAAAAATTTCACTTAAAACTTTGTAATTTTGATAACTAGTTGTTGTAAATGGATTAGCAAAGACATTACACCATCTAAAACAAGTTTACAAGTACCAAAATAGTTTAGGGTAATGTTTCTAGTCCATTTCCAGCAACTAAAGTCGAAAATCTGCATTCTGAGGCTCCTACTCGCCGAGTGCATGAACCTACTCGGCGAGTAGGTTGAAGATTCACATGAACTCGACGAGTCCCCCCATGGACTCGGCGAGTTCATCAGGCAGAATGCAAAAATATCGACTTATTCAACTATTTAGCACAAATAACAAACAAACAAGCCTAGGCTCTGATACCACTGTTGGGTTTTGAGCATTCTAACACTTCCTAAGTGTACATGCAACCCTAATAACCTTGGATCTATGTTTGTCTAATTATCATGCAAAGTTGATTTCCAAGGCTATGATCCTATCTAGCATAAATGGGGAACAATTTTAACTTGAATAATAGATAGAATTACATACCTTATTGTTGTAAGTGTTCCTTGAAACCTTGTGAGCCTAGCACCTCAAGTGTAATGCCTTAAATGCTTCACACAACACCAAATGCAAAGTATAAACTTGAGAGAATACTCTAACACACTCAAAATCGGCCAAGCCCTCTTGTTTCACTTGTGTCGCCTAGTGTAGCCAATTTTGGGGAGAGATATGGTCCTTATATAGTGTGTTGCATTAGGTAAAACCCTAATGTAACATGACTCTTCATTTCTCAATCCATGGGTTAACTCCATGGAGCATCCTATGGGTGGAACCCAACTTGATAATCCATGGAGCCTTTTAGCCCGCTATATAAGATATGGAAGATTTACATAATCTACCCATATATTTAATTAGTTATTCTTTTGATCACTTAATTAATTCTAAATTAATTCTTGATCAAAACTAATTAAATAAAATTATTAATATATTAGAACTTATAGTATATTAATAAACCATATGTGTTATTTCTCTCATTTAGTTTATCCAATTGCATGGTGCCATGCAACCAAATGGACCATGCCGGGTCGGGTCAAGTATTTACCAGAAATAGTTATGGACTTAGACACCTTATCCTACATAAATAGGCCCCAAACCCGAGAGATTAGGGTTTCATTAAACAGCACGGACTCGCCGAGTCCACCCATGAACTCGGCGAGTTCGGTCATGATCCGGATAAGAATTCGCGACCCTACTCGGCGAGTCTAAGCACCAACTCGCCGAGTCCCTCCACAAACTCCAAAATAAATTAATAAAATAATATACCAGGGGATCCAGATGTTACAATTCTCCCCCACTAGAATCAGACTTCGTCCTCGAAGTCTTACTCTGCAAACAACTCTGGATGCTGCTCATGCATCTCACGCTTCGGCTCCCAAGTCAACTCTGAACCCTTCCGATGCTGCCACTAGACCTGCACCAGAGGCACTTCCTTGTTCCTCAGAACCTTGATCTTCTGATCCCTAATAGCCACCGGTCTCTCAACATAGTTCAGGCTCGCATCCACCTGAATATCCTCTAATGGTACCACTGCCGACTCGTCGGCTATACACTTCCTCAGCTGTGACACGTGGAAGGTGTCATGAATCTGGCCCAACTCTGCAGGTAGTTCTAACCGGTAGGCTACCCTGCCTACTCTCGCAATCACCCTGAAAGGACCGATATATCGGGGCCCCAGCTTGCCCCTCTTCCTAAATCGGATCACTCATTTCCAAGGAGATACCTTCAGGAGTACAAAGTCGCCGACCTGAAATCCGAGCTCGGACCGGCGCCTGTCCGCATAACTCTTCTGGCGACTCTGAGCGGTCAACAGCTTCTGTCTGACCTGCTGAATCTGCTCTGTCTTCTGGAGCACTATCTCTGTACTACCCATCACACGCTACCCTACCTCTCCCCAACAAATAGGAGTCCGACACCTCCTCCCATACACCAGCTCAAAGGGTGGCATACTGATGCTCGAATGATGGCTGTTGTTGTAGGAAAACTTTGCCAAGGGTAAATACGTGTCCCAACTCCTACCGAAATCCAACAAACATGCTCGGAGCATGTCCTCGAGCGTCTGAATCGTCCGCTCACTCTGCCCGTCAGTCTGTGGGTGGTATGTTGTACTAAAATGCAGCCTCGTACCCAATTCCTCATGAAATTTCTTCTAGAATCTGGAAGTGAAACACACATCTCGATCTGAGACAATCGAGATCGAAACTCCATGCCGCGATACCACCTCCCTCACGTACATCTCTGCCAACCTCTTAGCGGAAGAGCTCTCACTGATAGCAAGGAAGTGAGTGCTCTTCGTCAACTTGTCTACAATCACCCAAATTGCATCGACGCCCTTCGCAGTCTTCGACAATTTGGTGATAAAATCCATGGCAATATGTTCCCACTTCCACTCGTAAACTCGCACACTATCAGAACCTCATCAATCGAACTTGGCCTCCCCGCGGCCACTCGTGTGTCCATCACATAGGCTACGAATCCACTGTAGTCGTGTTGCAAACTCTGTCTCGCCCTGGCAGCCGAACAAAACGCAGACCCACACCGGGTCCCCTTGCCATATACCGTAAGCACTCCCCCACTAGGGTCTCGTATCGTCACCAACTGACGCTCGCAGTCTATAACAGCTCCAAATCGGCTCAACCAATCCATGCCCACTATAACACACACGTCCCCCATCGCAATCGGGACCAGATCTATCGGGAACTCCACACCAAAGATCTCAAGGATACACACTCGAATCACCTCTGAAGCATACACTACTCGCTCATCAGCTATGGAAACTCGTAGAAGTCGACTCAACACCTCTCGATGAATACTAATGTGCTGACTAAATGCCAAGGAAACAAATGACCGACTTGCACCCGAGTCAAATAATACCAGAGCAGGTAAAAAACTCACAAGAAAAGTACCTAAGCATATCATCATATAAGCACAATATCATAAACAAAAGATAAAATACAGAATACATACCAGCCACAACATCGGGTGCCGCTCGGACCTCCTTCGCAGTCAACTGAAAAGCTTTCCCATGAGCCTTCGGAGGCTCGGCCTTTGTCGGTCGAACCTCGGTAACCCTGGCAGCAGGCGCAGATCCCTGGTGTAGCTGAGGGCACTCGGCCTTCCGATGGCCGGTCTGGTTGCAATGGAAGCAAACCATAAATCCCTTGGGGCAATCCCTGGCGATATGCCCCTCCTTGCCACATTTGTAGCAAGCACCGATCGACAGGCCCCCTCATGACCCTTGCCGCACTTCCCGCACGTACGGCCCTTCTGGCCTCCAGTCCTCGAATCAGCGGACTTGGTCCGCTTGGCAGCCGGCTGAGACTAGGCCGGCCGTCGATCCATCCTTTGAGACTCGGCCTCCTCCCGAGCCTGAGTCTCCAACTCAATCTCCCTTTTCCGGGAATTTGCCTGGAGCTCAGCAAATGTTCGGTACATCGAGTTCGACACAAACTCCCGAATGTCCCTCCTCGGAATACCCAAATACCGGCTCATCCGTGCCTGCTCAGTAGACACCTGCTCAGGGCAGAACATCGCCCTCTCATGAAACTTCCGGGTGACCACAGTAACCGAATCATTACCCTGCTTGAGGGTCAAGAACTCCTGAACCAGCCGTTCCCTCTCCACCGGGGGAACATACTCGTCTCTGAACATGGTGGTGAACCTCTCCCAGGTTACCGCTGAAATCTCTGAAAGAGTGAAGTTCGCTGTCACGAACTTCCACTAATCCTTCGCTCCCAAGCGAAGCTGGTTCAAAGCGAACCGTACCCTCAGATGCTCCGGACATGAACACGTATAGAAGCATCCCTCAATATCAGCAATCCATCTCATCGCAGCGATCGGATCCTGCGTCCCATCAAACTCGGGTGGCTTCATGTTGCTGAACTCCCTGAACAACAACAAGTCACCTCCCTGAGGCCTGGCAGCAGCCACAGCTGTTGTAGCTGCAGCGGCTGCGGCCTCAGTCACCGCGGCATACCGCACATCAAAAGTCTCCAACAGTGTGGTCTTGATAGACCCAAACATCTCCGGAATCTCGGTCCTGATCGCCGCAGCCACCTCATCGTGGATCATCTGACGAAGCTCCTCGTCACTCACACCGCTCGCCTCAGGTCTGTGGCGTGTCCCAACCATGATGTCTCTGAAATACAACAAAAATTATCAGAGACTCGATCGAGCATACTCATACTCGATGACGCAACCCTACTCGTCCTTCGTTGTCCAAAAGATTCTTACTTGGAATGCCCACTGATCCGGTGTCTTCAGTAGTACGGGCCCAATACTACTGACCACACCGCATCAGTATTCACTTCAAGTCCTCCTCCTTGGATCCTGGATTACAAGTACTCTACTCTCAAAGCATCTTAGCAGCAGAAATCTCCTAGGCTAAGGCATCACAAATCAGGCCACTCTAGTCCTAATATGTATACCTAGCCTATTCTAGCATGCATAATGTAACATAACATATCTCATAACACATAATGTAAGGGTACTTTTGGGAACTCACCGTTCGGGCGCTGGCCGATCGTACACACGGCTCTGCTCTGTTTGTCTCAAAATTCTTTTTACTCTTTTCAAAAAAAATTTACTTCATTATCAAAGTTTTCCTCAAATCCTCAGTTTGAGTTCAGATACTCCCGAAGGTGCATCCGAATCTCTCAAACCAAGGCTCTAATACCAACTTGTAACAACGTAAATTTCAAGGCAAAAATTTTATTTTTGTCACAACCATTTTCACATAAATATTTTATAAAATATCCAACATGGGTTATCAAAACATATCATTTCCCAAGATCACAAAAAAAAATCAAATCCTCTCTCTAGTGTGTACGAGTCACGCCGGCGCCTTTCCACGGTCCTCGCTAGTACCTGAAACACATAACACAACAACTGTAAGCATAAATGCTTAGTGAGTTCCCCAAAATACCCTTACACATATACGCCTTTCCAGGCCATGCTTAACACGACCTTCCGGTCCATGTGTCTTAGGGGACTTCCGTCCCAGTCCCAGTAGACCTTCCGGTCCTACTCGTATCGACCTTCCGGTCCATGACTCCCTGACCTTCCGGTCCATGTCATAATGCCTTCCGACCCATATCATACATAGCATACATATCACATACTCAACGCATACAGAACATACAACGCATATCATATAAAACATGCATCTCATAACATACAGGACCTTCCGGTCACACATAGGTACCTTTCCGGTACAGTATAGTGAGAAGACTCACCTCGTATGATGTCCAGAATCCCACGTGCTCGATATCTCGGAATCTCGAAACAACGACCTAGCCCCGCCTAAACACAACAAAAAATCATTCTAATTATTATCGGCTTCCAAGGCTATGCTACGTCCTTTTTCACTTTCCCACAGAAGGGTAAAAGACCATTTTACCCCTCCCTGACTCGAAAGTCCACATGTTGACCAAAACCCTAAAAGTCAACAAAAGTCAACAGCAAGCAGTACGCGGGGCGTACCAGCTCCTGTACGCGGGGTGTACCCTTGCATTCCAGAAAAGGGGAACGCGACCCATTACGCGACGCGTACTGGGATTACGCCCAGCGTACATCCCAGTTTCTCACTTCCTCATTCTAATGTCTTAAACGATTAAGACATAACCCCATATTCCAGATCTGGCCATTTTAATACTTCTTAATCCATAAAGTCGAAACCTTTAAGCCTTTGCATGGCTATAAAGGCTCCCCACACCTTTTAACACCTTTCCTTTCACCTCCAAGAGTCTAGATCTCATGCATGGCTCAACATTCACGTCCAAGATTGCATTTTTATGAACATACAACTCATATAGCTCTGGAATATGATAGATCTAGGCCAATGGAGACTACTTTCTCAAAAAGTCTCCATCTTGGGGCCAAAAACCCTAGAAATTGGTCCAAGAAGCACACCATATAAACTACAAGCCAAGATCTGAACTTTTTACCTCAGGAAGAAGCTCCAACCTTTGTAGTCCTCAGATCCACACTTGACCACCAACTTCTAGCCTCCAAAATGGTCTCCTCTTCTTTTTCACCACCTTGAAAAGGCACTTTGAAGCTTAGAACACTCACACCCAAGCTAAAAACGAAGGAAATGTTCTCTTAGGGTTTCTTTCTGAAAGATGGTGGCTGAGGGACAAGACCATTTCATTCCTTTTATAGCCCTCAAGTCATATTAGGGTTTTGAGTCTGGGCCGGTTACGCCCGACGTAACCCTAGGTACGCCCAGCATACCCGGATGGAACTGCGTACAAAATAAGCGCGCGAGGTTACGCCGGGCGTAACCGGATGGAACCGCGTACAAAATAAGCGCGCGAGTACGCGTAACGTACTCCTTGTACGCCCAACGTACTCACAAGCTTAACACTCAACACAAAGGACCCAATATGACAACTTGGAAAAGATGAAGGGTTAAATAGTTGAACCTGAATTTCGGGCTATTACACATACAAATGTCTCGAATCGGGGCACTTTCTGCCCTATGACTCAGGGCGTCAGCTACCACATTAACCTTGCCCGGGTTGTACAGGATCTCACAATCATAATCCTTTACCACATCTAACCACCTCCTTTGCCGCATGTTCAAGTTGGGATGATCCATCAAGTACTTCAAACTCTTGTGGTCCGTGTATATGGTACACCGAACCCCATATAGATAGTGACGCCAGATCTTGAGGGCGAACACTACTGCCCCCAACTCCAGATCGTGAGTGGGATATCTCACCTCATGAGGCTTCAACTGCCTCGATGCATACGCTATCACATGCCCCCTCTGCATGAGCACTGCACCTAACCTGGATATAGATGCGTCACAGTAAACCACAAAATCATCAACTCCCTCTGGGAGGGATAGCACCGGGGCTTCACACAACTTCTGGCGAAGAGTCTCAAACGAGGTCTACTGTTCTGGACCCCATGAGAAAGCAACACCCTTCCGGGTCAAACTAGTGAGTGGCACTGCAATCTTGGAGAAATCCTGAATGAATCTCCGATAATAGCCGGCCAACCCTAGAAAACTCCTGATCTCGGAGGCAGACTTCGGTACCTCCCAGCTCATCACTGCCTCAATCTTGGCCGGATCGACCAAAATCCCATTCTGGTTAACAAGATGTCCCAGGAACTGGATCTCCCGTAACCAGAAATCACACTTGGAGAATTTGGCATAGAGCCTATCTGATCTCAAAACCCCGAGGATCTCCCTCAAATGCTCCTCATGCTGCTCTCTAGACCTCAAATACACCAATATATCGTCGATGAACACGATCACCGAGTGATCCAACATCGGCCTGCACACTCTGTTCATGCGATCCATGAACGCTGCTGGTGTATTGGTGAGCCCGAAAGGCATCGCCACAAACTAATAGTGCCCGTATCGCGTCCTGAACGCCGTCTTCTGGATATCCTCATCATGCACCCTCATCTGGTGATATCCAGACCTCAAATCAATCTTGGAGAACCAAGATGCCCCCTGAAGCTGATCAAATAAGTCATCAATCCTCGGTAACGGATAACGGTTCTTAACCGTTAATTTGTTCAACTCCCAGTAATCTATACACATACGGTGTGAACCATCCTTCTTCTTGACGAAGAGAATCGGCGCTCCCCAAGGTAAGCTACTCGGATAAATGAACCCCTTCCCCAACAGCTCTTGCAGCTGTGAGGATAACTCCTGCATCTCTGGCGGTGCTAGGCGATATGGCACCTTAGCGATAGGCACAGCCCCGGGAATCAAATCGATGTGAAATTCCACCTGCCTCTCGGGAGGCACACCCGGCAACTCCTCGGGAAATACATCCGGGAACTCACGCACTATCGGAACATCATCAACTGAACTCGACCTTCCAGCGGCCTCACGTGTATCCATCATATAGGCTACAAACCCCTTGCAGCCCTGCTGCAAACTCGTCCTCGCTCTGGCAGCCGAACAGAATGCTGAATCACTACGAGTCCCCTCACCATAAACTGTCAGCACTCCCCCACTAGGATCTCGGATCGTCACCAGCTACTGCTCGTAGTCTATCACTGTCCCAACATGGCACAACCAATGCATGCCCATGATAACACATACGTCCCCCATTGCAATCAAGACCAGATCTATCGGAAACCCAACGCCAAAGATCTCAAGTACACACCCCCAAATCACGTCTGTGGCATACACTACCCGCTCGTCAGCTATGGAAACACGCAAAGGTCGACTCATCACCTCTCGCTGAATACCGATGTGCCTACTGAAAGCTAATGATACAAATGACCGACTCGCACCCGAGTCAAATAACACCAAAGCAGGTACAAAATTCACAAGGAAAGTACCTACGCATATCATGATATAAGCACAATATCTCAACGTAAAAAAATAAATATATGAAGGAATACATACCAGCCACGACATCAGGTGCTGCATGGACCTCCTCCGCTGTCAGCTGGAACACCCTCCATCGCCCCTTCGACGCCTTGACCTTCACCGGCCGACCCTCACTAGCTCTCGTAGCAGCAGGGGCAGATCCCTGACATGCTCCCTGTGTCGTCCCTCGCAACTGTGGACACTCCGCCTTCCGGTGCCCAGTCTGGTTGCAATGAAAGCAGACCATGAATCCCTTGGGGCAATCCTTGGTGATATGCCCCTCCTTGCCACACTTGTAGCAAGCACCAGCCCTACAAACTCCATTATGACCCTTGCCGCACTTTTCCGCAAATGCGACCCTTCTGACCCCCAGACCTTGAATCGGCGGGCTTGGCCCGCTTGGCTGCCGGCTGAGATTGTGTCGGTCGCCGATCCACCTTCTGAGACTCGGCCTCCTCCCTAGCCTGCGTCTCCAATTCAATCTCCCTCTTCCGGGCATTTTCCTGAAGCTCAATAAATGTCCAGTATGATGAGTTTGCCACAAACTCACGAATGTCTCTCCTTAGAATGCTTAGATATCGGCTCATATGTGCCTGCTCGGTCGACACGTGCTCAGGGCAGAACATCGCCCTCTCGTGAAACATCCGGGTAATCGCAGTAACTGACTCAGTACCCTGCTTGAGGGTCAAGAACTCCTAAGCCAAACGCTCCCGTTCCACCGGGGGAACGTACTCATCATGAAAAATAGCGGTGAACCTTTCCCAGGTCACCGCAGCAAGCTCTGCTGAAGAGTAGTGCGCTGTCACGAACTTCCACCAGTCCTTCACCCCCAAGCGAAGCTGGTTCAGCGCGAACCGAACTCTCAGATGCTCCGGACATGAACATGTATAGAAGCACCCCTCTATGTTAGAGATCCACCTCATCGCGGCTATCGGATCCTGAGTCCCGTCAAACTCTGGTGGCTTCGTGTTGTTGAACTCCCGGTACAACAACGAGTCACCCCCCTGCGGCATGGCAGCAGCAATGGCCGCAGTGGCTGCTGCAACAGCAGCATCAGAAAGAGCAGCATACCACTCATCAAAAGTCTCAATCAAGGTGGTCTTAATAGACCCGAACATTTCTGGAATCTCAGCCCTGATGACCGCAACCACCTCCTCGTGGATGATCCTACGGATCTCCTCATCACTCGTCCCACTGCTCTCTGGTGTGTGGCGTGTCTCAACCATGATCTACCTCTGAAATACAACATAAAAATATTAGGGACTCACTCGAGTATACTTACACTCGATAAACCCACCCTACTTGTTCCTTGGTACCCTAAGGATTCTTACTTGGACTGTGCACTGACCTGGTGTCTTCAGTAGTACGGGCCCAATACTATTGTCCACACCGCATCAGCATCCACCCCAAGTCCTCCTCCGAGGATCCCAAGTCACAAGTACTCTATCTCTTTTCACACATAAACTACCCTTCGGTAGAGTCTCATAGCACCTCACTACTACCTACTTACTCTAAAGCATCTCATGGAAGCAGAAATCTTCCTAGGCTAAGGCATCACAAATCAGGCCACTCTAGTCCTAATATGAATACCTAGCCTACTCTAGCATGCATAGCACATTTCAATATATCTCATAACACAAAATGTATGGGTATTTTGGGAAATCATCATTCAGGTGCTGGCTGATCGTACACACTGCTTCCTTGCGTATCTTTTCAATTCTTTTACTTTCCAGAAAAATTGTTTATCTTATGAAAAATTTCTCAAATCCTCAGTTTGATTTCAAATACACCCGAAGGTGAATCCGAATCCCTCAAACCATGGCTCTCATACCAATTTGTAACACCGAAAAATTTAAAACGATTTTTCACTAAATTTTTAATAAAACATTTCATTATTAAATCATCCAAAAGTCAAGTATTCAATGTTTCCACAAAATACATAACGTAATCCATAACCCAAGATCTCAAAACATGACATCTGCAAGTGTGTACAGATCAAGCTGGCGCCTTCCCGCGATCCTCGCTAGTACCTGAAACACACAACACATAACACTATAAACACGAATGCTTAGTGAGTTCCCCAAAATACCACGTACCGCACATACGCCTTTCCAGGGAATAGGATCTTTCGATCCAAGTGTCTCAGGAGATTTCCATCCCAGACTCTGTTGACCTTCCGGTCCATATCATCTTGACCTTCCGGTCCACATCATCATACTCATATCACATATAGCATACATCACATATACATCATACACATAAGACATTCTGGTCGCACATAGTTACCCCGTCGGGTAAGGCATAGTGAGAAGACTCACCTCGCTGATGTCGGATAATCACTCGTGCCCGATCTCCCGACCTATCGTCCTCCTATATCATAAGTACAACCCTCATTAATACTTTCATGGCTTTGTTTGACTGACACTATCAAGTCAACACTAGTCAACCCTGGTCAATTCTAGTCAACGGTCAACCTTCGACCCGACTCGTCGAGTGCCCTCGGGCAACTCGGCGAGTTCACCCGTATCCACCCGTACCCCTCTAGTCCTGCTTAACACGTCGAGTATTTTCGCTGCTCGACGAGTGCCACCTGGCTTGAATCGCGGGGCCACCCCGACTCAACTTGTCGAGTCCAATTATGAACTCCGCGATTTCCATCGCGTACTCACAACCTCTAGATCCCTTCTGACTCACCGAGTCATTCCCCAACCCGGTGAGTCACCAATTGTGTGATTTATAGGGAAACCTTAACCCTACTTGTCGAGTCTGTTCTTGGACTCGGCGAGTCCACGTCACAAACCCAAATGACCTCCTGAGGTCAGATCTGTTTCATTAGTCCATAGATCCGACCTTCCCAAGCATGATAATCACGTAAAGTCTATATCTTGATGCACATGCAACATCTACTTGATCCTATATGATGTTTTAGCCCCAAATATCATAACCCAAGGTCAAAACCCCCATTGTTCTGCATAAGCTTGATGAATAATGCTCTCTGGACCTCTATGGATCCAGATCTAAAGCCTCATCACAATAAGGGATTAATTGGACATCAATTAACCAATAAAAGGGTCCAAGAAACCCTAAATCCATATGATCATCATAACAGCAGAAGGGAAGCCGAATTACTACCTCAAATATGATGCCCTGAGCTCCAAATCCACATAATGGCAACCTCCTTTGCTTCCTCTTGGCTAGAACCTCCTTCTTCTTGCTAAACAACACCTCAAAGGTCAACAATGGCTCCCTCTCTCTCTCTCTCTCTCTCTCTCTCTCTCTCTCTCTCAAAACGCTCAAGCACTCTAGGGTTTCTCTCAAGGGACGGATAGCCGCAAATGATGGCCCTAAGGGCCTTTAAATAGGCCCTAAACCCGAGAGATTAGGGTTTCATTAAACAACGCGAACTCGCCGAGTCCACCCATGAACTCGCCTAGTCCGGTCATGATCCGGATAAGAATTCGCGACCCTACTCGACGAGTCTAAGCACCAACTCGCCGAGTCCCTCCACAAACTCTAAAATAAATTAATAAAATAATATACCTGAGGATCCGGATGTTACATAATGTTATTAATTTAATGTAATTAGAGTGGGAAATTTAAATTTTGAAATTTTTAATGGAGAATCAATAGGATGACCAATGATATGAATTAATTAGGAGACATAATTGAGTGACAAATGGCAAAAAAAATGCATTAATTAGGAAGCCTAATAAGATAACACGTGTGAAAAGGAGAATAAAACTATTCTTTTATATATATATATATATATATATATATATATATATATATACATATATATATATATATATATATATATATATATATATATATATATATATATATATATATATATATATATATATATATATATATATATAACTGTACTCATTTCATTCTAAATATATCCACCATGTAAAACTATATAGAAAAAAATAAACAATAAATATTATTTCTATCCACCGCGAAGCGTAAGATACCCTCTAATTTTTATTAAAACTTGCAAAGACTAGAAATGAACAAAATTACATATATAAGATTATAAGTTAAGTATCAGATTTGTAACCATATATTCTATTAAACTTTATATTTCTTGTTTCTACTAAAGAAGAAAGTTTTACATAGATGTAGCGGGTAAATGAGCAACAAGCTGTGTTGCAACCCCCTTTTGGATGATAAAACTAATTCTTTTAAAAACATCTATAGATTTTGGAGTTATAACATTATTATACATGACTCGTTGGACCTGTTGAGTAGCTCCACAGTTTTTGACGCAAGAAAACCGAAAGTATCAAACCAATCAAACAAATACATTACCACCTTATCAAACAAAACGTTTTTAGAAAAAGAAGACCACTTTGTAGAAAACGTTATTTCCATAACTCCAACTTACCCACGTACTTGGACATACAATAATTTCCAATATAATAGATATTTTTTAGGTATTTTTCAAAGATATGAGATATTTTTCAAATTTAGATAAACATGATTTTCTTTAGAAATAATCATAGTTAATTTTACAGAAATTAAATGAAAAAAATGTAACTATTATTACAAATATTGGTAAAGCAATATTATAATAAACGAAAACAACTTTTATCATTTTATGTCGTTTATTAAATATTTGAGGGATGAGGGATTAGATAAAGGTCAACATATTTGTGATTGGACACGAATTAATAGTCTTTTATCATTTTTTTATGATTAGGGGACATGGTTTTCTCTTAAACCCACTTTGTTTCTTTTTCATTTGACCCCTTTTCATGTAATTAAAGTGTGGTTTGTTAGTTAGGGAACCCACCATACTTTCACAAATCAAATCCCACTTTTTAACGATAATTATTTAAGTTTAGTAGGCATTCTTGTCCCTTTCTCTTAATCCTTTTTATAGAATATAAACTGACTGATATTATTAAAGACAGTGTAAAAGTATAAATGTAAAAAGACATTTGTTCGATTTTAAACAAAATTACTCACTCCACTAGTATTTACTTTAGCCTCCAATATATATAAAAACTACATTGACGAATAGACACATCGATTAAAAATTTGATTTTATATATATATATATATATATATATATATATATATATATATATATATATATATATATATATATATATATATATATATATATATATATATATATATATATATATATATATATATGTATTGAAGTTTTTATAATAGATATAATATTACAAAAGGTAAAATATGTGATTAATAAAATAATTCATTTGAGTATGTGATTGAAAAATATATGAAAATATGAAAATGTTTTTATCTACCAGTAACAATATAAAAGCAAATAACACCAAACCAAACCAAATGTTTCATAGCTAGGGCCTTTAAAAGATATTCGACATAGGTGCATTGGTAGAGCTAAATGGGGCGTTTGGGTATAACTGTACTTCAAAATAAATTTTATATATTAAACTTTACATATTAATTTTCTATATGTAAGGAAGCCTAACTACCTTGCACCCCTAGCTCGAAACATTAAATCTTGTTGTCTGCTTTTTTTTTTCTTCTTCTAATAAATCGAAGTGATTGCTGATAGTTTAGAGATAATAGCGAGATCAGTATTCCACCATCCATTCGACAACTTTTGTTAAAAAATACAATTTTAAGAGGCTTCATGTTATTATCCATATTTTGAATGTTCAAATATTATTTTAAATTTTTTTGTGTTTTTTTTATGAAAAAATGTAAAAAAAATTCACTGTAAGAACCAAAAGTGTCAAAATGACTAAAGAATTAAAGGGGTTGGAATTAGCAAGTTTTTAGAAAATGGACCCAAGTTATCAATTCCTTAAATGTTACATTTTTAACGGCAAATAATACACAAAATAGTACTCTAAATTGATTATTTTTTAATTTTTATTTTTGTAAAGTGAACTTTCCTAACGTGGATTTCAAACCAACTTTCGCATACCGACTAATCCAATATTCAAATATTACAAAAATAAGCTTATTTTTTATGCCTTAAAGTAATTGCAAACAAACTTACGTAGTAGTCAAAAGAGTTGAGACCAGAGGGAGTGGAGTGCGGTTTCAGCCTACGTGGCATGTGAAACCACAATGAACACCGCCCCCTTCACATAAACTCATCAAAAGTTTCACCTAAGAGAGATTAGCATAACACACAACAATATTAAATGTATTTTTTTAATAACAATAAACGAACCCATAACGATTACATATAAAAATATGTGGTGGCAAGTTGTGATATGAATGTTTATTCTTAAAGGGATAGCAACATTGCCAGAAGGAGAAGACTGCAGCTTTTGCTTTTATATACTCTCTTTCCCCATCTCGACTTTGTTTATACGATACTTCTCTTCAACTACACAATTACTATTTCCACATGGATGTTTTTCTGCACTTGTAATGATTGATCCACAAACTTTAAGAATGTAAATGATTTAAATTTGGTTAAACTATGAACCACAAACTTTAAGAGTGAACCATAATAGAACCACGATTTAAGATTGAACCATAAACTTTACGAATGTAAATGATTTGAATTTGATATCAAACGACATGAAAGATTCATATTACAATGTAATAAGCCGTCACAAAGATTCATATTACAATGTAATAAGCCGTCACAAAGATTCACATGTTATCGACTACAAAGTTTATTTATTTTTCACATTTTCCTAATTAATATTAAAATGTTTTTCCACTTAACTTACAGATTAACAGTTCGCATCACTATAAATTTGATGTATTTGTTGTAGTAATAAATATCCAATATCAAGAGCTCAATAATTGCTTTAATGAAATAAACATGACATTACTTGTTTTTATGGCTACTTTGTGTCAAAATAAGTATTTTCAAACATTTATTATGGATTTAATGAAATAAACATGACATTACTTGTTTTTATGGTTTCTTTGTGTCAAAGTAAGTATTTTCAAACATTTAATGTGGATGAAATGCTCGAAATGAATAACTTTTATCTGAATAGATCTTGACCTCGGAACACTTGAAGCAAATCTTCAAAATTATACTGTAGACGTACGTGGAGATATAATGTTTGGTAACTTGAATGAAATTGGAAACTTGACAAAGATGATGGTCAATTGTTTGGTAACTTGAATGAATACGTGTTAGATGGTATTAACAACGATGCATTTGTCGATCGGCTCCAACAATGAGAACTCATTATGAACAATTATAAAACATTTACTAATAACTTTTTAATTATGTTTGATCTTTGGTGTAAAACTTAATATTATATTTGCTTTAGATGACATTATTTATAGTCTGACTTAACAAAGAAACAAATATTAATCCGTTTATTTTGTAATCATGAATGAATTTGATATATGTGACTTTAAATCCTAGATCTATCATAGACATCGAAAAACACCAAGAATAGATTTTTCCATACTTAAAATAAATAACAATTTAAATAATACAATTGCATTACTTTAATTCAATGGAATTATTATAAAATAAAAGTCATTCTATACATAAAACTAGGCGAATGCTCGCGCGTTGCGTGGAATATAAAAAAAATATTTATACTAAAAATAACTAAATCATTGTTATTAACAATTAAATAATAATTTCATAAAAAATATACAAAATGATTTTTAGTATTGTTATTATGTTGAACTATATTATAAGAGATAAGGTTGGAACTTGAAGTTGTTTTGCATATACAAAGTTATATGATTAAAATAGAAAAAAAATAATTTTTGAAAATAAATAAATCATTATTGTTATCTATTAAATAATAATTTCATATTAAATTAAAACGTTTATATTAAATATTATCATTATGTAGAAAATACGATAACAGAGATATCTTTTTATCTATCTTAAATTTTATCATTGTGTACAACATATGATAATAGAGACAACTTTTATCTTAAATAGTAAAAAAAATGTTTTTTATCATAAATATTACCATAATTATGTAGAACATATGATAATAGTGACATCTTTTATAAGGTTAAAAATTTAAATTGTATTACATACATGGTTGTAAAACTTGGCTAACACAATCAAATACTCGGCATGTTACTTAAACTCGACCTCCAATGGAAGCGAGTTTGCCTAACTCGGCCAGAAGACATTCAAATCCTTATTAAACTCGACCCAAATCTAAAAGATACGATTCAAAATCATTTTCGAAATTCTGAAATTTAATTGGTCACTTGTCGACAAACACAATCTTACCAAAGAATACACTCAACGTCCTAAAAAGTTAGATGCAAGGAAGATCTCAAGGTTTAGTCCCTTTAAAATATTTCACAATCTTTCATATTTATAGAGGAGAATACATTCTCTTGTTACTCTCACGATCAATGTGTGATAAAGACATTTTAATTAAACTCATTTCTTTATTTGCCAATAATTTCATTTTGTTAAATAAAATATTAAATAATAAAAATAAAACGTTATCCAGGAAATTTATTGTTCAATAGTTCCATTTTTCAGTAATCTCGTAAGTTGCTATAAAAAATCAAGTTTTTATTGAATAACTTTTTGTTAAATCCTAAAATCATAAATTTAGTTAGGTACTTAATATAGAAAGTTTGTGTATATGTATTTTCATGATTCAAAATGTCATTATAAAATGAATTCATTTATAAAATATAATCGAGTATATATTTCGTGCTTTTGAATCAAAGTGATTTTTCAAACAATTATAATTTTATGTTTAAGTAGATTTTTTTATATTTATATAACATTACGTAACTTATAATATTGTTATAAACAATTTGAATAATCATGGGTGTTTCAAATGTATGTGGTGAAAGGAAAATGCTTCATTTATCGGTCCAAATTGATCAAACTCGGACCGATTCAGCTTAATATATCAAACTACATAACGTTTTTTCTATTGAAACCCGGTTTGTATATATTTTGTGTTTTTGAATCAAATTTATTTTTCAAACAATTATAATTTTATGTTTAGGTAACTTATTTATAATATTATTAGAAACAATTTGAAAAATCATGGGAATTTCAAATGTATGTGCTGAAAGGAAAATGTTTCCTTTATCGGTCCAAATTGATCAAACTCAGACCAATTCAACTCAATATACCAAACTACATAACGGTTTTTCAACTGAAACTTTGTTTGAACCTAAAAAAATCTTGTTCAAAACCATTTTCGGGATTCTAAAACTTAAATGGATAGTTGCCAATAAAGACAATCTCACCAAAGAATACCTTCAACATCCTAAAAAGGTAGGCATAAGGAAGTTCTCATGATTTGGTCTCTTTGAAACATTTCACAACCTTTCCTATTTATAGAAGAGGAAATGTTCTCTTGTTTACTCTCACCATCGATGTGGGATGAAGACATTGTAATAAAACACGCTTTCTTTTTAATAAAACATTATTCAACTTATTTAGTAAAACACCCTTTCTCTTGTTTACCCTTTATATATTGTTCAATAATTCCATTTTTCTATAATCTCGTAAGTTGCTATCCAAAAAAATAAGTTCTTATTGAATAACTTTTTGTTCAATTCTAAAATCATAAATTCAGTTGGGTACTTAATATAGAAAGCTTGTTTATATGTATTTTCAAGATTCAAAAGTTCATTATAAAAAGAATTCATTTATAAAATTAAATATGCGTATATATTTTGTGTTTTTGATCAAATTCGAATTTTCAAACAATTATAATTTTATTTTTAGGTAGATGTATTTTTATATTTATATAACATTATGTAACTTTTTTAAAATATCATTGGAAACAATTTGAAAAATAATGGGAGTTTCAAATATATGTAGTGAAAGGAAAATGCTTCTTTTATGGTCCAAATAGATCAAACTTGGACCGATTCAACTAAATATACCAAAACTATATTTTTTTTTTCTAGTGAAACCCGGTTTGTATATATTTCGTGCTTTTGAATCAAAGTGATTTTTCAAACAGTTATAATTTTAGGTTTAGGTAGATGTTTTTTTATATTTATATAAAATTATGTAACTTATTTATAATATTATTAGAAATAATTTGAAAAATCATGGGAGTTTCAAATGTTTGTTGTGAAAGGAAAATGATTCCTTTATCGATTTAAATTGATCCAGCTCCGGTTCAACTCAATATACCCAACTACATAATTTTTTTTCTAACTGAAACACGGTTTAAACCTGAAAAAATTGAGTTCAAAATCATTTTTGGAATTCTAAAAGTTAACTGGACACTTGCCAATATAGACAATCTCACCAAATAATAACTTCAAAATCCTACAAAGGTAGGCATGAGAAAGTTCTCATGGTTTGATCCCTTTGAAACATTTCACAACATTTCCTATTTATAGAAGAGGAAGCATTCTCTTGTTTACTCTCACCATCGATGTGGGATGAAGACATTGTAATAAAACACCCTTTCTTATTTATAGAATATTATTTAACTTATTTATAATATTATTGTAAAGAAATTGAAAAGTCATGGGTGTTTCAAATGAATGTGGTGAAAGGAAATTAAAAAAAGGGGTTTTAAATGCATGAGATTCAAGAAAAAATGTTAGCTTTATAAGTATGTATGATGTTTCAAAGATAATAACAATATTTAAATTAAAATCAAATCGTATTACTAGTCTGGATCACAAATTATTTAGTTGGACATAATAACAATGTTATTATAAAACCAACCCCAAACCACTAATGGAATGGAAACATACAAATTTAAACGGATTAGTGGATGGATTTGAGTGAAGTTTAACAGGATGAAAAGAAAGAATTTTAGAATAAACTCTAAGAAAATCTCCGATAAAGTCTCAATATTTTGGGTTGGGTTACAGTTTAATTTTAACATTTATTTTTTGAACAAAAAAGTCCTGATTATATAATTTTATATGATGATCTTTCATTTTCTATTGAAAAAAAAAAAAGAATGTTCTGTTAATTTAGGCAAAATGTAAAATAATTGAGACTTTTTTGTTCAACGACTAAAAGTTAGGATTAAAGCGTAAACTGTCCCAAAATATTAAGACTTTATTGGAGATTTACCCAAATTCTAAGGTTAAAGGGTACAATTTTCATTCACATGGAAGCTGTATTTATAAGAGAATAAATTGTTGAAAATAAATTTAGAATTGGAAAAGGATTAGAAAATTGAAGCAAAAATATTAAAATAATAAATCATAGTACTAGGCTCATGGATTAGTGATCTTAGGTTATGGATCATAGGGATTCTATAACAATTAGAGATCTCACTATTGGATTAGATTGGTGTGGTTGAAATTCGGTATAACTTTGTGGTTATTTTTTAATCAGCTTGACATAAAGTTGGATCAAAGAGGTAAGGTAAAGTGGACCAGAGTGCTTACGTTGGTGTGGTCAGATTAGAGACCTCATGCTTATAGATCGAAGTAGTCCAATTGGGCTACCCAAGCTCTTTTGTTAGGCAATAATTGATGGTTTTTCTAGGTTACAAAATAAAATTAATCAAACATGATTTGCACAACGGAATTTAACACAAACAATTATGGGAACATGCAACCTAGAAATCTATGAATTTTCTTATAATAGCAATATACTATGAAAATCTAAATAACCCTAGCTAAAATCTAAAATCACAAATTTTAGGTTACATACCTTTTGTTATTATTGAAAATAACAACCAACTTTGAAGAAACCTTCTTTTAGAATCTTAGCCCCAATAGTATGGTAGTCTCTAATGTGTCACACATAAACCCTATAAACCCTAAGATATGAAATTAGAGAGAGGGAGAGAGAACATGTTTTCGAAAATCCTTGTGTATTGTACAGGGTTTTCAAGCATTCTAAATGTCCTTATTTATAGTTATAGAAAACCCTGAATTGAATTTAAAATAATAATATTTTAATCCAATTCAAATCACTTACCATATCAACTCAAGGAAGCTTCCAGAAACCCTGGAAAGGATTCTCAAAACCGTTCCTTATAAGGAGGTTCTATAATGCCTCACTTTTTCAACTATTAAACAATTGCATTCTAACACTTGTACATCTAATTAATTCTAACTCAATCCAGAATTATTAAATTAATTTTTATTAATTCTTAATTAATTATTTACTATTTCTAATTAATACATTAATCATATAATATATTAATAAACTACTTATCTCTCTCTTAATATCAATCCAAACTATTTACTGGTTATGAGGGCAACTCAAGAAAGACTTTACTATTATTCACTTAATTATATCAAATTAGTTAAAACCTTAGACACCTTAATCCAACAATAATCAACATCAAATTTTTATTTTACTATCAACTCATACTTTGACAATGATAATGATTGAATTAGTAAAACGCACAACAAAAAGATGTATATATTTCTTTCTTCATCCTGGAAACATTTGAATCATAATCAAAGAAAACGAGTGGCATTATATGATCAAAACATTGAAGTGTGACCAATTTGTCCAACATCATTTTACCCTTTGTTTTCCCGGTTAGTCCAACATGCTTGTATTTCCTTGTTTTCTTTGTTACTTCATATTGGGGATAAACCACGATTTTATTTATAAAAAATTGTAAATAAGGATAGTTTATTATTCTGTCTTTTTATTATACAAAATTATATTGTAAATATCAATCAATACATAAAGAATCAGTCAAGTGGTAGATATATTTTTATATGGTATCAGCCAATTATCCGTCCTTACCCTAATTTCCCTTTGCCTTCTTGTAACATCCCATAAATCAAGGCAAAAACTTTATTTTAAGACCATTCCAAAATCCATAAGTTTTACAAAACAAGTTCTCAAAAGACACTAGCATGATTAAGAGTATCCCAAAATTATAAGACACATAAAATCCAAGATGATATGCACGATCAAGTATTTGCCTTGTCCCTACCCTATGAAGTACCTGAAACCATAACAATCAATTGTAAGTCAAAGTTTAGTGAGATCCCCCAAAGTACCACACACAACCAACCAGATAACAACATGCATATATGAGCCTTTAACCTGACTAGACCGCCTCACAGGGCCTACAACCTATCTGGACCGCTCTCCAGGCCCTCGGCCTGACTCGACCACCTCTCGGGCCTTCAGTCTATCTGGACTACCCCGAGTATCTTGGCCTTCAATAAAAAGTAGGACCGCCTCAACCCAACAAACCATAACATGTCGACATATACAATAACAATCAATAACCAACAAGTACATGTAATCATACAGATCTACCAGTCTAACACATACTTAGGTGTTGTTTGTTTTTTTGAAGCCAAAATGTCTGCAGTCTGCGGACCACATCTGCAAGCCTCTATGGCAGAAGAGGTGGACCAAATGTCTGCAGTCTACAATAAGAGGACCGTTTGTTTTTAACGTCTGCAGCTGTTGAAATAAATTGATTTTTCAAACTTAATTTCATGTCATAAACATTAAAAATGCATTTTCAGCAAAAAAAAAAAAAAAGAAAAAAAAAACGGCACGATGGCCCATGTTTTTTTGTTTAGGTTAAAATGATGTCTGAAGACCTTTGAAGACAGTGACCCATGTCTGCACCAGGAAGACCTCACGCAGACGTTTTTTGATCTGCGCACTTCCAAAAAGCAAACACTCTGCAAGGGCATATGTGTGCGTGTTGTTTGCGCGGCGCAGACAAAAGTGGTTGCGCAGATCTTCACAAAAAAACAGCCCCTTAGTGAACACTAGTAATCATACAGATCTACCACTATATCATATAACCAACATAACATCAATCCAATATACTAGGATACATAATCCAGTGGGTCGACATCGCCAGGAACAGGCTCGATTCCATAGCATCGCCCTTTGTAACGATCAAGGCTCGTAAGTCCATCGGTCCACACAGTTGTCCATGTACCAGTAGAAGATTCGGCAGCTACTGCGGCCCCTGCTTCTTCAGGCGGAACTCCAGGTTGAGGAGTTACTCGAAACACTTTATAGCCTTGGCAGATTTGCTTTCTTTCCCGCTTTCGACTGGGTTCAAAAGGACGATGGAAGCGAAAAGATCACACCGAAAAAGCCGGAATCGGTGTATTGCCTGGGATGATAGCCTTGTTGATTGCAAGTGCTATCTTAGATCCATGGGAGGGCAGCCTATCCGTATCCCTTCGCATGGTCGTTCTATCACGAAGTTGGCAGCGGGAGTGGGACGAGAGCTCGGCTGCGAGTATCTCCCTTTCAGTGACCTGGGACAGGAGACGATTTTATGAGTTTGCCTTGTTGGCATGCACCGATGCGTAGGCGGAATCCGGCTAGGGTGGAGACGACGAAAAGAGGGAAGGCTTAAATAAATAATCTGGTCTGGTATAGTAAGCCATTCTGACTTCCTTAAATAAAGAATAGTCAACATCGCGGAAGTAATGAACAGCGTGATGAGTGAGGGTTCAATTCTTTTCCGGAAAGAAAGGTAAGGTGCGGAGCGGCAATCAAGATGGCAAGGAAAGTAATTGATAGAAAGATTGCTACTAACGCTTCGCTAATGAGAGTTGGGAGTTGGCTTACGTTCCTCTGTTAAATAGCTCCGATTCTATCCGAATAAGGGAGAAATAGAAAGAACTGGGTAAGGCTGAACTCTTCTTTTCTGGTAGTACTTTTTTCTTGTTATTGATAGAGTGGTATTCTCCGCCCCTATCAAAGAAAGTAGAGGGAGAGTCTTTCTCCAATGAGAATAAAGAAAGTTTTTGGGCAAGACAAGAAAGGAACTCGCCCTTTGACACCAAGGGATAAGAGCGGATTGCTGGCGATGACTTGGTGAAGGGAATCTATGAGAGAAGGTTCTCGACGAACCGGGTTCCGACCGAATAGAGCGCGGAGCCAACGAGTTCAGTCGAACAACGTAACGAGTCTAAGGGCGCTTGAAAGGGGGCGAAGGAAAATGAAATATGAAATAAAAAGATGCTTTGGGAGTGTGAGATAGGCGGACGGGGAGTACGCAGCCGAACAACCGCAGGGGCTTCCAGCAGTGATAGCTGAACTAACCAGATGGGCCGCCCAAAACCTGGAGCTGACATTGAAATCGGAAATCAACGTCGGACCCCGGCTATCCGAAGAAGGCAGACTGAAGCGGAGGAGCAGAAAATGCAACACAACAAGGGGCGAACCAAAGGCTTGCGCGAAGGAAGAAGCGAATCAATCAGAATGGAGACAGGGAGGAGAGGTAAAAGATAGATTTTCGAGCCTGAACATATAAGCAACCTTCTATGCGGGAATTGTGCAAAATGAGACTTTCAGGGAGATAAGGCAGGGAAGCCATTAATGGTATTTCATTCGAAGTGGTGTATTTCAAGTTGGAGAGTTAGGGAATTCAATCTTGGTATTGGCTGTTCAACCATACTGACGAAGTTGAGTATTGACACAAACAATAAGAGGACGAGCTTCCCTTCTACTACCGAAAAGAGGAGTTTACCACCGCCTACATATTCCACTCACTCTATCCTCTTTGATCCTATTCCAAGCCTTAGAGACCAATGAAATGAGACCAAGAAGCTTTATTACAAAAAAGTTCTTTGAAGACCTTTTGCTTCTGCTTCCCTGCTTACTATTGCTATCACCTCAACTGCTTTGACCTGCTCACTTAGAGTCAAGACTTTAATAGGCCGAAGGTCTCGGATTTCAAATTCCTAGCCCGTAGGTCTCTACGCATTTGAAGGAGCTCCCCCAAGGACTCCTTCCCCCTCGGATTATCGAGGGCTCGAGACCCCTATGGTATGGTGGCATCAAAAGCTAACCATTAGGTTCGTATTGCCAATTTGAGTATTGGTGTCTTTGACCCACAAGTACAGTAAGGAAAACTCACCTCACAGTCTCAAAGATAGCATAAATGAATGTTGCTCCGAATGCCAACTCTACAGGTTACCTATACAACAGATAGTGACCTAATCTCAAACTACTGCTCCAATTACCCAAAATGCCCCTAAGTCAAACTTGGTGAAATTCCTGGTCAAAGTCAAGGTCAAAAAGTCAAAGGAGGTCAACATAGACTGAGTACGCCTAGCGTACTCAATCACTACGCTCAACGTAGTAGATCTATTCCTGGTTATGGGGCTCTAGCCTGGTATGCTCATCTTACTACCAGGTATGCCCATCGTACTCGACCAGTTCCATTTTCCTTCATCAAGTGCTTATTCCATTAAGATCTCACGTCCACAGCTTAAATCTAGTCCCAAATAATATTTTAAGTCATAAAGCTTCCAAATTTATGACTTTCCATGGCTAGAAGGAGTCCACACACCAAAACCCCTAACTTTATACACAAACCAAAGCATCATACTCTTGCATGGAGGCAAGAAAGGGACCAAGATCACATTTTTATGACTTAAAGCACACAAAACGTCTAAAATGACAACTCATTTGGATTAGAGTAATCCATACTCATGACTACTAAGATTATGGGGCCAAAAAGCTCATAAAACCCAAAATTGGCTAGATCTAACAAATGTATCATCAAGGCTCAAGCTTTATACCTTCTGTCATTGAGAAAAGCAATGTAGGCTCTAGATCCAAAATCACGAGCTTCAACAATCAACAAGCTTGGATTTTTCTTTCATCCAAAATGCACCCAAAACACACAAAAAGGCTCAAGATTTGCTCTAAGGGGCTAAGGTTTTGAGTTGGAGGCTCAATAGGATGGTGGTTGATGTTAGGAAGGACCCCAAGGGGTTAGAGTCCTTAAATAGGCCCAAAACCACGAAATTAGGGTTTTAAAATTGCGGCGGTACGCTTAGCATACCATAAGTTATGCTTAGTGTAACACCCTAAAAACGCGTCCCCTTCCGCCTAGTATGTCCAACGTACTAGATAGTGTACGCCCAGTGTACTCTCATACTCCTTTTTTCAGTTTAACTTCAAATAACCATAACTTCTTCGGTTCAACTCCATTTTCCATGATCTTTATATCTACGGAAAGGTATCGACGAGTTCTACAATTCCATCTCGATACTTATGACTAAAAAATCTCAAACTAAAATCCTTAATATATGCAAAATCCCAAAACATAACCTTCCTCATTTTACCCCACAACTTCCATCAAATAATCCAAGGTTTAAATCATTTATCCAACATCATACACCTCCAATAGAGTCTAAAATCCATTACATTAAATACCAAGGCCTCTATTTGATCCATTTATTTTCCACAATCCTAAAATAAGAACTTCTCAAAACGGGATGTTACATTTCTTCTACTTTTTCCAATGGTCGCTAGTGACTTATCCTCTTCCTCCATCGATGATATATCTCTTCTTATTGCCACCATTTTTCACATTCTCATGATCAAACTCTCTTCCTCCAACTACCTTCCCTAGAGATACCAAAATTTTTCTCTCATGTCATACCAAAAGTATATAGTTATGTTGACAAGTCTATACCTTATCCACTATCAACAAAGTAAGATAAAGGTCAATTTTCTCTCAATACCAAAATTATTACTTGGCAAGAGTAAGATCAGTGTGCTCTTTTTGTTCTTCAGTCTTCCCTCTCCAAAAAAACTATGGTTTGGACTTTTGGTCTCAAAACCTATAGCGAAATCTAAAGCTCTCTTGAGCTTTGATATCGTCATGGATCTATGGAGCGTATACGAACCCTACAAGACTCTCTTCGCCAACTACGTAAGGTCATATTCTATTTTTGAAATTGGTTGCAAGTTTGAGTCTGTTTATGATCAACTAGCTTCCATTTGGATGTCCGCTTGATGAGATGGATAAATCTGATTGTTTTTATATGGTCTTGAATATTCATTCAAGACCTTCTTAACTGTTCATCAGGATGTTAAACAACGACCTTACTTTTGTGACCTCCTTTTTTAATCCTAAAGCGATAAACTCGTTTTATCATCGATGCATGGAGCCACATCTCCAACTGTTACATTTATTACTCAAACCAATCGATCTACTCCATCTTCCTCCATAATGGTTATTCTAGTAGTCGAGGTCACTCAAAAAACTCTCATTGGTGGTTACTTAGGTGCCCATGGTCATGGAAGGTGTCCTCATCATTGTCAACTTTGTTGCAAAGATGGTCGTTATGTGAATTTGTGTCCTGATCTTCCCAACTTTTCTAATTGGGAATCTAGCATTAACTCCAACTTAGCTTAGCCCTTTCAAGCCAAATGCAATGACACTCAAAACACATGATCAAGAATCTTATTTCCATGTGTATATTTTATTTATAAATTTTTTTTTTTTGCAATTTGAAATCGGGTTACCAAAGAATTTCTAGCAAAGGGAAAATGTGAAAATGGGTTTTACATGCTTGAGCAATGACATAAGGCTTTTCTAGCGGTTTCAAAAACCAAACAACTTAATGTCTCTTACAACCTTTGCATAGTAGATTGGTACATATAGCTTTTGATACTATTTAGTTGTTAAATAAGTTTGGATATTTGTCGCTTAGTTTAGTTTGACCTAAATTTGATATCTATTCGTCTTGTTAGCTTTCTAAAAGTGAAGTATTACTATTTGACAATGATTTAAAACCTTTGTTAAATGTTCTTGATTTGATACACTTTGATTTATGGTGATTGAATCCTCTCACATCAACTTATGGGTAATTATACTATGTCATTGTTGTTGACGATCATTCATGGTTTACCTCTGTCCACTCTCTAAATTACCTCTGTCCACTCTCTAAATGCAAAATCAAACTTTTATGGTATGATCACTACCTTTTTAGTCTTTGTGTAAAAAGAGCTTGCAAGATTAAAATTTTCTAATCATATGGTGGTACCAAGTTTCTTAACGAATGAGTTTGTAGCATCCTTACCGACAATGGTTCGCATTATAATATTTCTTGCTCCTACACACCACAACAAAATAGTCGGGTTGAGCATAAGCATTGTCATATTGTAGAGATCGATCTTGCAAGATTAAAAATTCTCTTTTTGGTTGAAACTTTTAGTTTGACTAGATGCATTATTAATCGTATATCATCTAAAGTATTGTAATAAAAAAGTCAATTCGAGCTCATATTTTCCATAATACCAAACTACGACATTTTTTACATACTTAAGGGACCATTCCGCTAATAAATTTGCACCCAATACAAAGGCTACCGATGTCTCCATCATTCTACAAAAGGAATATATATATATATACTAATTGGCATGCTCAATTTGATGAGCATACTTTTCCTTATAATATTAAATTTCCATTCATTGATCTTGCAAAATTAGTCTTCATAAATTTTGAGAAACCATTCATTGTGCCTCGATACAAGTCTCCTTTATGCCACAACCGGGTGATTCCACACCGCCTATGATCAAGCGAGTCTTCTACCAAGTAAGGCTACATTCAAGCATTATAAGGCTATAAAATCCAAATTATGTACAACTTTAAACCATACTATTAGCAACTACAATATGAGTCTAAACATCAAGTAGCACAAAACAATAAATTCCTAGGCTAAAAGGCATCTTAAACATCATGCCATTCTAACATGCAACTCCTGAAAGATCCTTAGCATATCTAGTAGTATGAAATTCCAAAAGTTCACATATCAAGATATACAACAAGTATGGATATTTTGCAAACCACTTTCCTGTTCGAGTCCGGCTAACTATACACATCGCATATTCTAAAGTCGAGTCAGGGAACCATGTTCGCGGTCCTAAGACAACAATCAGACAATAACATTTTAAGAGACCGATTTCATGTTCCTAACCCAACTAATTTCTTAAAATTATTTTCGAAAACGCATGTAAAATTATCAGACCTTAGTTTGTGTTTGGATTCACATGAGTACTCATCTAAATCCCTTAAACCAAGGCTCTGATACCAACTGTGAATGTCCAAATTTTCAGAATAAATATTTCAACTTTAAAATAATACAAACACCCATTTTCATATAAATATTGTAACACCCTAAACCAGGTTTGACTTGAAACCCTCAAAGTAGTTACATTTTTATATAAATAGTCCCTTGAGTATGTTGGGCGTACCTATGAGTACCCTTAGCGTACTATGTATGGTTGGTCGCGGAGGAGTTGGACGTACGCTGAGCGTACCAAAGGTATGTTAGGTGTACGTGCCAAGGGTGCAAACCCTAAATTTCGGACTTGTGACCTATTTAAACGACCTTAACCCACTTGAGCCTCACCCTCATCAGCTCTCTTCACCTTCAAACGTTCCTGGAAGCCCTAATAGCCTTTGTAAGTTCTTTTTGATCCTTAAGAGTGCATTGTGGTCCTTTTTAGTGTTCATCCCAAGAAGAAAGAAGCGGTCAAGCAAGCTTGGGAGGAGTTGGTGCTTGAAGAATCTGCATCTTGGTCATCTTGCAAAGCTTCTGGAGGTAAAAAGCTTGCACCTTTCCACTTAAATCTCTAGATCTAGCTAGGGGTTTCTAGTTTTATCCCTTTGGTTGATTTTGGACCTCAATTTGTGAGTTAAGCAACTCCAGAAGATGGGAATGGCAGATCTGAGGTACCTTGGTTCTTTAGTATCATAAAAGTGGAGTTTGGATGGGAGTTTTGCCCTCATGCATGGGTTAAAGACCTTGGAAACATCTTAACAAACTTAGATCTCGCTTTAGGACGTAAAGGAATCGAGTATTAAGCACTTAATGGAGAAAGTGCTTAATCTGGTAGTATGATGGGTGTAACCCAGTGTACGCTACACGTAGTCCCAAGAGCCCAGTACACTGTGTGTACCAGGATGGTACGCCAAGCGTACGCATCACAGTTGGGCCCGAATCTGTTTTGGGCCTTTGAGCAATTAATCCTCCTTTGGTTATTGGACATGGTTGCATTCTGGGAATTATGAGTCATTTCATCTGTTATGGGCCATGGACATATTGATTAGGCTTTATTAGGCCAAGAGGCCCATTAATAGTTTTAGACATGGACTTTGGGCCCATTAACAAGGGTAGGATAATTGGGCCTCATGGAAGGGTTGGAGTTTGAGTTTCCTTTCATCAATTAAAGTCCTAACATTGATTAATATTATTATTCAGCACGGGAGGTTACGGACTGTTAAGAGAGCAACTTTTGTATTCAGCAGACAGAGGTGAGTTTCCTCACCATACCAATGGGTTTAAGGCACCAAGGTCGGCCCATTTCATGATATGTAGTGTCCTAGCTTTAATAGTATTATTTGGTATGATAGTTGGTATGACCTAGGAATTATGCTTGTATAATATGTGGCAAATTGGTATTGAAGACCATGGGATAGCCCATGACACTTGGATGTAAGACCATGTGGAGAGCCTATGGCTTTCCTATCGAAGACCATAGGAGAGCCCATGACACTTGGATGTAAGACCATGTGGAGAGCCCATGGCTTTCTTATCAAAGACCATGGAAGAGCCCATGGCATCCTGAAGTAAGACCCTAGAGACGAGCCCACGACATCCCTATATGTTGTATGCATGGCCTATGTGATTCGTATAACTGTTTAGCTAGTACGTTATGTTATGTAACGCCCGTAGATCAGGGCTAGTCAATTTAGAGACGATAGCCGTCAAAAATTAATTTTTGATGAAAGATTATTTAGAATGAATAATCTTAACTAAGTTATAGTATATGTTACAAGGTTTTGTGCATATAAAGAACGCCGAAATCCGAGTTATAACGAAGAAGTTATGACCTGTCGAAGTTTCGCGACAGAACCGGCTGACACAGCGCGACGTAAAAAGTGAATTTACGTTAGAGCGATATTTAGCCTTAGAAATATAAATGAAAGTCGTAGAATACATTAAACCATGAGCGTGCATAAAAGGAACACCCAAATCTGACTTCGTATGAGGAAGTTATGATTTTTCGAAGTTTCGACTTAGCAGTATGCAGCCCGAATGCTCGATTTGAGACCGAGCGGTTTTTAGCCGAAACAATCTAAATGAGAATTGAAGATCTCATTAATTGTAGTAAAAAGATAAAAAGATAGGCAAAAACGGACGTCGGATGAAGAAGTTATGATTTTATAACGGAGTTTTCCTGTCCCGGCCTACTAAAAATAAATAATAAAACTAAAGTTGTAGAGTGTAGTCTCACCTACACGGGGATATAAAGAGCGTCGAAAACAGAGTTCGTATGAGGAAGATATGAATTTATGAACTTTATTAAATATTTTCGATATTTAATTTAAATATAAATTCGATATTATCTGGAAGAGGGGGAGTCAGTGTTCTTATCCCCATTACGCCCAGCGTAATTTAGAATTACGCCCAACGTAATTCGGGTTTCCAGCCCCCTATAAAAGGGTGTCGAGGGCAGCCGAGTTCTTTGCTCATTTCTTCCCTTTCTCTCGCGTTTTTGCATCGTTTTTCGTGCAAGAATTACCCCGAAGCCCCGGTATCATTCCCGAGGCCCCGAAGCAAGTCCCGAGGCCTCGAAGATCCCGAGAAGTGCAATTCCCGATCCGAAGCTCTGCCCACGAGGAGTCCGGTTTTTGTGAAGATCTTCCAGATTTGTCGAAGAATACTACTTCTACAAGACGTAGTGCTGTCCGATCATCTTCTAATCAAGTGAGTGTGTAGTTACTTTCTTCTAAACACATAAATATTAAGTATTTGCTATGAAATACGTGCTATGTGTATAATATATCGTTGTTTATTTGAGATGGTTGTGGAGTGGATGAATTATATAAGTTTTAATGAATTAAACTATATAGGTATTTTGTATCTAAAAATATGTTGGGTAGAACATGAGTAGATGAGGTTGTTGGTAAGTGATAAAATATGGGTTGGAACATGAGATAAAAGAATAATGAGATAAACTTGTTTTAGATCTGGATGTATGGATCAGATCAAAAGGTTAGTTTTAGACCCGAGAGTATGGATCAGATCAAGAGATTAGTTTTAGATCCGAGAGTAGGGATCAGATCAAGAGGTTAATTTTAGATCCGGGAGTACGGATTATGTATTTTTGAATTACGTGTTCATTCGATAAGGTATCATGTGTATAGTCCCTTTTAAGAACGTGATTTTAATACAATAATTGATTAAAGTAAGAAATTTACATATGTATGCGAAGTATTTGTTATTTTCTGAAATACGTGTTAGATATATTTGATGATATACAACGTACGAATCAGATATGGTTCAATATGTGTTAAGATGTATATATATATATGATATTATTACTTAAAACCTTGTGTTAAGTATACATTAGTTAGTCTTTTTCCTAAACGGAGATAGTATCGGGAATTGATTATAAGTATTGTAGGTTTGCCTAGTGATGGGTTAAGACTTAAATGGGATGTTTAGTTCAATTAAGTTTGGACATTGGGTAGTCTCTTATTAAGAGTACGTGCGTTGCGAGATTGATGATCGATGGAGTACGTCCTACGTACAGAAGTACATTTTATGTACGAAGTCTTTTTCAAAGCTCTATGTCTTGGGTGCTGCTTGTGCCAGGGTACTATTATGTTCTCGGGTACGATTCTTTCGCATACCAAAGTACTATAATGTGCCAGAAGTACTATCATGTACAAAGTCTTTTTGGCAATTTTGTGTGTCGGTTATTTTGAGAGAGCTTTGGAGTCAGCGTTTCTTTTATGAAGTGATCGACCGGGCTTCATATGTCAGCGTTTTCTTTCACGAAGTAATTAAGGGAACTTCGTAGACTGCCTAATAAAGTGTGTCGGTTATAGACCACTGCTAGGTATGTCTTGTGTTATATTGCTGGATAGGGTGCGTCTGGGGGTTAAATACCTCATGTATTCAGGCCACTGCTAGGCAAAGTTCGATGTTGGGATAGGTAGAGTCTGGGGGTATAATACCTCATGATAGTCAGACCACGCCTAGGCATTGTTACCTAGATAACTACCCCTGACTTAAAATGTCTTGTGGTTCTTTCTTTTACGAACGAAGGTTCGTGGTGAAACTCATTCTATTCCCCTCATTTGATGTCTTTATTGATCCTCGTTTGCTGCTAGGGAATTTCCGAAGCAGCTTCGTCAGTTGTTGTTCATATCGATTTCCTTAGGCTAGATCTCGTAAGATCATTGTATAGGGTCAGTATGTGGGGATCGACGGGATGGGATAGATTGTTTTAGAAATATGATTTATATGTGTTAATAATATTAGTGGTTTTGTAGGATCGAGATATACATTATAATCACGTGGTTTGAACTAAGAGCTTTTGTACTCTGTGTTCCTTAGGTGATTGAGTTCACCAGGGATATTTGAACTAGGTGTTCATTAGGTATTATTGAACGGAGTGTGTTCAATGGGTGTTCTTGAACTAGCTGTTTATTAATTATTTTAAACTGCGTGTTCACCAAAGGTAATCTAAGAACCATGGCAGCACTAGACTTTGTGCCAATTCCTTAGGGCAATTCTTAGGAATGAATGGGAGAAGGGTATTCGGTTCTTAGGGTAAATCTTTACTAAATAAATGGAGATAAAAGGGGGTGGGTAATTGGATTGATTATTTGATAATCAAAAATAATAATTATATTATTGTGGGTTGAAAACCCTATATGCTCACCAGGCTCCCAAGCCTGACCCACTCAGTTTTTTTGTATCACAGGTATCGATACGAAGATATATTTCACGGAGAGATTAAAGGAGATGTAAAATCTTTAGTGTAAATAATGTAAGTTCTGTTTATGCTTATGTGTCTGTATCGGAACATGACATCTCGAGATTTTGTTATATAATAAAAATACATTTCTTTAAAGAAATGCTTTGATAAATCTTTATCATATTTTGGGAACAAATTCCACAACTGTTTTCTTTAAAAGATTACTCTGATTTTAAAAACCAAGCATAAACAAATCGGTCTTTTCTGGACGAGAAATTGGGGATGTCACATGTTATATGTGATGGAGTGTGGTTATTCTCTAGGGAACTCACTAAGCTTTCAAGCTTACTGTTTGTGGATTTGTTTCAGGTACATCTGAGCCCAAGGGCAAGGGCAAGGTGAGATGGTGCGGCGTGCACTCTATCTCTCTTTCACTGATATGTTTTGGGGACACTCTGATGATTTAAATAAATTTGTAATGAATGTTGATTTAAAAACAATTATGTTGGGATTTCATGGTTTATGCAAATGTGTTTTATTAATTAAAAATGAAAATTTTCTTTGAAAAATTTGTTCGTTACAAGTTGGTATCAGAGCCTTGCTTTGAAGGATTCGGGTACACTCTCGAGTGTGTCGGGACTAAAACTAAGGAAATGGTAAAATTGTTTTCAAAAGTAACATAAAAAGGGTTTCTAAAATAAATGAAAAGATGAGAGTGCAACATGCGTGATCAGCCAATCCAAGTAAGTAGTTCCCTAATATGTTAGCCATGTTATACTGATATTTGAGTTTTGCTGAACTTGCTATGTGTATGCTTTTAAAATTGTATAATGTTAGGAGCTTATAGCCTCAGAATGATTGATTTGGCTTTATTTCCTGTTCCTTGTTTGGTTGTCCTAGGGTAGAATTTTTATTCGAAAGTCTATTTGATCCTTTTCTATGTACAATTTGCATGCATAAAGGCAACCTGTTATGATTGATATGAGTAGAGTAAATCTTAGGACAACCTGAGATTGATATATGCGGTAGTTGTGGGGTATGTTTTGGTTTTGGAACGAATTGGATTTATCAGGTAGAGCGGTGGGGAAAGGTACAGGTAGGTGTGGAAGGTAGTTTTGGGCCCGTACTACTGGAAGCACATGATTTGTACCCGAACTAATGTTAGATCTGATGACTTCAAGAAGGACCAGTGTGGGAAGAACCCTTATATGGAAATCCCAATCATTGTGATTTATGATATTTTCAGTTCAGCATGGTGGTGACACGATTTGGAACAGGGGGATCAGGATCGGGATGTGGATCAAAGGCGGGATCAGGAGACACGACTGATGTCATTGATGAGAGGTTGTGTGATCTTATTGCAGCCGAGGTTACCAGGAGCATCCTTGATGCTACCCCAACCATTTTTGGGACGATCAAGGAGGGCATTATGGAGATCATGGAGGAGAGACTCAGATCATTCAGGGCTGAGATTGTTGCAGGTTAGATTGGGGCCTGAATTCCCTCATTCCGGGAGTTCAAGGTGTGTGGGGCGCCGAAGTTTTTCGGGGTCAGGGACCCCATTGTCAGCTGACACTGGGTGGCGGCTATCGAGAACACCCAGCGCACAAGTTCCTGCCCGGATGCGGCAAAGGTTGGGATTGCTTCTTGTATGCTAAGGGACAGAGCCAGGGATTGGTGGGGCAAGGTTACTAGCCAGGTGGGACCAGCTGGAGTGGCTGAGATGTCATGGGTCGAGTTTGTTCGGCGTTTCGACTTGGAGTTTGCACCACCTATTGAGGTACAACAGCTAGTGAGGGAGTTTCATTATTTGCAGCAGACCACCGAAACTATGGCAGAGATCACTGCCAAGTTTTGGGAACAAGCTTTGTTGATCCCACAGTATGCTACCGATGAGGAGATGAGGCGGACCTGATATCATTCCATTCTGAGGGATGATATTCGGGAGTTTGTGAGCTTTACGGGGTGCAAAACCCTGAATGAGATAGTGGAGAAGGCCGTGAGAGGGAGATGGAGTTGGATTTCCGCACAAAGCGGAAGCCTGAGTAGGCTTAGGCAGCAGTAGGTCAGGCTAAAAAGCCTAAGACCTCAGATTCATCTATCAGGGCCAGTAGGGTCGGGGCCGGTGTGCCAAGTGCGGTAAGATGCATATTGGAGCCTATCAGACGAGTGGCTCGGGATGTTTCGGGAGTGGTCAGACAGGCCATGTGATCAGGGACTACCCTAAGAAGGGCTTAATTTGTTTTCATTGCAACCAGACCGGCCATAAGCGGGCCGATTGTCCGAGGTTGCTGGGAGGGGGAGGAGCAGTGGAAGTGCCTACACCCGCCATACTGAGGATCACTGATGGATGCCCTGCTAAGGCAGATGCCCCGACGGTGAAGAGCCGCACGTTTTAGCTTACTACTGAGGATGCTCGGACCGCGCCTGACGTTGTGGCTGGTACATGTCTATTAATCTCTACTCTTATTATTTGTATGACTTAAGTGTATTTTATGCTTGTATATGGACCTTTCTGGTCAATGATATGTATGCTCATGTCTTGTTTGATTCGGGTGCTACCTAATCATTCGTGTCACTTGCGTTTATCAAGAAGTTCGGGGACACGTCGGGGACCTTGGATTCCCCGCTTGAGGTAGAGATTGAAGACGACCGCACCGTTAGTGCTGCGAGGGTATATCAGGGTTGTGTCCTAAATGTGTTGGGCGAGAGGTTCCATGTTGATCTAGTTCCAATACCATTTCGATCGTTGAAAGTGATTTTCGGGATGGATTGGTTGGGAGCTAACAGGGCCATGATTGATTGTGAGCGCCAGTTGGTCAGGGTTTGAATCCCAAGTAGGGGAGAACTGGTTATTCATGGTGAGAGGGCCTCCTAGGGACCGACCCTCTGTTCGGCTGCGAGGGCTAGGAGGTTTTTACAGTAGGGTTGCACGGGATTTATGGCTTATATCTTGATACGAGACTAGTGACCATGATGGATGTGGGTAGCACGCCAGTTGTACAGGATTTCCAGGATGTTTTCCCCGAAGAGTTACTAGGAGTGCCTCCGGAGAGGCAGGTGGAGTTTCACATTGACTTGGTGTTGGCCGCCACTTTAATAGCAAAGGCACCATATCGGCTGGCACCGCCGGAGATGCAAGACTTATCTACGTAGCTTCAGGAGCTGCTAGACCGAGGGTTCATTTTTCCGAATAGTTCCCCGTGGGGAGCACCGATCCTTTTCGTGAAAAAGAAGGACGCAACCCATAGGATGTGCATCGATTATAGGGAGCTGAACAAACTGACGGTGAAGAACCTTCGTTGCCGAGGATCGATGATTTGTTTGATCAGCTACAGGGTGCGTCTTGGTTTTCCAATATTTATCTTCGGTTTGGGTATCATCAGATGAGGATTCGAGATGAGGATATTCTGAATACGGCTTTCAGGACTCGGGTGGGCACTATGAGTTTGTGGTGATGCCGTTTGGGCTCACCAATGCCCCAGCAGTGTTCATGGATCTCATGAACAGAGTGTGTAGACTGATGCTGGATCGGTCGGTGATTGTTTTTATCGATGATATTCTTGTTAATTCTAAGACCAAGGAGTAGCATGAGCATCATTTGAGGGAGGTATTGGAGACCCTGAGGGCGGAGAAAATTTTTGCAAAGTTCTCCAATTGTGATTTCTGACTGCGGGAAGTACAATTTTTGGGGCATGTCATCAATCAGGAGGGTATTTTGGTTGATCCAGCCAAGGTTGAGGCTGTGACGCGGTGGGAAGTACCGAGGAATGCATCAGAGATTCGTAGATTCTTGGGTTTAGCAGGCTATTACCGAAGATTTATCCAGGATTTCTCCAAGATTGTTGTGCCATTGACCCGCTTGACCAAGAAGAATGTGACTTTTCGGTGGGGTGCGGATCATCAGATGGCTTTTGAGACCATGAGAAGGAGGTTATGCGAGGCTCCAATTCTAGTACTATCTGAGGGTAGACCTGACAATTCGTGTATTCGTGTCATGAAAACGTGTCAGCTATGAATTTGACATGATACGATTACACGGTGAGAAATAAGCTTTATCTCAATTTTTAAGATGTATTTGTGTCGTGTATTCGTGTCGTGTCGTGTCTCTCACAGATTCGTGTCTTCGTGTCTGAAATTGCCAAGTCTACCTGAGGGTTGGATGATTTATTGGTGTATTGTGACGCATCGATTTCAGGCTTAGGTGTGGTATTGATGCAGAGGGGACATGTGATTGCTTACACCTCGAGGCAGTTGAAGCCTCACGAGGTGAATTACCCCACACATGACCTGGAGCTAGGGGCAGGGGTGTTTGCCCTTAAGATTTGGAGACACTATTTATATGGAGTGCGGTTCACCATTTATACTGATCACAAGAGTCTAAAGTATTTGATGGATCAGCAGAATGTCAACATACGACAGAGGAGAAGGTTGGATGTGCTAAAGGATTATGATTGTGAGATCCTTTACCACCCGGGGAAGGCCAACATGGTGGCCGATGCATTGAGCCGCAAGATGGTGGGGTCCCCGATTAGGGGCATTTGTATGAGGATGACTGTGATTTCGCCTTTGTTGGATATGATCAGGGAGGACCAGGTCGAGGGGGTGAAGAAACAGAATTGGAAGATAGAGAAAATACGGGGACAGTATCCTTTGTTTGTTAAGTATAGTCGCGACCTTTTGACGCAGTGTGGCCGAGTATGGGTACCAGTGACAGGGGGAGTGAGGCAGAGGCTATTAGAGGAGGTTCACAAGTCCATGTTCTCTATACACCCAGGAGCTACGAAAATGTATATGGACTTGAGGCAGAGTTATTGGTAGCCCTGCATGAAGCAGGAGATCGCCTGGTTCGTGGAGCAGTGCTTGACCTGTAGGAAGGTCAAGACCGAGCATCAGCGGCCTCATGGAAAGATTCAACCACTACCCATTCCCATTTGGAAGTGGGAAGAGATCACCATGGACTTCATCACGAAGTTGCCGAGGACGGTGAGGGGTGTGGACGCTATATGGGTGATCGTAGATAGACTAACGAAGAGTGCCCACTTTATTCTGATTTCTGAGAGTAGATTCGCAGAGAAGTTGGCAGATATTTATGTACGGGAGGTGGTGGCTAGACACGGGGTGCCCGTGTTTGTAGTCTCTGACAGGGATTTCTAGTTTACCTCCTGGTTTTGGAAGAAGTTCCACGAGGAACTTGGCACTCAGTTACATTTCAGCACGGCGTACCACCCTCAGACTGATAGTCAGAGTGAGAGGACGATCCAGATGCTAGAGGACATGCTTCGAGCATGCATGCTGGATTTTTGAGGGATTTGGGATACGTACCTTCCACTAGAAGAGTTTTCGTACAATAACAGTTATCATGCCAGTATCGACCGGGCTCCATTCGAGATGTTATATGGTCAGAGGTGCAGGACCCCAGTATGTTGGGACGAGGTTAGGCACTGGGTCATGGGGAGCACTGAGGTAGTGCTCAAGTAGGGCCAGTCCTGACGGTGAGCGACCTGGGCGATCGCCCAAGGCCCATGTATCTAGGGGGCCTAAAATTCTTGGGTTAAATAGTCTGTGTATATAAAAAATAATAATCAATATTCATGTTTTTTAAAAAGGGACCAAGTTAGTCCAAGACCAAGTAAATATATGGCCTGGAACGCAAGTTGAGCACGTCTGGGTCCTCTGGTATATGGAAGAAGAAACTAGTGACATGAATTAGGCCACCACGAGGAGGGAAAAAAATCGCCTCCTCGTGAATCGCTAATTCGATGATTCCTCGTGAATCTCGACATCAGAAGACATTGTAATCTCTCCCTCCCCTTTTCGCATCAACAATCACATTCTTTCTTTCATTAATCTCAACAAACACATCAACTAACGTCAGTCATTCTCTGCTTCTCACTCATCTTTCTCAAATCTTTACAATCTTGCTTTCTCTTTCTTTGTTGATCTGTTGAAGTGTTGATTTCTCCGCTTTCTATGTTTAACTTATGATTTTGCCTTCTTATGTGTCATTGTTAATTTCTGAAGTTATTGAGAGATATTAGATAAGCTTTGATCAATATCAAAGGTTTTGATTTTTTTTTGCCTTCTTATGTCTCTGATTTTGTTTGTATATTGGATTTCTAAAGTTCCTTCAAGTTTCTGTCTAAAACACTGAAATTCAATACTACAAGTTTCAAAATTTTCACTCAATCAATAAGTACCATGTTTGTAGATTTACGTGATAAAGTAATAATGATTCTTTATTTTTGCAGATTTATGAATTTTGTTATCGATTTTATTGTGCAAACCTCCTTTGATATTATGCTTCCACAAACGCACAGTTTGGAGACATGCATATGGTGTATTACTTTGTTAAAGTAGTTTGTAGTTATTGGCAATCATACAATGTGTCTGATGTGGTTTTAAAAGTGTTGCAAATACTTTGCCTCTAATAATATATTGTTCTTTGTTGAAATTTTGGTTTTTGTTTTTGCTTTTGGTTGATACACAAACACTTTTATTTCATATGACATTTTATTAACCATTATTGTTATGTTATAGAAAGAAATTTAATAAAGCTACAGTTATTGAAGAATTACATGAGGTTATCAATGTCATAAGAAATATAGAATGGTTTAACAATAGTATTATGTATACAAAAAAATATGTAATGCATTTAAAAAAGATAGTTTTTTTAATTAGATGTTTTTTTAAATTTTATGGTTATATTTGTGTTTATGATAATATTGTTAGTGATTTCTTGTAAATAGTGCATCTATTTTTGAATGAATATTAAATTTTTAGATTTGGGGGCCTTTTTTCTAGTTCGCCCAAGGCTCAAAATATGTTTGGACCGGCCCTATGCTCAAGACTACCGGTTCGGATTCAGCAAGTGCGTGACCGGCTGCGAGTTGCGCAGAGCCGCTAAAAAGGTTATGTTGACAGATGGCGATCAGATCTTGAGTTCCAGGTGGGGGATTTCGTGTTGCTGAAGGTGTCACCCTGGAAAGGGACTATCAGGTTTCGGAAGAGGGGCAAGTTGGGGCCTCGGTTCATAGGTCCGTTCAGGATCACGACCCGAGTGGGTAAGGTGACATATCGCTTAGAGCTGTCCGAGGAGCTTAGTCATATTCACAACACCTTCCACACGTCTCAGCTTCGGAAGTGTGTTGCTGACGAGTCCACGGTTATTTCATTGGATGATGCATCCAGGTGGATCAGTGGATGGGAGCCTGAACTATGTCGAGAGACCGATCTCCATCTTAGATAGGAAGACAAAGGGTCTTCGGAATAAGGAAGTGAAGTTGGTAAAGGTGTAATGGCAGCACTGCAAGGGCTCCAAATGGACTTGGGAGCTGAAGGAGGAGATGCGGGACCATTACCCTGATCTGTTTACAGCTACGTACTTCGAGGACGAAGTCTAGTCCAAGTGGGGGAGAGTTGTAACACCCTAAACCAGGTTTGACTTAAAACCCTCAAAGAAGTTACATTTTTATATAAATAGTCCCTTGAGTACGCTGGGCGCACTTCTGAGTACGCTTAGCATACTTTGTATGGTTGGTCGCGGAGGAGCTGGACGTACGTTGGGCGTACGTGCCGAGGGTGCAAACCCAAAATTTCGGACTTGTGACCTATTTAAACGTCCTTAACCCACTTGAGCCTCACCCTCATCAGCTCTTTTCACCTTCAAACGTTCCTGGAATCCCTAATAACCTTTGTGAGTGCTTTTTGAGCCTTAAGAGTGCGTTGTGGTCCTTTTTAGTGTTCATCCCAAGAAGAAGAAGTGGTCAAGCAAGCTTGGGACGAGTTGATGCTTCAAGAATCTACATCTTGGTCATCTTGCAAAGCTTTTGGAGGTAAAAAGCTTGCACCTTTCCACTTAAATATCTAGATCTACCTAGGGTTTTCTAGTTTTGTCCCTTTGGTTGATTTTGGACCTCCATTTGTGAGTTAAGCAACTCCAGAAGATGGGAATGGAAGATCTGAGGTCCCTTGGTCCTTTAGTATCATAAAAATGGAGTCTTGATGGGAGTTTTGGCCTCATGCATGGGTTAAAGACCTTGGAAAGGTCTTAATGGAGGTGTTGGGTGTATATGAGGTATGCAAAGGCATAAAGTTGCCAACTTTATGCCTTAGGATGTCTTGACAAACTTAGATCTGGCTTTTGGACGAAAAGGAATCGAGTATTAAGCACTTAATGGAGAAAGTGCTTAATTTGGTAGTATGATGGGCGTAACCCAGTGTACGTTGCACGTAGTCCCAAGACCCCAATACATTGCACGTACCAGGATGGTACGCCAAGCGTATGCATCACAGTTGAGCCCGAATCTGTTTTGGGCCTTTGAGCTATTGGGCCTCATTTGGTTATTAGACATGGTTGTATTATGGGAATTATGAGTCATTTCATCTGTTGTGGGCCATGTACATATTAATTGGGCCTTATTGGGCTAAGAGGCCCATTAATAGTTTTGGACATGGACTTTGGGCCCATTAACAAGGGTAGGATAATTGGGCCTCATGGAAGGGTTGGAGTTTGGGTTTCCTTTGATTAATTAAAGTCCTAACATTGATTAATATTATTATTCAGCATGGGAGGTTACGGATTGTGAGGAGAGTAGCTTTTGTATTCAGCAGATAAAGGTGAGTTTCCTCACCATACCAATGGCTCTAAGGTACCAATGTCGACCCATTTCATGATATGTAATGTCCTAGCTGTAATAATATTATTTGGTATGATAGTTGGTATGAGCTAGGAAGTATGCTTGTATAATATGTGGCAAGTTGGTATCGAAGACCATGGGAGAGCCCATGAGACTTGGATGAAAGACCATGTGGAGAGCCCATGGCTTTCCTATCGAAGACCATGGGAGAGCCCATGGAACTTGGATGTAAGACCATGTGGAGAGCCCATGGCTTTCATATCAAAGACCATGGGAGAGCCCATGACACTTAGGTGTAAGACCATGTGGGGAGCCCATGGCATCCTAGAGTAAGACCCTGGGAACGAGCCCAAGGCATCCATATCTGTTGTATGCATGGCTTATGTGATTTGTAGAGCTGTTTAGCTAGTACGTTATGTTATATGTGATGGTGTGTGGTTATGCTCTGGGGAAGTCACTAAGCTTTCGAGCTTACCGTTTGTCGATTTGTTTCAGGTACATCTGAGTCCAAGGGCAAGGGCAAGGCGTGATGGCGCGCCATGCACTCTATTTCTCTTTCACTGATATGTTTTGGGGACACTCTGATGATTTAAATAAAGTTGTAATGAATGTTTATTTGAAAAAACAATTATGTTGGGATTTCATGGTTTATGCAAATGTGTTTTATTAATTAAAAATGAAAAATCTTGTTTGAAAAATTTGGGTCGTTACAAATATATTCAATGTAAAACCATTTGTTCATAAACTGTAATCCAAAATCAATGTTATAAAGAAAAGCATCGCGAAATCTTAATTAATAAAAGCTATTGATGCCTGTGTACAATCTTTCCTTCGCCTCCACACAATTTGATAAAGTACCTGAAAAACATTTAATCCATAACTGTAAGCCAAAGCTTAGTGAGTTCCCCAATGTACCACATACAACAATACACATAACTACAATGGATCTGTATCAACCTTAGGTCTACATCAACCCAACGACTATCTAGTTTCACAATACTTTAGTTGATTTTTCCATCAACTCGCCTCTTGTGAATGTCTAGACTCACAACACATAATGTTAATGTTGTCATCAACTCACCCTTTATCCTTCAACATAAATGATAGTTTGTTTTATTTACTTCTTTTATATAGTTTATTTTAGCATTTTTAGCCTTTTTTTTGTTGTTATTGTATTGCATATTATATCCCTTCTTTATTTTGGATCGTATCGGGTACTGTCTCTTTTGCATAAGGTTTTTGTAGGTTTTTGGAGACTCGTTGCAGTTGCAGATTAACTTTTTGCCGCACTTGGTAGGCCTCACTTTTATTGTCTAAAGAGAAAACTGTAACTTGTCCTTAGAATGCATAAAATGAAAAACTATGTTTCTAGACATCTTCGAAAAGTAAATGCAACAAAAATCTATTAAAATTATCCTAACTCCGTAATAGTAGCTCCAAATTTTGACCATCGAACCATGCGACAAAAGTCTACTTCCCATGATCAGATTTAGCTTGCTTTGCTCAAGCTTCATTTTTTCTTGTAGATTCTGTAATACCATTAAAACGTGATCATCACATTATGTATTGAGAGTTTAAGAATAGGAACTTATTAAGGTAATAGAGTTAGATAATGGATGTACCTGAAGTAGAGTCACACAACTTAAATTTAACATCTTTAAGATACTTTAGGTATTTTGGGGAAACTTTGCTTCCAATTTCCCTTCGTTTGGTAGTAGAAATATATGGACTCATTGGTGTTAACATATGGAACAATGTTAGAATGAGCCTTTCTCTTTACCACACGATCAAACGGTTTGACCTTGGCTGATCCCTTTCGATTGGGGGGAGAAATATTTTCTAGATTACCAATGTTACCATTGTCAATGTCCATGGAACTGTCACACCCCCAAATCGAGACGACGGAAACGTTCGGGGGCGGAGGACATCATGTACAATATCATAACAAATGAATAATAGTAATCAAAACAACAACAAACATCGTATTGATAATATAGTGTTTACATTGTACTCGAAACATAGCTTAAATGACTCCAAATGTATATAGTAAAAAAAAACTAAGACTAGAAGCTATCATGCTTCGTCTTCTTGAAAACATGTGTGTGTATCTGCCTACTGGTTTCCTAAGAATACAAGTAATTTTGAAAGTGTATCAACATTTAAGTTGGTGAGTTCATAAGCATTTTGTTTTAGAAAATAAGTTCCTTGTTCATTGAAAATGCTCGTATGTCCCTCCAGAAAATCCTATATTTTCTTTGTAAGTAGTGATAAGTAATGTGAACATACTTGTTCCTTCTACGATCACATAGTGAAAACAAGTTATGTATAATCCAGATCGAATGGACAGTTGAATGTGTGGATCTGCCCTAAGCCCACAACCAAACAAGGAACATGAAGTGAGGCAGAATTCACACATTTCACTGCCTATTGGATCCTCATTATATATGACCCTAACGTATTCACTGGGTAATCACAGAGTTAACAATAATGGTCCTTTGAGAAATGTAACTTGTACTGTACTTGATAAGTAGTGTGTTGTATTTGTATTTGTATGCAATCCTTATGTATGTACGCTCCTGGAATAAATGTTCCTCCAGAAATGTAAGTTTCTACGTTATAAAATAGTGTACTCCTAGGAAGACCCGTAACTTCCTTCTAAAATCTCCCAGTGTGTACAAGTTATATAAAATCATGATCGAATGAACCGGTGAATGTAATGGGTCTGCCCTAAGCCCACAACCAAACAAGGAACGTGATCTAAGACGGACCCACTCATTGCCAAGTCGATCGTGTCTAAAATTTTATATAACTCTAACGTATACACGTAGCAATTATAGACGAAATCTAACAATCCTAGATGAAATGTAGTCTTAACTACCCTAAGGCCGATATGTGTGAATGTTTGTTCTTGAAAATAGTATATTGTAGTAGTACATTCAAGAAAAATCCAATATTTTCCTTATAAAACGAGTTGTAGTCTTAAACTCAAGACCGAAATGTACAAGTATTTTCCATACTTATGATAGTATATGTAGTTTTAAATAAATAAAACCCTTTTGAATGTGATAATCCCCATAAACTATATGTTTCGTTGTTTCCTTATGTGAGTTATTATAACCGTGCAATTGACATAGTAAGCATGTTAATACATACTTCGGGCGTCAGAATGTTTTGACATTTGTCACCCCAGACCTGCCGGTCTAGCTGTTGCATGTAGCTTAGGTGCGGGATTGTCAATCTCAATATAGATATATACACAAGTATCATGCTTTCCCTACAAGAGACTATGGTTATAATACATGACTTTAACCAGTACGCTAAAGAGTACAATGAAGTAATGTCTCACAAATTTGATTCAACGAGTTTACGTGTAATGTGAATGAAAACCCTTTTTGTAGTATGAATGAAACCTTCCTTAGTATGTTCGTAGTGTTAATATACCATAAACTATACCTATTATAGTTTATCATATGTGTTTGGATGAAAGACCCTTATGTGAATGACTATTTCTATTTCATGGAAGTAAAATAACATGAAATACAATCAATATGTAACTATTTATTGATACACACTTTGCTCAACATGTTACAAAGTGTTAATGAACTTATAAACTAATTTACTAGTTTTAACTTTTTTGTGGTTTTTAGAAAAATCATAGAAAAATCACTGTAAGTCGAAAACTGAATCCGTAAAATCTGGGAGTTCAGTAAATGTGCCTAGTTTGCTCATAATTTTTATTATGATTTTTAGTGGTTTCCAACCAGTTTGAAAATTTCCATCTTCACAGACTGGTCCGAAATCATTTATGAAATGATAGGCATTTTTGTAAAAATCTCCATAAATTGTAGAAAAATCGTATGAACGTGTGTAAGTAGTCTTTAGAAAGGTACAAACCTGAACTATTTTCATATTCAAAAGTTTTGAAAAATATTAAGTTTCAGAAGGTCAAAACAGTTCATGAATAGACCATAACTTTTGTGTTGAAAGCTGTTGTTTGAGTTAGAATATGTTTTGGTGTTGTAACTTGTATTCCCCCCCCCCCCCAACTTAAAACTTGAAGAAAATATTAAAAGATAGTGGTATGAACTCACCTTTTATGATTTCTTGAAGAATAAAAGGTTGAAGATGAAGAGTTTCAAGTCAAGAACACTTAAAAGATGCTTGAAGATTTGAAGATCCTAAGAACAAATATGTGAATATTTGTGTAAATGATCACGATTTGTATGAAGATTGTGTAGAAGTTTATAGAATATACTTACCAATCCAAAGGAGGAAAGCTCAAGAACTTCTTGGAGAAGTTGTGACCGAGTAAGAGAGAGAAAGAGAGAGAGAGAGAGAGAGAGAGAGAGAGTGTGTGTGTGTGTGTGTGTGAGAGAGAGAGAGAGGAAAGTTTGCTTTTGGTGATAACAAATGAAATCTTGGATGAGTGAAACAAATCTGTTGGATTTGTTCATAAATGTTGATTGGATGGAAAGAGTGTTGAAGAAGTTAAATGAATTGACTAGCTAGATGTGAATAGTGCCAAAAAGTTGTCATAGAATTGATATGAGAGTGGTTGGTGTCATAACTTTATAAAAAAAGTCAAAGGGATACTTTATGTACTCTTGATATTATCCTAAGCAAAATATGATTTATATTAAATAAATCTTCAAGATGGGACTAAAATATAAGTTTGGAGGGTTTAAAATGTCAAAATTATGAATTTGGTGGAAATCCCACGTCAAAAACAGGATTAAAATGCGAAAGTGGTCGAAAACCGGGAAAGAAGTGTGAATCCTACAAAGGTTGCTGAAGATCTGAGAGGGTTCGCAGCTGCTGCTGATTCGGAGTCAGGTGCTCTCGGTGCGAGAGTTGGCACTGGATGCGAAAGGAGGTTTTCGCTTCGAGAGGAGTGGATGCGAACTGAGGTTCGGTGCGAAAGGAGGCTTGGTCCGAAGGCTGATATGCGAAAGTTGTCGGTTGTCAGGTCCGAAAGTAGGTTCGCTGCGAGGGAGGGTTCGCACTCATGAGTGGGTTCGCACCCTTGAGAGAGTTCGCACCCAAAGGGATGTTTTCCACAAAATCTTCCCGTTTCGAGTGATTTTCAACTAATTGAAGGGTCGGGATGGCACGGATGTTTATGAAAAAGTTAAAAGAGATTTTGAGAGAGATTTGGGGGAGAGAGAGATAGAGTGAGAGAGATTGAGAGACTTGGCCGATGGGCTTTATTACTGTTTGTCCCCATAATGCAAGGTTTGTAAACTCCACTATGCCTTGTTATGAGTGTTATACACCCCCGAAAGGTACGTAATAATACTTTATAGAGTCGTTACATCGCTCACCCTGCTTAGGGTTTAGAATTTCTGAACATATGAAACTTCTGAGTGACACTTTGTTATTAAGATGGAGAGTTGTACACTAGTAAAAATAGAGTAAGTCCTATCATACAAGTACTAGTTGAGTTGACCGGTTTGACTCGTTGACTTAGTTTGAATTTGACTTGGCCAGAAATTAACGGTTGTCACAGGAACTCTTGGGATTTGACCCTATAAATATTTCTGCTTTAATTGTGCTCTCAAGAATTTATGTTTCATCAACTATCAACATATGAGTCAAATAAATTAGGGTCACATCGAGATTCCTCATATGAAAGTTCTCAACGAACTGATCATATGAATTTAGGAGCAATAAAAGAACCAAATAATTGGCTTGCTCCTTTGGGATTACGAAACCCATTCTTCCCAATTTATCAATGTACGATTTCATTTTCAGAACATGTACACACATAGAATTTCCGTATTCGTGTTTACATGCCAATAAGGCTTGAGCAATCTCATATCTTTCAACTTTAGGAAAATATGGTGATGGGAGATTCATAGGAGGAGGAGGTGGAAGAATTGTAGAAGGAAGATGTCCAATTCCACCATTACCCAAAGTAAGGAAGACATTTTCCTCTTGAATTGGATGTGGAAGACCATCTCCAAAAGAACGAGGATAAACATTTCCAAAGGAACGAGGAAGACTATTTATATCTTCATAAGACATCTAAAAGTTGGAAAAGGAGAATTCAATTTAGTCGATTATAATCCTTAATTACTAACCCAAAATTTAAATTAAGGCTAGGATCCATATTTTCATTTTGTAATTTGAAAAATGGATGTTGTAGTCATATCACGAAACTATTTTAGGTAGGTAGAAACGTTTCATTAATTACAATCACATGAAACTCCTAGAACTCTTGATATTTTCATTGGAACATTAATTGCATGTTTAATCTCGGATTATGCTCTTACTAATTGTGACTGGGATGCCGATGATCATAATTAAGATGTGAATAACCATGCAAACCCGCTCAAATACCCTCAAACGATCTCATTGATGTGTCGGTTAACCAAACAGGCTCCATCAACAATCATAAACACGAGTTGTTTCATCATTTCATCTTTATAGTCTCATATTAGTATGTTGGTTAACCATGCACACTCCACTAACGACTCATAAAGAAACGATGTACATTTTCATGGATTAACATACAATTTCACATTTTTTCCTAAGTAACTAGATTGAGATTTTAGAAATTTCTAGTACTTTATAGCATTATACTTTTAATGTAATTATGTCATATCAAACCTGTACGACGAACAACCCTCCACCACAGAAAGAAGCGGTGAGTGAACATGACACACATTCAACAGTCATTTCCTTAAACCTCTTTTATGGTGTAGCTTCGTGAATGAGGTCTAGTATTGATTTGACTAAATTTTAGTTATACATATAATATTAAAGTTCTTATACATATGTATATGTTGTATTTTAAACATTTTAAAATCTTCAAGGTTTAAGATTGATTTTGAAATAACTTATAATTACTTAATCCTTTTAAACCAATTAATGAATTATCTTTATCTTTTAATTAAATTAATTAAATCATTTAGATAGTTAATGGATTTAATATTTATCTTTGATTATCATTAATTAAATTAAGTATTAAAAGCATGAGGATAATCATGCAATTATCTTATAACTAGATTAGGTTTCAATGTTTATCTCCCTAAAACTCAAATTACGGTTATTAATCATATAAAGAAAGTAAAATCGGATTTTAACAAAACCATAACCAGATAATGACTAAATAACAACCTAATAATCAGATAAGGAGAAAAATCCCGAAAATTGGATTCCAGACTTATCTCACATCGTGGCAAAAGACATGCCACGTCATGACTAAACAGATAGTCGAGAAAAATATGTTCAATTCATCTCATGCACAATCAATGTAAGACAATCATTCTCTAATACCATCGATGGAATTTTAAGGTTACAAAAACTATGTACTTGCAAAAATTCTCTTAACACTTAAGGGTACATGCAACCTAAGGATTTATGTCTTTACAATTAATAACAACATACTATGAACTACTAGAACCCTATATCAAAATCAAATTCATGAGATTAGGGTTACATACCTTTTGATTTTTTATTGTAAACAATTCCTTTAATTATTCCTTGAACTTTAGAAAACAAGCACCAAAAGTATGATGCTTTTAATGGCTCACACCCAAAACCTAGAAACCCTAGAATGAAGAGGGGATAGAGGAAGAATTTTCGTTCATAAGCCTATAAGGAATGTTATCAATGAAAATTACAAGCTAGTGAGTCTTATTTATAGTTTAGGTAACTTGCAGATGAATCCATATTTTAATTAATTAATTAATATATTTAATCATAGTTCAAATCATTTTTTATCTGCAACTAGGAGGCTTCTAGAAACCCTATAACCTCCTCCGAAACTGTCCATACCATGGATGGTTCTAGAAGTATTTTTTATTCGACTATTGAACAATTATAATTCACCCCTCGCACCTTTAACTAATTCCAATTAATCCAAAATTAATTCTAAATTAATTCTTATACTAATTAATTAACTCTAATTTATTTCATATCAATTTATTAACCATATAAATCAACAAATCAGTTATTAACTATTAATCTCATTAATTTACTAATCAAATAATAAATTAACAAATCAAATATGTATTTACAAATTTATATATTAATCATATAATATATTAACAAATCAATTTTCTCTCTTTATTTCCTAATATCATTTCTAGCTATTTCTGGTTTTGAGGGCAATCCAAAAAGGACTTTTCTTTTAATTACAAGAATATATCAATTTAGTTATGAGCTTAGACACCTTAATCCAAGAAGTTTTACTTCACTTGTTCAATTAAATTGCATTGGTGATTGAATACAACCATTTCCCCTTAGATCAATCCCCCTTTTTACAACTATATTATGTTTTATTTTCAAGCAAAAAGATGTAATTTGTTTGGTGGACTTGACATCACACCAAGTTTTAGGTTGTTGTCAGGGACATTGGTTTGTTGTTATTTTATTGTTTATGCCTAGGTCTACAAGAACGTTTGAACTATTCTACAATCCCGATATTGAAAAAGAAGAAGAATTTTAAAAAAAGTTAGACAAACAAGCAAAAAAATAACAACTCGTTCAAGCTTCTTCTTCTTCTCAACACGTCAACATAGAAGACCAAGTTCATATTTCAAGTGATACCGATACCACACCGAGTCCTCCAATTATTAGTCATTTATTTGAAGATGTTCCGTTTGAAAACTACATAGCCATGAATCACACTCCACCTGACAATTCCAACCCAAACAATCAAGATGCCAATACCCTACCCCAACAACAAAGACAACCTCAACACTAATAACCTCTTATAGATATGCCACCCCCTTGGAATTATGAGAATCCTAACCTACCCCCTCCTAACCAAAATCAACCAAATTACCAACAACCACAACCACAAAACCAAAACCACCTTTTATTTTAATTGTAGTTAGTTAGTTTTAATTTACTTGTTTAATTGGATTGCATTGGTGATTAAATACAACTATTTCCCTGTAGATCGATCCCCTTTTTTACTACTATATTATGTTTTATTTGGAAGCAAAAGGGCGTAATTTGCTTGGTGGGCTTGACATCCCACCAATAAATTTGGTCCACTCGTATCTTGACTTTCCGCACAAAGCTAGAACGCCTCATCCCACCATAGAATATGTCGACATATACATAATAAAGATAACAAACAAATCAACATCATAGGTAACAATATACAAATCTACATGCCTAACATCATACTATAGTCTAATCACATCCTAACGCACCAAGACACATACTACAATATATAGCATAATGAGAAAACTCACATGTGCTAAACAATAGATGCTCACCAGTAACCCCCAACACAGAGACAGCTAACACAAGCCACCTAATGAGTAAAATTAAGACCAATACATAGATAAATACTCAAATTCATCAAAGTTTTACCGAAAGTCAACAATAAAAAAGTCAACCCTTAGTCAACCAGGCGCTTGGAGCCCTCTCATGGATGCCTCACACCCACCACAGGATAAAACAATTGGGTTTCTAGAGTAAGACATACGCGCATTTGAAAACCCCAAAAGCGTGTCATGCTTGGGAAGGACATGTCGCGTCCAAATCTTCTTCACAACTAGAAATGACTTAATCCATGAAGTCCAATACCCACACTTCCAAATCTGATCCTTAACAATGTACAAATGGATAAATTTTGCAACTCTATCCATTAAGACATTCAAAATAAGCAAGATTTACACTTTAATACCAAAAAATGACTTAAAGGACCATACAACTTGCATGCCTTAATGGACAATCACAAGGTGCCAACTTTCCTAGTCCAAAAGGTCCAAAGGGCATTCCTAGGTGCTGGAAAGATTCTAGAGTCATCTCAACACCAAAATCATAAACAAAGTGGACCATAAAGAATATAATATGACCAATAACACTATATTGCAAACGAAAGAGCAAGTTACAAAATTTATATTTAGAAAAGTCCAAAAATGAAGTGAATTTGTTGGATCCAAACTTGTAACAACTTTCCTTGTAACCAAATAAATTTTCTTGATGTTTAGGCTTCACTAATCGCCACAAAGGCACCAAAAGTGGTTCAAAGAGAGAGGATAAGCTCATAATACTCAAATTAAGCCAGGGTTTCACTCAAGGAACATTCTAGGGTTTATGGAGGTTGAGGAATGAAAAACAATTGAAGATGGTGCACCTTAAATAGTCACAAATCCCTAAAAATACATTCAACCCGAAGGACTGGAAGGCCCTATTAAGAGGCGCTCCACGCTTTTGTGATTAATTCCAAGTTTCATATTTTTCAGCAAATGTGATAAATGGCTTCCTTCTTCGCCCCATCCTTCTACTTCCTTATGGATTATATAACCCTCAATTATATAGTGAAAAAACATATTTGGAACTCAAATGTTACATCAACACATCCCATGTTTACTCAATTATATGTTAGATTTTTTATACCCAAACATTTTTCTGATCTTGCTCACCTTGCATATATTGGTCTTCATCGTGCTCTTTTTACTTATAAAAAAGTCTAAAGGGTTAAAAATCATCTACCAAAAACCTACAATGGCTCATGCCCATGGAAGAAGAAATGTCTTCCTTATGCAATAACAACACTTGAAATTTGATTCATCGCCCAACTTCTTTAAACATTGTTGGCTCGAAATGGGCTTTTCGGTGATAATTTCACTATAATGGCACAATTGAGTGTATTAAAGAATGCTTAGTTTCCCAAGGATTTACTCAAATTCTTGAGTAAAATTACTCTCATACATCTAATCCTATCTTCAAAGCATCGACCATTACATATTGTGCTATCTTTCGTTGTTATGCATAAATGGACTTTACAAGAACTCATTCTTAAATTGTCATCTTACTGATACTGTTTTTATGGAGCAACTAACAGGTTTTCTTGATTAACGATTTCCTAACCATGTACGTCGCCTAAAAAGTCTCTTTATGGCTTAAAAGAAGCACTTCGTGCTTGGTTTCAATGACTAAGTACATCCCTTTTTGGTATTAGGTATGTGTGTAGTTGTGACAATACCCCACTCATTGTATTAAAAAAAGTTGAAGTCTTATATATTTACTTGTATACATTGTTGACATTATCTTAACATGTAAAAAAACCGATGCCTATTTGGACTTTCATCCCCCACCGTATTGATGAATTTACTACAAAACATCTTGGTTGAGTCATCTACTTTTCTGGACTTGAGGTATCTTACATAATTGATGATCTATTTTCACGTAAGTAAAATATGCTCATGACATTCTTACTTGTGTCGAATATGCTCATAACATTCTTCCACAACTCTTTCCACTACTGAGATCTTTACCTTGTATAAGTCACCTTTCCAGGATCCTACCTTTTAACAATCATTGGTTGGAACACTTCAGTATCTCACAATCACTTATCTTGCCTATCATATGCGATAAATCAAGTAAGACAATTCCTTCACGTTCCCTTCACTAATCATTTTCAAATATTCAAACAAATTATATAGTATGTTAAAGGTACCATTTTTATGGGTTGTATCTTCAATATCCTTAGTCATCATCATTAATGTGGGTACTCAACTGTCAATTGGGCTAAATGCATAAAGTCATGGAGATCAACATATGTTTACTCCATTTTTCTTGGTGGTAATCTTGTATCTTGGTGTGCTAAAAAGCAACCTATTGTGTCATTCTAGTTGTGAGTTTGAGTATCGTGTAATGACCAACACTATTGCAAAAATCATTTTGGATCACTCAATTGCTTCGTGAACTTCACGCCATATCACCGGACATATTGATTCTATTATCCAACAACTAGCGTGCTTTATTCCTCAGCAAAAATCCTATTTCTCACAAGCGGGACAAACATATTGATATTGATTATCACTTCATGCATGAGCTAGTCTGTTTTGGTCAACTATATATATGGTTTATACCCATGTATCTTCAACTAGCCAATATCTTTATGAAAAGTCTCCCTCGCCCCTGTTTCATGCCAAGCTTTGTGTTGGCCCACCACCTGTGACATCCCCAAATTCATGGTCATTTTAAAATTTTTATTTATGCTTATTTAAAAATCAGAATATCCCTTTTGAAAAGTAATATTGCGGAATTTGTTCCTAGAAAACATGATAATAGTATTATCAAAGCATTCCTGAATAAATGTATTTTATTTATATTAAAACTTTGGGATGTCATCGTCAATACAGAAACATAAGCATAAATAGATCTTGCACTTATTTACACTAGCGATTTACATCTCCTTTAATCTCTTAGTGTAATGTAGCTTCGTATCGATACATGCGATACAAATAAACTGAGTGGGTCACGTTGGGGAACCTGGTGAGTACATAGGGTTTTCAACCCACAATAAAGTTATTATGTTTCATCATCAAACAATTAACCCAATTACCCATCCCCATTATCTTCTTTATTTCTTAAGGATCTACCCTAAGAATCATATATCATTCACTCATTCATTCCTAAGGAATAGGCACGAAGTCCATCAATGCAAGGGTTTATATAACAACCACTAAGTCCATTGCTGCCAAGGTTATTTGTTAGGCACTAAGTCCATAACTGCCAGGGTGTATCTCTTTTAATGACAATATTATTTTAGGGAGTCCACCCACAATACATGTCAATGGGTTTTTTAGGGTACATCTGATGAACATATCGTTCATAACATCTACAGGTGCGAGCCTGCTAATGTTCCACTGGACTGTCTAGAATAGTTCGTGGTTGTCATCTATACTCTGCTAGATGACTGGGCCATCGCTTCTCATCATCTTTCACCTCTCATTATTTATATAATCTTTCATCTCTCATCATTCATCTCATCTTTCATTTCTCGTCTCATCTCATCTTTAATCTACCCATCTTTACCCATCATAATTATAGGTATAAAATACGTATACAGTTTAAATCGAATAAAATATGTATAATTTGTTCATCCAACATAGATATCAAGAAGACATATAATATGCACACATAGCATGTAATTTATATTAAATACTTCATATATATGTGTAAGATGAAAGTAACTATGCACTCACTTGTTAAAGTGATGATTCCAAACTTGGGCAGTGCTTCGCTTCTAACAATTCTATTTTCCTTCGACAAAACCTAGTATCATTACAGCTAGATTTTAGTCTAATATTTATTGCGACTATTTACGAGTGTTATTGTTTTATGAGTTTAAACAATACTTTTCAACTACTATATACAAACATGGGTCATACATGAAACACCGGAGGGCAGTACCATTTTGGCATTATAGCACTTCTGAAATCCAACAACCCTATGCGGCCCTTCAAACCAGATTCCCCGTATCGTGAGTAGTTAAAAGGTATTATAACACCACTTTGTATATTATATTTTATAATTATTTATTGTTTATAAGTTCATAATAACGACATTGAACTTAAACATAAGCTATACTTAAAGTAGGGTAATCATAACTCACTTACTAGGAGGTTTGGCGAGGAACCGGGCTCTTCAGGGGCAGAACTTCCGAGCAGAAAGCTCTTCTTCTCAGAGCCTTCTGGTGCTCCGGGACTCGCCTCTAGCTCCCGGGAAGTGCTAGGGAATGAGAGGGGCTAAGGGGGGGGGGGGTGTTTGAGAGAGAATGAATGAGAAAGGTGTGAGTTTTTAGGGTGATTTGCGCCTCTATTTATAGGTTGAGCCCAGTTCGAACGCGAGGCGTTCCCTTGCTGAACGCTGGGTGTTCGTGGCCAGGTTTCATCATATGTTGCTAAGTCGTGGTGAGGAAGTAGTGGCTCAGATCGCGCCATGTGTCGCTTGCTGGTTACTCCAAAAACTAATTATCTTATAAAATCCGTAACTTTTTCATACGAGCTCCATTTTCGTCTGTCTTTATATAGTTGAGCTCCTATTAATGAGATCTTCAGTTTTCATTTAGGTTGTGTCGGCTAAAAATTGGTCGATTTAAAATTCGATCGATTTAAAATTCGATTTCCGGACTGTGCACTGCTATGCTAAATCTTAGAAAAATCATAACTTCCTCAAACGAAGTCATATTAGACGTTCTTTTTTTGTACGCTCTCGGTTTAACATATACAATGACTTCCATTTAGATTGCTAAAGCTAAAAAGTAATTTATCAAAAATTCACTTTTTACGTTACGTGGAGCCGTGCCGCTTTTGTCGTTAAACATTGATAGGTCATAACTTCTTCGTTATAAATCTGATCTCAACGTTCTTTATATGTACGGAACCCTTGTGACATATACTATAACTTGGTTAAGATTATTGATTCTAAATAATCTTCTATCAAAAAGTCATTTTTGACGCTTATTGTTTCTAAATTGACTAGCCCGAATCCGCGGGCGTTACACCACCTCTCAACTTGAAGGGGGTATTAGGGATAAGATATGAGTTTTTTTAAATGGTAACAAATATATAAAACCAAAAACAAGAACTAGAAAGAAGCTAGAACTACAAAAACAATACAAAATGTTACAACATTACAAAAAAGATAACATAGGGTTTTTTAACCATAACCTGAATATATCTTAAACTTAGCTCTATTAGAAAACCAAAGGGAAGAAAGGGAAACAATGTCATCGAAAATAATACTCTTTTTTGGTTGAACAGTACCAAAAACAGAAACAGACGTATTTGTAAACTTCCAAAGGTACCACCAAGTCACAAAGAACGCTCTTTAAGCACTTCTTTAACCTGTTTCTTTATTTTAAGATTTCTAATCCAATCCAACTAGTCAGCAACAGAGTCAAAAGAATACGACTGTAAATCCCACCAAAACAGAATTTTAGCAAGAACCGTCTTCGCAACTAAGCACTTGAAAAGAATATGATTATTGGATTCCATTATAGCATCACAAATAGGACAACAAATAGAAGGGATATCCAAACCTTTTAGAGAAAAAATTTGTCGCGTAGGTAACTGATCCATGAACATTTTCCAACAAAAAACATTCACTTTAATAGGCACCAAGCTGACCCATCTGGTAGCATTGAAAATTGTATCCAAGATAACCAAATCAATCAAATTATGAGCCGGATAAACTGAAAATTCTACAGAAGTCTCCAGATCCCACACCCAACAATCTGGAACATCTTTTAGGGACACTGTATTACGAAGCTCAAAAAACAAAGAAGCCTGCTCACCCTCGGCTCCACCAAGAGGAGAACAGCGAAAAGAATCCAACCAAGAAGAATTACTACACTTAAAAGCCACCGAAACATTTTTTTAGTTTCTAACAAAAACAAACATGGAAAACCGTCTATAAGAGGAATTTCTCCCAGCCACACATCCAGCACAAAACGAGTATTGTCACCATTACCAATTAACTTCTTGCAGTAATCAAAGAGATTTATACCTTTAGCACGTAAATTAAGAATAATTTGAATGATCTCAATCCAAACCGATCTTCGCTGAGGAAGAGTATCAAAATTCAAAAGAGCATTTTCCCAATGGACCGCTTTCACAACATGAGCCCATAAAGAAGCCTGATTAGTTCTAAATCTCCACACCCATTTAAAAAGCAACACCCTATTCAGAGCAAAGAAGCTTCCAACTCCCAAACCCCTATCTCTTTTGCAGCCAATACCTTATCCCAAGCAATCCAAGAGATCTTCTTATCATCTTTATCTATCCCTTTAAAAAAGTTACTTCTCAACTTCTCCAACTTAGCAATAATACTAGCCAAAACTTTAAAAAGAGACATAAAAAAGTAGGAATAGAACCAAGAACCGACTTGAGTAGCGTAAGACGACCGCACCACGAAAAGGGTGTTAACTTTCCATTTAGACAATCTCGTAGAAACCCTCTGAACAACCGAATCCCAAGAATGTAACCTGAACATGGAACCTCCAACCATAGAGCCAAGTTATATGAAGGGAGTCTTAAGAGCTGAGTAACCAACTAAAGCTGCCACTAACTCAACTTCATGAAAAAGAACACAAACGTGATTTTTGCACATTAATCTTCAATCTGAATGCCATAAAAAACATTGTAAGATAGAAACAATGTTAGAAAGATTAGAATCTTTCCATTCACCTATAAATACCGCATCGTCTGCATAAAAAGATGAGAAATCCGCACGGAGGATTCGACAAAAGACCCATGAAAAAACCATTCTCCATATCCCGAGTAAACATAATATGCAAAGACTCCATCACTAAAATAAAAAGAAAGGGAGAAAGAGGGTCACCTTGTCGTAACCCTCTAAAAAACAAAAGTCATCAGAGCTGCCATTGACCAACAACGACCCCGTAGAAGAATATAAGTAACCTCTAATCCAACGCCTCCATTTATTGCCAAAACCAAACTTATCCAAAATATCATCTAGATAATATCATCTCACATAATCATACGCCTTCTCAAAGTTTACTTTAAAAATCATAGCCTTCTTCTTCTTATGCTTACACCAAGATAAAATCTCATTGAGAATCAAAGGACCATCATAATTTGACGGCCAGAAACAAAAACAGACTATTGTTCACTAATCAGGACATCAATCACCAAGCTAATCTGATTAGCTAAAATCTTAGCTACAATCTTATATTGGCAACCTATTAAATTAATTGGTCGAAAGTCCTTGATAAATTTAACATCAGGTCCCGATGGATTTATGGTTTTTTCCAAGTGGTTGTAACCCGTCGTTTATACCTCTAATTCCCAACCATGATCCAATATCTTCTAAAAACCTCAAAAGTAAATCCATCGGGACCTGGAGACTTATCAGAGCTACAATCCTAGACAGCCCATTTAATTTCATCTCTCGAAATCTCACCCTCCAAGACCGGGAGCTGGTCCAAAGAAAGTTGGGAAGGAAAATCGAGATCAAGCGTGACCCAAGAAGTACAAGACATCGAAAACCTATCAGAAAAATGTGAAAACAATTCTTTTTTGACCAAAAAGGGGTCTTCAATCCGGTCACCATTTGAAGAAACACCTCTAATCGCTAGCTACTTTCTCTTTTTATTAATAATACCATGAAAATAACTGGTATTTTCATCACCTTTTATCGACCACTAAACTTTAGCTCTCTAAGATAACTCCATACCTTCCATTTTATTTAGATCAATAAGAGACTTAGAAATAGAAGCTCTAGACTGAATCAACTCCGGATTACCATCCCTATCATCAAGCTTTTTATCCAACTCTGCAAGAGTTGCTAAAAGTTCATTCTTTCTAGAAGCTTTAGAAGACTGAAAATCTTTGTACCAAGATTTTAAAGAATTTTTAATAAATTGGAGTTTCCTTTTTAGTGCAATAATAACATTATCGTCAATAATCCCATCATTTTCCCAAGCGTATCTAACTACCTGATCAAATCCAGGCACTAAAAACCACGAGTGGAGCAATCGAAAAGGAATGAGACCATAATCCAAAACCGTCTTCCTTAAAAGAATAAGGCGATGATCTGAAAGATGTCTATCCAAAACAATACCCGAAATATTTGGAAACGAATAAAATAAACCCCCATAAATGAGAAATCTATATAATTTGCTTATTTTTTTATCGGACGTAAGAGACCAAATACAGTTATAACCACCAAGTGGAACGTCAACATGACTAGAATTCAAGATGAAATCATTAAAAGCCAAAGCACCATGCATGCTTATTAAAAGAAGACCCAAATTTGTATTGTATATCTAGTATTATAAATATCAATCTATGCTTAAAAAATCATTCAAGGGGAAAATATATCTCTCAAACTTCATTCATTCCTATTATTTAGCTTCCTTGTATTGATTTTACAAACACATGTATTCATCGTTTGACTTTATACTCTTTTTATGTGATTCTCTAAACTTTATTGTACATAATTTTAAGTTGATTTTAATCATTTCTAGTACATGTATATTTAATTCAAAATAATATTAAAAATATCATAACTTTTTAGGTACAATCGATTTTATAATGAATAAAAACCAGATAAATGAGGTTTTCCAAAAAAAATAACTATATTTTTTTAGTTTTTGAAAAATAATCACTCTTCCGGAATGCCTAATTTTCAAAGATTTTTTTAATTTTATTTGGGATTCAAAATGATACATTTCGAAATGTTTAATGTCACAATTTCTCAATAAAATGTCTAATTTCATGCATTAATATCGTTGTAGTTTACATTAATATATTTTTTTAAACTAATTGTTAAATTTAAGTAAAAAATGTTTTTTCTTTTTTTTGAAATTCTATAATTGTTCTTCGGATTTCGGACTTGTTCTTGAAATTCCAGAGTTTTTTTTTTCTTTCGGAAATCCGAAATTTTAGTCTAGAATCCGGAATGCCATTCCCGAGTTAGTAAAAAAAAATATTTTTTCTTGGTCCGGAATACATCATTCCAGACAAAATGGTTATTTTTACAAAAAAAATTATTTTGTTCAAATTCACGTTAAAAAGTGGTTAGATTACTTTTTTTTAACTGCAAATATAAATTATATAATCTATTCCTAAACTAACAGTTGAATTCCACAAATGTCTACGACGAGAGTTGAAACGTCGGTCTTAAAGAGGGAGGACACCACCTAATACGAAGCCCTTTGGTAATTATAGAAGTATAAAAATAGAGATAACAAAGGGTACATAAAACCATGTAACTCATATTTTTTTTTTTGTTATTATTATTTTTTTGGATATAAATGATAACCCGGGTAAAAATCAAGGGATAAATGAAATGTTATTTATTGAATGTATTAGAATTGGATTGAAGTGCGAATTAAGTACCTTATTTTAATGAAAAGAAGAAGTTAAAAACTAGATTGTCATTATATATATATATATATATATATATATATATATATATATATATATATATATATATATATATATATATATATATATATATATATATAAAATAAAATTAGTTTTGAAAGTATGTTTTAGTTTATAACTTTAGAGAGAAAAAATGTAATTTATTTTCTAATTGTTTTTTTCACGCCAAATCACAAGGAACACGAACAGCTAAACACACGCACAATTTTAGAGAGAGAAAACACTTTTGGAAAAATCTTAAGACAGTGAGACGATGCAGATTTAAATGGAGGCAAGTAGTCTAGAGTGACAAAACTTCAAACCATTTTCCTCCAGGTTATGCTCCTTTTCTTCTCTCTCTTCGCAACACCCATCTAGATTCGTGAAAATATATGTATACACACATCTACTGCAGTGTGTTTGTATCTGAGATTTGAGAAACCCTATAGGATAACGGATTTGATTTGGAGCTGATTGATGCTTGATTGAGTTCAGATCCGAGTGATGGAGGAGGTATCTGTGGAAGGTGATGTGATTGGAATGACGGACTCGCCGGAAGTTTTGTATCGTGGAGAATACAACGGTGGCAATGTACGGCCTCCGACTAGTGATACGACGCCGTTGACGGTGTCAGGATCTTTTAAAGATTGGGGAGGAGGAGGAGGGAGAGGTTCGGGTAGTTCTAGTCGTAGGAGAGGTACAGTGAGGCCGAGCTTAGACGCTGATGAGTTTATAAATCTGCTCCACGGTTCGGATCCGGTGAAGGTCGAGCTCAATCGGTTGGAAAATGAAGTCAGAGGTGATTAATGCAAAATGATCTGAATGATTAATTGAATCCTTTTGGTTGTTTGAATGTTGATATTTTCTCTTCCTTTTCACTGTTTAACCGGATAGGGTTTTACTCGATTTTCCTTTTCTTCTTTTACAGATAAGGATCGTGAATTGAGCGAATCACAAGCCGAGATCAAAGCGCTCAGGCTCTCCGAACGCCTGAGAGAAAAAGCTGTTGAAGAGGTATTATTTTTTGAATTGTGTGTGTTCATCAATGATTTCGTACTTTTCTAGGTATAATTAACTAGATATGTAGTTCTGATTTATTTTTTAACCTTAACAGTTTCAATTTGAATGCATATCCGGTGTTGATGTCATAGTTTTTAAAGTTTTGTACCTTCAATCTGCGATTTCATTGACTAGGAATCAGGATGATGTTAATGGGTATTTTGTTTATTTCTTTATTTGTTTCTTTGTTTCCATTGAAAGATGTATTTATTATGCACTCTAGTTACAAGCTAGTTTTGGTTTTATTTTTTCAGTATATTTTCCTTTTGTTAATTTGCAAAATTATGGGATACTTCTCATTTTTTTTTTCAAAATTATTCTTATGTGAGGTATGTAGTTTTGTTGATGTTGATATTGTCCATGGAGAAAAAAGTATGCAATGTCATTTTCTGAGGTACTCACTATTTGGTACTTAGTCTATTTCATGAGTTAGAAATAGAACATGGGCTTGCTGTTTTCATGTCCCTATTTTTGTGGTTCTTCTATTTAGATATAAATCCATATATCATCAAAACATACCAAATCTATGTGTCATTTCCTTTGTCTAGGCTCATGACAATGAGAGGTGAATATGCTTATTTCCTATTTTCTCTGTTTCCATATTGTGTTTTTTGATTGTAAAAAAGTATTGTGGGACAAATTTCTTATTGTCATGCCATTGACTTTTGTCTAACATATCAGTTTCCTCCCATTTGAATATTTTCCATTTTACGTGTACTTTTTTAATAGATTTGTCTAATCTCTAATGTATAACTTTTGCTTTTGAATCTGTATAATGTAGCTAACTGAAGAGTTGTCAAAAGTGGATGAGAAGCTAAAGTTGACTGAATCTCTTCTGGAAAGCAAGGTAACGACTTAAAGTCTTAAACTACTTCCACCATCACTTATCTGTAATCTTTTCATTACAACATCAAATACCTAAAATACCCTTTTTGGTTATGTAGAATCTTGAAATCAAGAAAATCAACGATGAGAAGAAAGCATCAATGGCAGCTCAATTTGCAGCAGAAGCCACTTTACGAAGGGTTCATGCAGCCCAAAAAGATGATGATATGCCTCCAATTGAAGCCATTCTTGCACCTTTGGAAGCTGAGCTCAAGCTGGCTAGACAAGAGGTAGAAAATTTCTATCTTTTGAGATGGGTAGGAAAGATTTGAAATTACATTCTTGCCCTTTTGGATTCAGATTGCAAAGCTGCAAGATGACAACAAAGCATTAGATCGGTTGACTAAATCGAAAGAGGCTGCTTTACTTGAAGCTGAGAGAACAGTGCAGGTTGCACTGGCAAAAGCATCCATGGTGGATGATCTTCAGAATAAGAATCAGGAGTTGATGAAACAAATAGAAATTTGCCAGGTATCACAATCATACAATTATAAATTACTTTTTTTTTTTTTTTTTTTTTTTTTTGCATAATCTTCAGTAACAATAATATTTTTTAAAAATTTCAAAACTTCAACTGAATTAAATTTGTTATATGCAATTTATTTAGCAATACATCTTATTTGATTAAAGTTTATTTTATAAAATAATAATTTTTTCTATATTTATCAATTTACTTTCATTTACTTTTTTTTTATCAACAAAGAACATGTTTGATAATGGAATGTAATGATCCATTCCATTCCATTCCTCTGTTATTCCATTCCATACCAAACAAATCCTAATTTATTTATTTAACAGGAAGAAAACAAAATTTTGGATAAGATGCATCGCCAAAAAGTTGCTGAGGTGGAAAAACTTACGCAAACTGTCCGCGAGCTTGAAGAGGCTGTCCTTGCTGGCGGTGCAGCTGCAAACGCTGTCAGAGACTATCAACGCAAAGTTCAAGAAATGAATGTAAAACATAATACAATTCCATTATGTAATTAATTAAAGTTTATACATGACACAACAGGTTGCACTGAGTACTGTCTTTTGTCCTGCCCAAAAAGGCAGGACAGGCTTTTTGTCACATTGACATCAGTCCCAGTCTCTATGGGACACTAATGTCAATCTGACAAAAGTAACAACTTTTTGTCCTACCTAAAAAAGGCGGGACATAACAAATACTGTACAACTTGTTTTGTCTTGTATTGTATTTGAGGGATATATTGTGTGGTTTTTCTTAAATAGGAGGAACGAAAAACTCTAGACAGAGAGTTAGCCCGTGCAAAAGTTACAGCGAATAGAGTGGCGACAGTTGTCGCCAACGAATGGAAAGATGCTAATGACAAAGTCATGCCAGTCAAACAATGGCTTGAAGAAAGAAGATTCTTACAAAGCGAGATGCAACAATTGCGCGATAAGCTAGCAATAACCGATCGTGCTGCAAAATCCGAAGCACAATTAAAAGTAATATTTTTCTTCATTATTTATTTATTTATTTTTAAAATTATTAACTCTTTTGATAAAAAACTATATAGGAAAAATATCAACTGCGACTCAGGGTTCTAGAAGATACATTAAGATCACCAAATGCTATATGTTCTTCACGTCGCCAATCGCTAGGTGGAGCTGACAATTTTACGAAATTGACCTCGAATGGTTTTTTACCGAAAAGGTCCCCGTCTTTCCAAATAAGGTCAACGCTTCCTTCTGGTTCGAGTTCGGTGTTGCGACATGCGAAAGGGACGTCAAAGTCATTTGACGGTGGGACGCGATCGCTCGACAGGGGTAAACTTGTCAACAGCGGAGGAAATAGTCCTACTTTTAATAATAACATTGTACAATCGTGTGATGAGGCAAAAGACGGGGATACCCCTGATGAAAAACCGTGTGATTTTACGGAAGATAGTGTCCCCGGGTTGTTGTATGATTTGTTGCAAAAGGAAGTTATTGGTTTGAGGAAGGCTGTTTATGAAAAGGATCAGAGTCTCAAAGACAAAGATGATGCAATTGAGGTTTGTACTTTCTTTTTCTTTTTTCGAGGGGAAATTACGAAGTTTCTTGCAATTTTGGTCCCAAAATGTTCATTTGCAATTTTGGTCCCTATTTGAGGAACTTGTAACGTTTTAGGTCCCTGTTTCAAGTAAAATGACTGTTTTTGGTCCCTTGGTATAACTGTTTTTTATGAGTAGTTATTAATAAATAATAATATGTTTTGTAGATGTTGGCGAAAAAAGTGGATACACTAACAAAGGCTATGGAGGTGGAAGCTAAAAAGATGAGGCGGGAGGTGGCGGCAATGGAGAAGGAAGTGGCGGCTATGCGTCTTGATAAGGAACAGGATATTAGGGCAAAACGGATGGGAAACACCAAAGCTGCAGTCAACACCTCTCAGCTACTTCCATCCAGGTATGATTGATATATATATATATATATATATATATATATATATATATATATATATATATATATATATATATATATATATATATATATATATTTTCGCATTACTATTATTATTTTTAAATTTTTTATAAAATAAGTGTGTTTTATGTAGGAGTATAGGACGAGGGGGGTTAAACCGGAGCTCCCAATAATAAAAAACGATGAATGAATTTAGTTGAGATTGTGGCATGTAAGTAGCATACTGAAGCCTTTGGTTGGGTTGTTCAGATGAGATAAGTGTGGTGGGGGTTGGGGTTGAAAGTGAGCTAACCTTTTTTTTTTACTTTTTCTTTTTTTGTTGACAATTGATTTGAGGGTGTGTATAGGGTAGTAGGTGATGCTTTGTATTGTGGTTAGTGTGATTGTTTTTTTTAGTATTGTTTTTGTTTGTTAGTGTGATTGTTTTTTTCTGACATAAAGTAATTTTGCGGACCTTTTGCATCGCGAATTATTTAATGACAACATATATGTTTCGTGAATTGCTCTATAAATAAATCTCTAGCATCAATAAATTGAAAATATGATTATTCAAAATCAGTCGCTCTAACAAAATCACATGATTTTGGCTCACATTTGATTGTTAACGAGGCAACTTGACTCTCCTTGTTGCTCTCTTTGCACACACTCTCGCTTCAACGTAGGCTCCACATCGCTCTCCTCTTTAACTTGAACAAAAATTTTTCCCCCATTTATTGTTGCTAAATAGGAAGAAAATGTAGCCAAGAGATAATGATTCCCGCTTTTCCTCAACTCAAACCTTCTTTTTAATCCATACCTTAATAGCGTCCCTCCTACACTCATCCTTCATGAACTCTGTCTTATGCAAAGAAATCGCATGTTTCTCATATGTAGCTTTGGCATGACGCAAAAATAATGGAACCGTGCTCCTACTAGGGCTGGTTTTGCAAATTGCAATTACACACAAATTATGTCATTATAGCTACCTTTTGGTTTCCAATCACGTACACAACACAAGTAGAAAATCAACTAACCGATCGAATGTACTTAGTGTAGCATGTTACCAGACGAAATTTTCAACAATTGAATCCTGCATAGGATAGGTAGGTATTACCCTTTGAACCCTCCCTTAAGAAGTTACACTTAATCTCCTAGCAGTTAGTAGATCTTGATGTCTTTGAACTAAGCTGCCATTTATGTAGACGACAATGTAAATCTCACATGACTCTCCCTGACAAGATCATATCCTCATAGACGTGTTCGTTTTGGTCATGAACACTAAGTTGGTTCTGCAAGAGCTTTAGGAAATTTTGCCCCTATAATTCCCTTCGAAGCGACCCCATTTCTCTCTCACATAGGTGATTCCAAGAATCATTAAAAACCATATGTTTAGCCTAATTTGCTCACTACATAAAGGAATGGACTAGGATGAAATGTTAACTCCCCCCACAGTGACCTGCCCCACTCATACAATTAGGTTATCCTTTTGAACCCAGATCTTGGGATCTCCAGTCTTCTGGGTAACGTTTCCTTCGTATGAATTTATTGATTCATGGGCTTTAGTCCCATTCCTCTTGACGACTTATAAACTACATCTCTACTCAAGCCTTTTGTAAGCGGATCCGCAATGTTATCCTTTGACTTCACCCAGTCAACCGTGATAACTCCCGTAGAGATTAGTTGTCGTATTGTTTTATGTCTACGTCTAATGTGCCTTGATTTCCCATTATACATTGTAGTTTGAGCTCTACTAATTGCTGATTGGTTATCACAATGTATACTTATGGCCGTTACCGGCTTAGGCCATTCGGGAATGTCCTCTACAAATTGACGTAGCCACTCTGCCTCTTCAGCACAAATATCTAAGGCGATAAATTCAGATTCCATCGTGGATCTAGATATAACTGTTTGCTTGGATGATTTCCATGCTACAACAGCACCTCCAAGTGTAAACACATATCCACTTGTAGATTTGGAATCTTTTATGTCAGATATCCAATTTGCATCTGTGTATCCTTCGATAACTGCTGGATGTCTGCCATAATGCAGTCCATATTCTCGCGTGTATCTCACATACCTCAGCAACCTAGTAATACTCTTCCAGTGTTCAGAACTGGGTTTACTAGTGTATCTACTTAGTCTGCTCATAGCATATGCTAAGTCAGGTCTGGTACAACTCATTAGATACATCAGACTGCCAATAATTCTTAAATATTCCACTTGATTAACACTATCACCTCTATTTTTACGTAGATGTTGACTAGTGTCAATTGGAGTTCTAGCTATGCTAGTGTCTCCCTTAGCAAATTTTTCAAGAATTTTATCCACATAGTGTGTTTGACTCAAAATCAAACCACTTTGGGTTCTTGTGATCTTCACTCCAAGAATCACATCTGCTAAACCCATATCTTTCATGTTGAACCTGGATTTCAACATATCCTTCGTGGATCTTATTATCTTGTCATCACTACCAATGATAAGCATATCTTCAACATACAAACACAAGATGACATAACCATGAGTGGTGGTTTTCACATAGATACACTTATCACACTCATTGATTCTAAAGCCACTTTCCATCATGACTTGATCAAACTTTTGATGCCATTGTTTAGGAGCTTGTTTTAATCCATATAGAGACTTAACAAGTTTACAAACCTTGCTCTCTCTGAGGCAATGAATCCCTCAGGTTGCTCCATATAAATTTCTTCTTCCAACTCCCCATTTAGGAAAGCTGTTTTCACATCCATTTGATGAACTTGCAAGTTTCTGATAGCTTCAATGGCAAGAACTAATCTAATGGATGTTATCCGCGTTACGGCCGAATAGGTATCAAAGTAGTCTAGACCTTCATTTTGTCTATAACCTTTGATTACTACTCTTGCCTTGTATTTATCAATATTGCCATCAGGTTTCATCTTTCTCTCCAATGGTAACCTAGTGGCTTGCTACCTAGAGGTAGATCCACTAGTTCCCATGTATGATTTTGTAAGATAGATTCTACCTCATTTTTGATGGCTTCTTTCCATTGAGGTCCCTTAGAAGAAGTTACCACCTCTTGGTAGGTTTTAGGTTTACTTTCCACCACATATGTGAAAAAATCATCACCAAATGATTTTTCAACTCTAGCCCTCTTACTTCTTCTGGGTTCTATCTCTTCCTCCTCGGATTGAGCTTGTTCTTCCTCTCGAACAGCTTCGTTATATGGTAAAGATGGGCTTTCAACCTCCTTGTTCAAACAGGGAAACACATCTTCAAAGAATGAAGCATTCCTTGATTCCATTATGGTATTCTTGTGTATTTCAGGATTCTTAGAATCATGCACAAGGAACCGATAAGCACTACTACTTTGTGCATACCCAATGAATACACAATCCACTGTTTTAGGCCCTAACTTTTGTACCTTAGGTGGTGGCACTACAACTTTAGCTAGGCACCCCCACACTCGTAAGTACTTATATGATGGCTTTCTTCCCATCCAAAGTTCATACGGTGTTTCATTCTTTTCTTTGCGAGGTATCTTATTTAAAAGATAGTTAGCCGAAAAAATAGTTTCCCCCCACATTGACTGGTTTACACCCGAACTAATTATCATGGCATTGACCATTTCTTTCAAGGTACGGTTCTTTCTTTCAACAATTCCATTGGATTGAGGTGAATAGGGTGATGTGAATTCATGACGAATTCCATTTTTAGCACAAAAATAAGCATAAGGAGAAACATATTCCCCACCCCTATCACTTCTAACCACTTTAATTCTCTTGTTGAGTTGATTCTTAACTTCATTTTTGTACAAGACAAACTTGTCTATTGCTTCATCTTTACTCTTAAGTAAATACATGTAGCAATATTTCGTGCTATCATCGATAAATGTAATGAAGTATTTGTTCCCACCTTAAGTAGGAATTGACTTTAGATCACACACATCAGTGTGAATTAAATCAAGAGGTTCGGTGTTTCTTTTGATTGTTTGGAAAGACAATCTAGTTTGTTTGGCTTCAACACATGTGGGGCATTTGTGATTTGAGTCAATATTAAGTTTTGGTATGTATTCTAGTTTAATTAATCGCTTAATTGAATTGTAATTTACATGTCTTAAGCGACTATGCCAAACATTTGAACACTCAAGCAAATAAGCAGAACTAGAACTTTCATTATTCATTTTGTTTGTCACCATTACATTCAATTTGAACATGCCATTCAAGGCATATCCTTTTCTCACAAACATACCATTTTTGGACAAAACAAACTTGTCCGACTCAAACACTAACTTAAAACCAAATTGGTTCAACAAACCACCCGACACTAGATTCTTACGAAGTTCAGGAACATACAAAACATCCCTAAGCTTCACTTCTTTCCCCGAAGTCATTTTTAGAATGACATCACCAACACCTTTGATATCCGCGGTAGCTGCATTTACCATGTAGAGCTTTTCACCATCTTCAACTTCTTTGTAGGTGTTGAAAACACTTTTGTCATGATACACATGACGAGTAGCTCCCGTGTCAATCCACCACTCCTTTGAATTTGTATTCATGAGATTCACTTCAGAAACCATAGCCATGAGATCAATTATCATGGCCACCAACTCAATGTTATCATTCACCATGTTTGCTTGACGGTTTTCCCTCTTAGGTTGAGGGCACTCCGAAGCCTTGTGACCTGGTTGGCCACAGTTGTAGCACTTAAACTTCTTCTTGAAAGTTCCTGCCTTGGGGCCTAGGTTTTTTCCCTTTGCTTTCCCTTTGTGAGGTCCCTTGCCGTTGCTTTTGGAAGTTTGACCAACTTCCACCATATCAACCTTAAAAGATTCAACTTCACTGCCTTTCTTCAAGGCCATTCTATTGTCTTCTTCAATGCGAAGACGCACCACCAGTTCCTCCATAGACATCTCGTTTCGCTTATGCTTAAGGTAATTTTTAAAGTCTATCCAACCAGGAGGAAGCTTTTCAACCATTGATGCAACTTGGAATGATTCATTAAGATCCATCCCTTATGCATTGTTAACATGTATGATGACCTGAAGGTCTTGGACTTGACTCATAACAGATTTCGAGTTAATCATTTTGTATTCCAAGAACTTAGCAACAACATGCTTCTTAGTTCCAACATCTTCTGTCTTATACTTCCTTTCCAACGACTCCCATAGTTCCTTAGCAGTTGCAACTTTACAATAAACATTGTAAAGTGCATCTGTTAGCCCATTCAACACATAGTTGCGACACAGAAATTCTGAATGCTTCCATGCATCCACTGCATTCACAGATTGAGCATCAGCCTGCCCCTTAGCAATTACAGGAGCAGTTTCTATTAGGAACCGAGTTAGGTTCAAGGTGGTCAAGTAGAACAACATCTTCTGTTGCCACCTCTTGAAGTTCAAACCAGAAAATTTTTCAGGTCTCTCATCATGATTAGCTATGATGTTTGGAACCGGTGCATTTGGGTTCACAGCAGGGGTAGCACCAACAGCAGGAGTTCCAGTACCAATGGGAGTTGCAGACATTCTGAAAGAATTGTAAGCACAATCAAATATATTATTACAGGAAAAAAAATCGATACAAACTCGATTTTAGAATAAAAGAACAGAAAACAAAAGTTTTAGAACAAAGAATAAATCTGTTTAAGACTGTTAGTATAAAGTGTTCGATTTTCGTCCTTGAAAGGTTCCTGTAAAGAAAAATTAGATGCAAACGATGTGGCTGAGGCTCGAGTTGGACTCGATTCCTTTAAACAGATTCGCCGTTTGTTCCCAGGGTACATCAACCTAAACAGTATTGTGTACTGCCGGATATCACCACTTGCCTGAAAGAATTGCCGGAAGCAGGAGTGCATAGAAGGAAGAAGAAGAAGAGTAATTTCATTCGTGTGTTTGAATGAGAAGACAAGCTTTTCTTTTATAGTTGAATCGTGAAACGGAAACAAATCACTAATTGATTGAGCGTTTAATGACAATAAATGTCATTAATTATGCAATCAATGCATCTATTACAGAATTCAAAAATAGGGACCAAAACTGTCAAGTTTAGCAAAAATGAGGGTAGCGCGCGCCTGAGTTTTCGGAGCTACATTCGTGTTCGCAGGTCGCGCCCATGCACGAGTTCGGTGTTTTTGGTCTACGGAACCAAGATTTGCACCCCCCTGCGCGCGGGTAGGAATTGTCGCATAACCATAGACACAAGCTTGTAAGCCTTCCATGCAATGAAGCTTATAAACCTTGTTGAGTTTGGACTCTCTACCAATATGGGACTCATTCCCACATTCCTCTCTTTTGCTAAACTTATTCTCAAATACCTATCTTTGAGTATCGATATCTCATTAACTTATACTCTATTTTGGACATATAATATATCGTTTCGAAGTCCTCATGGAGGAGAACACAAACCCACTTAGAGTTCGTTATATATACAACATATGTATATATTTATATATGTCCAAAGTTAGTAAAAAATATAAATATTTTTACTAAATTTCCAACATATAAGTATATGATTTTAATTTTAAAAATTGAAACAAACCAAAAATTGACAAGTGGATAATATTTATTTAAAAAATACCACAAAATGACAAGTGCCAAAATTTATGAGAGATTGACATGTGACAAAAAAAAACCTTTATTTATTAAGGAAGATACGTAGAACTTCACTTCGCTAATTATTTACTTCTTAGATTTTCCAACATTCCACCAAAGGGTTCCTAAATATAAATCGTCGAATTTATGGTGGTCAAGAGTGACTTGGAATTTGATGATTCGACTGAATTCATTTGTATATGTGACAAACCCAATAGTTGCTAGGATTTTCGGTTATAAATATTTGTAGCTAGTATTCTCAATGTATCACTTGAAATTGTTCAATAATAGAAGAAATCTCTGATTCCTACTCATGGGTGTATGCTATATTGACCGAACAACACTAATAAGTAATATATTCTTCAACTGTTTGCTTAACATATGGTTTTCTTTAGAGAATGGATTGTTGAAAGATGATACATATCTGTACATAAGTGTCAATATATGTGTATTTGTGTGTATGTGTTTGCATATGTTAGCCCACACTTACCCATTAGCTTAGGCTCATTCGTGTATGAGTGATTGCATAAATTCCTAGTGATATCTCTTTTGTTAATAAGGGAAATTATTCCTCAATATGGTATAACTAGTAATTGGGCTCACGCTTTGCAGCGAGTTTTTATGTGCTTTTGTTGCGTATTAGAAGTGGAGAATGAAGGGGTAAAAGTGATGTTTTACAAAGTTTAAAGTGGAAGGGTAAACATGATATTTTAAAAGTAAAAGGATGGAAAATATCATTTTACAAAATACAGAGGTTGAAAATGACGGATTATATAAATTTGAAGGGTTAAAGTTGCACTTTACACTTTAAGATACATGTACACCACATCTGCCACCCGTCGACCCCACCACTGCAACCTCCGTCACTTATACCACCACCACTCTTCTGCAACCAATCGTTATAATCATATATCATTACTCAATCTGTGAACAAACATATATGTATAAGAATTAATGATTAAGCATATACATATAAACATGTATAATCATATATGATTATACCTCTCTGTCATATAATTATTTATGATTAGGTATACCCTGCTGCTGGTACATTGGAGCGGCAAATATGAAATATGTGGCTGATGTTGAATTTCAAGACCTTTAGGGTTTTTTTTTTTTTTTTAACTAATTATTGTGTGGATGTAGGAATGATTGTGGACCAATCATTTTAAATATAATTAATTTTAATTTTAATTAATTAATAAGGGTAAACTAGTAATCTTCTATATTAATTAGATAATATCCTTAATTACATTCCTGTTTTTTATGGAAACTATTAATTTCAAATGAAAAAAGATCCCAACTTTTAATCTTATATATATATATATATATATATATATATATATATATATATATATATATATATATATATATATATATATATATATAGGCTTAGGTTATTTTGTTTCTAGTAACTATTATGTGCCAGAATGCACATATCTAGACTATTGGATGAAATATAATTAATGGTCATGATCTGAGGGTCTATGATAGTAGAATAGGATAGCATGTACCATATAATCACACAAATTTCAGCATAAGGGCATTTTAGTCAATTAACCTATATTAAAAAAAGGAAATTTTCGTATTTTTAGGGATAATTAATTCCTTTATTTTTAAAAATCTGAATATTTTTAATTAATTCAAAATTAAAAATTCGATTTTATTCTGTCAGAATGATAGAATGTTAGCAATAAACTAGTAAATATATTTTTCGATTTTATTCTGTCAGAATGACAGAATGTCAACCATAAACTAGTAAATACATTCTAAAAGAATACACAAAATTGATTCTTGAACTAATAATATACCAAATAATTACATTGTATGATTGTGATTCATTGAATTATAACAAACATTCTGAAAGAATAACAAGTATAATTCTTAAAAAATAACAACATTCTTAAACAATGAGTGTGATCATTCTTCAATCCTTTCCCATCAGGTCTTCAAGCCATTCTTCAAGCCATTTCTATCAGAAATTCATTGCTAAGTAAATCGTAGTGATGCACTTGTAACAACCGCACATTAAACATACAAATAATTAACTACAATTCTATCAGAATACAACAACAATATTCTAACAGAATAAACTATTCTTGCTGAATGGTTTTGAATATTCTTAAAGAATTAACTACAACCATAGCCATAAACCATCATTCTTCTCTTATACTTTCAAACATATGCAATTCAACAATTATTATTATTATTATTATTTCTCCTTATAAAAAGAACATGCCGATTAAATATGTTACCTTGTTCAAAAGGGCAACGAGCAGGATCTTCACCAAAATATAATGCCAATGCATCAACATTTCTACCCTGTAACACAAACATTATAAAATAATACAAAAAATATATATAAAGTTTAATTCAAAGGGTTGTTCTTGATTCTTTCCACCACAGAATACAAAATTTGTTACAGACCCCACTTCCAACTCAGCAATGCTGATAAACTGATTTTGTGTCTAACAATGCAACAAAAAGAAATATTCGCATCAGATTGTAGTTTTATATAAAAAAAATTGAATTAGAAGAAATTGAGTAAAATATTTGTGTATTTACTTTATGAAAAACTTCATAGACAGGGCCATCGTTTGCTGATGCATCTAGTTCTTGTCTGACCTTTTCAAGACCCTTAATAATGGTCTGCATTTCTTCTGCTGAAGACTTCAATTGTATCTGCAAAGAAGAAAAGCCTTTCATTTATCATTTTCTTTAAATAAATCTTTTATTTTTTGAGAATTTTTTTTCTTACTGGCATTTCGTCGAACAGTTGGAATGCATGATATGTATCCAACATCAGTTATTAGGCAGCAAAGAATTGAAACGTCTCATATTCACGCAATTAAAAAGACTAATTACAACCGTACAGATCTTTATTCAACAACATACTTTTGATAGATCCACCTAAGCAACTTGCGAGAAAATATAAATTTGAAACAAATCATATACCTGTATTCTGTTGTTATACAAGAGAGCCAACTGCAGGAGCTGATAAATGGAGAAACAAGGAAACGGTGGCTAGAATGAGACGTCGGAGCTTCTTCGCTTGGTGAGAGAGACTCAAGGCGTACGATGTTGTTACCCCTTGAAGTTGGAGGATTCAATTTGGTTTAAGCGTGCACTCGATTTAAGTAGGCTGATCTCGGGCATGACCTAATTTGCCAACGGAGGGATTAAATTGAAATTAGGGATGGGAGGAGAGGAAATCGGTGATGGTCGGCTGGTAGAGGAACAACATTGAAGTTGCCGATTGAGGTGCGACTACAGGTTTTTTAGGGCGATCGTTTGAAGATAAAGAGGGGAGAAAACTAGGTTTTAGGAAGTTAATGAATTACAATAATTAAACATGCAAAGATTACTATAATACCCTTACATTATTTATTTAAAGATTTATTATTTCCTCAATTCTCATTGGTGCACACATGCACACAATAGTTGCTAAAAACATTTGAACCTAACTCTCTCTCTCTCTCTCTATATATATATATATATATATATATAATTAGATAATATCCTTAATTATATTCCTATTTTTTATGGAAACAAATACTTCATTATTTATTGTGGCTGGTATGTATTCTTTATTTATTTTATTGAGTTGAGATATTGTGCTTATATGATGATATGCGTAGGTATTTTTATTGTGAATTATGTACCTGCTTTGGTGTTATTTGACTCGGGTGCGAGTCGGTCATTTGTTTCCTTGGCATTTAGTCAGCACTTTAGTATCCGACGAGAGGCGTTGAGTCGACCTCTGCGAGTTTCTATAGCTGACGAGCGAGCGGTGTATGATACGGATTTGATTCGAGGATGTATACTTGAGATCTTCGGTGTGGAGTTCCCGATAGATCTGGTCCCTATTGCGATGGGGGACGTATGTGTTATAGTGGGCATGGATTGGTTGAGCCGCTTTGGAGCTGTTATAGACTGTGAGCGTCAGTTGGTGACGATACGAGACCCTAGTGGGGGAGTACTTACGGTGTACGGCGAGGGTACCCGATGTGGGTCAGCGTTTTGTTCGGCTGCCAGGGCAAGACAGAGTTTGCAGCAGGGCTGCAGCAGGTTCGTAGCTTATGTGATGGACACGCGAGTGGCCGCTGGGAGGCCAAGTTCGATTGATGAGGTTCCGATAGTGTGTGAGTTCCTGAATGTTTTTCCCGAGGAATTGCCGGGTGTGCCTCCCAAGAGGCAAGTGGAGTTCTGTATCGATTTGGTTCAGGGAGCAGCGCCTATCGCCAAGGCGCCTTATCGCCTCGTGCCGCCAGAGATGCATGAGTTATCCTCGCAGCTTCAGGATCTGTTAGGGAAGGGGTTTATTTGACCGAGTAGCTCGCCATGGGGAGCGCCGATCCTTTTTGTCAAGAAAAAGGATGGTTCACACCGGATGTGTATTGATTACTGGGAGTTGAACAAGTTGACGGTCAAGAACCGTTATCCGTTACCGAGGATCGACGATCTGTTCGATCAGTTGCAGGGGGCGTCTTGGCTCTCCAAGATAGACTTGAGGTCGGGTTATCATCAAATGAGGGTTCGGGATGAAGATATCCAGAAGACGGCGTTCAAAACTCGTTATGGGCATTACGAGTTCGTGGTGAAGCCTTTTAGGTTCACCAATGCACCAACAACGTTCATGGATCTCATGAACAGGGTCTACAGGCCGATGTTGGATCGGTCGGTAATCGTGTTCATTGATGATATTTTGGTGTATTCGAGATCTAGAGAGTAACATGAGGAGCATTTAAGGGAGATCCTCGGAGTTCTGAGATCGGAGAGGCTTTATGCCAAATTCTCCAAGTGCGAGTTCTGGTTACGGGAGGTCCAGTTCTTGGGGCATCTCGTCAACCAGAATGGGATTTTGGTAGATCCGGCCAAGATTGAGGCAGTCATGAGGTGGGAGTTGCCGAGATCGCCCACCGAGATCAGAAGCTTTTTAGGATTGGCCGGCTATTATCGGAGGTTTATCAGGGATTTTTCCAAGATCGAAGTGCCACTCACCAGGTTGACCCGGAAGGGTGTTGCTTTTTCATGGGGTACGGAGCAGCAGACCTCGTTTGGTGCACTTCGCCAGAGATTATGCGAAGCCCTAGTGTTAGCTCTCCCGGAAGGGATGGAGGATTTTGTGGTGTATTGTGACGCAACGATATCGGGGTTGGGTGCTGTGCTTATGCAGAGGGGGCATGTGATAGTGTATGCATCGAGGCAGCTGAAGCCTCATGAGATAAGGTATCCCACCCACGACCTGGAATTGGGGGCAGTGGTTTTTGCCCTCAAGATTTGGCGTCATTATCTATATGGGGTTCGGTGTACCATATACATGGACCACAAGAGCCTGAAGTATTTGATGGATCAACCCAATCCGAATATGCGTCAGAGGAGATGGTTGGACGTGGTAAAGGATTATGATTGTGAGATTCTGTACCACCCGGGTAAAGCCAATGCTGTAGCTGATGCGTTGAGCCGAAGGGCGGAAAGTGCCCCGATTCGAGGCACTTGTATAAGATTGTCTGTGATGACTCCAGTGTTGGACACCATTCGGGAGGCCCAGGCTGAGGCCGTAAGACCAGAGAACCGCAAGAGGGAGCGGGTGATTGGTCAGATACCTGGGTTTGTTACCGATAGTCGAGGGCTGATGACCTTTCAAGGTCGGATTTGGGTGCCATATGCAGGCGGGGCACGTACCATTCTGATGGAGGAGGCGCATAGATCGAGATTCTCGATCCATCCTGGGGCCACAAAGATGTATTTGGACCTGAAGAAAGATTATTGGTGGCCCTGTACGAAGAGGGATGTCGTGTGGTTTGTTGAGAGGTGCTTGACCTGTCGCAAAGTTAAGGCCGAGCACCAGCGTCCGCATGGAAAGCTGTAGCCGCTTGAGGTTCCCCAATGGAAATGGGAACAGATTTCCATGGATTTTATCACCAAATTGTCGAGGACCGCGAGGGGTGTCGATGCAATTTGGGTGATTGTTGACCGGCTGACAAAGAGCGCATATTTTCTTGCTATCAGTGAGAGCTCTTCTGCCGAGACGTTGGCAGAATTGTATGTAAGGGAGGTGGTATCGTGTCATGGGGTACCAATATCGATTATGTCCGATCGAGATGTGCGTTTCACTTCCAGGTTCTAGAAGAATTTCCACGAGGAGTTGGGTACGAGGTTGCATTTCAATACCGCCTACCACCCACAGACGGACGGGCAGAGTGAACGGACGATTCAGACGCTCGAGGACATGCTCCGAGCATGTGTGTTGGACTTCGGAGGAAGTCGGGACATGTATCTGCCGTTGGCTGAGTTTTCGTACAACAACAGCCACCATTCTAGTATTGGTATGCCTCCTTTCGAGCTGTTGTATGGGAGAAGGTGTCGGACTCCCATTTGTTGGGGAGAGGTAGGGCAGCGTGTAATGGTTAGCACTGAGATAGTGCTTCAGACGACAGAGCAGATACAACAGGTTAGACAGAGGTTACTGACGGCTCAGAGTCGTCAGAAGAGTTATGCGGATCGACGGCGATCCGAGTTGGAGTTCCAGGTGGGGGACTTTGTACTCCTGAAAGTATCTCCTTGGAAAGGCGTGATCCGATGCAGGAAGAGGGGCAAGCTGGGGCCTCGGTACATCCGTCCATTCAGGGTGACTGCAAGGGTGGGAAAGGTAGCATATCGGTTAGAGCTACCGGCGGAGTTGAGCCAGATTCATGATACCTTCCACGTGTCGCAATTGAGGAAATGTATAGCCTACGAGTCGGCGGTGGTATCTTTGGAGGATATTCAGTTGGATGCGAGTCTGAATTATATGGAAAGGCTAATCGCGATCCAGGATCGGAAGATCAAAGTTCTGAGGAACAAGGAGGTGTCACTGGTGTAGGTCCAGTGGCAACATCGGAAAGGGTCCGAGCTGACCTGGGAGCCGAAGTTGGAGATGCGAGAGCAGCATCCAGAGCTGTTTGTCGAGCAGGACTTCGAGGGCGAAGTCTGATTCTAGTGGGGGAGAAGTGTAACATCCGGATTCCCAGGTATCCTATGTTAAGTATTTATATTGAATTTTGAGGGTAACTCGGCGAGTAGGCGCTCTGACTCGCCGAGTGGGATCGCGCATTTTTGGTCTGATTTAATGAAGGACTCGACGAGTCCATGAATGGACTCGGTGAGTCCTTGCTGTTTAATGAAACCCTAAATTCTCGGGTTTGGGACCTATTTAAGGACCCTTATAGCCACCATTTGCGGCTACCAGACCTTTGAGAGAAACCATAATAGTGCTTGAGCGTTTGTGAGAGAGAAGAAACCATTATTGGACCTTTGTGGGTTTGTTTTGCAAGAAGAAGTTGATTCCAGCTTAGAGGAGGCCAAGGAGGTTGCATATTTGTGGATTTCAAGCAGAGGGCATCATCTTTGAGGTAGCATATTGACCCTTTCTGTTTTGTTAAAGAATCCATGGATCTAGGGTTTCCTATACCCTTTATTGGGTTGATTTGTTGAGAATAAGGTCCCTTATCATGTTTATACTTTAGATCTGGACCCATAGTGGTCCAGAGGATGTTACCAATCTTGCGTTATGTTGGGTTATGGAAGAAATGGACTTAGAGTGTTGTACTTAGGACTTAATCATCAAGTAGTGTCATTTGGCCGTTGCATGAGTATCAAGTTCGAACCTTTACGTGTTTATTGAGCTTGGGGAGGTTAGATATATGGATTATAGGAACATATATGACCTCAGAAGGTCATTTGAGTTTGATCATGGCGGAAACTCGCCGAGTCCATAAGTGGACTCGATGAGTCGAGTCAGGGTTGCCCCGCGGTTCATGTCAGATGTAACCCGTCGAGTAGAAGGATGACTCGACGAGTCAAGAGAGGCTGAAAGGATTCAGAGAACCCGCATGGACTCGCCGAGTCGCCCATGTGCACTCGACGAGTCGGGTCAAAGTTTGACCATTGACTTTCGTTGACTTTAGGGTTTTGGTCAAGACTGATTCAGGAGAGTTTAGGGTAGGGTAGAATGGCCTTCTACCCAGTTGTAGAGATGAGATCAAGAGAGAATTCTGAGCAGGATGCTATTTGAATAATAGGAGGAGGCTAAGTCGGGACGTCGAGCACGAGAGTTTATCCGAATTCATTGAGGTGAGTCTTCTCACTATAATGTACCTGGAAGGGTACCTGTGTGTGACCAGAAGGTCTTATATGCTATAAGATGTATGAGATGTATGTTGTTATATGATATGTATGTGTGATGAATGTTATGTATGTTATGGACTAGAAGGTCAAGAGGTTATGAACCGGAAGCTCGATACGGGTATGACCGGAAGGTCTGCCGGGATTCGGGACAGAAGTCCCCTGAGACATATGGATCGGAAGATCCAGCAGAGTTATGGCCTGGAAAGGCGTATGTGTGGTATGTGGTATTTTGGGGAACTCACTAAGCATTTATGCTTACAACTGTTGTGTTATGTGTTTCAGGTACTAGCGAGGACTATGTGAAGGCGCTGACATGATCCGTACACACTCATAGAGATGATGTTTGAGATTCTGGGAATTATTTTGTCATGATAACATTGGATACATTATATTTTGATATTGTTTTGATGATTAAAAGTGTGATTTAAAAATGAAAAATTGTTTGGAAAATTTACGTTGTTACACAACCACTCTCAATTCCAAACAAATCCCACCCATCACCGCAACCTCAGAACATTCAACCCAAAGAGGCACCGCAGCCTATCAAAAATGACTCCGGTACCTCAAATGAAGACAAACCAGAAGTTATAATATGTCACAAGTGTAACAAGGAGAATCACTTTACCAAGGATTGCAAAGCCAATGTGGTGAAAGATCGAGCATTCTACCTTAGAATGGCTCAAGAAATGGAAGAAAAGGAGAAAGCTAGAGCATATGTAGCCCAAGTCAAGAGAGACCATCAAGTGTGGTCATCCGGAGATGAAGATGAGAATGACAACATCAAGGGTAAATGTAAGATCTGCATGATGGCAACCTCGGATGAAGATAGATCCACCAAACTTGAGAAGAATTACTACTAGGCCTGTCGAAAAAACCCGAAACCCGTTCTACCCACCCGACACGTTCTGAATTCGGGTAGAATGGGTCGGGTAGAACGGGTAACGGGTATGAATATTCGGGTAATAGGTTAACCCGATAATAATATAGGTCAGGTTTTAGGTATGAATATTTATTTTGAGGTATACCCGAATACCCGAATTAATTTTTTAAATAATACCAAATATACAATGCAGTCACGTACACACACTTCAAATAAAACAAAATCATTCGTTTCCTTCTCATGAACGACGACTCGACAGTCGACACAAACTTGCAAAGGGAATACGACGCTGAAGCTGAAGTCCTGAACCGTCATCACAATTCTCAGTTTCTCCCTATCGTACGTAATGGAATTAAAAAAGTACATAACATATTATAATGATTTGTATTGTTATTATATATGTACTTGTTAATAGTATGGAGTATTTTCTTGCCCAATTCTTTATTAAACCAACCAACATGTAAAAAAAATTAAAAAAATATCAATAAGTGTCATTTAAGAAATTTTTGGGTATACCCGATAATTACCTGACCCGACCTCAAACCCGAATACCCAAAACCCAAAAACCCGAATTACAATATAGGTCGGATATCGGGTATTATTTTCTGAAGGAATTACCCATTCTACCCGAAACCCAAAAATTTTACCCGTTCGACACCCCTAATTACTGCTACATGGCCAAGGATGGGAATCTAAGCATCGTTGAGCAGGTAAAACTCATGATCCAAACTCTTAATTACAGCATGCATGATTGTTAACCATTCATAGACAACTTAAATGACACATGTGTTGCCGTCCTTTCAGACTATAACAAAGCTCTAGATGAGAAGAATATTGCGTCCCAAGAGATGTTTCACGTGAGAGGACGACTGGATAACAAAAGACTCAAAATGGCTATGTTAGAGAAGGACTTAGAGTTAGATAAAGATGCTAGGATGTTGAGTGAAACACAGTTAGAGATAACTTTGAATCAAAGAGATTTAGCTCAGAGTGAAATTGTACGTTTAAATCTTTTAATTGAAAAACTCTTTAATGAAAGTGAAGCTATTTAGAACCTTGTGAATAATGGAACCATTGACAACACTTATAATTGGGGTTGGTCCAATGGTTACAATACCGCAAAGGACTCATCACCTCGGTTTAACAAGGACCGTCCCTATATCCCTCCGGACCGAGGATTCCATTACTCTGTCAATGATAAAACCTTCCCTGAGGACATCAAAGTGCACTTCGGTCGCCTTCATGATCTTAACAATAATTGTGTCATTGAGGAAATTCTTCCTGAATCCTCAGATCACACCTGTGATAAAAAACCTGTCATTGGCACAATTAAATCCAACTCTCAGGCGTCATTTGTTTGTGTTGAGGAAATTCTTATGGAAGACCCAGTAGATTTCACAAACTTTCCTTCACTGCCTTCGGATCGTAGTATTGCCAACTGTAGTCCTAAACCGTAGTCTGACCAACAGCCTCTTATGATGTGTCCCACAACTCAATCTTAATATGCGGTAGTTCAATCATCCTTACCGCAGTTCCCTGTCAAAATCTCAGTAACTCTTCAGCCAATTTATCACGAACTGCTCATAGAAAACTTCGAATATGGTCAATGTTCCCAGAATCCTGAAACATCCAGCTCGGATGAGTCTAGTCCTTGCTTTCAAAAAAAATCTAAGGATTCAAAGAGACCGCGGTTGAATCTCACTGACTGTGGTACACCAAAAACTTTAGCAAAAATGGCTTTCAAAAGGGAACTCCAGCTTTGTAACAAAAGGAAGAAAAGTTTTTTGAAAAAACAAGTCGATGTTTCAAATTCCAAAAATCCAGAAAAACCAGTCTTTTCCAATTATCTTTCTAAAATCTCAACTATCAGAAAATCAAGAAAAAAGGAATGTACAGTTCCTCAAACCTTTTCAAAGAATTCTGACAAAAGCCAAAACCAAGTAAATTCATTTCGAAGCAATGAGTTTATCATCTATTCCTTAGACAACCCAAAATGGAAAGGAATCTTGCCTACACCAACCCACCTTAAATCACGTCAGTCTCCTGTAATGACACATCCTAGGAAATAGTCACGTGCACAAACTATAACAAGGCATTTTGACTCACAAAGAAAAGACAAAAATGACAGATCTCATCCTCAGACCGGTCCTAAACATAATCGCACTTCCTTTGGACCACTGACCAAAACCAACGTCAGGACTAGTGCAAAGAGACGCTCATCTGATTTTCATCAAAAGGGGTTTCCTCGAACCCAACCTCGTATTTTTCAAAAGACTTCCATTGTCCAAAGATCTTGTACTTGTCAGAACTCACATACTTTCCAGAAACCGCGTAACCATCATATACCTCATAACTTTTCAAAATCACACAAGACCCTAAAAACTCATAAGTACCTAGGTCTAGGATTAAAAGTTGACACTAAATCTGTCCCTGCAACCTCGATTCATGCATCCATTAAAAATTCATCTGTAGCCCCGGGATCCAAACTTGTTTGGATGCCCAAAATAACCGTCTAATTCTCAGGCTCTGTGCAAGGAGGAACAAGAAGAGGAGTGGTTAATTGATAGTGCCTGCTCCTTGCACATGAGCGGAAGGTTAGAATACCTTCGGGACTTCAGGTCAATGAGTAATGGTGGAAGTGTCACCTTTGGCAACAACACAAATGGGATAATCCGAGGTTATGGAGTTCTTACTACAGGAAACTTCTCTATTTAGAAGGTTGCTTATGCGGAAGGCCTTAAACACAATCTCATCAGTGTAGGCCAACTATGTAAAGCAGGCCACCGAGTTGAATTTGACAATGATTACTGCTACACCATGACAAGTGACAAAAGCACCTGTTTGATCAAATCCAAATTCAAAGGGACCATGTACCCTTTGGATGTCTCTCTGATCATTGGAAAACCACAGTTGTGCTTTCTCTCAAAAGTAGTAACTGAAGTTAGCTGGCTATGGCACCCCAAGCTAGCTCATCTTAATTTCAGATATATCAACAATCTGGTCACCGGAGAACTCGTCTGGGGTCTCCCAATTCTCAAATTCAGCAATGATACACTCTGTCCTGCCTGTGAATGTGCAAAACAATCCAAAACAAGTCACCCAATGGTGATTGATTCTTCAATTTCTGAACCTCTAGAGCTTCTACACATTGATCTTTGCGGTCCATCTACTGTAGCCAGACTCCATCACAAGAAGTACATGGGTCTTCCTCTTGAGACTAAAGTCTTACACACTGAAGGTTCTGATCAATTTCATCAAGGAGTTTGAACTACAAATCAAGTTACCAGTTCGTCGCATCCGTAGGGACAATGGAACTGAATTAACCAACCATCTCTTGAACAGTTTCTTGGTTTCAAAGGGGATTAGTCATAATTTCTCAGCTCCTTACACACTGCAACAGAATGGAGTTGTAGAGAGAAGAAATCAAACTCTGGTAGAAGTTGCCACATATATGCTTAATTTTGCCAACCTTCCTCTCTACTTCTGGGACGAAGCAGTTTCCACAACATGTTTTGTTCAAAACCGGAGCATAATATGCAAGTGCCTCAACAAAAATCCATATGAGGGCCTTAACAACCGCAAACCAAATGTCCGATTCTTTCAGATCTTTGGGTGTATATGTTTTGTGATCAACAACAAGGATCACCTAAAAAAGTTTGCACCGAAGTCTGATGAAGGCATTTTTCTTGGTTACTCAACAAACAAAGTAGCCTATAGGGTACTCATAAGACGTACAAGACTAATAGTCGAAAGCTTCGATGTCAAATTTGATGACTATTACGTCTGTAACACTGTTCCATCCAATGAAACTAAAGCTATCATGGAAAGTGATATTCCATCCCTCTTCGGGTCCCCTTAATATAGTTGAAGTCAACTACGATTATCTCTTTAACTCCATTGAGACCGCTCAACCATCTGAAGTTCTTGTGTGTCCTAAAGCTCAACAACAACATGCCGAAGTATCTGGTCCTACGCAATCTGATGAAGCTTCACTCAATACTTCCACACTGCCAACTGAAGGAGAAAGCTCGACTTCAGATCAAGAAACAACGAGTGAAGTTCCAATACTTGAGGAAATCATTCATGTATCACCCTGTAGAGGATCACTACCTTTAAATGTATCCTCAGACTCTGACGATGGCAACATAGAGACAACTGACACTCGAACGGTTTCAAGGATTTCTCAACTACCTTCATTCAAGGGGAACCTTCTCAAGTTCAGGGGGAACTCCCATCAGCAATTCAAGGGGAATCTCCTTCTACTGCCCAAGAGAATTCTGCAGGCTGTTCTCAAGTCCAGGGGGAACGACAGTCCCCAACCGAAGTAGTCTCTGACATTGAAGACATTCCATCCACCGCAGTCGTCGACCATTTGCAACCTCGTCTTCATGTCTGGACAAAGGATCATCCACCTAGTCAAATCGTTGGCAACCCATCCGCAGGTATCCAGACTCGATCTTCAAAAGATTTGTTTGATCACTGTCACTATGCAGCATTCATGTCATCCATCGAGCCTCGAACAATCAAAGAAGCCCTATTGGAGCCTGAATGGATATCCGCAATGCAAGAAGAACTTGAAGAATTCAAAAGAAACAAAGTGTGGGAACTCGTTCAGAAGCCAAAGGGTCATACTATTGTTGGTACACGATGGGTTTACAAGAACAAATTGGATGAATCAGGTGTGGTCGTCATAAACAAAGCCAGATTAGTCATAAACAAAGCCAGATTAGTCACCAAGGGGTATAGTCAACTTGAAGGTATTGACTATGATGAAACATACGCTCCTATAGCATGAATGGAAGCCATCCGCATCTTCTTAGCATACGCATCTCACAGGAACATTAAAGTACATCAAATGGATGTGATGAGTGCTTTTCTCAATGGTGAATTAAAAGAGTAGGTTTATCTTCAGCAACCTCCTGGCTTCGAAATTCTTGAATTTCCAGATCACTGCTATAAGATTGAAAAAGCAGTCTATGGTCTAAAGCAAGCTCAAAGAGCATGGGACGAGACTCTCTTAGAATTTCTTGTCTCGTCTGGATACAAAAGAGGAGTGATTGATCCCACTTTATTTTAAAAAGAAAACGGTAACCACCTTATGCTCATACAAATCTATGTGGATGATATCATATTCGGATCTACAGATCAGGGGATGGTGGATGAATTTGAAAAGCTCGTGACCAGCAAATTTCAAATGAGCATGAATAGAGAGCTTAATTTCTTTCTAGGTCTTCAAATAAAACAAGTTCTGCAAGAAATATTCATCCATCAGGAGAAATACACCTCTGAACTGCTGAAGTAATACTCAATGGACAACTGTTCCTCATCAAATGTCCCAATGGACTTCAGATATAAAATCTCAGCTGGTCCTACTGGCGAATAAGTAGATCACAAAACTTATCAAGGAATGATTGGTTCATTGATGTACCTCACCGCAAGTCGACCATACATAGTTTTCTCCACAGGCTTATGTGCAAGATACCAAGCTGATCCGAAAGTGTCTCACATGACCGTAATTAAACAAATTCTCAGATAGTTAAAAGGAAGCAAAGCCCTCGGTCTATGGTATGCCACAGGAAACGATTTTAGTCTTCAAGCATCCACTGATGCTGATCATGCTGGATGTAGATTGGATCGAAAGAGCACTTAAGGTGGATGTCAATTTCTGGGTGGAAGACTCGTCAGTTGGTCTTCAAGGAAACAAAATTGTGTCTCATTATCTACCGCAGAAGCTGAATATGTGGCTGCAGCCAGTTGTTGTTCACAAGTCCTATGGATGAAAACACAACTTATGGACTACGGATACATGATGCTGCGGATACTAGTTTACTGTGATTCTGAGAGTGCAATAACGATTTCTCACAATCCTATTCATCACTCTAAGACGAAGCACATTGAACTACAGTATCACTTCATCAAAGACCATATTCTCAATGGTAATATTGAACTAATCTTTGTAAACACTAATGAAGAAATTGCTGATGTATTCACAAAAGCACTTGACTCTACAAAACTCAATAGCTTCTTACAAATGTTAGGAATGATGAATCCGGACCCGCAATTCTTTTTGAATTGTTAGATACCGCAGACCTTCTCTGGTCATCATTGCGGTCCTAGCCACATATAAGTATCATACATAGTTGAAGTATATATTCTATATATACCGGAACTATATATCATGCCTATATGCTAAGGTCCTTATTTTATTTGTTTTCTGGCTTTGATTTAAGTGCTCCCCTCAGCTGTTTCTACCATCTACCGCACTGATGAATTCATCCGCAATGGTGTCTTACATTGTAATCAATTGATGATCCTCAGTCCAGATAAATAAACACTTACTTCCTTCATAAATTCTTTTTGTCACGATGTGTGCTATTTAATGATCCTTCATTAAATAAGAAAAACATTCTCAAAAAAAAAACATTCGTTACACACAATCTTCTCAATTCCTTTCTCAAATGAACCTTTTGTCAGACCTATTTTGGGTTTGATGCCAAAATAAATCAGTTCCCAACAAAAGAAATCTTTTAGAAATCTTTTTACTAAACTGTCTTTTCCCCTTTACTCAAGATGTCAAATCCTTTACATACTCCACCTTTATTCAACGGTTTTTCTCCCCTTCCCATACGTTTTGAGAACGTGGGAAACAGTGTCTAAAATTACATTTAATGCTATTTCAAAAAAATTAAATAAACTAACTGATCATTATTTTTGTGTGGCTAATAATGATCGTTTTTACCATAAGAACTCAAGGGTTTTTACCCTTAACCCGGGTAAAAAAACAATCTTTTTTTTTCAATTTGATACAATATAAACGTTTTCCCTTCTCCAAGAAAGCTTTACGCTTCCTGATCCCTCAAAGACGAACAAACTTCATCTTCTTCCCTCTTGCACTTGAAGTTTTTCTGCAAGTTCTTGAAAGTTTTTCAAAAATGGTGAAATCGGGAATCTCCAAGAAACAGTCACAAAAGCATCTGCCTCTGTTCAACCGACTAGTTCCGACTCTACTGCATGGAACCAATCGCCGTCAGTTGCTTCTAGCAATTTTAGGGCAATTTTCGACGATCACTCTTCCTATAATGACTCGATTCATCTCATGATCAAGTTCATCTCCAATCATCCACTTTCTGGACCATTCGACACATTCACTGATGTGGTTTCGATCTCCACATTATTCAAGTGTGCCTTCTCAGCATATCGTCCTCTCTCAAATTTGCAAGAAGTTCATCTGAACTTGGTGGACGATTCTTTGGTCATCTTGACCAAAGACAAATATCTTACTGCAATTAATCTTCTGGTGCATCCTTCAACCAAGTTCTTTTCTCCAAGTGTCACTTACCACTACCCTGTATCAAATGGGTTACCAAAAGAAGATCAAGGGTATCGAAGAATTCAAGAAGAACCAACTCCCTGCGGTATGACAATTTGTGTGCCACTTTGTGATCCACAGTCTATCCGGAAGGACCGGAGGCACTGACAACGTGGGCCTCAAACTACTCGAGATTGTATGGAGCATCTTCATGGGGCATGATGTGAAATACGGTCAAATCGTATGGGATGATTTTCTCCGGTACATCCCTAAGGAAGCTCCAAAGGAAAACCCAATCGAGCTCACTTTTGCAAGATTTTGGGCACTTTGAATCTTAGATCTTCAGCAAGACGCCAACCTCAGTATGGGCAACGACAACAATTTATTTATCATACATGAGCTCAAAAGGTACTCCCCTTCTAAAGATCAATCTATTTTTGGACCAATCAGACGTTTACCCATTCATATCTTGACTACGGTTGGACTTGAGACCCAAATAGTCATAGAACACATAGAGGCTACGGAAGGTATTGACCCATACTTTTCTACCCCGCCTCTCCCAAGTCAGAACATATTGGCCTCTACCGCACCCAATCCACTAGAGCGGTCCGCAGCTCCCTCTTCTACCATATTATACAATCTTCCTTTAGCCACAAGGCTGAAACAATTGGTTTCACCCAAGAAAGGTCCCGACAACAAAGGAAGAAAGCATTCCTCGGGTGAAACTCACAAAAAACGCAAAACATCGAAGAAAGCCATAGCTCCCAAGGAAACATAACCCTTGAAGAAGCGAAAGCTCAGACACGTTATGTCTTCTGATGATGACTCCGAATCCAATCAATCTTCTGATGATTCTGATCTCGACTCTGCTCCCATCGCGATCCTCAAGAAATGGAAAACAAACCCAACCATTGGCCAAATGCGTGACCGGACTGATACTGTAGCCTCTCTACAGGCTCCGGTAGTCCTTAGGGTCCCCACAGACCCATTTGCTACTATCCTATCCAGCCACTCGAACACCGTAAGTGTGCTCATTTCATCTCAACGTGGAGACTCACCCCCAACTAGATCCCAAGAGGATCTAATTGGTTCTTCTTGCCCTAAGGTCTCCAAGGCTTCCAGACTTCATTTCTTTCAAGAACAAGAGTTGTGCTCCATTCTAGACATTGTAATCCAAACACTCAATACACCTACCCAACTGCAGGGCGATTCTTCAGCCCATGCCAAAACGGAGCCGAGGTTAAACTTGACCATGAGTCAAGGAGACCAAGGAAGATCCAGAAATCCTACTCTGCTTACTTCTTTTCTAGGTGGTTTAGGCACAGTGAGCACAAATGTGCAAGGATCTGTGAACCCAAGGAACACCTCAGTGCGTTTTCAAGGATTTGACGGTGATGAATCAAATGATTCTTGGAGGCATTACAAACCAAGCACAGAATCTGAAGCTCAGAAATATGCTGCTTTTCGTAGGGCATTTCAAGCAAGAAAAGATCAACAAACCAAACAACTTCAACAAAATCAGCAGGAGATTCAAACCGTAGCCAAATACTAGGCCGATTCCATAAACAATGCCAACACGGTGGCTACAATTCTAAAGGTCCAGAACTGGATGGATGAAATGGCCGAGACCATCTGCAACGCTCAAACTGCTCAACATAATGCAGGTCCATCCAAGCCTCCTCCAACGCATGATTCTCAAGAGGATAGTACCGCGATCAAAGTTAGTTCTGCTCCCACCTTTGTTTTTGATGATATTAATATCCATGAAGTCAATCAGCTAGAGCCCTCAGATGATCCAATGATGATTTTCGATGAAGAAGAAGAGTCCAGTGGATCCCAGAATTTCACTTCTAAGCCTAAGGAGAAAAAGAAGAAAAAGAAGCAAGCTGTCTCTAGAAAAGAATTCTTGAGTTTGCAAGATAATGTTGATCAAATCCTTGCTGCTGTGAAATCTTCCTAACCGCAACTTGATAATGTGCCTGGACCGCAGTCTCTCATTGATCACATTGAAAGACTTGAAGCTAGAGAGCGTCTTGCCGCAGAACGCATCTCTCTTAAAGTGGAAATGGGCATCCGAGCCTGGACAACAATCGCAAGGCTGATCATCGACACTTCATCACCACCGCTGAAAAACTTATCTCTGAAGTTTCCTCAATCAAATCTGATCTTCAAACCGTTATTTCAGATAAATCTGCTCAGTCCCAGAAAGTTGCTGAAGAAACACACAGTGTGTATGAATCTGCCATTTCAGTCCTACAATCAACAATCAACAGCCTCCGCAGGTCCTTATCATCCAATTTTCATGGTCCAGAAATCTTGCACCTCACCAAGGAGATTCACAGATTGCACTTTAACCCCGCAATCCCAAACAACCAACAACTTGCTGATGCACTAAAGGCTCAATTTGATGAATTTTGTGGAAAGATTGATGGTTTTAGGCAATGGCTTAAGGAAGTACCAATTTCTCCTTCCTCAAGAGGGGGAAGTAAAGACCAAAACTCGCATCAAATATCTCATCAGCATTCTCATCTGCACCAAGGAAAAGTTCCTATTCCTCAACCTTCACCGCAACCATCTCCTCAAAAGAAAACACATGTTCCCTCTCCCCAAAGAAGTCTTAGTCATCAGTCACCACCGCAACAACCACAGATTCAAGAATCTCATCCTTCTCTCGAACAACCTGAGACTCCCCCTCATTTCAAGAATTTAGAGTCTTATATGTCATTCGAACACTCTGTTGACTCTCCTGCTACCAAACAAAAGAAAGCTGACTGGAGATTAGCTAAATTCGCTGAGCTGATATGGAGGGAAAATGGTCTTGATATCACAATGGATGAATCCCTCATCAATTCCTAGGTCAATCCGCACAGAAGATTACTTGATGACAACTACAAGCCTTACCTCACATACGCATAACCTCCTCATGATGGTTATTGGGACATTCCCATCTCTCCCATTGCAAAATACTTCATAGTATTTGAATCCTTTGACCGTAATCTTCCCAATGATAAAAGGTTGCCACTAGAGTTTGAAAGACTTAACAGATTTCATGCCAAGCATGGATCTAAAATCGAGAAGTTCTGGTCCAATGAGAGACCCATCGCAGTCAAAAACTACAAGCCCCGAAAATTCATGAAGGCAGAATTTATCCAATATACCCTCACCAGAAGAAACTCAGACTACATCCGAACCCAAGCTGATTTTCCTTGCATGAACCCAAAAGAAATCTTCTTGACTGCAAAGGTATTGCAGAACAAGTCTGAAAAACATCCAAAGATGAAGACTACGTATGAAAGGGTATGTACCTTTCTGAAAGAGAATGTGTGTGACTTTGCAAGAATTGATGCGAACATTCACCTAACACTTGCTCAGATGTTCAACCTTCCTCCTCTTGAACCAACTCCGGTCCTGACCGAAGGCTTTCAAGAAAGATATCTTGGAGCAACTAACTTTCTAGATCTTGGAGTCATTTTCAAATGCTTAAATGCTGAAACAAAATACTTCATCCCAATGACTGCCATGAACCGCATGACACAGAAGTAGTTGTAGATAACTCAGAATGCAGTCAACAAATCTAAACACACAATTGCTGAAGTGAAGTTTGAAATTTCAAGGAGGATTACGTGGCTTAAGGAAGTCAGGAAGTTCTTGTGGATCCTCATCAAGTTCCTCAAGCTCAACACTTGAATGAAAAGTTGAAGAGGTCACTTAGGGGGAAATTGTTGAAACATAGAAGTGACCCTCTTAAAATTAAAAGAAACCCGAAGCTGTCATCAGGAACCGCAATCATTCCTTCAACCGCAGTCAAACTCAGCACCAAAATCAATATCAGCAACCGCAGTCATAGTCATCAACACCTAGTCTTAGACTTTTATCTATTTTTCTTTTAGTACTTTCTTTTGTCCAATGTGCCCTACGTGGCAACTTTTAACAGATAGGACTGTTTGTAATCTTCGGGACTCTATAAATAGAGTTCTCTCTTTTTGAATGAAATACACATCTCTTACACATCTGATTTCTTATCTCTCATATTACTCTCTTCTTACTCACCACCTAATATCATCTTAACTGATTCGAATCTCTCTTCAGAGCAAGTCTTTCTAGACTTCATCACTAAGTTTGATCTCATTTACTAACTTGAATTGACTGCAATTCTCGTTAAGTATCAACTTACATGTATACTTGATATAATACTTGTTGTCATTTACATTTCCTTATAATTCCACATCTAAAAATCTAACCTTCTAATTCTAACTTATTATTATTGTTGAGCTTTAATGATCATTTGAGTTAAACTTTATTCCACATTATTACTTGTTCTAACGTTTGTTCAAGTGTGACTCAAGTTTTTCTCTCAACACATAAATCCAATAAGACATTCAAGATGGCAACTTTCTGCCTTAGGGACTCATTTTGAATTGAGAGTGACAACTCTAAGTACAGAAACAGATTTGAACCAAAAAGTCTATACTTGGGACCAAAATGACTTCAAAATCAAACCACACTAGATCTCAGCATTCTTGAGGAAAGTTATGAACTTTATACCTCCAAAGAGTCTCAAATGATGATGCTATTCCAGATCTATGAGCTCCAACTTCCCAAGTTCTTCCTTGCCAATTTCTTCTTTCCTCTTCCAAGCTTAAAAATCACCAAGATGGGCTTCTCAAGCTTAAAATCACACAAGAATGAAGGGATGAGATGTTCTAGGGTTTTTTGAGGTTGGGGAGGTTGATAAGGGGCTAGGTTTCAAGTCCTCATGTTCTTTATATAGTGCTTGACCCTAAAATTAGGATTTAGTATCACTGATCGTACATTGGGTGTACATCTCGTATGTTGGGCGTACGTTCTCCAACACCCACAGCTATTTAACCTTCTATGCTGGGCATACGCCAGCTTACGTTGGGAGTACACACCCAATTGCCACCTTCGCATGCATGGTCCTTTCTTGCCACTTCCTTCCAACCAAGGGCCAAAAATGACATAATTAAAAATTCAAGGGATGAATTTGAAGCTACTTGAAAACTGGGATGTTACATAATTGTTTCGATGCTCATTCACCTTACAATCCTCTCCACGTACTCGACCTAATGCATCAATGAATTCAGATTTTGGTTTGATAGCTACTCCTCCTTACATGCATTAAAAAGTGTTTTAAAATGGCTTTATTTTTATGAAATTTGAATGCATTCCATAGTGTATTCCCTTTAACCTAATTAAGCTAATTCTACGAGAATAAATATCTTACCTCATCATCGGGTGTTATTCTCATGTTTAACTTTTTCATTCTTTAAGAATATTTTGCATCTAGTGTATTATTCTATTTGAATAATGTGTAAAGAGTATTATATTCTTGTACAATCACATAAGGATGATTCTATCAAAATTGTATTTCCAGTATAATCGCATGCATAAGAATGATTATGGTAAAATCAAATAAGAATGATTTTTCCAGGGTTCTATTGCAACTGGCTTAATGTTTTATCATGATTTTTGTTTCTTATGCTTTTCAAATGTTTCATGTTTTACTTAGGGATCACTTACCATCCTTGAGTTTATCTCGTTCTGCAGCTCCTTGTATAAAGTCATTCTCTTTCAATGTAATTTTAACAGAATGTCAATCTCATAGAATGCTAGCGTATTTGAAGTGGCTTAGAGGTCAAATATACACATGACATCCAGAAACGAAATAAAAAGATGAATACGGATTTGTTCAAGAATGACGATAGTTTTTTGCAAGAGATTTCACGAATGATTGTAATTTATGTTAGTTGTATTCTTTAAGAATGAATGTAAGTACTGATTCTAAATATTAAAATTCGTTTTATATAAAAATTTGTATTCATTAAAATTATTGATCTTGATAATATATGTTTATAGTCTTCTGTCGGAATATAATGTTTTTTTTTTCTTCAAGATAATCATAAACACATTCTGTTATAATGTCTGAATTAATAAAATTATTATTTAGAAAAATCACATTTATATAGTTAAAGAGAATTCATTATTCCCTAAAATCAGTAATTTTCATTTTTTAAATTTATGTTAATTGACTAAAATACCCTTACAATGAAATTAGATGGTATTTTTCAATTATCTTTAATTCAAAAATATTTGTTAATCACTTTCTTAAAATAACTAAAATGATTAGTCCATAATTATTCATACATCCACACAATGATTAGTTAGAACAAAATAACACACATACACACACACACACACACACACACACATATATATATATATATATATATATATATATATATATATATATAGAGAGAGAGAGAGAGAGAGAGAGAGAGAGAGCTAGGTTCAAATGTTTCTAGCAACTGTTGTGTGCATCAATGCACCAATAGGAATTTAGGAATAATTAAATAATTAAAAATTATAATAAGGGTAATTAAGTAACTTTAGCATGATAATTAAAATAAAATCCCTTAATTCATAAAAATTACCATAAAAATCTGTTTGACCAACTATTTAACCCTATCCTCTCATATCATACGTATTCTATTTCTGCCTCCTCCCTTTTTGTTATTGATGATTTTGAAGATGTGAATTGGAATCAAGGTGTCGAGGCCTCTCCACCATCGGTCACCATTGGAGCCCCGGTGAGTTATTGAACTCGATATCTAAATTTAAAATCCAATTTGTTTTGAGAATAACATAATGATGGATATGAGGTTGTGAAAAAATATTGGGTAATTAGTTATTGGAGGGTTTATGTTTTGAACGAAAGTGATAAACGTAATGAAAAAGTCGACACCCTAGAAACGATAATTAAGTTTGCAATTTGATTTGAGATATATACTATTATAATAAATGATTACTTTTTCCTTTCACATGCCATTATGATTTTTGTTTAGCGTATTGTAAATTCTGTATCCATTTTGAATATAAAGTTCTTATTTTAATTGCAAAAATGAATAATTAACCAAGTGTTTAGAAAAATTGATTTTGTTATATATTTTTGATCGTGAGGAAGATTCAATTTTGGTTACTCAAAACTTATGTTTCACAAAAAATCATATCCCATATTCAATTTAAATTAACGTGAATATCATAGAGTGTGCTTATATGCGATTTTTTTATGTTTATGATTTTCCATATAACACCATTTGCTTGTCTGTCAATTACTTTTGTGTTTCTATCTGTGTATACTTTTGTAAATGCCCAAAATGAGACTAGATGAGCGTGAAAGTACATCTGATATAAAATACATCTTTGTAGTTATTCATTCAAGATACAACTTTGTGTTAACATGATCTTTTCCTGCATTTATATTTCAAATGTTTTGTCCGTCGGGTATATTCTTGATAATAAAAATTCTTTAAGAATATTCAAAACCATTCTGCAAGAATAGTTTATTCTGTAAGAATATTATTGTTGTATTTTGATAGAATTGTAGTTAATTAGTTATATGTTTAATATGCAGTTGTTACAAGTGTATCACTACAAAATATTTAGCAATGAATTTGTGATAGAATGACTTGAAGACCTGATGGGAAAGACTCCTTGTATAAAATCATTCTCATGCAATATAATTCTGACATAATGCCAATCTCACAAAATGTCAATCTCATACAATGCTAGCATATTTTGAAGTGGCTTAGAGGTTACACATATACAAGACATCTAAAAACGAAACAAGAAAGTGAATGATGATTCTTTCAAGAATGTTGATATTTTTTTTGCAAGAGATTTTAAGAATGAACGTAGTTTATGTTCATAGATGAATTCTTTAAGAATGAATGTAATTACTTATTCTAAACTATTAAACTTCGTCTTATATAAAAATTGTATTCATTAAAAATTATTGGTCTTGATAATATGTGTTTATAATATTATGTTCATAGTTGTATACCATTCTGACAGAATTACATAATATCATTCTAACAAAATAACATTCTGATAGAATAAAATTGGTTTATGTGTTATAAATTACGTTTAAATTTGAATTAATTTGAAAAAAATCAGATTTTTTAAATCAAAATCATTAATCATCCCATAAATCTCGATTTTTCCTTTTTTAAATTTGTCTCAATTGACTAAAATGCCCTTACGCTGAAATTTGTGTGATTATATGGTACATGTTACCCTATTTTAATATCAGACTCTCAGATCATAACCTTTGATTCTATTCCATCCGATGGTCCAGATCTGTGCATTCTGGTACACAATAGTTAGTAGAAACAAAATAACCTAAGCCTATATATATATATATATATATATATATATATATATATATATATATATATATATATATATATATAGAGAGAGAGAGAGAGAGAGAGAGAGAGAAAAGTTCAATTGAGAACCATAATTATTGGTTCTCCAAGGAACCAATTTTTTTTTCAAGTTCTAGAGCTTATTATTTATCGAAAAAAAATTAAAAACATCTAAATTCATAACATAACATTGTGAATGTTAAATATATTTTTCGGATTCACCATGTGAATTTAGATTCACATTGTGAATTTGACAAATTTTTTTTTTTCAAATTTGATATCATTGGGCAAAGGATAACAAGTTATGAATTTCTGTATTTTTAGTTTTTTTTTATTTTTTATTTTTTTTATTTTTTATAAAAAATAAGTTCTAAAAGTTGAAAAAAAGATTGATTCATTGGTTTCGTAGTTAATTATGGTTCTCTATTGAATTTATATATATATATATTAAAGGTTTATCATAAAAAAAAAAAAAAAAAAAAACCAGTTTCAACCACTGATCAAGATTAATTTAATGGTCATTAAAAATCACTAATAAAAATTCAAAAAAATAATTTTGTAATGTTAACATAATAATTTAATATACTAATTAATTAGACACCCTATATTTATGGATATTATCTAACTTCCCAGCAAGTTCAAATTTGGATTTCTAAAAACTTCTTTAACCAATTCAAAATTTGAATTTTGATTTTTTTTTTTGTAAAACTATTACTTTTATCGATAATGAAAAAACCAAATTATTTATTTAAAGTATTTTTTTATTTAATGATATATATATATATATATATATATATATATATATATATATATATATATATATATATATATATATATGATTTTATAAAAAACTAAAATAGTTCTGTTCCTATAAATGTATTCGAACACAGTAAATTCTAAAATAAATATAATATATTATGATATTAACATCGTATATTCCAATATTAACACTCTATATTCCAAAAAAAAAAACACAATATAACATAATTTATTAATAGAACTATTGATTATGAGATACACAAAAAAGTCACATATCTCTTTCTTTTCAAAACCTGCTCAATATCAATGTTTTTCTTCTCAGCCCAATATCTCTTGTTTGGTTGATCTTCTGTATCTTCATATTAGAATGTTCAATATGATTTTTTTTTCCAATAACTATCTTTCTTGTTTGCTTGATCTGCATAAATGATGTTATACAATAAATCAAAACCTACAAAATGATTAAAAAACATCAATAAAACAAATATACATACCAAAATATCATATCCTCACAAAATATACAATTTAATACTACTTTGATAGTATGCAATTCAATCAAGAGTGAGTCAATCTATTCATCTAAGTCTGGTTACTAAATTCATCTGATAATGGCTACCTAAAATTCATCTTAGAATGCAAAAGTAAAATATAATAAGAAGTTTATAGTATGGAATTGGAATTTACTGTTCATTCATGAATTAAAAATCTAAAATCATATTCATAAACGACAACTATTCATCCTAGAATACAATGTTAATTCTAATAAGAAGTCTAGTGTATGTAATCGAAATTAACAGTTCATTCAAAAATGAAAAGTCTAAACTCATATTCCTAATCAGCAGCTAGCATTCTGTAATTAATAGTGAAATTTCAAACTACCATTTCGTTTATAGGAGGAGGAGTATAAACTCAAACTAATACAGATGCATTGTTGAATGAAGATTCTTAATTCAAAAAGGATCAATCTTTTATTATGCGGATTCCTGTGTAACATCTGCAATTGAAATGCAAACAAACCCAACTTATTCAAACTATACAATAACATATTTAAGTCGAATTCAATCCTCTAATCAAAGAACGCTAATGGATTTCTGATATCAAGAACGATAAAAATTACAGATAGAATTAGGCGTGGGGTCGTTGCGTGACGAGGCGGTGGGATGCCTTGTGTAGAAAATCAGAGACATAACTTGTGGTCGTGTGAAATTGCCACTAAAATCGGCCATCTATGAAATTGGAAGTCTATATATGAACTTGAAATTAAGAAAGGCAAGTATAAATACCATTTTTTTTTGAAAAACCCTTATTTTTCCATCTTCCAGTTTGAAAAAGCTCTCTTAAAACCTTTGAAAATTGAAATTATTTCAATTTTTTTTAGAAAATAATAATATGAAAACTTTCTTTTAATTAAGTTTTAGGTTGATTTGTTAAGGGTTGAGGTATACTACTTGTTTGATTGAAAATTTGTTTTCCTTTTAGTTTTAATCATTGAAAATTATTTATCTTATAGCCATTTTTTTCATTACCTCAACCATATCTCTTGTGTATAACTACATATGTTTACTTAAAGGAATGCATAACTATGTGATTGTCTAGTATATTATCAATTCGAGCAGAGAGCATATTTAAGATTGATTCAGACACGACAAAGATGAAAATAATATAATGAACATGAAAAAGATATAATATTTATCGTAAAACCAAACATTAAATACTTTCTTTGATGTTTTTTTTCCAAAATTTAATTAATATATATTCATTTATTAAAAACATTTTTATAACCTTCTAATTCAATTTGTCATTTTTAACATATATTATATATGCATATGAGATATTTCAAAAAAAATGTATTATTAGACATTAAGATTTAAATAATTAAATATGTTACAATACGATATATGTTATTGAACACATATATTCGAGATTTCTCTCCACTAAATATTTACTCATTTTAGTACAAATAACCAAAACAAGATTTCTAAAGAAATAACTAATAAACTAACTATTTTTTGTTTCTTTTAAATAAAATATATATATTTATACGAATTGATAGTCAACAATATCAGATTTCTTAATCGGTCTTACCAAATTCATAGTCAAACCTAAGTATTTTAAAAAAATTGCATATGGAGAAAAGAGTAAATCGCAGATGGAATAAAACCCAACTACGATTTGGTAGTATTGATTTCAAAAAAATAGTATTTTTATAACATTGCTAAATAGTAGTTTGCCAAATAGGAGATGAAATGTTGAAATAGCATATGAAATCTAACCATTTACGATTATAATGACTATTTTGCAAAAAAAAAGTTTTTTTTGGCTATCTTTAGAAAAGTGATTTGTAAATTTGGCTAAATTAACAAATTTCTTTTTAAATTTTCTCTTAAGAAATATTATTCGAAATTGAATTAACTCATGTGTAGGGATAATAGGGTAATTAAAATATGAGATAGTTATGAAAATAAGAGAAAATTTTAGGATTATTAAATTACGAAATTTGAAAATACAATTTTTCCAAATTTTAAAATTTAAAGTATATAGATTTTTTAATTAGAGATTATAGCCCACTTTTCGATTTATTATTATTTATAGAATATATTATATACTAACTAATTTCAAATTAATAATCTAGATTCATAATATATATATATATATATATATATATATATATATATATATATATATATATATATATATATATATATATATATATGTGTGTGTGTGTGTGTGTGTATGGGTGGGTGGGTGTTCGTTTGGATGGATCAGTTCGATCTGATCCAATTAAGTAAATCCAAATTGATTTAAATTTTCAAAATATGGATCCAAATAGTCCAAACTAAATTCAAATTCGATCTGTTCCGATCCAATTACAATTCGGTCGGGATCGGTTTTTATAATTCGGTTTTCAAAAACCATAACATTTTAAAAGAACATAAAATTAAAATATGATCTAATTTTACAGAAGAAGAAAAAACAAATTATTTTACTTGTGATTTAAAATTTATAAACAACCATTAAGAAGACATATTATAGTTTATTATTTAATAGATAAAAAACTTTTGTGAGAAATATTAATGTCTTTTATTAGGTAAAACTTTTTGAACTTATTTAAAAAAATATAAAATTAATAAATAATTATAGATATATTGAAAATAAATACATAACAAATTGTTATTCGGTTTTTTTGGACTATTCGGTTCTTATTTTATAAACCAAAACCAATCTGAAATCCAAAATAATAATTCGGTTTTGTTGAAAACCAATCCAAAAATCCGAATATCCGAACCAAATAGTCCAATCCAAATTGTTCAATTGGACAATTCGATTTTATCCGAATAGTGAACAACCCATATATATATATATATATATATATATATATATATATATATATATATATATATATATATATATATATATATAAATTCATAATATGAGATTTTTATTAAATAATTGGGATAATGACTTTAAAGGGTAATATATATATATATATATATATATATATATATATATATATATATATATATATATATATATATATTGATTTGTACATATTTGGTCATTAAGTTTTTTTTCGTCCATATTTACCCTTCAACTTGTTAAACTGTACACATTCAATCCTTATGACATGCTACTCTAGGTTATTCAGGAAAAATAACTTAATAGGATAATATATTTCTCACTTTGTACACATTTAATCCTTAATATTTTTGTACACATTTACTCCTTAATATTTTTTTATGTTGCAAAATAAGTCATTTTTCTTTTTTTACTCAGTCACTACTTATGAATGTATTCTTTAGGGTTTTCTCATGACATCTTATGTGGGACAATCATTAATGAGGCGTTTGGGGCTATTGATGCTTATGTCCATCACGATCTCGGCTGCTTGGTTACTTAGGTCTTGTGTTCTGAACGTCGTAACTTCTTCATACAATATCAGATTTCAATGATATTTATATCCACGTGTTAGTCTTTTAAATTTACTAGAACTTTCGTTAAGATTACTCTCATCAACATATAATATATTTTTACTTACGATTTTATAAAAAAAACATTCGTACATGATTTCATAAAAAACGTATGGATATAAAGATCGTAAGTAAAAATATATTACTTTTAATGGTAATAATCTAAATGAAAGTTGTAGTAGACTAAAATACGAACGCATGGATATCAAGGTCATTAAAATCCGAGATCGTATGAAGAAGTTATGACGTTTAGAACACAAGACCTAAGCAACCGAATAGTCGATATCGTGATAGACATAAACATCAAAAGCCCCAAACACCTCATAAATGATTGTCCTATGTAATATGTCGTGAGGAAAACTAAAGAAATCATTCATATGTACTGAATGGGTACAAAAACAAAAAAAAATACTTATTTTGCAACAAAAAAATATTAAGGACTAAATGTGTACAAATATATTAAGGACTAAATGTGTAAAAAGTGAGAAAATATTACCCTATTAAGTCATCTTTACTAGCTAACCAGGAGTAGCCGCTCATAAAAATTAAATGTGTACAGTTTAACAGGTTGAATGTGTAAATGTGGACGAAAAAACTCAATGACCAAATGTGTACAGTTTAACAAGTTGATAGTTTCTGACTGAGTAAGATATGGCTGAATCGGAGCTGAGATTGGGTCAGAAGCTCTGACTACGCTGCCTCTGATTGAAACAATGTTGCTTGATTACATATCTGACTGATTTTGTTGAATGCTAAACATGACCATTTTACCCTTTTATTTTGTTCCGTGCCTAATAAAATCGATTAATTTGAGAAAAAAGTTAGCAACTATCTTATATTAGACAAATAATATGACTTTATAAATAATTGAACGAACAAAAACATCAAAAGAAGGTATCATTAAACGTACTTCAATATTCAATATTTTTTTTTTATCATAATCTATACATGTTGACTTTTTAATAACTACAATCATCAAAATAACATAAATAAAACATATAAAATCAAGGTTCTATGATATGCCATAAATTTTGTCTTATAAACAAAAGTTAACAACTATTACAAAACCACAAATAAGTTAAGACTTTGACCATTGTAATATTCGACAAAATTGCAAAAATGGTCCCAGTGGTTTGCCGATTTCTGTGGATAAGGTCCAAAAAAAAAAAGTTTGCTAGCAAAAAACGTCCTTATATGATGTTTGAGCTGTGGATTTGGTCCCTGCCTCTAATTGCCGTTAGAGGCATTCCGTTTTCTTCCCCACGTGCCATGCACGCTAGGGTATTTTTGTCCTTTCATTTATGGGGGGAATGCTCATCTATTACCGCGCATTTAACGATGCCCCAGAACATCAGACACTCCAGCTTCTTCCTAGTTTAATTTCCATTGACGTTCGAACCCTAAGTCAATGATTTCCACCGCGATTCTTTTCTTTAGCTGAACTGCAGTCCAGTAGATAGAAGGAAAAAATGGTGCATTCACTGTGGACTATACGTCCTTCGACGATGGAGTTTGATGCACTAGAATTGTATGGTGAGTGTTATCATAGCTTTTTAAACTTAATTTTTTTGAAATTTCACACAATATGCTAACTACATTTTGTATTTTTTGTTGTTTGGGATAGTCGATCATCCCCATTTGTTCACGATTGAATTTCGCCATGGTGGGAAGTTCACACCTTTTCCAAATGTAAGATATGTTAAGGGGAAACTTACATATATTGATTTAGTTGATATAGATGAGTTTTCAGTGCATAAACTCGACGCTATGATGCTAGAACTAGGATACGTGGTTCCCCCAGTAATATATTATCACTTCAGGATTCCCAATGAAGACTTGATTTTTGGCCTTAGAGCTCTAGGTAATGATCAAGATGTGTGTAACCTAGCTAAATATACTGGAGCTAACAAGGTGATCCAGGTGTATACTGAGCATGGCACAACCAACTTGGTTACATACTTCATGTCACCAAATAAGAGAAATGGTGTTGTCATTGAAGAACTAAATGAAGTGGCAATTGAACCAAAACAAAGAAAACAAAAATTAGTTCATGATCCCCAACATGAAAGTTGTAGTTCATCATTACCACTTGTGGTTTATGGAGGTGAATCAAAATCACTTTTGCCAGAAATGAGGAGAACAAGAAATTGGAAGCCAAGAGAGGGTACTAGTTCATGTTCTAAGAGGTTATGTATGGAAACTGAAACAGGGGATAATCAAGACAAGGAAGCACCATCAAGTCAAATCAGGGATAATCAAGACAAGGAAGCACCATGAAGTGAAATCAAGGATAATCAAGGAAAGGAAGCACCATTAAGTGAAATCAGGGATAATCAAGACAAGGAAGCACCATCAAGTGAAATCAGGGATAATCAAGACAAGGAAGTATAACAAGAACATGAGCTTGATGCAGCAACTGTGCATGTACCAATTAGTTTATCTGAAATGTTGAATGTAGACTTTGATCCATTTGAAGGGTTGCATGATAGTGAAAACAACAACAGAACAGACCCTACAACAATCCACCTTGGTAGTGAATATCAAGACTTTGATCAAGATAATGGGGGTTTATTTGATGGTCAATCAGACGAGTTCAATTCAGAAAAGGGTGAAGATGATTATGGTGATGATGATGATAGTGATTCTGATAGTGATGTTATAGTAGACATAGACAATGAAATTGATGACATTGATGTTGACATGAGTGACTTTAGAATGAACATTGATGAAGGTGTGGAGTATTCAGGGTTTGGGTTTAACAATGATGTAGAAGACGAACAAGAAACAGATGAAGAAGAAGACCTTGAAGTAATTGATTGTGATGGATGGGAGTCATTAGGAGAAGACTCTGATACTGAAAAGAACAGGAGGGTTCTATTAAAACGATTGGGTAAGGAGAAAGTATGTTCACATGGTGAGGTGCATAAATCTAGTTTTTATGTGGGACAGATGTGGAAGTCAAAGAAAGATCTTAAGAATAAAGTGGATGAGCATGCACTTGAAACAAGGAGGAATCTTGCTTTTAAAAAGAATGATGCAACAAGACTAAGGGCATATTGCAAAGGAGTTGTGCTTGGTACCAATGTCAGTGGGCCACATGTGGATGATGGGACAAGTGGTGCAAGTGGGTCCCATGTGTTAGGTGGGACAGATAAAGTAAATAAAGGCAAGGGCAAAGCAGTAAATTCAAAAGCTACCACTTGTACTTGGCACTTATATGCATCTAGGTCTTCGAAGGATGGGAATTGGTATGTGAAAACGTACAGTCTGAAGCACACTTGCCTTCAATCAAGGAAAATTCGAGCTTGCACAGCCACTTTTCTTGCAAAACATATTACTAGACAAGTTCAATTAAACCCCACGGTTCCAATTCGATCCTTACAAGAAGACTTTCAACAGACATACTCAGTGGGGATTTCAAAGCATAAGATGTTTAGGGCTAAGGTAAGGGCTACAAAGAATGTTGTTGGGGACTACTCAAAGCAGTATGACTTGCTTAGAGATTATGCACTCGAATTACAGTCCACCAATCCAAACACCACAGTGAAGATAGATGTTGTAAGTGAGCCTAACCCGAACTTGGCCACTAGGCATTTTAAGAGAATTTACATATGTTTAGGGCCACTGAAGTTGGGGTTTAAAGCTGGTATGAGGGACCTTCTTGGTCTTGATGGTGCCTTTATGAAAGGCCATTTCATTGGCAAATATTGACAGCTGTAAGCTTAGACTCCAACAATGGTATATATCCACTTGCATATGCCATAGTAGAATCTGAAAATACTGGAAGTTGGAAATGGTTCTTGGAATGTCTAGGGGATGATTTCGAGATAGGGTCTAATTCTAACTTCACATTTATCAGTGATAGGCAAAAGGTAATTCTTTATTTATGCATGATGCCTTTCTTTATTTATGCATAATGCCTTTACAATATTATAATTAACATGTATTGATTCAATATTATATTTACTTTTTAGGGTGTGATACCTGCTATAGAACAATTATTTCCAAATACAGAGCATAGGTATTGTTTAAGACACATCCATGAAAACATGAGGAAACAATGGAGAGCTAGGGAGTTCAAGGAGTTTATTTGGAGGTGTGCAACAACAACCACAATTCAAGAATTTCAATCTACAATGAGGGAGTTAGCTGAGTATGACAGGGCTGCACATGATTGGTTGAATCAAATACCACCAATGCATTGGGCAAGAAGCCATTTTACAGGTAACTAAAATTGATCTTATTACTTGATATGCAACTATTTTTTATTGGCCAATGATTTTAATTGTGGATTATGTAGATAGGGCCATCTCACATGTGCTTATAAATAACATGTGTGGAGTCCTGAATGGTAAGTTGGAGAAAGGAAGGGATAAGCCAATCATTACATGCTTGGAATTTATAAGAGAATATCTAATGAAGAGGATCTGCAATGTGGTTAAAGAGCAAAGGAAATGCCAAGGTCCTCTCACACCTACTGCAACCAAATTGTTAAAGAAGAATGAGCAACAAGCAACTGAGTATATTGCAAGGTGGAACGGTGGTGGAAAGTATCAGGTAGCTGGACCATGGAATGATCAACATGTTGTGGACATTAACCAGATGACATGCACCTGTAGGAAGTGGGAGTTGACAGTAATCCCTTGCATGCATGCCATAGCCACTTGGAGTGAGATGACAGACAATGGGGAAATGGTAGGGGAGCTGTACACTTGGGTACACAAAGTTTATTTACTGGATACTTGGAAGGTTGTGTATGACTTTAAAGTTGAACCTATAAAAGGTAGGGCAATGTGGCCTAAAAGTGATTGTCCCACTAGAATTATCCCACCTCCATACCACAAAATGCCTGGCAGGCCAAAGAAGAAAAGAAGACAGTCCATGGAGGAGAGAATGAGCCAAAAGGAAAAGTCCAGTCAAATTGAAAGTGTGATAACAAGTCAAAGTCAAACTCAAGGATCCAAAGAAGTGGAGAAGCTTAGTAGGAAATTTGGGAGTGTCACTTGTGGTAAATGCAAACAAAAAGGACACAACAAAAGGACATGTAAAGGTCAAGGTGCAGGTCAACAAGAGGGTGGAGGAGCTAATGAGGGTCATGGTCAAGAGTAGTTTGAATGGTCAAGGGTAATGTTAAGTTGTTAAATCATCTTTTGGTCTAATTTGTTTAACAATTATTAGTATGTTAAGTTATTTTGCAATTCCAAAACTCATGTGGTTGCTTCTTTTTTGTTGCACTTGGATATTGTAATGACAATTGCTTTTGGTTATGTGCAATGGTATTGTAATTTGCATTGACTTATTTGGATTATATCTTATGATTCAATAGCACTTAGTAAGTTCCAAAATGGTATTGTACTTTTCTTAATACCGTTTCCTGTATTGTATTACCATTATAGTCTCCATAATAACAACAATTAAATAAGATAATATTCCATACATTATAATTCGAGGTACAAGGTTCATGAAATGACCATTATAGTATTCAAAGGCCTATTCATCAAAACAATAAGATCCCAAAAAAACCTTAGCACCATAGGTAGAATTTAACCCTAATCACTAATTCCACATCCAGAAAACAAGAAAAAAAATCCAACTGCACCACAAGTAGAACTTCAATTTACAAACTTCATCTTCTAATTCTTTCACTGTCATCTTTAGGTAAAACCTCAAATTCTGAATTTCATCTTCTAACTCTTTCACTGAAAGCTTCAAATTGTTCATGCTCTCCAGTAGACCGGGAATGATAGCCTTAGCACGATCACACATTGGAGGATCAAACCATCCAAGGAATCGATATTTTGAGTCCTTTCAAAGATGAGCACACAAAATTAGGGCAACAATAAGGTGTTTGATTTCAAAAATTAGAACGCTACTTTACTGGTAGAGGGCATGCGTAGAACCGTCGGCCTGGATTAAATGGAGTCCACGATGTGCGCAACACAAAATTGTTGCCACAAAAGCATATGATCTTTACCATTTTTGCAGAGAGAGCCATTCGGGAAGATGGGTTTAAGTCGAGGTTAAATAGAGAAATGAGATTGCAATTTTGGTCCCATAAATGAAAGGACAAAAATACCCTCGCGTGCATGGCACGTGGGGAAGAAAACGGAATGCCTCTAACGGCAGTTAGAGGCAGGGACCAAATCCACAGCTCAAATATCATATAAGGACGTTTTTTGCTAGCAAACTTTTTTTTGGACCTTACCCACAGAAATCTGCAAACCACAGGGACCATTTTTGCAATTTTGTCGTAATATTCTAAAGAATCATCTTTCATTCTTTCCTCAATTTGGTTTTTGTTGACACAACACCACTCGCATAGTTTTCCTCCGGTTGTGAAATCATCACACTTTTCTCATTTACAACAAAGACAAATGTAGCATGTACATCTTGACCGGGAAGAAGCATCAATCCAAAAAACTGCATTAGTTCCTAGATCTTTGAACCATTTACATCTGCTCAACTCCGCTTTAAGCAACCTAAAGTTTTTTTCCACATGATAGTGATAACAACATTGTTGAAAGAAAAGAAAAAGAAAAATAATCAGCATTCAATATCACTGATATCAAGATTTTTTTTCTAGAATTTATGTATCATATATATGTATTTGATTTCAATATTCAATTTCATCTGTATGTATCTAATTTCATATATATATATATATATATATATATATATATATATATATATATATATATATATATATATATATATATATATATATAATTTCAACCACGTACCAGGAAAATAAGCAACAAGACGAAAATATTTAAGCATTTATTTCAAAAAAAGAAATAGCTTTGGAGGAGTACTGTTGCCGGAGATGGAGTGACAAGAAACAAGTGGTCGGTGCGGGTGAAAGAGTGGCGGAGGAATGTGATGGTTGGCAATGCTGTTGTGGTCGATGGTGCAGATGTGCTCGAAGGTGTTGTTAGCTGCGACTTTAATGCGTCGACAATGGAAGTCGTCGAAGTTATGGAGGAAGAAAGCTTGACCGAATAGAGGAGAAAGAAAAGGGTGGTACATTTTTCAGCAATGGGAATGAAAAAAGAAGAGGGGTGAATTAGGGCATAAAGAGGAAAGTGGGTTATTTCACCGATCAGACGTCTTTTTCTTTTACTTATTTGGTAAGAGGCTATTGACATTTTTTGTAAAAAAAAAAAACAAACAGTCTTACGTGACCGAGTAAGACATTACCTCTTATTGGACTCAGTAAGAGGGAAAACAAACAAACCCTAAGTCATTATCCCTAAATAACTATTTTAACAAAAAGGAGTTTGTATAAAGTTGATAACAACATAATAAAACAAATAAAAAGATAGATGTTGTTTAGTATTGTTTTTCGATACTAAATGAATTAAAAAGTTTATTTTTGTTCCCCAATTTTACAATTTACATTATCTTTTGAGCTAAAAAAAGATAAATTTACCTTAATGAATATAATAGATCTAAAATTACTCGGTTGATATTTTTGTTCCCATTCGATTGGTTTCTTGATTTGTTTTGCACGGGTTCATCATCTCTTATTTTACAAGATAATAAAAGTTGGGCCCTATTTTATGAAGTCCAAAGTTATTGAAGGTATTGACGGCTCATTAACATGTTTTTAAAAGTTCGCTTAAGTTTCTTAGGTCCCCTCCATCTATTCCATTGGCGAATCTAGAATAAAATAATACGTGGTTCCCAAATTAAATGAAGCCGATAAAAAAAATCAACGACACTTGTGAGGGGTCGGGTCGGGTCGGTTTGTGTATGATTTAATAAAATATAACTGAAAAAAACCGATTAGGCACCACCAATTAAAATTTTTAAAAAACCAACAAAATATAACTGAAAAACTCGAACGGTTTAATGAAAACTAGTTGATTATTAGTGCACTGATACCTTATTATTTATAAAAACTATATATTATATTTAACCTTATATATTTAATAGTATAACTGCCCTTTGTAACTTATTTTTTTCTCTCTTTTTAAAATGGTTTTTTAAGACATTTTTTAAAAAACAAACTCAAGGTAGATCCTCTATTTTTTAAGATAGTTCCTAATTTTTGTGATATATAAATTATAAATGAAATTGAAATTTTAGATAGATCCTAAGACCTACCTTCTTCCTTATTAGATACGCCCCTGATCCAAAATTTGTGATATATATATATATATATATATATATATATATATATATATATATATATATATATATATATATATATATATATATATATTCTACATGTTGATGGGAGTTGGTTTTCTTTGTATGAAATCCAAAATATAGTTTCCTGTGCTTTGCATTGGAGTTGACAGTTTTCATTTTACTTGTTATTGCAAGTGCACCATAAGTGCCACAGGTTCCCCACCACCTAGTCTACGAGTTTTGGTGGAAGTTAGACTTCTTCTTATGAAGTTCAAAAATCTAAAAAACATTAACAAATTTTATGTTGTGTATATAAGATTATCTAAGCTTCTTAGACCCCAACCGCTTATTCTACGAGTCTTTGTGGGAGTTGGACTCATATTATAATGTCTAAATGGTTTCGACATGGAATTGACGAATTTGAAAAAAGATAAATTCATCACAAACAAATAAAGGCAAAAGAAGTATGTTTGACAGATTGACCACGTCTCAGTGTTTTTATCATATCCGGCTCCTTGGGACTCCGGTTTTGACGATTCAAGATGTTCCAGAAAGTATACACAATTATCTACATGTTTCGAGTTTTGTGTTTTTGAAGATTCGGTCATTTTCCTGCTCATAATCGATGAGTAAATCGAGGTCAGATTACTGTTTGAAAACAAGAATTAAAAAAAAAAAAGATAAATTAAAGTTGAAAGCTTGGGGCTAAAGTTGTTCAATGTTGAAAGTTGGAGGCGAATATATGTAGTTATTTTTTTATATAAGTTGAGGCTTTAAGCTTTACGTGATCAGGAGGATCGGGGTATAGAACACAATACACAAACCCTACGCAAGGGAATTTCCATCAGCCGCCTTACACCATACGCTGCCACCATCATCATCAGAACACCCTTAACCACCATATCCACATTATCTCCGCCATAATCATCTTCTGTAATTCAAGAAAAGCAAGCAAAGAAAAGGAGAGAAACGCAAGGAGGAAAATGGAACTTTACCTCTTTTGATGGTGCTGGTCTTTCTTTTTCCCTGATAGGATATTAAAAAAAAAAAAAGGGAGGTGCAAATTCTTATTTGGGCTATCAAATACGCACGCAACAAAACATTAAGGGGTATTTTTCTATTTTTTTTCCCTTTTAAGTTTAGTTTTATGTGCTTACACTTTTTGCCACAGTGATATAACTTAAATTATATTTTAGGTCCATTGTGGTGTTTAGAATTTGGATCAAAATGATGTTTCATCTTTATTTGATAACAGTTTATAATTTTAGTTTCATCGAGTAAAGTTTTTGTGGATTTAGTTGGCTTAGGTGAGATGATAATTATAATGCAGTTGATTTTGTATAAACCAATTTTATTGAAACTGAATGACACATATATATATATATATATATATATATATATATATATATATATATATATATATATATATATATATATATATATATATATATATATATATATATATATATATATATATATATATATATATATATATATATATATATATATATGAAGTTTAACAAGTAAATTTAAATTTTATCTATCACTTTAATTAGAGTTAATTTGTTTTCTTTAAATTTTAATATTTACATGCAATATTGACTTCGAAAAAAAGCTTTATTTGTGATATCATTTAAATATAAGTGTGTGTTTTCATTATCTTGCTAAAATTTAACATAGACTTGTGTTAGAGCGCTTTTAACAAAACCTTGAACTTAATGCTTTTTAAAATCATGAACTACATATAACTTTTGTTGATGTTAAGTTATTTGTTTTCAGATAATTGGTTTGACAAATTAATTGCATTAGAAAAACCATTGAATATGTATAAATCAACTAAGTCCTATTTTTTTTTCTCATAATTGTTAAATTGTTGAAAAGTTTGTGTTTGTTTATTTAGTTATCTTAATTTTCATTTTTATCCTGTTGAATTAAGTTTTATTTATTTTAATAGTTTTCTTAGTTTAATCAAATCAATCACTTTCGCAAGCAATTATCTAGTATAATCTTCTTAGTATAGGATAGTCCTTGTAGGTTCGATATCTGGTCTTATAAATTTAAGACAACATATTTACATAAGTTGTTATCTAGTTCAATCTTCTTAGTATAGGATAGTCCTTGTAGGTTCGATATCTAGTCTTATAAATTTAAGACAACATATTTACATAAGTTGTCTTATAAATTTAAGACAACATATTTACATAAGTTGTAAGTAAGCGTTTTTGTTAACAGATGCCTACAAAAATATACATATAAATTTAAGACAACATATTTACACAAGTTGTATGTATTAAACTAGTTTTTTTATGTTCTCCCGTTCTTGGTTTTGACTATGTTTTTTTCTTGGCATTGACTATGCTTTTTTCTTCGAGTCCTTTAAAGCTATAAGTACAAAAAGAAAACATAAACAATAAGTTGCATGTAGAAATTCATGATAGAATAATAACATAAACTAGCGAATTGTATGTAGATATTTGTAACAAAATAACAATATCAACAAGTAATATGCATGTAGAAAATCATAATTAAATAATAACAAAAAATAGTAAGATGTATTAAGAAATTTTATAACAGAATAAATACATAACCATTAAGTTGTATCTAGAAATTCATAATAGAATAATAACATAAAAATTTCATAGTAGAATGTTAACATAAATAATTAAGCATTCATAACATAATTATAACATAAAAGAGTAAATATAAATGAAGTTGAATTTTTGCTATTGGTTACATGTAAAAAACAAATAATATATATTTTGAGCAATGTAAACAAACTTTATGCTTTGATTATTTCATACGTCCATTAATAGTGATTTTCATATTTTGTTGTATCATTATTTGATAATTAAACAATTTGTAATGACTACATCTTAGCAAAAATGTACGAAATTATGATTGTTATAGTTTTGTGTCAAAAATACATATCCTAAATATATTGTTAATTGTGTACACTAATCATTAAGAAAATACACTAAATGTATACATAAAATCTTAAAGATAAAAGAATGGTTATACTTCAAATCAAGAGCATTTGTTGAATACAATAAACCTAAGTTTTAAGATATGTTTTCACCCACCAATTTGTTTGGTAAGTAAATTAAAAAAATGACAAAACAATAAAGTCAGAGTAAAAAAATTATAAACAATACACTATAACATAACAATTAACAAAGATTCTTTTTTGCTGGTTGTAGAACATCATCGAACAGATTTTGCATATTATTAAACAACTACTTAAAGATGAAACTCAAAACACAATATGCAATATAATACCCACATTCAAAACAAAATTTATAATACCAACTCTCTTTTTAATCCACAATTGCAGCATAGTTTCATTTTTAATCCAAAATAAAAATCTATTTTCGTTTTTAACCTACGATTGCAGCAAGATTACATTTTTAATCCAAAATGACTGCATACTTTTATTTTCAACCCACAAGTACATCATAGTTTCATTTTAACCCAAAATTATAGCCTACTTTCATTTTTAACCTATAATTGCAGCAAAGTTACATTTTTAACTCAAAATGACAACATACTTTCATTTTTAACCCACAATTGCAACACAGTTTCATTTTTAACCCACAATAACATACTATTTTTGTTTTTAATCCTTAATGGCCGTAAAGTTTCATTTTTAACCCAAAATGACAACATATTTTCATTTTTAACCCTCAATGGCTGCATAGTGTCATTTTTAACCCACGGTTATAGTATAGTTTCATTTTTAACCCACAACTATAGTACAGTTACATTTTTAACCCAAAATGATAGCATACATTCGTTTTTAACCCTCAATTGCAACATAGTTTCATTTTAAACCAAAATAATAGACTATTTTTTGTTTTTAACCCTCAAGGGCAGCAAAGTCTGATTTTTAACCGAAAATGTCTTCATACTTTTGTTTTAACCCTCAATGGTAGTATAGTTTCATTTTTAACGCACAGTTGCAGTAGAGTTTCATTTTTAACCTAAAATGATAGGCTACTTTCATTTTTTACCCACAATTGTAGCAAAGTTTCATTTTTAACCCAAAATCATAAATAATCAACAATTTTCATTCAAAAACATTAAAAAATGTTACGAAACATAAAACATTTCCAAATTATTCATACATCGAACCAAAAAAGAATGTTAAAAATGCCAGGAAACATATGAAATTTTCATTTGCTTACAAAAACAATACATCTCATCATTATTTCTCTTGAAATGATTCATTTGCCTGATACATGAAAAAAATAAAAAATTATTAATATAATTATTAGAGTTCTAAATCATGAAAAGTAAATTATTATTATTATAAGTACCTTTCTTTTTCAGTAAGTAGTAGTGTAATGACCAAATTCTTGACAATAAGAGCATGTTCATTTTTTTGGGGGCTTCTAAAGAAGACTTGATTCTACTAAAAATTTTAGGACACCATTTATAGTAGTTGGACCCAGAGAATCATAGACAAATAACTGTGACATCATATCTATTTGCAAAACTCCCATATAAGAATTTTGAGATGCATTCTCCAAAGATATAGATTTCTTTCGATTTGCTTGATAATCTAAAAGACTTATCAATAACATATTGAGTTTTTGTATCTCCAAATGGGAGTACCTTCCTTGCTTGTTAAATTAATTTAGTAAATTTTGAATGGACACATTATAGTGTGAAGGCACCAACTTCATTTTCATTATTCATTTCTCCGAGTCTAATATTAACACTACCCAATTTGTACCTAGCAATAAGGGTCCATCGTGGTAAAATATAGTGACTCAGGAGTTCTTTAACATGCTTCTTCATCACATATAGGCTATGTTTGTATAAAATCCTATTTGTCTTATACATAGCACACAAACATTTGACACTGACTTGATCCAATGAACGAAAGGTAACAATGCGCCAATACATATATCAACATCCAGTTGCCCAACTCAATATGTGCTTTCTTCTGTTATTTTTCTTAGTGTCTCGTGAGTTAAATTGGTAATAGCTTTAGTTTATTATTTTTTGAAAGTATCAAACATATTTCTAGTATAACATCTACCTACTTTTGCTTCAATTGCATGCACTAAAGAAAGAACAGGCATCGAGTTCATAGTCTTGAACTATCCATCTTCTTCTGCACCCCTTTAAGACTTAACTGATTTGTCGTATTGTACAACAAATTCATTCATCAAGGTCCTCGAGTTAACAAATCTATCAAAAAACAAATTGATACTCTCATTTCGTCTAGTTGTGGCCATACTAGCAAAGAAAATATCATTCAAGACGGGTTTAGCCCAACGTATATGTTTGTTATACATGTCATTAATCAAACATTGTTTTCCAGTTTATACTTACTACGTATAACTTCCCATGCTATTTCAAATTGTTTAGTGGTGTCACTATTTACCCATTCTTTGTATGATTTCTTGAAAATCATTGTAACAGGAAATATGCGATTGAAGGTGTTCTGTTTCATGCTTCATGATATGTCATGAACAAAAGCAATGTCGAGTCTTTGAAAACACTTTTTTTATTGCATTGCCCATTGCTTTGTCTTGATCGGTAATAATTGCCTTCGGATACTTGCTAAACATACATTTGAAGAAATGTTCTAATAACTACTTAAATGTTTCTTCCTTTTTGTTTTCAAGAAATGCTCCATGAAAAACTTTAGACTGTCCATGATAATTTACCCCAATTAAAGGAGCAAAAGACATCTTGAATTTGTTAATCATATAAGCGACATCAAACAAAATAATATCTCTGAATTTTGTATATGCATCTCTTTGTCTACTATCAGGTCAAAAATATAGTTCTAGGATACTCATCATCAGAAAAATCCATGACAAAATACTTGTCACTATCAACTAATGTTTTATCTTGAGAATGTTTTATAAGTCCATACAACTCTTTCCTCTATGTTGTTTTCTTTCCTCTTGAGAATGAATTTACTTTTTTAGTGTGAGAAGGTTTCAACCCTGCTTGACCAAATTGCACCATAAGAGATATACCTTCTATTATACGGTGGAAATTGCTATGAGATCAATGCTTCATCACCTTCATTTGTGTCATGGTCAATTTGTGATTGTATATCAATAAATAATTATACCAACCATTTCACATCCTTTTGTATTGTAATTCTAAAACTTTGCTTGGCATCCATTTTAACATCTCTACGATGTTTTTTCTCATTTCCACTTGAGTCATTTTTTTTCTGACTGTTTGAAACCATTTTCTTTGTTGCATACATATATCTTCTAATAAGGCTCATTTGTTTTCATGCTTTTAACCGTGTCATCTTTACGTATACCAAAGCCATGTAAGAAGGAGTAATTGTTATAAAATGTATAAGCATTGTCGAGTGTATTGAAATTTTTTCGCAGTATCCTTTCAAAATTATCTTTGTCTTCGTCAAATTTAATGTTCATATCGAAATCATTAACTTCTTCAGAATCATATGTTGTTTTGAAATCATTTGTGTCAACATTTTCATTTATATGCGATTCTATAGCCTCATCAGTTGCTTTAGTTTCAAACATCATGATCTGAACGAAAACACATGTTCCCGAACAAAAGATTAACACCAAAATTCTTTTTTCTTAAATAAAATTGAAACATTAATTGTAATAATCAAAATGAGAACCAAGAATAAACAACTGCAAAAATTAAATACATTGGTGCAACATTAATGATTAGTAAAAGTGGTGCAAGTGTTTGAAAAATGTAGATAGACTCTAGATTTTATATATGTCATCATATTTATTATATTAATTTGCAATGTATGTCACAAATTTGGTGTTTTATTTTTACATTTTATTATAAATATGACCAGTCTATAATTAACTGATAGTAATTCACCCAAATATAAGCTAGGCAACTAATTTATATATAAAAGTGACATTGCCAATAAGTCGAAAACATGCAATATGCAAGATTTTACCTATAAGTTGTTCATCAACATTATTACATGATTTATGGTTTGTTGGTTTAATTGATGAAAGAAAGTAAAATATTGTTGCATAAATTTGGTAAAAGAATAACATTGTTGTTAACACAATCATATGGAATTCGATTGAACACTTCTTATTTATAATCAAGAGATGCCTATACAAAATTTAGAGATGTTGTGTTTAATGTCACTTATATAAATAACAAATTCAAAATGCCTTTCACTCCTTTTAATGGTGTGAATCATCATGGGCAGTCTATACTTATTGGTGGAGCATTTCTTGAAAACGAAAAAGAAGAAACATTTAAATGGTTATTTGAACATTTCCTTAAATGTGTGTTTAGCAAGTATCTAAAGGCAATTATTACCCATTAATACAAAGCTATGGGCAATACAATAAAAAAGTGTTTCTAAAGACTCGACATTGCTTTTGTACATGGCATATCATGAAGTATGAAACTAAACTCCTTCAATCGTATGTTTCCAATTAGAATGATTTTCAAGAAAATGTATAGAGAATGGGTAAATAGTGACACCATTGAACAATTTGAGGCAACATGGAAAGTTATACGTAATAAGTATAAATTGGAAAGCAATGTTGGATTAGTGACATGTATAATGAACGCATACATTGGATTAAACTCGTCTTGAATGATGTTTTCTTTGCTTGTATGACCACAACCAGACGAAATGAGAGTATTAATTCGTTTTTTGATGGATTTGTTAAGTCGAGAACCTTGTTGAATGAACTTGTTGTATAATATGACAAATCAGTTAAGTCCCGAAGGGAGGCGGAAGAAGATGGATACTTCAAGACTATGAACTTGATGCATGTTCTTTCTACAATGTATCCAATTGAAGCAAAAGCAAGTCAATGCTAGAAAGATTTTTGATACTTTCAAAAAAGAATGAACTAAAGCTATTATCAATTTAACTCATGGGACTCTAAGAAAAATTACAGAAAAAAGCACATATTAAGTTGGGCAATTGGATGTTGATAAAAAAAATATTGGTAAATTGTTACCTCTCGTTCATTGGATCAAGCCGACGTCACATGTTCGTGTGCTATGTATGAGAAAAATGTGATTTTATACAAACATAGCCTATATGTGAAGATAAAGAAACATGTTAAAGAACTCCAGAGTCACTATATTTGACTGCGATGGACCCTTAATGCTTGGTACAAACTGGGTAGTGTTAGTATCGAACTCGGAGAAATGAATAATAAAAAATAGAGTTAGTGCCTTCACTCTATAGTGTGTCCGTTTAAATTTTACTAAACTAATTTAACAAGAAAGGGACTTCCTTTTAGAGATACAAAATCTCAATACGTTAAAATAGAGTTAGTTTTCCACTTGGATAAGTCTAATAACTATAACTGTCAATGTAACTTCAAGATCCAATTAGCAATTATAGCTCTCAATAGCCGCTGTTGAACTCTGACCTAGTCAATGATGCGTCCTTTAGATAAGGGATCATACAGTCCTCTGTTCTTCAAGATATCATGTGGACAAAGACATGGAATGTAGTCATACTCATTGTCCAACTAGTTGTTTCCCGGTTTCTGATTAGTTTGGCATAGAACTTAATTAAACATGTCAATTCAGTCCTGACCGGGCCCGACACATAAGTCAACACAAAATCATTGAGGGGCCCAAGATATCGCTTTTAATCCTTTTAGGATAAAAGAACAAATAATCTTTGACTTATATTCTTGTAATATTTACTCATTAAATCATACACAACAACATGTTTTATAACATCAAGTTACTGATACGTTTACGTATTATCAATGCACAACAAACTCGTAAACAAGAACTCATATATCTCGGTTTTAAAATTATACAATATTATCGTCTCACAATCACTCGTGATAAATTCCATGAAGTGATTCATGTGAGTGTGGGTGTAATCCAATACTCAAATCTTATTTAAGAAGCACTCATTAACGTTGCAACAAACTTTAGTTATGTCTAAACACTTAGACAATCAACAAGCCAATTCATGACAGTCTTGCCTCAAAACCTACTTCCAAATATAATCGACTGTGGATAGTTTGAAAAATTTCATTATTTAGGAAGTCAAAACATACAATAGTGAAACAATATTAAACAATTGACACAAGATAGTAACATTACTAATAAATAAAACTACTTTATTTAATCATCAAATGTCAATTACATTTTATCTATTACAAGTTTCTGAATAGCTATCTAATCACTAAAACTAATATCGTCATTCAGCCCAATACTCCTAGACTGCTGGATGTGCTTAACCCTACTCAGTCCCTTCGTAAGGGATTTGCTGGGTTCTCCTCTGACGATAACCTCTTCACTATGAGGAGTCTCTATTCGATCCGGTGTCTAATGAAGTGATATTCCCTGTTGATATGCCTCAATCTATCATGATCCCTCGGTTCCTTGGTTAAGGCGACCACACCCTCATTATCACAGAAAATTTCCATAGGCTCCTTAATGGTAGGTACAACTCCAATGTCTCCAATGAAGTTCTTTAGCCATATTGCCTCCTTCGATGCTACGCTCGCTGCTATGTACTCTGATTCGCACGTTGAATCAGTTACAGTCTCCTACTTGGAACTCCTCCAAGTCACTGCTCCTCTATTCACCTAGCTCGAGTGAGAGCGGAAATTATCTCGGTCGGTCTGAAATTAGGCGTCACTATACCCTGTCACTCTTAAGTTATCGATCCCACCAAGGCTAAGGACCCAGTGCTTAGTCCTTCGTAGGTACTTAAGAATGTATTTACTACTATCTAGTGAGCTCTAATAGGATTCCCTTGATATCGACTAACCATGCTCAAAACAAAAGCCACATCAGGGTGAGTACATGTCATAGCATACATAATCAAGCCAACGGCGAAATCATATGGTACTCGACTTATTTCTGCCATTTCGACATCAGTACTCAGACTCTGAGTCTTAATCAGTTTGGTATTGCTCTGGATAGGCAATTCTCCTTTCTTGGAATTCTCCATGTTGAAACGTTTCAACACCTTGTCCAAGTAGGTACTTTGACTAACTCCTATTATATAAGCAGCCTCTCCGAGGTCCTTCATAGCGAAATACTTCCCAAGCTAGGGCTTAACCTCCTGCAAGGTTGGGATGCCGTTTTGTATGAGTAATGTCATCCATATACAATACCAAGAAGCTAACTATACTACCACTAGCTTTGGCATATACATATGACTCATCCTCGCTTCTTGAAAAACCAAACTCTTTGACTTTCTCATCGAAACAAAGATTCGATCTGCGAGACATTTGTTTTAACCCATAGATGGATTTCTCAATCTTACGCACTCTATTAGGGTACTTTGCATCTAAAAAACCCTCTGGCTGACTCATGTAAACATCCCCAGCCAACTTCCCATTAAGGAAAGCGGTTTTGACATCCATATGCCATATTTCATAATCATGAAATGTATATATGTGGCTAGCATAGCCCTTATAGACTTGATCTTCGCTACTGTTGAGAAGGCCTCGTCATAGTCAACTCAAGGAGTTTGAGTAAAGCTCTTCGCAACCAATCGTGCCTTATAAGTGTGTACTTTCCCATCCATGTCGGTCTTTTTCTTGAAGAACCATTTGCACCCGACCGTCTTACGACCTGGTACATTGTAAACGAAGTTCCAAACTTGACTGTCATACATGGACTAAATCTCGCTGTTTGTCGCCTCTTTCCACTTTTTAGACTCTTGGCCCGCCATGGCTTCCTTGTAGTTATTAGGTTCATCCAAATTTATTAGTGTACTATCACTAATAAACGTATTACCTTCATTACTAATATGGAAACCATAAAACTCAGGTGCGACGCTAACTCTACTGGAACGTCTCAGAGGCAAGGACTCGTCAATTGGTTCAACAGGAGTTTCCTCCTCGGGTTGAGTGCTTGTGTTTGAGGTTTCTTCAACACCTGAATCTTGAAGCTCTTCAAGATCAATTTTCCTCCCACTATCCTCTTGGCATATGAGTTCTCTCTCTCTCTCTCTCTCTCTCTCTCTCTCTCAGAAAACCCCTATCCTCGTAACGAAGACAACATTGTCACTCGGTCTATAGAAGAGATATCCAAAGGACTTCTGTGGGTAGCCGATGAAAATATAACTCTCACTACGAGGTTCGATTTTGTCGTGATTCTCTCATCTTACCAAAGCCTTGCAACCCCAAACGTTGATATGTGCGAATGAGGGAACCTTCCATGTCCACATCTCGTGAGGTGTTTTGGCAACCTTCTTAGTTGGGACTAGATTAAGGATATGGACACCAGTCTCTAAGGCATGCCCCTAAAATGAGATAAGTAATGAGGCTCGACTCATCATGGAACGAATCATGTCCAACAAGCTTTAATTGCGCCTCTCAGCCACACCATTCAGCTACGTTGTCCTGGCATCAATTGTGAAACAATTCCACATTCCTTAAGATAGTCGTGGAACTCGATACTAAAATACTCACCTCCTCGATTGGATCGGAGAATCTTTATCTTCCTGCCCAATTGATTCTCCACTTTTTACATAAAGTTTTTGAACTTTTCAAAAGTTTATGAGTTATGTTTGATTAAGTAGATATACCCATATCGGCTATAATCATAGGTGAAAGTCACATAGAAGCGGTTTGCATCCCTTGTGGTGGATCTAAAGGGTGCACACACATCGTTGTGTATGAGATCAAATAATCCCTCACCCCTTTCACAAGTGTCGGCGAAGGGTGATTTAGTCATCTTTCCAACTAAACAAGACTCGCACGTGTCATCAGACCTAAGGTCAAATGTTTCTGACTTATGCTTGATTAAGTAGATATACTAACATCTGCTATAATCATCGGTTAAACAAGACTCGCATATGTCATCGGACCTAAGGTCAAATGATTCTAACATTCCATCCTTTTGGAATTGGGCTATGCGTTTCTTGTTGATATGTTCAGGACGACAATGCCGCAAACATGCTTTGTCCAAACCATTGGACAAATCAATATGCAACACATTATTTCCTAAGTTATCTAAAACATTCATAGTTTTATATACCACATTACAAGGCAATGCTTCAAAATAAAAAGTACTATTATAGAAAGGGAATATGTCGACGGTTGCTGGCTTATTTGTCAAAAAAAAAAAAAAAAAAAAAAATAGAGCGCGCTATAAAGAGTTAATAGGCCAGTTGAATATTCGAGAGAGAAAAACTTGTTAATTTGAAGTGCATTTATAGAACCAATTTCAATATTAAATTAAAATCTAAAACCTTGTCTGTACAAACCATGAAAAGAAATAATGTTTTTCGCTATTTACGACGAGTAGCAACAATCATCCAAATCTAACCCTAACCCACTAGTAAGCAATAAAGAATAAACTCCAATCTTGGTGACAAGCGACGCTTTCCTATTCCCCATGATCAAGTTCATCTTCCCGTGCTCTACATCCCTATTTCTTCTTAGACCCTGCAAATCGGAACAAATGTGGGATTTATCTTCCCATCCTTGATGTCCTACAAGTATTTAGGGCAGCTTCGTTTCCAATGCCCTTTATCGTGACAGTGAAAGTACTCTGCATCCTTTGAATTTGAAAAAGGAGTAATAGAACCGCCTTTGGTCCCACTAGAAGAGGATACATCATGGGACTTTCCCTTATGGCTCTTAGAAGGAGCCTTCCTCTTCTTTCCTTTTCCTTGTCCAATTGCCAAGACAGGGGCAGCAGTGGTAGAAGTAGGTACAATAGACTTTCCTTTTAAACTACTCTCAGCAGTTCTTAATAGGCCTTGAAGCTTGCTTAGAGTGACTTCATCCTTGTTCATATGATAAGTCATTATGAACTGATCGTAACAAGGAGACAAAGAGTGTAGGAGAATCAATATCCAACTCTTCTTCGAATTTGACATTTAACTTCAGCAAAGGGTCCACAAACCTTTTCATTTTTTGCAAGTGGGTCGTGATGGACTCTCCATTCCTCATCTTTGTTGTTATCATGGAGACAATGTTTTCGTACCTTTCCTGTCGAGCACTTTGATGGTACCTTTCCATCAAGTCTTGGTGCATTACGAAAGGATAGTAGTCCTCGTAGGACTTTTGGAGTTCAGCAGTCATAGTGGCAAGCATGATACACGACATCTTTGTCACGTCCTTCTCATGCGCCTATACTCGACGATTTCCTAATGAGTAGCAGTTTCTTCATTAATCTCCTTTAGCTCTTTATCGAGGACATACTCCTTGCCCTCATAGCGAGTGATCGTGCGAATGTTATGAATCCAATCGTTAAAATTGGATCCATCGAACAACACTTCTGGCTCAAACGCTTGTGGCTCCTTTTCCCTCATGAACTTATGTGGGAGAGTGATCTTCGATGGATTCAATTTTAACGATTGGATTGGCAACATTCACATGGTCCTCGACAAAGAGCTACAGGAGATTAATGAAGAAACTGCTACTCAGGAGGAAATCACTGAGTATAGGGCGCATGAGAAGGACGCGACAAAGGTGTCGTGTATCATACTTGCCACTATGACTGCCGAACTCCAAAAGTCCTACAAGGACTACTATCCTTTTGAAATGCACCAAGACTTGATAGAAAGGTACCATCAAAGTTCTCGACAGGTAAGGTACGAAAGCATTGCCTTTATGATAACAACAAAGATGAAGGATGGAGAGTCCATCACGGGCCACTTGCAAAAAATGCAAAGGTTAGTGGCCCGCTAGTTGAAGTTAAATGTCAACTTCGACGAAGAGTTGGCTATTGACATTTTCCTACACTCTTTTCTTCCTTGTTATGATAAGTTCATAATGACTTATCATATGAACAAGTACGAAGTCACTCTAATCAAGCTTCAAGGCCTACTAAGAACTGCTGAAAGTAGTTTAAAAGGCAAGTCTATTATACCTACTCCTACCATGGTTGCCCATGTTTTAGAAATTGGACAAAGTAAAGAGAAGAAGAAGAAGGCGAAAGTCCCATGATGGATCCTCTTCTAGTGGGACCAAAGGTGGTTCTGCTGCTCCTTCTTCAAATCCAAAGGATGCAGAGTGCTTCCACTGTCACGATAAAGGTCATTGGAAACGAAGCTGCCTAAATACTTGCAGTAAATCAAGAATGGGAAGATAAACACCACATTCGCAGGTATCTACATTATTCAATCTAACAACTCATCACATGCTGTTTCTTGGGTCCTTGATACAGGATGTGGTTTTCACATTTGTTCTGATTTGCAGGGTCTAAGAAGAAGTAGGGATGTGGAGCACGGGAAGATGAAATTGATCATGGGGAATAGGAAAGCGTTGCATGTCACCAATATTGGAGTTTATTGTTTATTGCTTAGTAGTGGGTTAGGGTTAGATTTGAATGATTATTGATATTCTTCGTAAATAGCGAAAAACATTATTTCTTTTCATGGTTTGTACAGACAAGGTTTTAGATTTTAATTTAATAATGAAATTAGTTCTATAAATGCTTTCTATAATGGTACTTTTTATTTTGAAGCATTGCCTTGTAATGGAGTCTATGAAACCGTGGATGTTGTAGATAACTTAGGAAATAATGTTTTGCATATTGATTCGTCCAATGGTTTGGACAAAGCATGCTTGTGGAATTGTCGTCTTGGGTATGTCAACAAGAAACACATAGCACAACTCCAAAAGGATGGAGTGTTGGAGTCTTCTTTACTTGGAAAGATGACTAAATCACCCTCCACCGACACTTGTGAAAGGGGTGATGGATTATTGGATCTCATACACACCAATGTGTGTGGACCCTTTAGATCCACCACAAGGGATGGAAACCGCCTCTAAGAGACTTTTACCGATGATTATAGAAGATATAGGTATATCAACTTAATCGAGCATAAGTCAAATTTTTTTGAAAAGTTCAAGAGTTTAAGTAAGAAGTGGAGAATCAATTGGGTAGGAAGACAAAGATTCTCCGATCTGATCGAGGTGGTGAGAATCTTAGTATCGAGTTCCACGGCTATCTTAAGGAATGTCGAATTTTTTCACAATTGACACAGCCTAGGACACCGCAGCTGAATGGTGTAGATGAGAGGCACAATCGAATCTTGCTGGACATGTTTCGTTCCATGCTGATTCAAGCTTTGTTATATATATCTTATTTTGGGGGTATGCCTTAGAGACTTCCGCCTATATCCTTAATCTAGTCCCAACTAAAGTTGTATTTTCATCGACTACCCACAAAAGTCCTTTAGATATCTCTTCTATAGACCGAGTGACAATGTTGTCTTCGTTACGAGGATAGGGGTTTTACGAGAGAGAGAACTCATATGCCAAGAGGATAGTGGGAGGAAAATTGATCTTGAAGAGCTTCAAGATTCAAGTGTTGAAGAAACCTCAAACACTAGCACTCAACCCGAGGAGGAAACTCCTGTTGAACCGATTGACGAGTCCTTACCTCTGAGACGTTCGTAGAGTTAGCGTTGCACCTGAGTTTTATGGTTTCCATATTAGTAATGAAGGTGATACATTTATTAGTGATAGTACACTAATAAATTTGGATGAACCTAACAACTACAAGGAAGCCATGGCGTCAAGAGTCTACAAAGTGGAAAGAGGCGATAGACAACGAGATTTAGTCCATGTATGACAGTCAAGTTTGGAACTTGGTTGACAATGTACCAGGTCGTAAGACGGTCGGGTGCAAATGGTTCTTCAAGAAAAAGACCGACATGGATGGGAAAGTACACACTTATAAGGCGCGATTGGTTGCGAAGGCTTTACTCAAACTCCTGGAGTTGACTATGACGAGACATTCTCAACAGTAGCGAAGATCAAGTCTATAAGGGTTATGCTAGCCACATATACATTTCATGATTATGAAATATGGCATATGGATGTCAAAACTGCTTTCCTTAATGGGAAGTTGGCTGGGGATGTTTACATGAGTCAGCCAGAGGGTTTTTTAGATGCAAAGTACCCTAATAGAGTGCGTAAGATTGAGAAATCCATCTATGGATTAAAACAAACGTCTCGCAGATCGAATCTTTGTTTCGATGAGAAAGTCAAAGAGTTTGGTTTTTCGAGAAGCGAGGATGAGTCATGTGTATATGTCAAAGCTAGTGGGAGTATATTTAGCTTCTTGGTATTGTATATGGATGACATATTACTCATATGAAACGGTATCTCAACCTTGCAGGAGGTTAAGCCCTAGCTTGGGAAGTGTTTCGCTATGAAGGACCTCGGAGAGGCTGCTTATATTCTAGTGATAAGGACACTGAGAAATAGCAGTAAATGACTAATATGACTTATTCAAAGTACCTATTTGGACAAGGTGTTGAAATGTTTCAACATGGAGAATTCCAAGAAAGGAGAATTTCCTATCCAGAGCAATACCAAAGTGAGTAAGACTCAGAGTCTGAGTACTGATGTCGAAATGGCAGAAATGAGTCGAGTACCATATGCTTCTGCCTTTGGCTTGATTATGTACGCTATGACATGTACTCACCTTGATGTGACTTTTGTTTTGAGCATGGTTATTCGATATCAAGGGAATCCTGTTAGAGCTCATTGGATAGCGGTAAATAACATTCTTAAGTACCTACGAAGGACTAAGGACTGGGTCCTTACCCTCAGTGGGAGTGATGACTTGAGAGTGACAGGGTATAGTGATGCCAGTTTTCAGACTGACCAAGATAATTTCCGTTTTCAGTCGGGTTGGGTATTTACCCTGAATGGAGGAACAGTGACTTGGAAAAGTTCCAAGAAGTAGACCGTAGTTGATTCAATGTGTGAATCAGAGTATATAGCAGCGAGCGAAACGTCGAAAGAGGCAATATGGCTAAAGAACTTCATTAGAGACCTTGGAGTTGTACCTACCATAAAGGAGTCTATGGAGATTTTCTGTGATAACGAGGGTGCAGTTGCCTTAACCAAGGAACCGAGGGATCGTGGTAGATCCAGGCATATCAATAGAAAATATCACTTCATTAGACATCGGGTAGAAGAGGGACTCCTCGTAGTAAAGAGGGTATAGTCAGAGGAGAACCCAGCAGATCCCCTTACGAAGGGACTAAGTATGGTTAAGCATTTGCAGCATGCTAGGAGTATTGGGCTGAATGACGATATTAGTTTTAGTGATTAGATAGCTATTCAAAAACTTGGAATAAATAAAATGTAATTGATATTTGATGATTAAATAAAGGAGTTTTATTTTTTAGTAATTTTACTATCTTGTGTTAATTGTTTACTATTGTTTCACTTTTGCATGTTTTGACTTCTTGAATAATAATATTATTCAAACTATCCACAGTCGATCATACTTTGGAAGTAGGTATTGAGGCAAGACCGTCATGAATTGGCGTATAGATTGTCTAAGCATTTAGACATAGCAAAAGTTTGCAACAACGTTCATGAGTGATCCTGAAATAAGATTTAAGTATTGGATTAGACCCATGCTCACATGAATCACTTCATGGAATTTATCACAAGTGATTGTGAGACGATAATAGCGTATAGTTTTTAAACCGAGATATATGAGTTGTTGTTTACGAGTTAGTTGTGCATTGATAAGGCGTAAACGCGCCTGAATTGATGTTTTCAGTTAAGTTCTATGTCAAACTAATCTGAAATCGGGAAACAAATAGTTGGACAATGAGTATGAATCCATTCCATGTCTTTCTCCACATGATATCTTGAAAAACAGAGGAATGTATGATCCCTTAACTAAAGGACGCGTCATTGACTAGATCAGAGTTTGATAGCGGTTATTGAGAGCTACGATTGCTAATTGGATCTTGAAGTTACATTTGCAGTTATAGTTATTAGACTTATCTAAGTGGGAGACTGTTGGATTAGGTGTCTAAGACCATAACTATAATTGGGATGTACTTGACCTGATAGTAGCATGATCCTTTTGGGTTGCCTTCACACTGGTGACTAGACAAGATGTTTGTTAAGGAGAGAGGCTGATTTGTTATTAAGAATAATAAATTGAGGCATAAATACGATTTATTAATATATTATGAGAATAATATATTAATTTGGAATCATCTTATTGATTAGTATTTAATTAGAAATTAATTTGGAATTAATTTTTGGATTAAAGGAACTGATTAAAAGTACATGGGTTGTTTTGTAACTAATTGATAGTTGAGGCTTTGGGCCATTGGATCACCCTTATTAGGGATAGGTCGAAAATCCTAGAAGGATCTAGGAATTTTCGTCCAAGGCCTAAGGAAAGGAGGTCCATGGACTTGCTTAGGCCCTAAACTAAGAAATTAGGGTTTCCAACCTGAAACCCTAGCTAGCATCAAGTATAAATAGACCCCTTAGGCTCTAGATTTCGTACACCTCTTGGAGAAACCCTAGAAGTGCTGATTTTTGGAGCAAGCTACTCTCCCTCTCTCTCTCTCTCTCATATTCAACCTCTCACTCAAGTGTGTTTGTGAGTCATTAGAAGTACTATATTTGTGGTGCTTGTTTTCAAGAGCAAAGGGAATGCAAGAAACTAGTTGTTATTACTACATAGCAACAAAGGTATGCATTCTAATATTTGATTTGTAATTTTCGAAAATAGTATATGCATGCTAGGTTTTATTTTGTGTTCATATGTTGTATGTCTAATAGAGAAAACATAGATCCAAAACTAGCGCTGCATGCACACATCAGATTGTTTGTATAAAACCCATCAGTGGTATCAGAGCCTTTGGTTGATGTTTTCAATTAGATTTGATACAAAAGTATGAATTTGACAAATTAGGGTTTATGGAAAATAAACCTTAGGGCTTGGATTTTCGAAATTATGGTTTCAAAACCCTAGTTTTCAAAATTTGTTAGGGTTTCTTGAACCATTTCCTTGGCCTCATATTTTCGATTTTAGGGTTGGTTAACTGTAGTTTTTTTAAAAATACTGTCCACCCCAATATTAGATTTCAAAATTTTAGGGATTAGGATAATGTAATATTTGGTAATTGTGACAACCCGAAATTTCTTCCGTGCAAACCGTTAAAAATAAATCAATTTGGAATTTATTTATGCTCTTTTTAACATTATTTTGGATCTAATTAAATATACTAAGCTCAGTACAATTAAGTTTTGGGGTCCAAGAACGCATTTTTCTAAGTCAAATCATAGCATCCGGGCCAAACACCCATTCGAGAGTTGTTTACGGCCACAAACTCGAGTTTACGGCCGTACACCCCCACCCCACCCCTTGGCCAAAAACTCCACCCTATATATAGGGTACCTGGCTTTCATTTCACACTTTACACTCTTCAAGGACTTTCCCTCTCTACTCTCTCTCTCTCTCTACATTCATCGATTTTTCTCAAGGAATCCTCAAGAATGTAAGTGATTCTTCACCTTGATTGTGTTCCAATCACTTATCTAGTGATGAATTCATGTTTCATCTCATTTAATATCATCTTTGTCTAGATTTTCTCTCCCACCAAGAACACACACTAGTTCTTGGTGGCTAAAAACCCCATTCCAAGCGTCCTAATAGTAAGTAACTACTTCCTATGCTTGATATCTACTAGAAACCTTTGATTTTCACCTAGAAATCGACCCAAAAAGCATGAACACGGAGGGTTTACGGTCGTACACACATCATGGACCGTAAACCCTAGTATTTGGTCAAATATTGACCTTAAACACTCATTTTAGCCATGCACGGGAATTAGAACACTTCTGGAAAGCTAGAAAGGACCTTGAAACCCCGCAAATCACACCCTTCATCGAGTGTTTACGGTCGCAAACTCATGGGCCGTATACCCATTGGGCTGTAAACCATGGGCCGCAAACACTTGGGCTGAAAACCTCATTGGGCTGCAAACCCATGACCGTACACCCTTTGTTGTGACCGCAAACTCCTCTCCTTCAATCACATGTGATTCTAATACTTAGTTCCAAGTGTTTCCTAGTACCTAAGGTGGTTTCTTTCTGTAACAAATAGTGTTATGCCATCATCTAATACCTATATGTACATGTACATATATATATATATATATATATATATATATATATATATATATATATATATATGTTGAATAGGACCTGTTTTTGTCCGAGGCTTCATTTGACCCTCAACAATTCCTATAGACTTACACTCGAATCCCACGTAAAACAATGAGTTCATACCCCTACGCTTTTATGATTTTTAAACGTTTTCGGGGGGGGGGGGGGGGGGGGGGGGGAATACAAGCCAAACACAAAGTTTTCAACAAGTCAAACTTATGCAATTTATACAAATCAATGATTTTCATAAAGCCTTTAGATACTTAATCCCTTTTGTAGTATGTGGAGCATAAGGGACGTTTTCTAAATTTAATTGCATAGTTTTCCGAACATTTCACAAACATAACATTTCAGTCAAACTATAAAGGGTATAGTTTGGGGATTTCATTACCAGTCTTACAATTGCAAACTACTTACACAGTTGAATACATAAACTATGACAGATTTAGTTTATAACATACATTACTACGAGAGTACAACAACAAGTAATTATTTTAGTATAATTATTTTTACTCTACCAAACATACATCAGACTTACATACGAAAGAACAGTACACTTACATATTATTACACGCAAAGTCGTTAACTTAATTGGGAGAAACGTCCTTGGACGCTTACAACATTAACTAAGTGGAGGACTACCCTTATGAACCAGAATTTCCTGAAGGGAAAGCATGACTTTTGTGTATAGATATATACAGGACTGACTATCCCGAACCTGGCTGCTAGCTACAGTCGGACTGACAAGTTTACGGGTGACAAATGTCATAAAGGATATCGGCGTCCGTTTCACGTCGTATCAAGTTTAAGTATGGTTAAAAAACTCACCAATCGTACGACATATTTACGAAATAATATTCTCTTGAACTATTTCTTTAATAACATAAATGTGACACTTATGCCTTACTATTTCGGAACCATTAAAGCAACAAAAACACGTATACCAAGGAAAATAATGGATTTTCCCAGACAAACAGAACATACTGGTGGAAGTCAGGGTTTTCAAATGGAATACATTTCGAGTACTGGTACTAGCCAAGGTTTCGATACAAACGATACTTTATATATAATGAAAATTTAACATTTATACAAATTCAGTGACTAGTTTTCATTATAAAAACATGCTTATGAACTCATCAGCTTTATGCTGATACATTTTCAAAACCATTTGTATTCTCAGGACAATAATAGACAGGTACTCTTGCTAGCTTTTGGTGAAGACGAAGCATTTTGGAGTCTCGTCGTTTACTTTTGTTATCTACTAATGTACACAAACTATGTTTTTCAAACAGATGTAAATATTCAGATGTAATGTAATGGTTTTGTTTACTTTGATTACTATGATACAATTGTTGTGATACTACGCATGACGTCATCCACCTCCGAACGTTTCCGCCGTTCGTTTTATGGTTCGGGGTTGTGACAGTAATTATCTTATTAATTTTTTAAGTGGATAATTAAAGATTTTGAAATATCCCTTCCCAAATTTTCGAAATCTAAGGGATAAAGGTATTAGGTAAATTAATTGTTTAATTTAATGGATAATCCTTTAATATTTAATAATTTAAATTAATTGTTTAATTTTGGATAATTATTAAATCAAAGTTTTAATATTTAAGATTTTAAAATTAGAAGGTATTAATTTTTCCAAAATTTTATATTTGATTAAAACCCTAGTATTTTAAAATGTTTAAAATACACCCTTATACTATTATAATATTAAAAGCTTAATACTTATATATATATATATATATATATATATATATATATATATATATATATATATGCATAAGATGAGTCAGTCTTACCGTTAGTAGGCATCATTCACGAAACCGATCTATAAGGGGTATAAGAAAACTGCCTATAAAATGACGGTTGAATGAGTGTCCACTCTCACCCACTGCTTCCTTGATAAATATAATGATCTTATAAATTAACTAAATGTTTTCATAAATTCCCAATCTTAGTTACTTTAGGGAAAATGTGAAAATGATGCTATTCCACGAAATTGCTCTTTGCACCTTGCCAAGTCGTTAGTGGAGCATGTGTGGCTAACCGAAACACTAATTTGGGAATAACAAGGGTGGAAAATGGTAGTTCGAGAATTATCATAGATCAATGGAGCGTGTGTGGCTAACCGACATATTGATTAGGTGGTAAACGACATCGAGAGTACCACACATATTTGCATGGTTATTCACACCTTGTTTGTGATCCTCGGTATCCCAGTCACAAACTTGAAGGGTATAATCGATATTGAAACATGCCATTGAAAAGTTCAATGAATCTCAAAAGAATATAGGAATTTCAATACATTTAAAACTTAATATTCTTTTTCGTTTTTCATGGTGGAAATTGGTAAATCGTCATTTACCTACCTCAAATATTTTGCAATTGGATTACGAAATCCCTCTTCCCAATTGTGAAATATTATGTTGGGTCCTTGCCTGAATATTTCATTTGGGTTTTATATTAAGGAATTTTATCTAATCTAAACTTTGTCTCTTTTCCTTTTTAGATGTCTACTTCAAACAACACTTCTGGCTCCTTTTCCCTCATGAACTTATGTGGGAGAGTGATCTTCGATGGATCCAATTTTAACGATTGGATTCGTAACATCCGCATGGTCACTCGCTACGATGACAAGGAGTGTTTAGGAACATTATGTTGTGTTATTGTGTGTATTTGTTAGTCCATTTATGTAAACGGGCTTGGGCTTGTCCACCTGTCATTTATTCGGGTTAGAGTATTTAAGGTGCATTCATGCACCATGTTTCTTAACTTTGGAAATTATTCTTGTAACCCTAATCACGCCTCTACAGTAGCAATTCTTAATTGAGTTCTTTTGAGGCTGTGGAATATAATCATTAAGCATACTTTGAATCATTGTTCTTGTTCTAACTTATAATCTGTTTTGAATCTAATAGATCTTTCAAGGATTAATATCCTAACAATTGGTATCAAAGCAAGAGACCATGTTATCTATACACATCTCTTCTATTTATAAAGTTATTAGGGTTTTCGTTGATATTAGATCTGGTTCAGCCATCATCACATCGTTCTTGACGCTATTATGTGATTCTACTATTACCCTAAACCTGCTTCAGTTTACACGTCTGATTCTTAACAAGTTTTAAAAGTTATATCATCATGCAGCGCGACGATTCTCACATTAACTCCATAAACCTTTCAAGCAACATTGGATCGACCACTAGGATCCCAATTCTTTTCCCCAACGAATATGAAGTTTGAGTGCTTCACTTCGAAGATTACGTTCTTGGCCTAGAAGACAACAAATATCTGATATGGGAGGCCATCACTAGTGGAACATTTGTTCACACTGGAAGCAGAAGAGTCATTAAAACTCAAACCGACTACAATAAACTTCTTCATGATATTAAAAACATCCCTCAAGATGAGAAAGAAAAATTGATTAGCAATGTTAAGGCAATGAGAATCATTCGATTTGCTTTGCCGGTTGACACTTTTCGTATGGTTAGCTCATGTGACACAGCCAAAGCCATCTAGGATCGGCTTAAGGAACTTTACTCTATAGATGCAGATCTTTAGCACTCAACACAAACACTCTTGTTTTCAGAGTTTGGTGCATTTACACAGAAGGCTGAAGAGATTTTGAGTCAAACTTTTAATCATTACAATCATCTTTTAAGCAAGATGACGAAACATGGCATTGGACGTGAAGTTATTGAACAAAAGGTCATGTTCATGAATGGGCTTATATCGGAGTGGATGTCAGTGGTGTCTACACTCAAGGCGTATGAGCAGCTCAAGAATTATACTTTAGCAAAGCTTTGTTGCATCCTGAAGTCACATGAGAATGAGGTGACAAAAGAAGCGAAAGTTGTGTCTGGTATGGGATCTCTGATTCTCGTTGCGAAGGTCAAGAAAGTAGCAGAAGATGGTTAAGAATCTGACCTTTCTGATTGTGAGCTTACGAGTGAAGAGTTTGCGTTAATGGTGTCAAACCCGAAGCGATTCGCAAAGAAGAAGTTTCCTTCTAATAAGAACCGAAACTGGCAGGGAAGCTATAGCTCTGAGAAGGTGAAAGAGGAAAGTGTGAATGGCTCACAAAAGGAAGAGGAAAAGAAGGAGAAGAAGCTGACAGGTGATTCTGGCTATGATTGTAACTACTGTCATGGCAAAAATCACTTGTCCAAAGAGAATTGCGAAGATTGAATGAAAAGAAGGAAGGAGAAGACGATGAAACCTACCATCTCCGAAATCTTGAGGAGATAAAGAAGAAAAATAACTCTGACAATTCTATGCCTGCTTTAATTATGCAGGAAAAAGAAGCCGATGATGAATTTGGCAGGGTGGAAGTCTGGTCCACAGATTCAGAAGATGAGGAGGTTCGCAGGCCAACTCATGGGAGAAGTTTCATTGCGAAAAAGGAGGATTCGCACTCTGGAGGAAGATGTTTCATGGTGACAAGTGATGTGTCACATATGCGAGGATACGCCACTGATAGTGGACATGGGAGTGATTGCTGCTTTGCTGCGAAACCAGTTTTTGAGCAAATCAGCGAATGTGATCAAGTGATCAATATGGTACACTCTATTCTTGAATCACTCAATATACTTGTGTCAAGATACGAAAATGAACTAAATGATTAAAATTCACATTTTCTAGTATAGTCTCGACTACACCATAATGGACCAAACCATACGTCAATTACTTACGCCACGGTGTACTCCTAGACGACTCAGTAGAAGCGAGAAAAGTCACGGTTAGGGCGTCACATTTCACAATTAGAGATAATCAACTGTATCGAAGAGGGTATTTAAACCCATGGCTAAAGTGCATCTTTAGGACAGAAGGATAGACGCTCCCGAAGGAATGTCATTCCAGAGACACGACATCGCACGAAGGGGCTCGAGCACTCACGGGAAAAATACTCCGCCTAGGAGTATATTGGCCAGACATATACAATGAGGCAGCACCCCTAACCAAGAAATGTAAAGAATGCTAGACATTCGCTTCTTTCCAGAATCAACCGGCCATGCCTTTGACTAGCATCACCAGCCCCTGGCCCTTCCATTAGTGGGGGATTGACGTAGTGAGACCATTCCCACCAGCGCCATGGGGTGTGAAATTCTTGTTAGTTGTTGTGGATTATTTTACAAAATGGATAGAGCGGAACCATTGGCCACCGTCTCGGGAAAGCAAATGATAAAGTTCTTGATCAAAAATATCTTGGACCGCTTTGGCACATCCAAACTTCTCATAAGTGACAATGACACACAACTTGAAGGGAGCCCCTTCCGGGGGTGGTGTGAAAGAAAAAAGATCCACTGCCAGTTCATGTCCGTGGCGCACCCTCAGGCCAATGGACAAGCTGAGATATCAAACAAAACCATAGTTAATGGTTTAACGAAAACATTACTCAGATCAAAGTCTTCCTGGGTAGATGAGCTCCCGACAGTGCTATGGTCATATCGTACCACCACAAGGTCGAGCACGGGAGAAACACCATTTAGCCTTACTTGCGGGATGGAAGCAGTCCTCCCATTGGAAATAGTAGCTGGATCACTACGAACAGAGAGTTTCGAGGAAGTAGCCAATGAAGCAGGGTGACGACATGACCTAGACATGCTAGATGAAAAACGTGAGGCTGCACAGATGCGCATGCATTATACAAATCGCGTACTGAGAACTATTACAACCGCCAAGCCCGGGTCAATAACTTCAAACTTGGAGAATGGGTGTTAAGGAAAAACGAGTCCAGTCATGTTGAACCATTAGGAAAACTCAGTGTTTGTACAAAATTATAGAAGCCCATCAGAACGTCACTTATGTACTAGAAGCCCAAGACGGGTGTGCAATACCAATAACTTGGAATGTGCAGAGCCTATGCCATTTCTACTCTTAAACGAGTGTGAAAGATAAATTCATGGAGCTTTTAACCCATGGATCCTAGGTAAATGAAGATTCATGGGTATTAGGGTGTAACCCTAATCCTGCATAGTATATAAAGAGGTCCTTGGTTCTAGAATTGGCACTAGTGTGTGTGAGAAACAAGGGTGGGACGATTCTAGCAAGCATTAGATTCTCTCAAGTATTTCCAAGTTGTTTTAGGTGATTTGTGACACCACTTGAGGCATCCACACTATTGGTGCTAGGCTCTAAAACTCCAAGAAATCAACCACAAAAGAAAGGTATGTTATTCTACTTAAAGTTTTGTATTACAAGTACCCCATAACATGCTAGTTAGGTTGTAAACCTTGGAAATCAAATTTGCATGTATTTTAGAGAAAACATAGATCCAAGGTTTCTAGGGTTGCATGTACACCATAGGAGTGTTAGTATGCTCAAAACCCAACAAGACATTGGGGGTTCCTGGGGTACCTAGATGTAAGACTTTGGAGGGTTTCCACGGCATCCAAGGTAAAGACCTCGGGGGGTTACCGAGGCACTAGGGTTTAAGATCTTGGAGGGTTTCCATGGCATCCTTAGTTAAGACCATATGGGGGTTCCCATGGCACCCGGTGTAAGACCCTAAAGGGTTTCCTGGGCATCCTTATATGTGTACATGTTTAGCTCATATGTTTATTATGTATGGTTGGTTGGTGGTTAGTGAAAACCATGTGGGGGTTCCCATGGCAGTGGGCTAAGACCCTGGAGGGTTTCCAGGGCATCCTTATATGTTATATGACATGGATTATATGATTGATATGGTTTGTGTAGCTGTTATAGTTAGTATGAATTATGTAGTTATGTGGACTGTGTGGGGTATGCTCTGGGAAACTCACTAAGTTTCGTGCTTACGGTTTTGTTTATGGGTTTAGGTATCGTTGTTTTGGAAAGGAAGGGCTCAGCTTGATTGCAGCGTACACACCCGTGTTTTCCGCATTATGTGATTTTGGGATGAACTCTGATAAATGTTTTTAATTAACAATGTTTTGGAATACTTGGATTTAAAGATATCTGTGTTTTGACTATAATAAAAATGAAAATTTTACCCTCGATTTTTGGGTCGTTATAGCATGGGCCAATATCTTTCATAAATCTTACATTTTTATGAACAAGGGACCTTCATGGAGCTAAGATCTTACATCCATGGCTTCTGGAGTAAATCAAAAGCTGAACTTTAGCTCAAAAGACCCAAAAATGCATAAACACAATCCCAAAACTAGATCTAGCATAATGAACCATCAAGTAGAGAACTTTATACCTCAAATGGCTTGCCAAGATGATGATGAATCTGGATCTACAAGCCTAAGCTACCCCAAGCAACCACCAAAAGTTCTTCTTTTTCTTTCACTAAAACACCACCAAATCTCACTTTCAAGCTCAAAACTCACAAGAGGCATTTAGGTTTTCATTTTTAGAGTATAGGGTGATGGAGGTTGATCAATAAAATGTCCAAAGGTGGTTTAAGTTGTTTAAATATGGTGTAAACCTAAAAATTAGGGTTTGCCCAATCCTTGCGTACATCCAACGTATTCCCACATACGTCTAGCGTACGTGGGTGAACCCGCGACCATTTGGAGAGCTAGTACGCTAAGCGTACTCACAGAGTACGCCCCACGTACTAGTTAGGGACCAATCATGAAATTAATTAAGCGTTAATGGGCTAAAAGGAAACATACCAAATTACGATTGTTACAAAATTTACTGATTAAACCTACAGCTATATCTCTGGTTCCCTCTTAATTCGATTTCTACTTCTTGTCCCCATTCTAATTCCTTATAAAACCTACTACCATTAGTGATTGTTGTGATTTTCGACTTTGGCGATTTCTCTTTTATTTCTTTTTAAACCTATTGTGATTTCCAATTCATGTGTCTGGTTAAGTCGAGATTGATTCCTGTGAGTTGGGTGAATGATTATTGATTCGATCTCCTGTTGTGATTTCTTTATTCTAAAATAAACCACCAAGAAAGTCAAAATTTAAAAGCTTTTAAATTTCAAGTTGTATTGTTGCATGTTGGAGTTCGATTACAGTAGTTTGCTTTCTCTTATATATGGAGTTCGATTCTCCTATTTATGGAGTTTAAAGTCAAGGTATTTTTCTCTTATTCTGATTATATGATCAAGTCCGATTTCTCTTATCTAACTTCGAAAATTGTTGCTTTAGGTAAAACTTCTAACCTTCTATGGTTTACTTCAGTTATAAATTTAGGAGTAGCATATAATTGTTTTTGAAATTCCAAAGTATGAAATTTGAGGCAGAAGGATGCATATCATTATTCTTTTGTTGGTGTTAGACAAGGGTCTTCGAACAATGGAAGCATAGAACATAGTGTTGCTTGGAAGCCTTGGACAATGGAAACATAGAACATAGTGTTGCTTAGGTGATGCTACTGGAGAGCCTGAAATTAACTATGAAGTGCTTTGATTAAAATTTGAATATCTTAAAGTGTTTATGCAATTAATGGAATGAAGTCAAAATCAACAATCCTTCATTTAATTGTGATAATCGTTTATGTTAAACGGCTAATTGATATTGTATTATTAGTTTTACTAGGTTATAACCCGTGGGAACCACGATTATGGAATTAAACAAATTTTCATAGTTAAAAATCATAATTATTAATAAATTATTTTTAAAATTTGTTAAGAGAGGTATGAGATTGTCATGTAATTTTATAATAGTTGATTTAAATAATTATATGAAATCATTTTTCAAGATACATAGGATATTATTTGTGTGAATTAATGAAAAAATTGATGTCATATAATGAAATATAAAATATAAAATATAAAATTGATCATAAAATAAAACAACTACAATAAATTAAGTAAATGAAAATTTAGTATATGACAAATTATACAATCAGGTTATTATAATAATGAAAGTAAAAAAGGGTTACAAATATACATAGAACAAAAGTTGAAGGTGTTACATGCCTAAGAAAAAGGTAAATCACATGACATGTGAGAAATGAATTCAGCGGAGAGATGCTTTTGAAATGAATCGAAATAGAACGTTGAAGATCACTCACGAATACAAACTATGACTATGAAATAATAACAAATTAAAGATCGAGCGGAGTGATGTTTTTGGAAGACAACGAATATGGTATAAATCGGTGACCAAGTAGGAGGTACCGTTGAGCTCGAGAACACGAAAAATAGTGAACAATAGAGTCAAGAAGAAATATTGTGAATTATGTGTAGATGATGTTATTTTTGGGTAAGGTTAACCTGGAGTTGAGACATAATGGTTCCTGAGAACAAATTAATAAAAATTAATGATCTATAAATAGTTAACTTAAGAAATGGTCAATGTATAAAGAATAACAATAATAATAATGATAATAAGACCCTGGATATGAATAAAAAAAAATTAGGAATGCATTATTAAAAAGTTAAAAGCCGTAATATGACAAATTCATACAATCCACAACCAATATTATTGCCCAAACAAAGTCTTCACCTCCTAATCATTAACCAACAATTCGAATTAAATTCAAAAATAATTGTGTGATTACAACTTGCCCCTGTAAAGTACTCACATCCTAAATTATATCAACCACAACTATTCAGCTCAGCCACAAATTCATGCATTCAACATTGTTCAATATGTCCTAATCCTTATTATTAATCAATCTCTCAAAACAATCCATGTGATATGAAATCAAAGTATTTCTAATACTACAATACCTGAATGTAATAATAATGTAAAAGGGTGTACTACAATACCTAATTCTATATCGTTTATCATAATAATATAAGATGATCGTATTAGGACAATATATGACCAATAGCTTCTGATCAAGTGATTAACCATCAAACATATTAAAGTATATAAGAAAATTAAGTAAAATAATTTTTAGGCCAATATATATATAAAAAAAAAGTAAGAGTAGACTATAAAAAGGAAGGATATAAACAATGAAATAAATAAATTATTTACCTGTAGATCTTTTATAGGATTCAAAATGATACACTTCTTTGTAGATCCAACATCATATCATATTAATTAAAATGTACCCCCATGTTATGTTATCAAAAGACCTTACATTTTCCATGCCGGTTTATATGTTTAATCTTATTATTCTAATAGCAGGCTAAATATTATCCTAACATCAAAAGACATTTTTTATAATGATAAGTATCTAAAACTGATCAAAACAACTAATGTTGATAGAAATAAATAAAGCTAGATTGAAGAGTTTATTGCCACTTTTAGCAGAGCAAAAAGGTATTAAGGGTGACCATGAATGATTGGAAAGCTGGCGGTGACACATAAATTAAGCATGGCAGAAGTTCATACGTGGGCATATTTGGAATGTCAAACAAAGCAAAACCAAAAAAAGTAAAGGAGAGGATTCACAGGTCACATCTTTAGATTTCTAGCTGCAATTAAAGTGGGATAGGTGTATGAAGGCAAAAAAGGTAGATTTTTCTTCCATTTGATTAATGAAATAGTAGGACATAAATAATTTTCATATCTATAATCAGGCCAAAAGTAATTTAAATTTTAAACAACCTTTCTTGTCCTATAGAACACCGCCATTATGCACAAAAAACTATTTCATATAAAAAGATGGAAATATAAGTTTTATTAATGCTCTGAATTGAGTAGTTGTAATTGGCCACACACAAATTGGATAATGATGCAAACTAACTCAACAGAAACACACGAAAGAATTTTCATGAAAAAAGGTAGAAAACACATATCTTTTCACACTAACCCGCAAAGGGCTCAACTCAAAATAGGGAAACGAACAGATAGAATCAAACCTTTCATTCAAGCATTTTAACAAACACTTGGTGGACAATCATATGTAAGGATCAGATTTCTTCTCTAATAGTGAGGTTGCACAACAACTCCAAAAAGTTAAATCTCTATCATTGTTTTTCAAACTTGTTAATTTCAAACTCGTCAATTAAATATGTGGACCAAAATCAACAGAAGGTGAAAAACCAGGAAATAACTCTATCTTCAATCAAATAGAAATCGTATTAGGTCTAAGGTAAAAAGAATAAGTAATGTAAAAGATTATGAACTCATTTAAATAGGTTTAGAAATTGAAAGATACAGATGAAATCATAAAAGAATATGAACTCATCTTCTTTGAAAACCAAGAAATATCTAACTTTAAAGCATTGGTGTGTCCAACAATGCTCAAAATTGTCCGAATTTCAAAATTTTTATCTCTGCACAAGAAACTGTAGGAGGATCATTGCGTTTTTTATCATCATATTGAAGAAGAAGCCGCATCATGATTTTATGGTTAGAGGGATTAAGAAATAATTTTGGAAACCGATTACCTTCTATATTATGTTAATCAACTCAGCAATATCGTTCATCACTTGCTGATTTCTAGTTCATATAGTTAGAAAGTCTATCATCGTTAGGTTGTGTGAACATAAATTTAAATTATAATTGCTAATTTTCAAGAATGATTATATTATTATGATTGAAATTGAATGAGCGGCAAAAAAAATTAAGAAAGCCTTAGAAAATGTCATGTGTCAAAGGAAGGGTTTAGAAAAATAACATGTGGCACCTTGGAGAGGTTTTTATTAGGAAGAGGGATTTTAATGTTAAATTATAATGTAAGTTTGTATTAAGTTGGTGATAGATTACTATTTTATTATTTTTAAATTATATACAGTCGAGTTTTTGGATATCTATTTTTAATATCTGAATTCGGATATGAAGATATCCGAATTTCGAATATTTGAAATGTCAGATATCCGGTTTTGAACACCCTGAAGGAAATAAATATCTTATCTGGTCCGGGGTATCAAAATCTAATGGACAAACCATAAATGTTAACCATTGGAGAGGTCATTTAATTTTATAGGTTTAAAGTTGAGATGACAATACTTTTAAGTGATAGTATAGGTTAACCCCTAAAAATACTCTTTAAATACCAAATGTTTCAAATTGGTTATTTTGGTCTTTAATTATTATTATTGTTATTATTATTTTGGAACAGTAGGATTTAAATTTTTTTAAAAAAAATGTCAATGTTTGTTGTTGTGATTATGATGTATGATAAAATTATTAATATGAAATGTTTGCGACAAACTTATTTTAAATATGAAATCGCCAACAATATAATTAACTTGATACGGATCGACAAACTAATATTAAAAACACTCATCAACACTCTAGTCGAGGTGCTTCAACATCTTGAAGTGCTACAAGCTTGGCCTCACCACCAAGTTCTTCCGGTAACGCCTCTTTGCCAACTTCTATTACAAATCGTTTTCTTTCATCTTCATTTCTCACAATCATAATCTGTATATCGACAATCATAAGTCAAAACATCAATCTTTTTTACCCCAAAAATGGTCAAAGGTCAAATGTGAAGATACCTTGTCCAATGTTGCTTTCTCAAGGAAATGTGAAATCATCTTCCAAACGCTCACGAAAAACCGTGGCATATTTAATATATATAACCTTGCCAATCGTTCTGGGTAGTATGCCTATTCAAAATGAAGCAAAAATAAGTTGACACTTGTGTTTTATGCAATTTTCCCTATAAAAAAACAAAAACTAGAATGCTATTTACCATTTTGGATGGAAATTTACCTGTAAAAACTGAAATCCAGATATTAACCCATGTGCGTCAACGTTCTTGAAAGTTAGTTGCTGCATATCAATGATTGCAACTATCTTCTCGTTTCCAGTTTCTTGGCCTCTTATTCCACTTCAATTCACAATATATTTATAACAATGTTTGATTATTACTTGTCTAAAATGCAATTCAATTTGAAGAAAATATCGATGAATAATTATAATATTACATACCTTGCAATTCCTTTGTCAAGTAGATGTACGACGAATTCTGTGTTTCACAAGAATACAATTACATTTAGAAGAATATATATATATATATATATATATATATATATATATATATATATATATATATATATATATATATATATATATATATATATATATATATATATATATATATATATATTTCTAAATTTGGATGAATGGAATACTAATAGTAATAAAAAACCTAATGAAAGTGAACAATAGGAATTACTCTTGAATTCGTGTTTATCTTTAGCAGGATAATGCTTGCTAGCGTGAAGTATCATAATAGGATGTCCATCTTTGGAAAGCCCTTGAAGAAATATTTTTCTTGATTCCAATTGTTGAAGAACTTCAGAATCAGGGATAAACCCTAGTGGGACAAAAGAAGTCCTCCATTTTTGCCATGAAACAAACATCTTTGCTGCTTTATTAGGATCCATTGATCTTGCTATTAAGAACCTCTCTAGTGTTGGATCTCCGTAATTCTACATATAATAATAATAAAAAGACTTGATCATTGATTAAAGAAACATAAATCATTTTGTTCATGTTCAAAATAACTACAACATTGGTAGTTTCAAATTTTCAATAATAATAAAACATATAGAATCTTACAAATCAAATTAAACCATGTTTGTTCATTATTGACATAGTAATTATGATTTGTGTAACTAGTGATACCACTTTGTGTAACCATGTTCAAAATAAATACAACATATATCTGCTCAAGATAATTATTTTATATAAAAACGAAAGATATGTTTGTATAATGTCAATCATGTACACTTCATATTATAATATAGCTATGTCCCACCTTGTAAAAAAATATATAAATCTCCATGAACATTGTAATCCTTTTTGGTCGGCTTACTAGCATTCGCATCAATAACCCATACTTCAAAATCAATATGTTTATATATTCATGATGGGTGTTTTATAAATGCGTTTTTTTTAACAAATTAATTTGTTATTGTTATTATATTATTATCATCTTTCTATATTATTTTATTATTACTATATCATAACTTTTAGCATTAATATGGATGATAATATTATTATTTAAAGTACATATTTATCTATTTAGTTTACGGAGATCTTTTAAATTATGAACTATACATTTTACATACATTTTTATTACTATGAAACATTTCGTTTTTTCTAAATTTATCAATAACTAATCATAATATTATACTTCTTATTTAAATAGATGATACTATAAACTTTTATAAGAGTTTAATTATAATATTGATATGTTAAAAATTATAATGATTCAATATTTAAATTACCATGTTTTTCATTTAAAAATCTACATTTATTCACCCACATATAAACATACTATATTTTTATTAAATATAAAATCTTAATTTTTTATATAGGTATATTATTCGCCTCTTAAATTTTTTTGTTAAACTATCTTATTACAAAATTGCAAGCAATTAAAGTATTAATGGAAAAAAATTAATACACATAATATCTGACATATTTATCCAAAATCATCCATTAGTTCTTAGTTTATTTTGTGTTTATAATCATGATAGACTATTTTTAAAAAATTAAATATAATAATCAGGAGATTTAAAACTCATATGAATGTCTCACTATCATAATAATGTTTGGTTAAAATATTATTTGTTTATTCTACATAGAGGTGGCAATATAGGTAAATAAGGTTAATTGAGGGGAAAATAATTTGTTTTAACTAATTTTTTTTTGTATACATTTTATAATTGAACATGTTCACATATTGTTATTATTACATGTTATTGTAGGTGGCAATGGTAATCTCTGAATGGTCAAATGTATATAAAAAAAAAATATCAAAATATGATCAAATTTTTTTTTTCTTATAAATTTCTTAAAAAATTTTATAATTTCTCACACTTTATAATATTTTTGTCTTATCGGTTTTTCTAATACAATGTTTTAAACTTTGCTTAAATTTTTTAAACTTTTTTTTAGACTTTCATATAATTTTAATACAAGTGCTTTTAAACCAAATATTTTATAAATGTTTTAAAATTTTTTACAAGTTTTTAACTTTTTTTTTTTATATATTTTCATACAATTTTTTTATAACTTTCATACAATTATTCATAAACTTTCTTTTATAACATTTTTAAAGTGTTTTATAAATTTTGAATGACAATTTAATACTTTTTTATAACATTTCAAAATACTTTTATTAGATACTAGTTTAAAACGTTGTATTAAAAAATTAAAAGTTTACAAACTTCTAATTAAAAAGTATTAAAAAATTGTAATAATTTTAAAACATCTATATTATATAGATTTCTTTTGTTTTTTTATTTGCTATGTAATATTTTCTTTTTATGTTTCCTAGAAGACCCTCCATACTTATTGTTACATATTTAATTTTATTGTTAGATATTATTTACTTTAAAAATATTATATATTCTTAAAAAACAAAAGAAAAAAAAACTATATAAAATATTTCACAAAACAAAAACATATTTATTAATTAAAAAGAATTTTAGAATTGATAATTGTTTAATTAATATTTAGAATATTATGGATACTTTAAATATGTTGACGTATTACCATTTTCACCTGTTATAACCGATGACAATGATAATATATGAACACATATAACACGTTAATTGGTCATATATATATATATATATATATATATATATATATATATATATATATATATATATATATATATATATATATATATATATATATATATATATATATATATATATATACCGTAATAAATAATTTTCCCCTAATGGAGCAACATTCTAGGTAGACGTTTAGAAACATGTCGATCCAATGGCTATAATCGTATATATAGAATGTTCTATACGAATGTTAACAAAGAATTGTAAAATAAAAAATATATATTATTTTTTAGGAATTATATCATTAAAGTTATTTCAATACTGATTTTTAACTTTATTTGTCAATAACTTAAAGATCTAAACTCCAGTCAATATATTGTCGCTTTGTTAGAGCTCGATGACATCCAAAATCAATATAATTAACCACTTTGATCATCAGTTGAAAATTTAATCATGACATTGAACTATAATTAAAAAACAAAATCAGAATCAAAAAGGAATTCAATTGCAACAGATAAGGCCCCTGAGTTTTCACTTTTCAGTTTCGCAAACCAAAATCTCCATTTTTCATGGAACGAAGAAGAGTAATCAAGTAATCATACACTAGCAAGTTCGAATTGGTTACCTCTGTGGAGGATCCGAGCTCCTGAACTATTTTCTTCATTTGAGCGAGTTTGACTTCTTGATCTTTGGCCATTTTAGCTTGAAAAAGAAAGAGGAACGGAAGAAACAGTGCTTCTATATATAGATAAGAGAAATGGTGAATGTGAAGGTCATTTCTACTCTGATGTTATGTTAGGCACAATTGTATGGATGCTGATTTTTACAATATATGTTGTTCAAACGAAAATCTAAAAAGAAAAAGAAAAAAAGGCAAAATAAAAAATCGAGCGACCCTTGAGTAGTTGAGTGGACTAAATGCTAATAATTGAATGGGGAAATTGTCACAAACTTTTAACTTTAATATTCTTTTAGTAATTATAAGCAGAAGTTCCCTTATTATAGAAAAAAACATTGTAAGAAATAATATGTAACTTTTTTTTTTTTTTTTTTTTTTTTTTTTTTTTTTTTTTTTTTGGAAAGGGAACTTCCCTAACGAGGGTTTCCGGGCCAGCTTTCGCGCACCGACTAATCCCCCGCTGCAAACATAAAGTTTTGCTTTATGCCCTGGAGTCACTGCAGGCGAACCTCCATGGCCACAAGGGCTTAGTGGTGCCAGGATTTGAACATGGGTCAATAGGTTATCCACCATATCTTCCACATGCCTTACCAAGTCACCACAACCCAAGTGGTTAAATAATATGTAACTTAATTCTTTTAGCAACATAGATTATGAGGATGATGTGATCCTCCAAAAACAAGTTCTCAACCATAACTCCAATCTTGATATTCGTATCTCCTGAAAAAGAAAGACACTTAAGGGCGTGTTTGGATAGGAAAAAAAAAAGTGTGTATTGCTTATTGCTTATTCTCACCACAATAAGTTAAGTTTAAGTGTTTGGATAAAATCCTTAAAAATCAGCTTATTATGTTAGGAATAAGATAAATAAATTAATTTTAATAAGCATCTCTCCCCTTACTTATTGCTTATTACTTATTCCCACCACAAATAAAATAATAAGCTAATCTAAACACCCCCTTAACCGTATTTTGAGTTGGAGACCGAGGATACCGATTGTCAAATTAGTTTTGTGGGAGAATTTAAGGTTCATATGTTATGACTATTGGATGAGATATTTCTCATAATTGAGATAATTGCATTAACAATGATTAAATACTATATACAAGGGCCACATTGACTTAGAACTAATGGGCTAAATACATACAAATGTTATTTATACATAATATACACTAATCCGCCCCCTCAGTTTCAGCGGGAGATCTGGAGCAGACACTCAAACTGGTCCGACAATCTATGAATAGAGATGATGGAAGTCATTTGGTGTAGATGTATGCATACTAAAGAGTGGAAGGGACATGAAGCACTCTAACTTGACCAGTTGCAACCTTGTCACACACAAAATGGATATCCATCTTTATGTGTTGGTGTTAAACATGATTGGTAGACATATAAACAACACTGATATTATCACAATAAACAATGGTTGTCTTTATTAAAGGAGTGTGAAGCTCACCAAGAAGGTTTCTTAACCAACATGTTTCAGCTACGATATTGGCCACACCATAGTATTTGGCTTCCATACTGGAACATGAGACAGTTGGTTGGCGTTTAGAAGACCATGATAAAAGATTATCACCCAAAAAGACACAGTAGCCGTTGGTGGATCAACGTGTGTATGGGCACCCCCCCCCCCACCTAAAAAAATCAACATCAGAGTAGGCTATGAGACTTGTGGAGAGGGAATGGTGAAGTTGAAGGTCGTAGTCCAATGTACCGCGAAAATAGTGTAAGATGCGATTTAAACCATGGAAATGAGGTTCGCGAGGGTCGTGCATAAACATTCAAATTTGTTGTACGGCATACGAGAGATATGGGCGTGTGAATGTGAGATATTGGAGACCTCCTGCAAGGTTGTGACATCCCCATTTTTATGGCCAAAAAGACCAAATTTATGCTTATTAAACCAGATTATTCTTTTTAAAAAAAATATTATGCGGAATTTTTCCCCAAAACATGATAATAATATTATCAAAACATTTTCGAAGAAATGTGTTTTATTTATAAAACTCGGGATGTCATCGTCAATACAAAATCGTAAGCATAAACGGATACCTTACATTAATTTACACTAATGATCTACATCTCATTTAATCTCTCAGTGTAATGTATCTTCGCATCAATATCCTATGATACAAATTAAATAAGTGGGTCAGGTTGGAAAACCTGGTGAGTACATAGGGTTTTCAACTCACAATAATATAGTTAATGTGTTTAATCATCAAACAAACAATTAACCCAATTACCCATCCCCTTTTTATTATTTATTATTCCCTAAATGATTATCCTAAGGGTCATCACCTATATCATGTTTACCTATCATCGCCTACATCGCATATCCTTATATGTTTATTGCTAAGGACTTTTCCTAAGGATCATCGCCTACATCATATAGATAGTACTATTCCGAGGATTACTCCCCCAGTACGTGTCTAGTATGAGTTAGAGTATCATTGCATGAATATGCAGTTACTACATCACCTGAACTCGTAATTCATCACGTACATGTTATGAGCCTGTCGGTGTTTCCACATGACTTGTTTAGATTAGTCAGTGGTCACTATCTATATTCTGGTATATGACTATATCGCAACATCACAAGTCATGGTTAAGGTAAGTCCTAGTCATCTCCTATTTATTATCACATATCTAACATCACATATCTATCATGTCCTATCTACCATCACCTATTGCTACCCAATACATATTTATAAGTGTATAATACTTATATGATTAAAGCAGTTAAATATCATCTCATAATATCATATTTAATACATAATATTCTCAGCATATATAATAAGCACATAAGCATGTAACTCTTTAGATACTTTATATCTATGTGTAAGATGAAAATAACTATGCACTCACTTGATAATAATAGATGACTCGAGGTTAGGGCAGCGCTTCGCCGTAACACTTTTCCAAAAGGCCTAGATGTACATAATGTTAAGTCTTATTCTAGTTTCATGATTCTTGCGACTATAATAATTATAGTCTAGATTTTGCAATAATCCCATTGTCAACTGGTCTATAGCTGATAAAGGATAACCATGTAGGATCATATCGGAGGTAGGGTCCGTTTGGTATATAGAGTATACTGTTTGGAAATCTCACTTTAAACACCTCACTAAATCCAGCCTAGAGATCATTCCCTTAAGTAGATCGATTAGTATAATGACTTGGAATTACTAATATATCTTATTTATAGGTTCATAATAATGACTATGACTATACATATAAACATTGAAAGAATAAGAGTGTAACTTAACTTACAAAGATTTCTTGGACAAAATTATGGAAATTGCACTAGCAAAGCTTTTACTCGCTAGCTACAACTACTTCAATGATCGCAGGGCTTCGCCGAAGACTAAAACTAAGGGAGAATAGGGCTAAGGTAGAGCAAAAGTTGATAAAATGACTTGTAGGGGTGTGAGGAGTGAGTGAGGCTTGGTCTTCTATTTAAAGCCGATTTTGGGGTGCACGTCATGCATTGTAAGTCTACGTCTCCCCAGCCACTTTGTGACACGTGACAGGTTCTCTCCGTGGTCTGCGTTTTCACCTTCTAGAAGCGTGCGCCACGCAACCGACACACACTGCATGGGGAAAAATCGCTGATTTTGTAAGTTTCATACCTTCTTCATACGAACTCATTTTTCGACGTTCTTTTTTTTCACACATAGCTCTCAACGAGTACTACAACTTTCCTTTAGGCTCCATAGGACAATTTTGAATTTATTTTTAGTCATTGTTCTTATAATGTTTAATGATTTTGCAAAAATCATAACTCTCTCGTACATACTTCGATTTTGATGTTTCTTTTACCAAAATTCTTATCTTAAAGAGTAGTATGACTTTCATTTTGGTGACCTTACCCAAATGTCAACTATTATCTTCGTACCTTTTGACGTTATACATTCCTTGAGCGTGACTGACTTTTATATATCTTGAAAAAAAATCATATTTAATTCATATAGAGTCGGATTTGTACGAAATTTATATTTTTGGATTGGGACGACCTGTACTCTCTCTCTCTCTCTCTCTATTTGTGTGTGTGTGTGTGTATATATATATATATATATATATATATATATATATATATATATTACGAACAATTCAGTTGATTTTCCTGTTTTTCCTTAATACGAAACTTATATTATATAGTCTGCAGCGTGCAAGACTATAGATTATTTTAATTAAGGATTTGATTTTATTAATTATTACTTATTATGTGTAGCCTGAATTTGCAGGTGTTACAATGATTTCTGTAACGCCCGTAGATCCGGGCTAGTCAATTTAGAGACGATAAGCGTCAAAAATGACTTTTTGATATAAGATTATTTAGGATGAATAATCTTAACTAAGTTATAGTATATGTTAGAAGGATTCCGTACATATAAAGAACACTGAAATCCGAGTTATAACGAAGAAGTTATGACTTGTTGAAGTTTCGCGACAGAACCGACACGACATTGAATGACGTAAAAAGTGAATTTACTATAGAGCGATATTTAGCCTTAGTAATGTAAATGAAAGTCGTAGAATACGCTAAACTGAGAGCGTGCATAAAAAAATTCCCAAATCTGACTTCGTATGAGGAAGTTATGATTTTTCTAAGTTTCGACTTAGCGGTATGCAGCCCGAATACTCGATTTGAGATCGAGTAGTTTTTAGCCGAAACAATCTAAACGAGAATTGAAGATCTTATTGATAGTAATGCAACGGTAAAAAAAGATAGACAAAAATGGACGTCAGATGAAGAAGTTGTGAATTTATAACGGAGTTATCTGTCCCGGCCTACTAAAATAATATAATAAAAATAAAGTCAAAATTAGCCGATAGAGTCTAAACGAAAGTTGTAGAGCGTTGTCTCACCTACGCGTGGATATAAAGAACGTTGAAAACGGAGTTCGTATAAGGAAGATATGAATTTTTGAAGTTTATTAAATAATTAATATATTAAATTTAATTATAAAATCCGATATTATGCAAATGGGGGAGTCACCGGGCTTATCCCGGTTACGCCCAGCGTAAATCATGAATCCAGTCCCTATAAAAGGAAGTCGAGGCTGCCGAGTTCTTTGCTCCTTTTCTCTTCTTTCTCTCTCGTTTTTGCATTGTTTTTCGTGCAAGAAATATCCCAAAGCCCCGATATCAATCCCGAGACTCGAAGCAAATCCTGAACCCCGAAGATCCCGAGAATTGCGATTCCCGAGCCGAAGTTCTGCCTACGAGAAGCCAATTTTTGTGAAGATCTTCCAGATCTACTGAAGAATACTACTTCTACAAGCCGTAGTGTTGTTCGATCATCTTCTGATCAAGTGAGCATGTAGTCACTTTCTTCTAACACATAAATATTAAGTATTTGCTATGAAATACATGCTATGTGTATAATACAAAGTTGCTTATATGTGTGAGTGTATACTCACTTTCATAAACACGATTTTAATACAAGTATCGTTTGAATGTATTAAGTATATGTTTTGGATGAGTGTGTAGTCACTTTCTTCTAACACATAAATATGAAGTATTTGCTATGAAATACGTGCTATGTGTTTATATATTGTTGATTATTTGAGATGGGTGTGGAATGGATGTTTTATATAGGTTTTAAATGAGTTAAACTATATATGTATTTTATATCTACAAATATGTTGGATAGAACATGGGTAGACGAAATAGTTGGTGTGTGATGAAGGATGAGTTTGAGGATAAGACGAAAGATAAACCTCGGTGGCTATGGATTTAGTATTGTAAAGATAAACCTAGGTAGCTATGGATTTAGTACTGTATAGATAAACCTTGGTAGCTATGGATTTAGTACCGTATAGACGTACATTGGTAGCTATGGATTTAGTATTGTTAGATAAATGTTGGTAGCTATGGATTTAGTACCTACACCGGTAGCTATGGATTTAGTACCCGATGAATGAACCATAGTAGCTATGGAATTAGTGCTTTATGAAGAAACCTTGGCAGCTATTGTTTTAGTGCCTAATAAAGAATCCTGGCAGCTATTGTCTTAGTGCCTAATACGGAGTGAACGAATAGATGACTCTTAGGGTAGACCCTTAAGAGTAAGGAAGATAATGGGAATGGGTAATTGGGTTGATTGTTTGATAATTAAATATAATAATTATATTATTCTGGGTTGAAAACCCTATATGCTCACCAGGCTCCCAAGCCTGACCCACTCAGTTTTCTTTGCATTACAGTAATGGCACGAGAGTATAAGTCAGATGACTTGACGAGAGATTTTGGATTATAGACCAGTAGTTATAAATAACTGTTGTAAGGTTAGTATTGTATTGTTTATGCTTTTGGGCTGTATCGGAACATGACATCCCGAGATTTTATTATTTAATGAAAATACATTCTCTTTGAGAAATATTTTGATAAATATTATCATATTTTGTTTTGGGAACAAATTCTGCAACTCTTTTAATCAAAGGATTACTCTAATTTTATAAAACAAAGCATAAACAAATCGGTCTTTTCTGGCCGTGAAATTAGGGATGTCACAATCTCCCACTTAGCATGATTACGTCCCAGGATCATTAACAAAATGGGGCTTCTATAATGACTCTGCACATTACATTTCCATCTTAGGTAATAACCACAACGCTTATGTAATTTCTAGTGAGTTTCCAACTCTTAAACTTATTGACTGTTGACGGTGCTAAACTCTTGCATTTTCTCCTCCTTCTAAATTCGATCTTCATTGGAGACTATTGCTAGACTTAACCTAAATTTAAGGTCCTTACTTCGACTACCGTAGCATACCGATGAGTCATGTTCTAATGACCTCTCGTCGTATGATGCAACGTTTAGACTCAGGTCTCTTTAACTCAGACACTAGTATGAAAGATACATTCCTTCATGTTCTAATGTGATATAATCACATTCTATCATGTAGTACTTCAAGCTATATGTTCCTTAATCTTAACAATGAACGCTATACATCTATTGATTGCTTCGATTATCTTTTCCTTTAATCTAAAGTTGGATGCTACGTCGAACTTACTTCGTAGATTAGTCGGACTCGATTTGCTTTGACTACTAGCGGCGGAATATAATCATCATTGAAACAAAGGTAATGATGGAAATGAACAAAATAGCTCAACTACTAGTATCTTAGTAACCTTATGACTTTCCTTGATGCAAGTGCGAGTCCTGTGCTTCCAGTAGTATAGGCGTCTACTACCTTTCACAACTACTCATACTCGTCCCAAGTATTGTCTTGCAATCCTCTAAGTTCTATCCCTAAAGTCATCAAACAAGTTAACACATATTAATGTGTCCAAATTAGCACATGTACTAACAAACTCTTCTATGGTTTCTTCCTTGCATATCTTCAACCATGATTCTTCTTCTACTTGGTTGACGGTGGAAATGTCAGACGATGGGACAACTTCAGGAGTTACACCAAAAATTCTACCACTGTTATCTTTCTATAGGTATCATTTACTATCGTAATCCTTCTCATTTTCTCAGTTCGATACGAATTCTTATCATGACGTTCTGTACACCAAAGCAAGCGTTCGGTGTACCGAGATGAGAGTTTAGATAGAGAAGGTTTAGACGCGTTAAACATTTAGAAACATGAACATATAAAATTTCAACAGACCTTAAATCTAATTAAGAAATAGCAATTTAGGCAACCTAAAGCCTGCTACAGATCATTTAGCACATAAAATCAAATTAGGCATCTTATTCTAAAGTAAGCTAGTGCTTGTGTTAATTCAGGTGTACTACCTAAAATAATATAGACACACACCTCATGATCACTGCTTCGCATTCTAAGTTTAAGTCTAGAAATTCCTTAAAATTCATAGATCGCTTAACCCAATGCTCTGATACTAACTATGACATTCCCATTTTTACGGTCAGAAAAGACTGATTTTTAATGCTTATTAAATAAGAGTATTCTTTTTAACAGATTTATCATGTGGAATTTGTCCCAAAAGCATGATAATAATATTATCAAAATATTTTTGAAGAAATGTGTTTTATTTATAAGACTTGGGATGTCATCGTCAATACAGAAACGTAAGCATAAACAAAGACCTTACATTAATTTACACAAATGATCTACATCTCATTTAATCTCTCAGTATAATGTATCTTCGCATCGATACCTGTGATACAAATTAACTGAGTGGGTCAGGTTGGGAAACCTAGTGAGTACATAAGGTTTTCAACCCACAATAATATAGTTAACGTGTTTAATATTAAACAAAAAATTAACCCAATTACCCATCCTCGTTTTCTTATTTATTATTCCCTAAATGGTTATCCTAAGGGTCATTACATGTATCGTGTTTACCTATCATTGCCTACATCACATTTCCTTATATGTTTATTGCTAAAGACTTTTCCTAAGGATCATCACCTACATCACATAGACAGTACTATTTCAGGGATTACCCCCCAAATACGTGTCTAGTATGGGTTAGAGTATCATTGCATGAATACATAGTTACTACATTTCTTAAACTCGTAATTCATCACGTACATGTTGTTAGCATGCATGTGTTTCCACATGACCTGTTTAGATTAGTCAGTGGTCGACTTCTATACTCTGATAGATGACTACAACGTAACATCGTAAGTCAAGGTCAGAGCATCTCCTAGTCATATCCTATTTATCATCACCTATTTATCATTTCCTATCTACCTTCACCCACTACTACCCAATACATATTTATAAATCTATAATACTTATATGATTAAATCAATTCAATGTCATCTCATAATATCATATTTAACACATATATTCTCAGCACAAATAATAAGCACATAAGCATGTAATTATCTGGATACTTCATGTCTATGTGTATGATGAAAGTAACAATGCACTCACTTGATAACAGTATATGACTCGAGGTTAGGCAACACTTCGCCTTAACCCTTTTCCAAAAGACCTAGATGTACATAATGCTATGTCTTAGTCTAGTTTCATGCTCCTTGCGACTATAATAATTATAGTCTAAATATTGCAATAATCACATTGTCTACTGATCTATAGTTGATAAGGGATAACCAGGTAGGATCATATCGGAGGTAGGGTCCATTTGGTATACATTGTATACTGTTTGGAAATCAAACTTTAAACACCTTACTAAATCCAGCCTAGACATCATCTCCGTAAGTAGATTAATCAATTTACTTACAGAGATTTTTTGGACAAAAGTCCAGAAATTGCACTAGTAGAGCTACTACTCGATAGCTACTACTACTTCAGGGGTCGCAGGGCTTCGCCAAAGACTAAAACGAAGGGAGAATAGGGCTAAGGCAGAGCAAAAGTCGAGAGAATGACTTGTAAGGGTGCGATGAGGGAATGAGGCATGGTATCCTATTTATAGCCGATTTTGGGGTGTGCGACGTTCAAAAGGGGTGCACGTCACACATTTTAAAGCTACATCTCCCCATCCAATTTTTTCCACGTGTCAGGTTCTCCATGGTCCATGTTTTCACCTTCAAGAAGAGTGCATCGCGCACACGACATGCACCTAGCACGCACTGCGCAAGGTGCAAATCGCAAATTTTGTAAATTCCACAACCTCTAAATACGCACTCTATTTACGACGTTATTTTTTTACACGCGTAGCTATCAATGACTACTACAACTTTCCTTTAGGCTCCATATGCTAATTTTGACTTTATTTTTATCCCTTATTTTTATATGATTTAATGATTTTGCAAAAATCATAACTCTCTCATATGAACTCTAACTTTGGTGTTCCTTTTACCAAAATTTATATCTTAAACAATACCACGAATTTCATTTTGATGGCTTTACCGAAAAGTCAACCATTCTCTTCGTACCTTTTGACGTCACACATTCCTTGTGTGCGGCTGACTTTTATATATCTTTAAAAAAAATCATATTTAATTCATACGGAGTCGGATTTCTACGAAATTTATATTTTCGGGATCGGGAAGACATGTACTTTTGTACTTTCTATGTAACAACCCGATATTTCAACTCTTTGTAATGACCTAAAAGGTCAAGTATTGTAACCACTTTTGAGTTAATAAAACTAACTTTGATAATAAATTGTCCAAAAAGTTCCTATTTAAATTCTTCTATGTTTAAATGTCATCAAACCATGATCGTACGTAAAAAGAACGCCCAAATCCGACTTCGTATATTGAAGTTATGATTTTTCCAAGTTCGGCTTAGCAACAGACAACTAAAAACTCGAATCAGAGATCGAGTGACTTTTGGCCGGAATGACCTAAACGAGAATCGAAGGTCTCAACAATGGTATTTCAACGGTAAAAAGTCTGGCAAAAACCGACGTCAGATAAAGAAGTTATGAATTTTTAAAGAAATTCCTTAATCACGTCATTTTAATAAATAAATAAAAATAAATTACTTTGGAATTTGCCGCCGGAGTCTAAACGAAAGTTGTAGATCGTAGTCTCACCTACGCGTGGATATAAAGACCATCGAAAACGGAGATCGTATGAAGAAGATATGATTTTTTGAAGTTTATTAAATAAATTATATATAAATTTAATTCAAAACCCGGTAATATTCGAAGGAGGAGTCAGCATCCTCATCCGAGTTACGCGCTGCGTAACCCCATACGCCCCGCGTACCCGAAGGCCGCGGTCTCGGTCCGTCCACGTCGCCCCTATGCGAAGCTACCGACCCGACCCGTCCGACCCGCTGTCCCATCCGACCCGCCGCCCCATCCGATCCGTCCCACCCGAAGCCGAGGCAGTCGAGGACTCGCTCATGCGTGACGTACGCGTACGCGCTGCGTACGAGCGTACGCCCCGCGTACCGAGGCGGTTCAGCCTCCCTATAAATAGAATGCGAGGGCTTCCGAAAAACTTGCTCATTTCTTCTCATTTCCCTTGCGTTTTGCCTCGTTTTCCGTGCCCGCTCTACCCCGAAGCTCTGGACTTTTTGCTCAAGTCCCGAGGGTCGATTCTACTCCCGAGATTCCCAAGAATTCCGAGGAAAATCCGTTTCCCGAGACGAAACTCTGCCCGGTTTTCCATCTCGCTATCTTCAAACTTTCAAGTGAGTTCATACCCCTTAATCAACCTTTTTAAATATTCTAAATGCTTTTATATGCTCTCAAGGGGGGGAATACAAGTAAACACACGAGTATTATCGTGTGTTACATAAACAATTATTTTATGTGCTTTTATATATTCAAATCGCATGTGATTTATAAACTATATAGGGAACTTTTATATATACAAAATATGTTATATTCCATCTTTTGAAATATAAATTGTTATAATGCATGTATCAACTAAACTTTTCTTAGATTATATGTATACTTGTCTATTTTAGTCATTACAAAATCTACGCTTTCATAACAAATGATTCCTTTTCTAGGTATTTCCAAACAAACGAGTCACACTTTTAGAAAACTATAATAGGTATAGTTTTACGAACAAATCTCTAACTCCTTCGTACTAGAAACATGAATTTCAAGAAGTCTCTTTCGTACACAAGAACAAATGAAACATTTTAACAAGTAGATCTGTTTTTATACCACGGTTTTGTGAGACACTAACTTCACGTACGTTTGAGTACACATTTCAAGTCCTGTATTATATACCAGAATCCCTTGGAGGGGGAGCGTGGTGTTTGTGTATAGATCTATACGGGCTTGACAACCTGTGCCCTGACTGTTAGCTACAGTCCACCGTTTGGGGTGACAAACGTCATAACATTCCAACGCCTGAAGAACGTTGTGTATAGGCATTCCAAGTCAATAGTATGGTTATAAAACTCACATGGGGTATTAAAAATGCATTGATTTACAAGGTTTTCAAACACATTGGTTGTTTTACACTTACATACATTTTAGAAACAAACATTGGTCTTGGGTGAAGGCTACTTTTATACTAGTAGAAAATATAGGATTTTCTAAACACAAACAAACAAAGACAAAACATTTCATTTTATACAAACATTGTCACTTAAATACTTATGAAACTCACCAGCTTAAATGCTGATCTACTCTTTCAAAATTACTTGTATGTCCCAAGGATTCAGTAAATTTAGGTACTAATATGCTTTTGAAGAAGGGATGCTGCGGCGCCAGTTTAAGCTCATATTTTTGACATCATATTGTAATTGGTTTTGAACATGTAACTTTTGACAAATGTAAACTTTCAATTATATATATGATGGTTGTATTGCTTTCTTTACTATGTATTCATTTGTTACGTTACCACATGAAGTCATCCGCCCCCGAACGTTTCCGCCGTTCAGGTTTGGGGGTGCGACATTCTAAATATTATATATATATATATATATATATATATATATATATATATATATATATATATATATATATATATATATATATATATATATACAGTGTTGTAAAACTCGCCGAGTTGGCCGATTACTCCTCCGAGTACTCGCTACTCCCCCCCCCCTTGCCGAGGCGAGTTACATAATCCCGACTACTCCCCGATCGGCCCCTTGCGAACTGAGTAGTGTTGTGAAATTCGGTCAACTCGGTGATTAATATGTATAATATACTTAATGATTTATTATTTAACACACACACTACATGTGATTATTACTACATATATATCTTAAATTTTCAGTAATTATTCACGAAGTGAGACCATTATGTGTTTATCATTTTTTGTGTTTTCACATGTATCCGATTTTGTTATATATATCAATCAACTTATGATTTTATCTTATGATTTTGACATATATAATTTCCCTAAAAGTATTTCAACACAAATTTCCAAATCCGAGTACTCCCTGAGTTCTCGCTACTCGGTAGTCGGCCGAACAGGTACCGAGTAACGAGTTCTACAACCTTATATATATATATATATATATATATATATATATATATATATATATATATATATATATATATATATATATATATATATATATATGTGTGTGTGTGTGTGTTTTGGTGCACTTATTTTAATGACTTACGGATGATTCGGCTGATTTTCCTATTTTTCCTTAATATGAAAGTTATATTATATGGTATTTAGTGCGCACGACTATATATTATCTTAATTAAGAATGTAGTTTTAATAATTATTACTTATTATGTGTAGCTTGAATTTGCAGGCGTTACAAAGGTTGTGGTAAAGAGTTAGATCAGTGACATGATCGCCTGTGAAGTCCAATTTGGACTATGTGTCATCTAGGGTGTGACATGGGTTGCAATGTAACATGTTAGCGCATTCCATGATTTACAACCCATATTTTCGTTGGGATAAGAATATGCCCTTAGCATCCCGAGTCGCAACAATGCCCAAAAATTAGGATAAATCACCAATATCCTTCTTGGAAAATCCCGAGGCCAGAAGAGAAATAATTTGTTGCAGGAGATCTGTAAAGGAGGTTGTCATGATGATATCGCCAACACAGAGTAATTAATAAGCCATATCTGAACCCCTGAAAAAAATAATGAAGAATCACAACGACTATGTGTAAAAATGATCCTGGTGATGTTGGAAGCAAAACGCTGACACCAAGCCCGTGGGGCTTGTTTTAGGCTATAAAGGGACTTTTGTAAAAGGCAGACATTATCTGAATGAGTGGTGTCTCTAAACCCTAGTGGATAGTGCATGTAAACAATTTCATGCAATTAACCATGCAAAAATGCTTGGAGAGACTTATTTGAAACCCATTATTGGGTTTATCGTGTTCTTGGTTTCCTTACTGGAACATCTAAACCTAAATATCAAAATGATGAGGAATGGTATACCACTCTCACTCAGCTTCTTCTCACATCAATTGTCAAGAAAATTTCTATATCTCACTCACTTTGGCAAAGTCTTGAAGAACTATTTCGTGAAAAAAAAAAGATACTCAGGCTACTAAACTCGAAAACAAGTTGCATTTCATGACTCGAAGTGATTTATTGTTATAAAATGAAAAGCATCTTTGATCTTCTTGCCAATATCGAAAGCCCCATTCCAAAGAAGTCTTTTGTTGCCCACTTGCTTAATGGTTTATCTCCTCAGTTTGGCAATATTTTTATGCTCCTTCGACATAAGGATCCACCTCTTAATTATCTCCAGGTTCGATCCTGCTCTCTTCTTGAAGAATAATGATTTAAGACTAATCATCCCACACAATCATCTCATGTCGATCACCCATCATCTTCTACTGTCTTGTATGTTGAGAACAACCATCATAAGTCCTCGGAGTCATCTTGTGGTTGTCGCCGCCCAAATCAGCCCCGTCGTAGTGGCAGCTCCAACTCAAAATATCTCCAACAACCTCCTGTTGTTTTAGGAAATCAGCAATAGCTGCTGCCATTAAACCCATATGGCATGTCATGGAACCACTTCCCATGGCCTTACCCACCATATTGGCCTGGTTTTTGACCTACTTTAGTGGATCAGCAATGCCAACCCAATGCACATGCTCCTCATCCATAACCAGGTCTTTTTTGTGCACATCCAGCTCACCCCAAACTCCAGTAGCTTCTCTACATACCACCACCAATCCTACACTTCAATCTACATGGAAATGGTTTCCTCCTATGTCACATGAACAACCTACTAACCTAGCTACAACGTTTCTTTCCATGTCTATTAACAATGGTTCAGATGAAAATTGGTACATGGATACGAGTGCCACGCCTCACCTAGCCTCCGACACAAGTATACTCTCATCCTTTAGCAATAAGAGTCATATTAAATCTGATCTTGTTGGAAATGGCTCTTCTATACCCGTTACCCATACTGGTCACTCCAAACTTAACTATGTCAATCGTCCCTTAAATTCCCACAACATTCTTGTCACACCTAATATTATAAAAAATTTAATATATGTTCTTTGTTTTACAACTGATAATCAAGTGTCTATTGAATTTTATCCCTTCAGTTTTGCTGTGAAGACTTATATCCTGCTCCATCTTGTCATCAGGTCCTCCTTAGGTTTGACAGCTCGGGAGACTTATATCCTGCTCCATCTTCATTCTAGCCTTCTGTTTCTCTTCTATCTGGTAGCTCTAGCTTGTGGCGTCATCGTCCCTGTCATCCTATCGCTCATGTTTTTAATCATTTAGTTTCTCATCGTTTTATGTCATGTAATAAAACTTGTAGTTCATTTGATTGTCAAACATGTCAACTGGGAAAACATGTCAAGTTAACTTTTTATAGCTTTGATACCATATTAGACAAGATATTTCCCGTAATTGAGATAATTTCATTAACAATGATTAAATACAATATACAAGAACTAATGGACTAAATACATACAAATGTTATTTATACATAATATACACTAATAATGACTTGTTTGACCATATATACGTAGGAATTTGTATCCGACCATTAAACATAATTCATAAGTGCTAATCATGTGGGTAGTGATTTGTACACAACACTTTTTAGCCATGCACAATAATTTATGCGTTAGATGGATGTACTATACAATTGTATAAAGCATAAATTGTTGTGTATGGAAAAAAAGTGTTTTGTATGGATCATCACCCTAATCATATATGGGCCCATTAATTGATAAACAAGCTTGCGATTTAAGCTAAGTATTCCCTTTGTCTCATCACATATGGATTGACTCATTAAACAATGGAGGTTCAAAAAGGCAGATAGTTATCATATCAGTTCGGACTCGGTGTGGGCTTAGCTTTGACCTTAAGCTTGGCCTCAACCCCTTTGGCTTCAACCTTTTCCTTGAGCATAACCTCGCTTAGTGGTCAAGAATTTGTCCTTCATTAGCTCCATATTCTAAAATGTTTTGGGTGTCTTCAAGTATATTTCATTTTAGACTTATAACTTCAAACCTGTAGTTATTATAGAGTTGAACAATATTTGAAAATATTCACAAGGAGAAATCTTGTCATGCATAAGTCGACTCAAGCATGAATATCTCTAGGAATTTATCATGTAAGGGTATATTATGGGGCAACACAAATAAGGATTAAGTTTGGAGGTTGTTATAAATAAAGGAAGAGTTATTTATTGCTTCCTCAAACGTTCTTTCTTATTCCTCTACTTCCCTTCATTATGTTTTCTTTCTAAGCAATTTTTAGAATAATTAAACCAAAGAAAGTAGTTTTATTTGATAGATTAATTTCTCAATCTTTCTTCTAAATTTACAATAGAATAACTAAGATGAAATTTAACTAGTTTGGTGGACTTCACAATACTACAATCTTAATAGTGTTATTTTATATTTTGAATGTACTATTTTTTATTTTTTTTATCATTTTAGTAGTTTTATAAGCTCTTTTCCCTTCAAAACAACATTAAGCTCATTGTTAGCTTCACTTTACCTCAAATATTAATCAATTCGTGGTTACGCTGACATTTCCTAATGTAATCATCAACATGTTAGTTAGTTTGAGCTGACTAAGACTAATTAGTTCTAGAAGATGTTTAGTTCCTTATTTAGGTTATTATTATGTAACGCCAAGTTTCGGGTATGTTTCTTTAAGTAGTTTATATGTTGGATGTTGGATTTCTGGTGGCCACGGCGTGGTGATCGAGTCCCACGGAATTGCCAAGGCTAAAGTTTTATGGGCCATAAACTAGCGTCATGGTGTGGGATCTATTCGCCACAACATGGATGCTGTTTAGTGACAAACCCTAATTCGGGGTCTGAGCCCTTATTTAAGGTAATGTGAATCGTAGGGTTGCCCACGCTCAACCTCAATCACTCTCCCTAAGCCTCCAAGTAAAAAACTTAGCCTCAATTGCTAACCTTTTTAGCTTTTGTGTGTTTTGGTGTTGTTTTGAAGAAGAAGAAGAAGGCACCCTTGAGCTTTATTTCAGCAAGCACCTCTCCTCATCTACCTTGAGCATGTTTTTGGACTCTTGTAAGTCCCTAAGATCCAATCTTTTTGTTATTTATATCTATATCTCGACCTTTTTTTCCCTAAATCTTCATAGTGTAAGGAATTGGAGGGTTAGATATCATAAAGTTGGAAACTTTATGGAAGCATGTGGTCATTTTAGTGTCATATGTTCCAGATCTGAGAATCTATGGAGTTTTTTGTCCCACGCTCAAGCTTGAGTTCCTTATTGCCATGTTTTTTTTACCTAAAATAGAAGGGACATGCATTGTAACACCCATGTTCCCAAGTATTTTCAATTATGGATTAAAGTATAAATAATTTCATTTTTGGTGCTTATGCGGGGCGTACCCTATGGGAACGTTGGGCGTTGTTCATTAAAAAGTGTCAATGACTCCTTTGGGTACACTAGGCGTACATAAGAAGTACGCAGGGCGTACTCACATAGATCCCAAACCCTAATTTTTAGGGTTTGAACCCTATTTAAAAGACCTTAAGTCCTTGAGACCACCCTTTCCTTTAGCCTCCACGACCTCAATCTATCATTTCAAAACCCTAACCCTTTAGAGCTTGTTTTGAACTTTTAGAGTGTTCTTGGTGCATTAAGGAAGAAGAAGAAGTTCATCATTGAGGATTGGTGGGCTTGGAGCTTGAAGATCCAGAGCCTCCATTTCTTTTGCCAACTTCTGGAGGTATAAAGCTCTCACCTTTATGGGTCTATGGTTTAGATCTAGGCTAGTGTCTAGTTTTGCATAACTTTTGGTTCCATGGTTTGGTTCTTATGAGTAAAAGCTACTCCAGAGCTCAAGTTTGTCATTTTATGTTGTTTATGAGGATCATCTATCATAAAAATGAAGTGTTTGTTGCTATTTCTCACTGATGCAAGATTTTGAGGTTATTATGGAGTGTTATAGACTTAGGGTTTGGTTTTGGGCTCTATTAATCCGTGCAAAAGCTTAAAGTTGACGACTTTATCAGTTATGACCTTCCCAAGATTAAGATCGGGGGTACGCAGTGCGTAACGGGTTTTGCACGTTTTCTTTTCTGTGGTAACTTAGTACGCATGGTGTAATGATGGAGTACGCATGGTGTGCTCCCAAAAGTACACTTGGGCCATTTTTAGTTGGTTCTAGTTTCGAAAGGGTAGAATGGTCCTTTACCCTTAGTGAGAGAGAATATGTTTTGGACCTTGATTATGGGTTATTACCCTAATTATTAATTAGCGTGGATTTTGGATGTGTTCAGTGTGAGGAGACCTTGTAGCAGCAAGCGTGTATGTGATTCAGTTATCTGCAGAGTGAGGTGATTCTTCTCACTATACTTGTGAATCGAAGGCACCAATAACGACCTACTGGATTGTGTATGTAGGATATTAGTTGTCTTTGTAACTCTTGCGTGTTTTTTTTAATTGGGTTGAAATAAACCCTAGAGATGGGCCCCAAGGATAGGCCCATTATTGCATGACCGGGTTGGAATATACCCCAGGGCTAGACCCTAGGGTTGGGACCATGAGTATATGATGGGTTGAAAGAAACCCCAAGGTTGGGCCTCAGGGTTGGTCCCATTATTTTATATTGAGTTGGAATGTACCATAAGGTTGGGTACAACTGTATGTTTGGTATGTGCTACTTTGGGGAATTCCCTAAGCTTTATGCTTGTAGTTTATGTTTATGGTTTCAGGTAACTCTAGTTCGAAAGGAAAAGGCCCGACGTGATGACATAACACCTCTCATGTTTCCACATTTATGATTACTTTTACTTTGATGATTTTCATAGTTTTTATCGTGGTTGACTTTGAGACATCTGATGTATGGAATTAATGATTTAAAAATGAAAAAAATTATCACGGATTTTGAGATGTTACATGCATGTCCATAAATCTACAACCTTTATGGCTTATTAGGTGTAAGAACCCATTATGGAAACCTTGGGTGAACAACTCTAGAGATTGGGTGCTTAATGGGTGAATTTATGAATTTAGTCACCTTTAAGGAATTAGGGTTTGGGATCTTGACATGTTAAGGTGTCTTAATGGATAAAGTTGGAAACTTTATCCATCAATACCATGGAAAGGACCAAATCTGAGATTTGGAGATCTTGAAGTTGTAGGAAAATGGCTTAATGGATTAAGATGTTCAGACCAGTCCTACGACGTGGCCTTATGTTTCCACGACGTGGCCAAGGATGGCCACAACATGGTGACCAGCTGGAGTTTGATCTTTGACTTTTGACTGTTGACTTTGACCAAGTTTGACTTTAGTTTATTTTAGATATTTTGAGTATTAGGTTGAGGCTTGGTGCCTATATGTTGTATAGGTGACCCGTAGAGCCAATGCTTGAGCAATGATCAGTTCAGTTATCGGTCAGATTATGAGGTGAATCTTTCCTCACGGTACTTACGGGTCGAAGTCACCAATGTCGACCCACTAGGTTATGTCTCCTGGTATATAGGATGATGATATGTTGGTTATATGTTGGACTGGTATATCTGTATGATTACCTATATTCGTTGGTTATATGTTAGATTGGTAGACCTCTATGAATACCTATACTTGTTGGTATTTGATCATTGTGCATATGTCGACAAGTTATTATCTGGTTGGGTTGAGACAATCCTACTCGGTGTTGAAGGCCAAGATACCCTCGCGGTCCAGTATGCCCATGGGAGTGGTCCAACTTGTAGCTGTAGGCTCGGTGGCTGTCCAACCTAGTGTTTTAGGCCTGGTTGGGTGCATTGTATTATGTTGTTGTGTGTGGTAGTTTGGGGTACCTCACTAAGCTTTGACTTACAATTTGATTTTATGGTTTTAGGTATATAAGAGGATAGGGGCAAGGCGAATGCATGATTTTTGGTGATTTTAGTGTTATCAACATATTTTGGTGTAATTATTTTTAATAAAGATAGAACGAGCTTCATTTACAAACCGAGCTTGGAGGTGCAGGGTGTACACTTAGTGTGATAAATGTGAACTCGAGAATATGGGGGTTCGGGGCAGCACCCCTACATGTAGAGTTCCTACGGGTTGCAACCCCTTAGCGGGGTCTAGGGGCAGCACCCCTAGCGGGGCGGTAATGATATCATGAGTTGGTTATGTCTTAATAACCAAAGATTTTTGGTGCCAAAAGGATGCAACTTCCGTTTAACTACCTTTCCCTCCAGTATAAGAATCATTCTTTGGTTCCATGAAAAAGGTTGGCACTTACATACACGAAAATAATATATTGATTTGTTCAATCTCTCTAGAGCATAAAAACATCAAGGTATATTTTGTGTTTCTAATTTAGAAGTGGATTGACTTCTAAATTGAAATTATTTGGATTATACTAAATCTGATTTCGTGATATCCCAGCCTATTGGGTCGAAATCACAAATTTTGGAAAGTGATTGCAATCACGATCCAAGAAATATCCAAGTATATTGATATTCTTAAGACCCCAAAATATAAAAATGATTGTGCACATCATTCTGAATATTTATTTGACTTATGATTTCGGGATACTCTGATTTATACTTATGGTTTTGGAACTATGTTTTGTATAAATTCTGGATTTTGTGATGATTTTAAAAATGAAAATTTTGTCATGATTTTTGCGATGCTACAAATTAGCTTATGAAGATGTTGTCTTCTAATCTTTTCAACTCCTCTTAGTGAGTTTTAGAGTTGATTCATGATGATACAACCTGTTTATCTTCACTCCTATCATGTTAATTCTTATGCTTACGTGTCAAAACTAATATTCAACAAGGATAGTCCCAAGATTCTTCCTAATAACATATTTATATCAATTTCTCTCTAATAATGAGTATTGTCTTTGTTAATTAGTTAGAAAATATATTTGAGAGATTTTTTGTGTGATTTGTTATCATGTGTTGTCATTATTTGTGAATTCATTTTAGATATGAGAATTTAGTTTTGAATTAGTTTGTTTTTGTAACACCTGGAATCCAGAAGGCTAATTAAGGAAAGAAAATCTTCAATCAAGAGGCCAACTCATCGCTTTTAAGGGTGAAAACTCAACGTTTTGGAATAATTGGGTCCGTGGGAAACTAAAAACCAACTCGGCGAGTTTGTCACACCCCAAAACCTGAACGGCGGAATCGTTCGGGGGTGGAGGACGTCATGTATAATATCATAACAATACAAAGTAGTAAACAAGCAACAGCATCATCCATTGCATTAATAATATAATTTCATACAAGTGTGTTCTGTTAAGTTAAATAGACACCAAAAAGTACATCAAAATAAAAGAGGAGTCTTGAACAAGCTCCATCTTCTCAAAAACCTGGCTCCGGTACCTGTCTACTGGTGACCTGAGAATACAAGTTACTTTGAAAGCGAGTATCAGCTTTAAAGCTGGTGAGATCATAAGTATATTAGTGTCTGAGTTTGTATGAAAGCATTTGTAAGATGTTTGTAAGATGTAATGTATAAGTTTTGTAAAGTTTGTATTTGTTTGAACACTCCTAGAAAACCCTATATTTCCTACTAACAGTAGCCTTCTACCAAGGCATCTAGTAACTGTGTGTGTCTCTTGTAAGAGTGTGTATTTTCCCAAATCCGACTATCATTAACCAAAAATATAGTTTTTACATTACCGTGCATCGTGTGAATGTTCACGAAGTGAATGTAATGGGAAAAAATATTATAGTACTGTAGTGTTTTATTAAGTAACTACTGATGTACTAACTACCTTAAACCAATTTTTATTTAAAGTACCATGTGATCGGCATGTACCCTGCTACCGACTCAATAGTAAAATGACGATGTAAGACGCTGTAATAAATGACATTTGGCACCCGTAGACTTGCAAGTCCCACTGTAGCGAGCAGCAAGGTGTAGGATAATCAATCCAGTATAGATCTATACGCAAACTCATACGCTCCCCAATTAAGGAGATTCTGGATACAAAAACGGTCATGGTAGGTAGTGCCATGACCCGTTTAATGGCTCACATAACTGAATGTAATGTATATGTAATGTATGTGCTAGCTGTATTGTGTGTTCTTCCTCTGTCTAGCCTGTATGTTTGTGTCTCATCACTATGTATTATGTTTGTTTCTCATTACTATGTATTATGTTTGTTTCTCATCACTATGTATTATGTTTGTTTCTCTTCACTATGTATTATGTTTGTTTCTCATCACTATGTATTATGTTTATTTCTCATCACTATGTATTATGACTCATGTATGAACTGACTCTTTGTATGATTCATTGTTCTAGGATTAGTATTTGTAAAACCCTAAACTACGCCTATTATAGTTTACTAGTAATATAACTTGTATGTATGAACATGGAAGTATACCCTTGCTACCCAAGGGTATTGAATTGACTGGAAGAACCTTTATGACTATATATGTACACATGATATATAACTAATAGTTAAACGACCTTTGGACGGATACCCGATATCTTACCAGACCACATCCCAACGAGGAAAAGGAAATAAAGCGAGTTGCCCTTCCTAAGCCTTTTAAACATTGCTTATATAACTATACATACATAGGCATGCATTTGATAATAAATATAAAAGAGCTTAAGTATAAGTATTTGATAAGTAAAATAGTTTGAAGCAGAATAGTTTGATAAACAGTTTGAACAGTAAGAAAATCACTGGTTTTGTGGTTATTAATCACATGTGATTGATGTAATAACTATAAGTATTTAACTTGTATCCCCCATAAAGCATTTAAAAACATTTAAAACATTGATTAAGGGGTATGAACTCACCTGTAGTGAGTGGTACGGATGAACTGAAGATGTAGGACTGCTAGGTGTCAAGTGAAGTCTTGAACACACTCTATGATCCTAGTTAACATATAATATCACATATATGTATCCAATTAGTCTTTAAACAACTAATATACAAGTCAAGACACCCTAGGACATGCTAACCACCTTATACAAGTGTTATAAGTCTCAAGGATCGCATCTAAGTGTTGTAGGGAAAGGCTAGTGTGTTTGGGGTTCAAGGAACACTCCATTAGGGAGTTTACGGTTTTGTGGTCATAACCAAAAGGGTTTACGGTCGTAAGCTCACCCCCTTGGTGACCATTTGTTGTTTGAATCTTTAAGAGTTTCTAGAATCTTTTCTACTTGATGTATGTGACCATGGGAGGAACTAGGGCACCATTTCACTCCTAAATGGAGTTTACGGTCCCTTTACCATTTTCCTTTGACTTTACTACCATAAACTCATAAGGTTTATGGTATTTGGGGGTTTTCAAGTCCTTATCTCATCATGGTAATAGTTTAGGTTAGATTCTAGGCATAAGGAATAAATATGGGACATTTATACACCTTTTGGGGTGTTTACGGTTTTGGGAGATCCCCAAACCGTAAACACATATAAATGTGAGATTTTTGTGCTTTTTGTGTGATAAACTCATCAAGGATGGATCTAGAAAAGTCCCTAAGGCATTGTGAAGCATCTAGGCACCCTAAGGCACCTTACTTGGTGTTTACGGTTTTGGGAGCCTCCCAAAACCGTGAACACCTTGGTCTTGGTGTTCTTGGGACATTTCCTTGATATTAAGATGTATAGCAAGCTTTAAAGACTATAGGATAAAAGTACTTACTTTGTGGAAGCTTGAAATGAACTAAAAGTCCAAGAACACTAGTGTGTGTTCTTGGTGTTTTGGAAATCTAACCAAAACACAAAAATGGATGGATGAAAAGATGTATAATCACTAGTAGTTATGATACATCAACTAATCACGTCGAGAAATACTCATGTTGTCGGGAAATCGGGTGAAAACTGGGATGATAGTTGAGAGTGTTTGGAGTTTACTCTTTAGAGTGAAAGTAACAAGTGAGGTACTTTGGGGAGTAAACTCATGCTTAAGCATGAGTTTACGGTTTTTGGGGGTAGTTTACGGCCCAAACATAAAAGTTTGGCCATGAACTTCTAAGCTACGTGGTATTCGCGGTTTAGAAATTTCAAGACTCGAGGCGTTACATTCTTTCACCCGTTCATTTAAAGAATAATTATTATAATAGTCAAACGAACTTTAAATTTGTTAAAAACAAATAGAAATGAAATTAACTTATAATATGAAGTGATTGACTTTTAGGGTTTGACCGAATGAAAATTTCGGGTTGTCACAGAGTTGGATAGGGTTTGGAAAACCCTAGATCCAGGATTTTGCACCCTATTTAAACACCTTAAGCTTCAGGGTTTGGCCTCATTTCCAGCCTTCATTATCCTAACACCAAACCTCGAAACCCTAAGACATTTTTGGTGATTGTGAGCTAATCTTGTGCATTCTTGGTGAATTTGAAGAAGAAGGAGCTTGAAGGAGGTGGAAGAAGCTTGAAGGAGGTGCAAGAACGTTTAGGAGGATTGTAAATCCATAAGTTGGGCTTTGTTTCTGATTCATTTAAGGTATAAAGCTTCAACTTGTCCATGGCATGCTTATATCTAGTCTTAGGATGCTTTATTTCTTGTCTTAGTCCAAGTATAATGGTTGTTGAGATTTGGATGTCCCATTTGGGCAAACCCTTTCAGATCTAAGGTCTTGAGGGGCTTTCATGGCATAAAGGTGCCAACTTTGTGGCCCTAGTAGCCCCATGCAACCTCTAAGCTCTTATTTTGGCCTTTCAATCCCCAAATGGGTATGCATGTAGAACAATTTTATGACTTTACGTGATATTTTGGTTCTTATGGTCCAGATCTATGACCTCATGGTCTACCTTGTAGTTTTGGTGGTTTTGGATTAAGACTTTGGCCCTTTTGGGTTAGGGTTTGAGCTTATTCTTTTTAGGAAGGGATTAATGGGTAAAGTTGGAAACTTTACCCTTCTAAAAGGTATTTCCAATCTAGATCTAGAGTATTGGGTTCAGATCTGAAGAATAAAGGCTTAATGCATTAAGAAGGGGTTAACAGACTAAAGAACTCGACGAGTTCATTAGAGGAACTCGACGAGCTGATTCAAAGTTTCCCGATTCTGTTGAAATGGAAGAACTCGACCAGTTTGGAGAGAACTTGACGAGTTGATGTAAGATATCGCGATTTTGTGGTTTACGGAAACTCAATGAGTTGAAGGAATAACTCGACGAGTTGAGTCAACTTGGAGCATTGACTTTGACTTTGACTTAGATGTTGACTTTGACCTTGAGTTGAATTTAAGGTTGACCCCTGGAGGGTTATGAAGTATGGAATGGGTTCAAAAGGGTTGTTCCATGTAGGGGTTCGGCCAAATTTGGAAAATTGGGCCATTAATGGGCTTTCATGGAAATTATGGTTTTGGGCTTGGACCTCGTTTGTGAGTCTTGTTGAACCAGGGATGAAATGGTCATTTCACCCCAAGTAAGGATTATGGATTATGGTGTGGAACCTAATATTTAATTGGGTGATATTTGGCATGGATATCTTGGGGAGTCGGCAGGACTATAGCTAGGGATTTCTTGCAGTGAGCTTCAACGTTTGAGGTGAGTTTTCCTTCTATTTGAACGGGTCGAAGACACCAATGCCAGCCCGTATTTATGATTGTATGTATTTCAGACTAAGTTCCGATGACCGGGCGGTGCCCGATGAATGTTTATATGTGTTTTCGGACTACGGTTTGACGCCTGGTGGTACCCGATGGATATGTACATGTTTGATTATACTTGTTGTCTGTATGATACTTATATATGCCTAGTTAGGTAGGTGAGTGTGTGTGTGGGGGGGGGGGGGGTGGGGGTCCCGTATCTCATCATTAGCTGAGTGTGGACGGGGTTCCATATCTCATCATTAGCATAGTAAGGGCAAGGCCCATGATAGGTAAGGCCTTAGGACTGGAATGTATAGTCTTGTGTATGATTTCTTTATGTGTAGCATGATTATATGGTATTGATTTTATGTGTATAGTGGGCGAGGTCTAGTGACAGGCGGGGACTTGGAAAAATAGATCTGTATACCGAGCGAGGCTCGATGCCAGGCGGGGCGTGATTTCGGGGGGGGGGGGGGGGGGCAATATATATGTGTTTATGTGTATGGTATGTGGTAGTTTGGGGAAACTTACTAAGCTTCGTGCTTACGGTTTTCAGTTTTGGTTTCAGGTACTTCTGGTAGCAAAGGGAAGAGCTCGGGAAGACTGCATTGCAGATACCACGATGTTTAGCCTGAGATGTTTACTCTGATGTTTTGATATGATACTCTAATTTGATGTTTAGATACTATGACTTATGTTTTTTATAGAATGATTTTAATAACTATGGTTTTATTTAATGGCATAAAACGAAATTTTGTCATGGATTTTTTGGATGTTGTAGTTTTAATAAAAGGCTTGTAGCGAGCAATATTAGATATTGTCCTTTCTCTTTAAGATCATTTTGTAAGGTCAATTACTCAGGTCTCATAAAAAAAATGGAATTAGAAGTATTTTAAGAGTATATTAGATTTTTCGTTAAAAAAACTTATTGTTATTGATAGTTTGTAAAATTAATAGTTATTATAACTATTGAAATAAATACAAAAACTATCATTTTATAATAAAGTAGCTCAGTTATGATATTTTAGTCACTAATAATCAAAGGTTAATAATCATAGGAATATTCATCCTAATAATCACTTTTTCTAAAAAGATACTAGAAAATAAATAATTTTTGTAAGGAAAAACATAAATAGCTAACATGTTTGAAAATTGTAATTTTTGAAATACATGTCAATTTTTTGAACTCGTTTTTTGAAGGAATAAAACAGTATCAAATGTTAATTTTTGTACTATTAACTTTTCGATAGTAATTTTATAATTGTTTGTTCAAACTAAAAAACATTTTTCGAAATCGCTTTTTGTCAAAAAAATATATATTTGTTTGAATTTTTTTTTTAAATAATAGTCAAATATGTAGGTTGCTAAAAAAATGTTATTTTGTAATACTATTTTGATGAATATCCTCAATTTAAAATGGTTATAAACTATGTTACGGTACACAATCACATCTTAAGACAACTCATTAAACTTAGCCGCTTAGGCTGGGGAGAATGGACTCGGCAGAAACTAAGTATTGGGTGTGTCAGCTCGGTAAACACCGCCATATGAGTTTGTCATGCCAAGCTCGACAGCCTAACTCGGAAACCACTTGCAAAGTCTCTCTCATCCATTTCTTCTCCCATCATGTTTTTCCTTCTCTTTTTCCCCACTCCATTCACACGACAAAGGCCTTGGCACTTTCCACCGACTAAGGTAGAGGGTTGTTTGGTTGACGTGAAGCTCGATGAATTAAATACTACTCCCTCCGGTCTTAGATCATATTTCAATTTTAATTACAAAAAACTTACATCCATGTTTCATATAATCAAAATTTATAAAAGAATTTAATTTTTTCATTATGTTATTTCGTTTTATTTTAGATTTATTATTATTATGTTTTGGTATGTGGGTAGGGTAAGATGGGGGGTGGGGAAGAGATTGTTTTGGACAATCGACAACACTACAACTATGACAAGGTCCCAAATAAAAAGAAAGTACGTGGGACAAAGGGGACCAAAAGTTTCTTTTATTTTCTCACGGCACCAACACCATAGATTTAGTCGTGACATTATTGTCATATGGGAATTTATAAGTACGCAGGCATGATTTTTTTTTTTGACACTACCTAATGTTTCAATTCAACCCCAAGTAGATTAATTTTGTTTAAGTTTAGTTACATTAACTAAAATAAATGGTTGTATTAGAGATAAATAAGCATTAAAAATAATTAAGTCTATATTATTTAATTATCCATTTATCTTATATCCATGTGTAAATTATTGTTTTATAAATATATTCTATCTCCACCAAAACTGGTGTTGAGATTTCCCAAGATCACATGGTATTAATCCAAAGTTTTCTTTCTTCCTTCTCTCACAAATTTCTTCTTCTCCAACCCTAATCGATGCCCTCACCTCCTGCTTTTCATGTCTTCTTCACCCCATCCCCATAATGGAATTCTTCACATGGCCACTAGTCTTCATATGATCGCCTTAAAATTTTCTTCCACGAACTACTTATTCTATAAGAATCAAATGGTGCCTCTTCTTCAATATTAGAATTTATTGCCTCATGTTGATGGTTCGTCCCTTCTTCCATCTAAAACCATCGAATCTGATGGTAAGTCTGTTGTAAATTATTAATAAAAATTATGTATCTTTATTAATCTTTGGACACACACACACACACACACACACATATATATATATATATATATATATATATATATATATATATATATAGTATATTTTAATAATCCTTAGTGGGTTATGTTCTCATCCGTGAGAGCTTCGAAACGATATATGTTGTGTCCAAAATAGAAAATAGATGAATGAGATATCGATGTTTAAAGATGAGTATTTGAAAATAAAATTATGAAATAAAGTGGTTGTGGGAATATGTCTCACATAGGAAAAAGTGCAAACTCTTAGTGGGTATATAAGTATATACTTGTAATGGGTTTATAAGCTTATATTTCATAGTTTTACTCTAACACCTATCTGCGCGTAGGGGTGCGAATCATGGATTTTATAGACAAAATTCAATGAACTCGTGTATGAGCGTTACCTGCAGACATGAATGTAGCTCCAAATATATTAGGTCGCACAAGCCATGTTATTGTAGAACTTACAGTTCCGGTATTGTATTTGATGCATTTAATGTGAGTTAATTCATTTGATTTTAAATTAATGAGTGCAGTTATAGAGTTTTATATAAAAAGTTCCTTTCCCTCTCATTTGATACACTCTTTTCAAATACTCTCTTTCCTACTCTCTCCATACAAATTCTGGTGAACTTTTCAGGCAAGTGGTTACATCTGACGGTACATACTACTTCGGTTGTTCTACCATGGGAACAGGCGACAAATTTGTTGAAGGGAATCATGTTAAACAAGAGCCTCAATCTATCGGCTTGTTATTTACTGATTATTTATTTTGCAGTTTTAATATTGAAAACTAACAATCTTAAACATAATCACGCTAAAATTGTTTTAATCGAGTTTGTTTTGATTAAATATGTTTTCTTCTATTTTTCGCTTTTAATTCTACTAATCGTCTTACATCTTTTTTATGTAAACAAACTTTGTTTTGTTTAAACAATTTCATTTGTGTTTCTGATCATTTGTTTGAAATATATTTTCAGAATGGATGGACCAAGCGAAACACCGACTCCTACGATTATAAACTTGAATGCTACCCCATATGTTGAAAGACCAGAGAAGTTTTCTAGTCTTAACTTCAAGAGGTGGCAGAAGAAGTTATCTTTTACTTAACCACTCTAAACTTGGATTGGTTCCTCAGAAAAATGCTCCCTAAGTTGTTGAGGGAAATCCGACACTCAATCTATGAGCGTGGTAGAGGCTTGGAAGCGCTCTGAATTTTTGTCCCACAACTATGTGTTGTATGGGTTAGTTGATAAACTTTACAATGTCTATTGCAAAGTTGAAACAACTAAAAAACTATAGGAATCATTGTACCAATAGTATAAGATTGAGGATGTTGGAACCAAGAAGCATGTTGTTGCAAAATTCTCAGAGTTCAAGATGATCGACTCGAAATTTGTTATGAGTCAAGTCCAAGATATTCAAGTGATTATACATGATAAAATTGCAAAAGGGATGGTTCTAAATGAAACTTTCCAAGTTGCATCAATCATTGAAAATCTTCCTCCCAGTTGGATAGACTTCAAGAATTACCTTAAGCATAAGAGAAGGAGATGACTGTGGAGGAGCTTGTGGTGAGTATTCGCATTGAAGAAGACAATCAATTGGCCTTGAAGAAAGGTGGTAGTGTTGAATCTTCAAAGGTTCATGTGTTGGAATTTGGTCAAGCTTCCAAGAATAAGGGAAAGGGAGAAACAAAAGAAAGGGTAAGGGTAAAAACCTAGGCCCTAAAGATGGAAATTTCAAAAAGAATTTCAAGTGCTACAAGTGTGGCCAACCAGGTCACAAAGATTTAGAATGCCCACAACAAAAATGGGATAATCCTTATCTGTGATGTTCGTAAAAATCTAGTGACGATGGTTTGTTGAATAAGTTAGGTTTTAATATTTTGTTTGAGTCAGACAAGTTTGTTTTGTCCAAAAGTGGTATGTTTGTGTGAAAAGGATATGCTATAAATGGCATGTTCAAAATGAATGTAATTGTGACAAACAAGATGAATGAAGCAAGTACTAGTTCTACTTATATTCTTGATTTTTCAAATGTTTGGCATGGCAATTTAGGACATGTAAATTAAAATTTTATTCATCATCTGGCTAAAGTAAACTACATACTAAAATTTGATATTGACTCAAATCCCAAATGTCCCACATGCATTGAAGCCAAACTTACTAGATCATATTTCCAAACAGTTGAAAGAAACATCGAACCTCTTGATTTAATTCATATTGATGTGTGTTATTTAAAACTGATTCGTAATATGGCTGGGAATAAATACTTTATCATGTTCATCGATGATTGCACAAAATATTACTACATATATTTATTAAGAGTAAAGATGAAGCAATAGACAAGTTTGTCTTGTATAAAAATGAAGTTGAGAATAAACTTAACAAGAAAATCAAGGTGGTTAGAAGTGATAGGGATGGAGAATATGTTTCTTCATTTGCTAAATTGTGTTCAAAAAATGGAATTCGTCATGAATTCACGGCACCTTATTCACCTCAACAAAATGGTATTGCTAAGAGAAAGAATCGTACCTTGAAAGAGATGGTGAATGCGATGCTAATTAGCTCTAGATTAAGCTAGAATATGTGGGGGGAAGCTATTTTGTTGTCTAACTATATTTTGAATAGGATACCCCACAAGGAAAAGGATAAAACACCATATTAACTTTGGATGGGAAGGAAGTCATAGTATACATACTTATGAGTGAGGGGGTGCCTAGCCAAAGTTGTTGTACTACCACCTAAGGCACAAAAGTTGGGACCTAAAACAATGGATTTTGTATTCACTAATATGCACAAAATAGAAGTGCTTATCGATTTCTTGTGCATGAGTCTAAGAATCGTGAAATACACAAGAATATAATAATGGAATCAAGGAATGTTTCCTTCTTTGAAAATATGTTTCCTTGTTTGAACAAGGTGGGTGAAAGTTTGTAGCACCTGGTTCCTGGTACGTAAATCTTATTTGAGTATTCTCCTTCTTTTTGCCTTGGACTCGGCGAGTCATAGGTCCGACTCGCCGTGTAAGGACGGGACCCGGGACATGTTTAAGTTGGCGACTCGGCGAGTCCATATTTCGGACTCGGCGAGTCACCGTTGTTGGATGAAACCCTAAGTTTCAGGGGTTTGCACTCTATTTAAACAACATATCCGCCCCAGGCCAGCCCCCATTCACCCCCAGAGCTCCCAACCCTCGTTCTAAGCTTGTTCATTGAGAGTTTGAGGCAATTGTTGTGTGTTATTGAAGGTTTTGAGGCAAAAGGGGAAGTAGATCAAGAGGAAGGGAAGGAATTCAGTCATCTTTGTACTCCTTCAGCAGTTCCTTTGAGGTATAATCCGTTTCCCCTCCCCCCTGTTTCTATGCTTATTACTTCATTTAAGTCATTCTTGAGCCAATCCCCAAAGTTTGTATGTGCAAATTATTTCGTAATAGGCTGATTGGCCCTTAGATCTAGGCATGGTTGAGCTCCAGGAGCTCAGATCTGTTGCCTTTATGGACCCCCATTGCATGAAGACCTAGATATACCCTCTTGGGTACATTTTGAACCCTAAAACCCTTAAGGGTGAATATCTACACGTAAAGTTTGAAACTTTACGTGTGATTCGTGTTCTAAGAGTCCAGATCTGTGAATGGCATGGACTGGAATCGAGCAAATCTGTGTATTTAGAGGGTGCATGGCAACGACTCGGTGAGTCGTTCATGTGACTCGGCGAGTCTGCTCGCGAGTCTCCAAGTTTGCCCCCTTTTCGTAGTGTCGAGTGTGCAGTGAGTCACGGGGTGTGACTCAGTGAGTTGGAAGCTGAACTCATCTATGGAGGAACTCGGCGAGTCAATGCCCTGACTCGCCGACTTCAAGGCAATCTCCTTAGATCAAGAACAGACTCGGCGAGCTGTTCATACAACTCGGCGAGTCTTAGCATAAGTGTTCGTCGGATGAAGACGAACTCGGCGAGTTGTTCATACAACTCGGCGAGTAGGATGAAGGACTTGAATATCAGTTTAGAAGAAGAACTCGTCGAGTCATAGCCTAACTCGATGAGTAGAAACGGGACTCAGGACAATCGTTTGGGTGGGGACTCAGCGAGTTGGAAAGCCAACTCGGCGAGTCGGGTCAACTGAAAGTTGACCCTGACTTTGACTTAGGGCATGATCAGGGGTAAAATGGTCATTTTACCCAAAGGACAGTCAGCAGTATTTGATTGAGTATGTTGTGGGAATTGCAGCCGGAGGATTTCCGGAGCAGCAGCAGCAGCAGTAGGCAATCAGTTCCCGATCAGATCAGCAGCTACTTTGAGGTGAGTTACCTTCCAGTAGCGGTGGGTCTACGGCCACAATGCCGGCCCACCAGTAGGAGTTGTATGTAGATGATTGTCTTTGTGATATTCATCTAAGGGATTACTACTACCTGTGTTGCATTGATGTGCTAGCGACAGTATGGGGAGATAGTCCCCAAGATATCCAGTCGGTAGGGCCGAAGGGGTAGTCATACCCAGCCATGTTAGATAGATTCTGATATTGTGATACATGTTATCTAGTAGTAGTAGAGGGGAGAAATAGTTTCCTCAGTATCCGGTTGAGAGGACCGAAGGGGAGGCCAGCACCTAGATATGCTAGGCAGTATCCGGTCGAGAGGACCAAAGGGGAGGCCAGCACCCAGATATGTTAGGCAGTATCTGGTCGAGAGGGCCGAAGGGGAGGCCAGCACCCAGATATGCTAGGCAGTATCCGGTCGAGAGGACCGAAGGGGTAGGTCGGGCACCCAGATATGCCTGACAATTTATGCATGTTATGTGATTATGTGGTATGTGGTACAGTGGGGGAACTCACTAAGCTTTGTGCTTACATTTTACAGTTTTGGTTTCAGGTACCTCTTCATCGAAGGGGAAGGAGTTGGCGCGGTAGCGGCACATCATGCACACACTCTGGTTTCCGCATTTACTAGATTTTCTGGGATTGTACTCTGATATTTCGATTGGTTGTATGACTTGGCTTTAGACATGATTACGGTGTAATGTGGTTTGATCAAACAACGTTTATAATTATTAATGTTTACTAAAGAAATGTTTTAAAAACGAAATTTTTGGACGTTAAAATTGGGTCGTTACAAGTTGGTATCAGAGCCCTGTTTTGAGGGATTCGGACTCACCTCCGGGGGTGTCTGGACTCAAATCGAGGGATTAAAATATTTCTAAAAGAAAATGTTTTCTAAAATTGAGAAAAGAGTTTAAGAAAGAACGAAGTGTGTGATGTGCGTGACCGGCCGAGCTCAAGTAAGTATTCCCCCAAAGTACCCATACAAGTTTATGTTATGTTTATCAGCTTTTGTAGAACAACATGCTAGAATAGGACTAAGGATCTAGGAGTGATGCCTTATGTGCCTGCTTTATGTGTTCCAGCTGTATGAGAATTGCATGCTATTATAGAGTAGACAGCAGTAGGGTAGCCTGTTAGTGTTGTGCCTGATAGTATGAGTTAGCATTGTGTGCTAGTTCAGTTTCTCTCTATAAGAGCGGAATTGCTTGAGGTTGTTACCCTTGTCTGAATGCTGCTTGATTCGTGCTATGTGGGACTCCGAATAATGGGAATTAGCCATTAGACGAATACGTCACGTCACATGTGATCAGGGTTGAATAATCTTAGAGTACCGGATTTGATCCTACTGCGCAGCTCTTGTTTGAGTCCAACCGTTGTAGGGGCGAGTCGGGTACTCAAAGGATTATCTGAGCCTCGTCACGTGTGATGGTATTCGGGTAATGGCTAACTGGCATTACAAGGAGGTCTGCAGCAACTGAGGACTGGATCGAGTAGAGTCGGAGATTTCCTAGGGCGAGCCTGGGATGAGTATAGTAGTGATCAGCAATAGTGAAAGGGATCCGGTGGAGTCGAGGCCGTCCTTGAAGAAGGTACGGATAAATGTGGAAGGTAGTATGGGCCCGTACTACTGAAAGCAGAGGATCCGTACCCGAACCAAGGAAGGCCAAGACAAGACCAGGGAACTTGTAAGTAAATGTGATCCCTCAGGAAGTATCAGTATCTCTAATGATTGTTGTGATGTATTTCAGAATGGTGGTACTTCGATCGAGGCCGGTAGATGGCGGTTCAGGAGAGGGGTCAGGTTTGGGATCAGGTTCCGAGCCGGTAGATGAGGGACTACGCAAGTTTATCGCGTCAGAGATCACCAGAGGCATCCTTGAGTCGACCCCCATCCTCTTTTGGTCGATCAAGGAAGGGATCATGGAGTTGATGGAGGATCGCCTTCGGGCATTCAGGAGTGATATGGCATCTAGCCAGTCGGGATCTCGCACACTGTCCTTCAAGGACTTCAGGGGCAGTGGTGCGCCGGATTTCCACGGGGTGAAAGACCCCATTGCCGCCAGACGATGGATTGCAGACATCGAGTCTGCACAGTTGACTAGCTTCTGCCCCGAGGGGTCGAAGGTGAGGTATGCAGCAGGGTGTTTACGGGACTGAGCCCGGGATTGGTGGGAGTCAGTGGGTGACTCGTTGGGAGCCTCAAGTATCGAGGCTATGACCTGGTCGGACTTTGTGACTAGGTTCAGGGCAGAGTTTGCGCCGGCTGTCGAGCTTCAGCAGCTGGCCAGGGAGTTTCTGGACATGAGACAGACGACGGAGACTGTGGCGGAGATCACTGCCAAGTTCCGGGAGAGGGCTTTGTTGGTGCCCCAGTATGCTGGTGACGAGGATATGAGGAGGACTCGTTATCACGATATGCTACGGGCTGACATCCGGGAGCATGTTAGTTTTTCAGCTTGCCCCACCCTGGACTCCATGATTGCCAGGGCGAGGGAGAGGGAGATAGATTTGGAGCATATCCGGAAACGGAATTCAGAGGAGGGTCAGACAGGAGGGGCTTCGGGAAAGAAGCCCAAGGGATCAGATGTGGGGCCAAAAGGCCAACAGGGACGGGGATGCTGCAGGGAATGCGGCAAGTCGCACGAGGGGGCGTGCAGAATGGGATCATCAGGCTGCTACAAGTGCGGCAAGTCTGGGCACATCAGCAGGGATTGCACTACTCCGGCAGCAGTTATTCAGACATCAGAGTTGTTGTGTTTCCACTACAACCAGAGGGGCCACAAGAAGGCCAATTGCCCCCAGTTGACAGTTTCAGTGCCGGTGAAGGCGCCAGCTCCAGCGACCCTGCGGATCACGGATGGCCGGCAGGGCAAGACAGAGGCTCCGGTGGTGAGGAGCCGAGCATTCCAGTTGACTACCGAGGAGGCACGCGCCGCACCTGATGTGGTGATGGGTATGATTATTTCCCTCTATTTTTTTATTTTATGATGTTATGATATTGATATGTGCTTCGTATGTATATGTATGCATTAGGATCGTTCCATGTGAACGGCATCCCAGTTCAGGTATTGTTCGATTCGGGCGCATCCCGATCGTTTGTTTCTCTTGCACTTAGCAAGAAGTTTCATGAGACTTCGGGCGAGTTAGATTGCCCTTTAGAGGTAGAGATCGGTGATGATCGATCAGTGCGAGCATCCATGGTGTTTCGAGATTGCGTTTTGCGTTTGTTTGAGGAGCGTTACTTGGTAGACTTGGTTCCCATTCCGTTGCGCGTGAACAAGGTGATTATTGGCATGGATTGGTTGAGCCCTAATGGGGCGATGATAGATTGCGCGCAGCAGCTAGTGCGGCTCAGGACCCCAAGCGGGGGAGAGTTAGTGATTCATGGCGAGAGGCCAGAGTGTGGACCCACTGTATGTTCAGCAGTGAGGGCTAGGCGCTATCTTCAGCAGTGATGCGCAGGATATGTCGCGTATGTGATGGATACCCGGGAGGCGGGTAAGGCGACAGTGAGCGAGGTTCCGGTGGTTCGAGATTTTGTAGATGTTTTCCCGGAAGAGCTACCTGGGATACCTCCGGAGCAACAGGTGGAGTTCAGGATTGACCTTATTCCTGGTGCGGCTCCGATAGCCAAAGCACCGTATCGGTTGGCTCCTCCCGAGATGCAGGAGTTGTCTACGCAGCTGCAAGAGCTGCTAGACAAGGGATTTATTCATCCGAGCAGTTCGCCTTGGGGAGCCCCGATCTTATTTGTGAAGAAGAAGGATGGGTCACATCGGATGTGTATAGATTACCGGGAGCTGAACAAGGTAACGGTGAAGAACCGTTACCCACTCCCGAGGATTGATGACCTCTTTGACCAGCTTCAGGGAGCATCTTGGTTTTCCAAGATTGACTTGCATTTGGGTTATCATCAGATGAGGGTCAGGGAGGAGGATACGCAGAAGACCGCGTTTCGGACGCGCTATGGCCACTATGAGTTTGTGGTGATGCCGTTTGGGCTCACCAATGCTCCTGCCGTGTTCACGGACCTCATGAACCGCATGTGCAGACTGATGCTGGATCGGTCTGTGATAGTCTTTATCGATGACATCTTGATTTATTCCAAGACTCAGGAGGAGCATGAGGAACATCTGAGGGAGGTGTTGGAGACCTTGAGGAGGGAGAGCTTGTATGCCAAGTTTTCCAAGTGTGAGTCCTGGTTGCGCGAGGTGCAATTTCTTGGACACCTCGTCAACCAGAACGGGATTCTGGTCGATCCAGCCAAGGTCGAGGCCATGATGAGATGTGAGGTTCTGAAGTCTCCATCTAAGATTCGGAGTTTCCTGGGATTAGCGGGCTACTATCGGAGATTTATTCAGGATTTCTCCAAGATAGCCGTACCCCTGACGCGGCTGACGAAGAAAGTCGTGGTCTTTCGATGGGGACCCGAGCAGCAGGCTGCATTTGAGACGCTGAGATAGAGATTATGCGAGGCGCCGATCTTAGCCCTGCCAGAGGGCGTAGTGGATTTTATGGTTTATTGTGATGCGTCCATTTCAGGGTTGGGCTCGGTATTGATGCAGAGGGGACATGTCATTGCCTACGCCTCAAGCAGCTCAAGCCTCACCAGGCGAACTACCCGACGCATGATTTAGAGTTGGGGGCGGTGGTTTTTACCCTCAAGATTTGGCGACATTACCTCTACGGGGTTCGATGTACCATTTACACGGACCACAAGAGTTTGAGGTACCTCATGGATCAGCCGAATCTGAACATGAGGCAGCGTCGGTGGTTGGACGTGGTGAAGGATTATGATTGCGAGATCCTCTACCACCTGGGGAAGGCCAATGTAGTGGCCGATGCGCTTAGCCGCAAGGCGGCGCCGACCAGGGACGTATGCATGAGGATGACCGTGGTGACTCCCCTATTAGAGCGAATTTGGGAGGCTCAACAGGAGGCTATCAAGGAGGAGCATCGGAAGAGCGAGCGTGTGGTGGGTCAGGTTTCCTCCTTTGATTATGATAGCCGAGGACTATTGACACTACACCGTAGGGTGTGGGTGCCGTATCACGGAGGCGTGCACCAGATTTTGATGGAGGAGGCGCACAAGTCCCGATTCTCTATTCATCCTGGGGCGACGAAGATGTATAGGGATCTTCGTCTAGATTATTGGTGGCCCTGCATGAAGCAGGATGTGGCATGGTACGTTGAGCGGTGCTTGACCTGCAGGAAGGTCAAGGTCGAACATCAGAGACCGCATGGTAAGATGCAGCCGTTGGATATTCCACTGTGGAAATAGGAAGATATCACGATGGATTTTATTACGAAGCTTCCCAGGACCGCACGTGGAGTGCATTCGATCTGGGTCATCGTGGATCGATTGACCAAGAGTGCTCACTTTATTCCGATTCAGGAGAGCATATCGGCCGAGAAATTGGCCGACGTCTATATCAGGGAGATCATGGCGCGGCACGGGGTGCCGGTATCGGTGATCTCGGACAGGGATGTGCGTTTTACTTCCAGATTTTGGAAGAGATTTCATGACGAGTTGGGCACTCGTTTGCATTTTAGCACCGCCTTTCACCCGCAGATGGATGGCCAGAGCGAGCGGACCATCAAAACTCTGGAGGATATGTTGCGGGCATGCGTGCTAGACTTCGGTGGTAGCTGGGATACCTATTTTCCCCTGGCCGAGTTCTCATACAACAACATCTATCACGCGAGTATTGACCGTCCCCCATTTGAGCTGTTGTACGGACGAAGGTGCAGGACCCCGATATGCTGGGGTGAAGTTGGCCAAAGAGTCATGGGGAGCACCAAAGTGGTGCTCAAGACGACCGACAGGATCCAGCAGGTCCGGAGCAGGCTTCAGACTGCTCAGAGTCGGCAGAAAAGTTACACCGACAAGCGTCGATCCGACTTGGAGTTCCAATTCGGGGATATGGTTCTCCTGAAGGTGTCGCCTTGGAAAGGCGTCATTCGATTCAGGAAGCGAGGCAAGTTGGGCCTGAGATTCATCGGACTGTTCAGGGTTGTAGCCCGGGTGGGCAAGGTGGCGTATAGGCTGGATCTGCCAGCCGAGCTCAGCCAGATCCACAACACTTTCCATGTTTCTTAGCTGCGGAAGTGCCTAATGGACGATTCAGCGGTAGTGCCTTTAGAGGACATTCAGGTTGATGACAGCCTGAATTACATTGAGCGCCCAGTCGCAATCCTCAACAGAAAGTCAAAGGATTTGTGGAACAAGAAAGTGGAGCTAGTGAAGGTGCAATGGAAGCACCGCAAGGGTTCGGAATGGACTTGGGAGCCGGTGGATGAGATGATGGAGCATTACCCCGAGCTGTTTCAGGATCGAGCAGCAGACTTCGAGGACGAAGTCTAAAATAAGTGGGGGAGATTTGTAGCACCTGGTTCCTGGTACGTAAATCTTATTTGAGTATTCTCCTTCTTTTTGCCTTGGAATCGGCGAGTCATAGGTCCGACTCGCCGAGTAAGGACGGGACCCGGGACATGTTTAAGTTGGTGACTCGGCAAGTCACCGCTGTTGGATGAAACCCTAAGTTTCAGGAGTTTTCACCCTATTTAAACAACATATCCGCCCCAGGCCAGCCCCCATTCACCCCCCAGAGCTCCCACTCCTCGTTCTAAGGTTGTTCATTGAGAGTTTGAGGCAATTGTTGTGTGTTCTTGAAGGTTTTGAGGCAAAAGGGGAAGTAGATCAAGAGGAAGGGAAGGAATTCAGGCATCTTTGTACTCCTTCAGCAGTTCCTTTGAGGTATAATCCGTTTCCCCTCCCCCCCTGTTTCTATGCTTATTACTTCATTTAAGTCCTTTTTGAGCCAATCCCCAAAGTTTGTATGTGCAAATTATTTCGTAATAGGCTGATTGGCCCTTAGATCTAGGCATGGTTGAGCTCCAGGAGCTCAAATTTGTTGCCTTTATGGACCCCCATTGCATGAAGACCCTAGATCTACCCTCTTGGGTACATTTTGAACCCTAAAACCCTTAAGGGTGAATATCTACACGTAAAGTTTGAAACTTTACGTGTGATTCGTGTTCTAGGAGTCCAGATCTGTGAATGGCATGGACTGGAATCGAGCAAATCTGTGTATTTAGAGGGTGCATGGCAACGACTCGGCGAGTCGTTCATGTGACTCGGCGAGTCTGCTCGCGAGTCTCCGAGTTTGCCCCCTTTTCGTAGTGTCGAGTGTGCAGTGAGTCACGGGGTGTGACTCAGTGACTTGGAAGCTGAACTCATCTATGGAGGAACTCAGCGAGTCAATGCCCTGACTCGGCGAGTTCAAGGCAATCTCCTTAGATCAAGAACAGACTCGGCGAGCTGTTCATACAACTCGGCGAGTTGTTCATACAACTCAGCGAGTAGGATGAAGGACTTGAATATCAGTTTAGAAAAATAACTCGTCGAGTCATAGCCTAACTCGACGAGTAGAAACGGGACTCAGGACAATCGTTTGGGTAGGGACTCGGCGAGTTGGAAAGCCAACTCGGCGAGTCGGGTCAACTGAAATTTGACCCTGACTTTGACTTAGGGCGTGATCAGGGGTAAAATGGTCATTTTACCCAAAGGACAGTCAGCAGTATTTGATTGAGTATGTTGTGGGAATTGCAGCCGGAGGATTTCCGGAGCAGCAGCAGCAGCAGTAGGCAATCAGTTCCCAATCAGATCAGCAGCTACTTTGAGGTGAGTTACCTTCCAGTAGCGGTGGGTCTACGGCCATAATGTCGGCCCACCAGTAGGAGTTGTATGTAGATGATTGTCTCTGTGATATTCATCTAAGGGATTACTACTACCTGTGTTGCATTTATGTGCTAGCGACAGTAAGGGGAGATAGTCCCCAAGATATCCGGTCGGTAGGGCCGAAGGGGTAGTCATACCCAGCCATGTTAGATAGATTCTGATATTGTGATACATGTTATGTAGTAGTAGTAGAGGGGAGAAATAGTTTCCCCAGTATCCGGTCGAGAGGACCGACGGGGAGGCCAGCACCCAGATATACTAGGCAGTATCCGGTCGAGAGGACCGAACGGGAGGCCAGCACCCAGATATGTTAGGCAGTATCCGGTCGAGAGGGCCGAAGGGGAGGCCAGCACCCAGATATGCTAGGCAGTATCCGGTCGAGAGGACCGAAGGGGTAGGTCGGGCACCAAGATATGCATGACAATTTATGTATGTTATGTGATTATGTGGTATGCGGTACAGTGGGGGAACTCACTAAGCTTTGTGGTTACGTTTTACAGTTTTGGTTTCAGGTACCTCTTCATCGAAGGGGAAGGAGCTGGCGCGGTAGCGGCACATCATGCACACACTCTGGTTTCCGCATTTACTAGATTTTCTGGGATTGTACTCTGATATTTCGATTGGTTGTATGACTTGGCTTTTAGACATGATTACGGTGTGATGTGGTTTGATCAAACAACGTTTTTAATTATTAATGTTTACTAAAGAAATTTTTTAAAAACGAAATTTTTGGACGTTAAAATTGGGTCGTTACAAGTTGGTATCAGAGCCCTAGTTTGAGGGATTCGGACTCACCTTCGGGGGTGTCTGGACTCAAATCGAGGGATTAAAAGATTTCTAAAAGAAAATGTTTTCTAAAATTGAGAAAAGAGTTTAAGAAAGAACGAAGTGTGTGATGTGCGCAACCGGCCGAGCTCAAGTAAGTGGTAGAGCTCAAAGTACAATGTACAATGGTAGAGCTCAAAGTACAATGTACAATGTGAAGTCAAGGCATATAAGATGTAGACATAAAAAAAGATATGACAACTAATCTCTATAGGAGTTATCTCAATTGACTATGTAAAGTCATAAGATAGCATTGTGGATCCGCATACAAAAGGATTGAGTAGAGATGTAGTTTATAAGTCGTCAAGAGGAATGGGACTAAAGCTCTTGAATGATTAGATTCATATAAAGGAAACCTTACCCAAAAGACTAGAGATCCTAAGATCTGGGTTTAAAAGGAAAACCTAGTTGTATAAGTGATAGAGGTCACAGTGGGGGGATAAGTTCCTAGTCCATTCCTATAATTAGTGACAAGTTAAGCTAAGCATGTGGGTTTTAATGATGATTTGAATCACCTATGTAAGAGTGATGTGTGGTTGCTTCGCAGGGGATTATAGGGGGCGCAATTCCTAAAAGCTCTTGCATAACTAGGTTAGTGTTTCATGACCATAATGAACACAACTATGAGGATACGACCTTGTCAAGAAGAGTCTTATGTGAATTATATTCTCGTCTACATAAACGGTAGCTTATTTCAAGGATATCATTGCAAACTATTGGTTGGTTTATAAGCATATATGTGTAATGGGTTTACAAGCTTCCTTGCATAGTTTTACTCTAACACCTATGCACGTAGGGGTGCGGATCATGGATTTTGTAGACAAAATTCTACGAACTCGTGTACGGGCGTGACTTGCAGACATGAATGCAGCTCCAAAAAATTCTGAGCCCGTGTAAGCTACATTTTTGCAGAACTTTACAGTTTTGGTCCCTGATATAACTTTTGTAGCAGATGAATTTAATGTGAGTTAATTCACAATTAATTCATTTGATTTTGAATTAATGAGTGCAATTACAAAGTTTAGTAAAGAGACATTACCTTTTCATTCAATACACCCTGATCGAATACTTTATTTCCTTCTCTCTGCATACCAATGCAGGTGAACTTTTCAGGCAAGTGGTTACATACGACAGTACATACAACTTTGTCTATTGTACCCTGGGAACATACAATGAATCTATTTAAGGGAATCATGTCAAACACGAGTCTCAATCTATCGGCGTTTTTTTTACTGATTTATTTTGTAGATATAATATTGAAAACTAATAAAGTCTAAACTAAATCCTTTATTTTTTAGTTTCTTATATGGACCAACAGGTTGTTCTTATTCTTCATCCCTCACTATTTAAAGAAGTAGTGGTTGAAATCACCACTCTTGCCACTACTCATTCTATTTGGCTTGCTCTAGAGTTCACCTACAACAACTCTTCTGTTGAAAGGATTCAAACCCTTTGTGTTAAACTTCTTCATGCCTCCAAAGGCTTTTCTTCAGTGGTTGGATATGGTCACAAGTTTAAAGGATTGTGCGATCAATTCATCGCATCCGGTTAAATTGTGGATGATACGAAAAAACTTTACTGTTTTTGTATTCTCAAGCCTTCCTTTGAAAACTTGTGCACCATTGTTCGTGCCTCCAAATTGGTGACAACCTTCCGTGATCTTTTGGCATAATCCGAGGGTCATGAAATTTTTTTGACTTTTATTCATTGGGCCGCAACTCCACCTGTTGATTTTTCAGTTGAGCACAAGTAGAATCACTATACTCATCAAGGTCGTGGGGGTCGATCCTTAGGTTATTCTCATGGAGGAAGTCCTCGTGGTAGCGGTCGAGGGTGTCGCCCACCCCATTGCCAACTATGTCAGTAGAATATACTCTATGCCAATTCTTACCCTAGTCTTTCGATATATGCAACTATGGTTTCTTTCCATAGATCTTAATCTTGCAGCTGCTTTTCATGTTTAATGCCAAGTTAATACATCTACTCTAGACTAGTACCTTGATTACGGGGCTATTTCTGATATGACAGCATCTCAAGTATATGTTACTAATTCGACTCTTTTTGCATCTCATGATCTAAAAGTATTCAAGTCGGCTCACAAAAATCTAAAATAGATGTTGACAATGAATGAACAAATGCATGTTGGATCTATATGATCAATTATCATTATTAAGTGATATTGCTAATAACATATGATCCTATAGGGTCACACCTTTATCAAGTTGGCTCATTTTGTATATTTATTATTAATATGATTATTAATAAATAATATCAATTCTTGTATTTAGTTAGGGAAAAATTATTGTTTTGTTAAAATAATAACTAAAGAGAGTATAACTAGTTGTTATATCATATGGTATGATTTAATAAGTCATGTACAAAGTTTTAGACACTTTGGTTAACCATGATTAAGTTAATGATTTAATGTATCATGGTTAATAAACTAGCAAACACATTGTGTCTTATACTTCTTACAATGGCTAAATGTAGTTTATAAAACATGGGAGGTTGCTTGTCAACCTCCCACCTCTGCTCCCTATGCTTCTAAAAGCTCGTGAATACTTTATACTATTATATGGTATACTTTGCTTTTGCATTGGCTATATAAAGGAGTGCTTGTTTGGAAAATTCACCACCTTCTACCCTTAAAAAATGACCCAAAACCGTAGGTTCTCTCTTTGGTGTTCTCTTGTTTTCTTTTGAAGATTATTCAAGTCTTTGGTGTCTTAAAGTGCTTTTCCTTTAGTGCTTATTTGAGTTAAGCACTTAAAGGATTAAGATGTACTTTATACAAGAAGGAACTAGCATTCCAAGTGTTTTATTCATGATGGTGGATACTTATAGAGAATATCATCTTCTTTGATCTTTCTATCTTTATCAACACCCTAAAACCAAGTGAGTTCAAAGGCTCCAAAGGTTGTCATTCTAAAACAATCTATGGTTGGTTTTTTTAATATCATTCTAACATCTATAGACGGATCCTAGATGGTTTGGTTTTGTTTAAAACTCAAAAATGAACTTTTTATTTTTAAAGCTTTCAATGCCTATTTTTTTTATGAAAAAATAACTTATATTTTATATCAAAATCCATCAGTGATATCAGAGCTATCTTTTATATGTTAGAATGATTTTTATGTTTAATAATTTTTGGTTTTTGGAAAATAAGCATGGATTTCTTTAGGTTAAGAATGTCTTCTTTGGCAACTTGTAGTTTAAAATTGTTTATTTTTATATATAACCATTTTTCATGCATTTTGGTTATATAAAATTTACCTTAGAAAGCATGTTTGTTGTTATATTTAATATGTGTATAATGTACATAAACTAGCTATTGACTATTATGTTTGTTCTGTGTGTTGTTTTGTTAAAAAATGGTTGTAATATTTATATATTCATATGTAATAAATTAAATAGATTAGTTTTTTTTTGTTTATTTTGTAAAGTAATAGATTAGTTTTTAGAAATAATTTATTTGTATAAAAATGTAACAAGAAATGAAGATGGAACCATTTTCTAAGACCAAAATGTAATTTTTACCATAAAAATATGTACAGTGAAAATTGTGACAATTTTGTGAAAAGGTTGTTGGTCCTAATGCAACACTTTTTACAACCTTTTCTGAAAAGTATTGCATGTTGCTGAATTATTTACATGTTAAGAAGTTTTTCAAATTTTGCAAGCAATGAATGTTTTCTCAAGTGGGAGCTTCAACAACAACATTACTAGAAGATGTTGATCCCTTTAACTGTCCCTTTATGGGTGGACTTAGATTTTTGTGTTGGCTCGCAAAATGTCACTAGAATTGGTTAGTTTTTGTACATATGTTTTAATGCATGCATATGATGTTTATTTTATGATTATAGTATGTTATGTTTGATGTATGTAAATGATTTTTACAAGTTAAATAACATTTTATCATAAAATAATATCACTTAGAGTTTAAGTAAGAAAATATTTAAAAGATAACATGAGATGTGTATAAATGACTATTTACTAAAAATATTTTAACCGGTGAAATCGATTTTTTTTTTGTTAAAAATAGTTTTATAGTAAAACTTTTAAATAGGCAACTTTAAAATATTTGAAATGGTTTAAAAGTGATTAAACAATATCTAAACTCCATGTCTTTATAATAAAAAAATGTTTTTTTACTGAAAAGACTAAATCTATGTATTATAACCTCAAATAATAAAACCAGTGATTATTTTTATGACGGAACTTAATATATGATATTAGTTTTTAAACTTAATGCATCATGTTGATATTATTTTTTATGCATGTCAAATGAGATTTAAAACATAAGTATTACCACCTAAGTTTTGGTTTATCAAAAAATGACTTTTACTATAAGATGTATAAAATTGAGTTTATAAAATAAAATGAGTTTATTCTACAAATTCATAAAGTCACAAGATTTTGATTATTAGAAGGAGATTTAAAATTGTGATTTTAGAACTCATCCAAAACTCTAAGTCTTAAGTATAAAATAGAATTGTAATAAAAGACTATAACCGGTTCTTAATCGCTTTACGACTAAACTTTAAATATTGGATTTTAGTTTATAATTGATCGCGACTAATGGTAATAAAATGAAGTTTTACTTGGAACCTATAGAACCTTATAAAAAGTTATATCAATTTTTCAAATAGGTACATGAATTGTTGGATACATGCAATATTCATGAGAACTTGATTTTATAACTATATTTGTAAAACATATATAAACCTTTTCTTAAAAATGCAAGTCATTACCGTCATTTAAAAAAAACGGGCATCATTTGTATGGTCTTAGTGGGTGATGGGACACCTAACCACTAGGGTCGTCTTATGATGATTCGGGGTGGTTTTGTATTTTCTAGTGACATAAGGGTTACTTAGTCACTAGTTAGTTGCAATGCTACAAATTGTTTCAAGTATGAAGACCTGATCGGAATCTTGTGTGATAAAGGTCATCTAAGCATGGGAGGACCGAGGCATAGATGTGATCAAACATGAAAAGATAAACAAAAGTTGTTTGGGATCCCATTATCTAGGAATTGCATATTTTATGCAATTGGTAAGCACTACTTACAAAGTTTGATTAATGTTTTAGAAACAATAAAAGGTATACATTTCTTAAAGACTTAATATTAAAAAAATACTAAATGAAATTTTGTTAAATTCTATAAATAACTGTTAATCCCTCGTACGCCTTGTTAAATGTCTCTCTCTCTCTCTCTCTCTCTCTCTCTCTTGTTGAGTTTCAAGAGATAATAACATTTGATGGTTATAATTTCTATAACTGGTATAATACCTTGAGGTTCTTCCTTAAGGATAAACATAAATTATATATATTAAAAGATCTCATACATGAACAACCTATAATTGTTGTTTTGTGTGTTACAGTTATGTTGTTTGAGTAGCCATCGTATTCTATAGTAGGATGGGGTCACCTGGCCACTAGTTGAATATCAATATTACAAGTTTTTGAATAGGATAGCATAGACCTTGTAGTCTGTTATATGATGCTTAAAAGAACTATTTACTTTATAAAGTTAGGAATTATGCTCATTGCAATAAATATAGATTGAATATATATATATATATATATATATATATATATATATATATATATATATATGTGTGTGTGTGTGTGTGTTTCCCACCAAAGAAGTTCATTAAATACTTTCATTAGACCAAGGTTGTAATGGTTTATCCCTACCTAAAAGGTATGGAGTTATGGAGCTCATGTTCGACAATACGCTCGACCACTTTAGCATCTACTAATTGCACTTATGTAAGATATCCAAAATGATAGTTTAGGATGAAATTTCTACTGATCCCACTAATTTTCATTCCAAAAGACAAGTACTTAGAAAGTTCTTTTTCTAAGTGGGAGCAATATGGAACTTTAAGAGCTAAAGAACCATAAACTAAATGCATCATAGTTTGGATCTAGCAAGTTTTTCAATTGTTGTTGGATCTGCTCAATTTTTGATCGTACACTAATAGAACACATAGAGATGCATCCATGTATGAGTATCACGTATGAGCTTGATTATTCTTCCCTACTATATTATTCATATAAAGAGTAAGTGACTTTTCAACGGAGAAAACATACATGAATAAAAATCTTTTTCTGATTTAAGCTAACATCTTAAAGTAAGAATCTTCTTTATTATAAGATAATCACATAGTGTGATTTAATTATGAATCAAGACGAATCTTGTGTTTTCTATAAAGCTAGTGGGAATGTAGTAACATTCCTAGTATTATATGTAGTTGACATACTAATTCTTGGAATAAAGATCTATATAGGTAGATCATGGCAACTTAAAAGATTAAGTAAAATTGCATTGATTGTCAAGGACATTAAAGAGCTTAAGATATAAGACTCTAAGATAGTTTATATTGTCAAATACCACACGACATGATTTTGAGCATTCCTCAAAATCCTACTATAATGTCTTTGAACTAGATAATATGATTGTATTCCATATGTTGCTGCAATTGGATTAATCATATATGTTATGATTATGCATGAAGGCCAGATAAGTCGTATGCTTAGATCATGTTGAATGATACCAATATAATCTAAGAATAAGTTATGGTGAGACTTATAGGAACATTCTAAAGTGCTTTCAAGATTGGAGAAATAATCCTAATATGCACAATATTTGAAGGAAAGCTATGTTTAAGCTGTTACACATATGTTAAAGTTCCAAATAGATTGAGACGATTCTCAATCACAATCAGGTGTGTTCTCATTATGAATGAAGAGAAATTACATGGATAGTAGTTCTATGTGGATTTTAATTGCAGTTACACATTAGAGTGAATGCATTGTAGCTTGGAGAACCACATACAAAGATGTTTAATGTATAGTTGATTATGACTATGAATAATCCCATTATGGATGTATTGATATATAAATCATAATTAAGCATCTAATACATTCTCAATAGTTTTCTCTATATATGAGTTATATATATATATATATATATATATATATATATATATATATATATATATATATATATATATATTTATATATATATATAACTGAAAATGTAGGTATTCATAAAGTTTATACAAATCATGTTTGTCAATACTACTTAACAAAGTTCTTTTTCATTAGCTAAAGCATGAAAGTCAAGCTAATGCTATAGGGCCTTATTGATATAAGTATATGTATTTGATTGAAATTTAGTATATTTAGATATTGGAACAGTACAAGAAACATATATTGTAATGAGTTGATATATTGGATATAGTATTTCATTAAATAATTGTTGTATTCTATATTAGCATGTTTAATCCTTGAATAACTAAGTTATTATAAATTTCCATAGTCATTCATAGTTGTGGGAGAATCTTTAAGATAAGACTAATATAAGTGGATTGGTTGATTTTCCAGGAGATGAAAATAGAAAGAGTTGCTACCAACTTCATTGGTACTTGATTAAGAGAATAAGTATTAGACCTGACCCGCATCAAAATCACTTTATGGATTGTATTCATGAGTAATATTTTGATCAAGGTTGTATCTTTGTATTCTAAGACCTGAGATACATATTTGGAACTTGAAGTGTAGAAATTGTTGTGCTTTGACATGGTTTAATGTTGTTCCGTAAAGGACAGCCATAAGGGCCATCGTTGGGTATGATATGAAATAGAATGATAGGCGTATGTAGTCAAGATAGGATTTGTTCCTCTTATTCATTGGGTGTTAGAAATTTAAGGCCTTACTAAAAGTTGAACACCACATGATATTGATCGCGATCCATATCTCATGTTGAATATGATGTCTGAAACAAAGGAATAACTAATACCACACCTTCAGTAACAATTGTAGCTTTGCGCTCATGGAATTGGTTTTTGATAATATGGCACCCTTCATATGTTGTTAGGGGTAGTAGCCTGTTGCTAGACGTCAGCTACTATCTATATCCATTTATAAGCAATTTTGTGCATGTGGGAGATTGTTGGATCTATATGCTCAAGAATCATTATTGAGTGATATTGCTAATATCATATGATCCTATAGGGTTACACCTTATCAAGTTGGCACATTTTTTTATTATTAATATGATTATTAATAAATTCTCGCGCGTTGCGCGACGCAGGTTAAAAATGTTAGAATATAGTTTTCAGACACCTTTAAGTGAATTCGATTCATCAATTTAAGTTCTTTTACTATTATTATATTTAATGTTTTCCTTTTAACTATGTTAAAAAATATATATTGATTTTTTTAAACATTATTTGATATTTTACTTTAGGTTTTAAATTTTACACTAAATTTTTAAGCTTATTTGATATATTAACGTAGGTTATTTATTTAACTATATATTGAAGTTAACAAATTAAGTATATCATATTGATAAGTCACAAATTCTTCCATTTATGATAATGATTACAACTAAAAGCATATTTAAGTTAATAAATTAAGTATATTGTATGAAAATATGAAAAGTTGAAAGTTTCAAATGAATATGGTGAAAGAAAAAATGTTTCCTTTATAATATAGTATGATGATTATAGTTTTAATTTTTAAGTCATTGTGATATATACAATTATTTGATGAAATTGTGTAAATTATATATCAAACGTATGATAATCTATATATAACAGGTAACAAAATGTATAAACAAAAATATGAACTACAACTTTTATCAACATAAAAATACAAAAACATCTATTATAACAATTGTATTAAATATATATATATATATATATATATATATATATATATATATATATATATATATATATATACACACACAACGAATAATAAAATATGAAAAATAAACACTATAACTTTTAATAACATAAAAACACTAAAATATTTATTATAATATTTATATTAACTTTTCATATTTAAATCACAAATCTCTTCAAATACATTAATGTTTTTAATGAGGAAAACTTACAACCTTATAAAAGAAAGAAAAATAAAAGTTATTAGTGATTACTAATTAATAATCATAAGTTAAAAACTCTTGAGTTGTAACTAATAAATAGACATAAATTAGAAAACTCTTGAGTTGTAGTGTGAGTTTCAAATGAATAATAAAAACTATGAACTACAACTTTTAGTAACATAAAAATACAAAAACATCTATTATAACATTTTATATATATATATATATATATATATATATATATATATAAATATATATATATATATATATATATATATATATATATATATATATAAATATATATATATATATATATATATATATATATATATATATATAACGAATAATAAAAAATATGAAAAATAAACACTACAACTTTTAATAACATAAAAACACTAAAACATTTATTATAACATTTATATTAACTTTTCATATTTAAATCACAAATCTCTTCAAATACATTAATGTTTTTTAATAAGCAAAACTTTACAACCTTATAAAAGAATAAAAGAAAGGAAAATAAAGAGTTATTAGTGATTACCACTTAATAATCATAAATTAAAAACTCTTGAATTGTAACTAATAAATATACATAAATTAGAAAACTCTTGAGTTGTAGTGTGAGTTTCAAATGAATACAGTACTTGGAAATGTGTATTTATTATTATTATTATTATTATTATTATTATTATTATTATTATTATTATATTCATCTAAATAATTGGTTTTGATGCATCATTTTAATCCCTTCAATTATTAAACATAAAGATATTTAATTATAAATTTATAACATACATAGGTGCATATATATGTTAAACAAATCACATATAATATATATTTTATAAATGTCATATGTAATTCTTGTCGTAGTAATATGGATAAATTAATTTCATATGAAGAACATATCATGATAAGTCATCATAATTACATATCAAATGTTAAAAATTATGTGATCTTTTAAATATTGTCTTGTAAATATGTTGTGTAGGATAACCAACAAAAAAATAATAGAAAATAAACATAATTAAAATAGAAAAACTACAATCAAATAAATAAGAACATTGGGTGGTTGAATATGTAAATAAAAATGTTACATAAATATACATTTAAATCAAAAGAAAAAACTAACATTCATCTACTTTGGTCAAACAAAAAAAAAACTATATTTGTTTTCTGAATCTTCTTTCTTTATTAAACACCATTCAACCATAGAAACTTGATGACACTTCTTCACCAACCTACAATCAAAATGTTTTTCTTGAAAAAGAAGAATGAGAAAAATCAAAAGAAAAAACTAACATTCATCTACTTTGCTCAAACAAAAAAAAAACTATATCCGTTTTCTGAATCTTCTTTCTTTATTGAACACCATTCAACCATAGAAACTTGATGACATCTCTTCACTAACTTGCAATCAAAATGTTTTTCTTGAAAAAGAAGAATGAGAAAGATATTCCAAGCAAAACATTGATGTTTGGAGATTTACATTTAAGATTTAGTAATACATATAAATCACATATAAATGTCAAATGAAAATTTGAATTTAAAGAAAGAATAAAAAAGCTTTATTTGTTTTGGTTGAAAGAAAAAAATCATATTACAATTACCATCGATGCGACATAACCCATTTCTTCAAATCATCATATTTGGATCATGAATGCTTCAACTATATGAAAACATTTGAATCATAATATCTTCAACCAAATGACGACTTTTTGTAAGAAAAATGTACTAATATAACTACATATATAATGAAGGTAAAAGAGTGTGGGGGTTTGAAATGCATTAGGTGTTGAACTTATAGAGTGTAATTTTCTTGGAATGAGAATATATGTGATTAATTACTTTGAAGGTGAAAGGGTGTGGGGGTTTTAAAAGCATGAGGTGTTGGCAAATTTTTATGGGGTTTCAAATGAATGAGATTCAAGAAAAGATGCTAGCTTTATAAGTATGTATGATAATATCAATTCTTGAATTTAATTATGGAATAATTATTAACTATAGATAGTATAGCTAGTTATTATATCATATGATATGATTTAACAAGTCATGTATAAAGTTTTGTACACTTTAGTTAACCATGATTAAGTTAATGAGTTAATGTATCTTGGTTAATAAACTAGCAAACACATTTTGTCTTATACTTCTTATAATGGCCAAATGTTTTTATAAAGCATGGGAGGTTGCTTATCAACCTCCCACCTTTTATCCCTATTCTTCTAAAAGCTAGTAAATACTTTATATTATTATATGGTATAGCTATTCTTTTTCAAGAAATATATAAATGAGTGTTTGCTTACGAAATCCACCACCCTCTTCCCTTAGAAAATGAACTAAAAACATAGGTTATCTCTATAGTGTCCTATTGCTTTCTTTTAAAGATTATTCAAGTCTTTGGTGTCGTAAAGTGCTTCTCCTTTAGTGCTTATTTGAGTTAAGAACTTAAAGGATTAAGAAGTACTTTATACAAGAAGGAACTAACATTCCAAGTGCCTTATTCATGATGGTGGATACTTATAGAAAAGATCATATTCTTTGATCTTTCTATCTTCATCAACACCCCAAAACCAAGTGGGTTCAAAGGCTCCAAATGTTGTCAAAACACTCTATGATTGTTTTTTAATATCATTCTAACCTCTATAAATGGATTGTAGATGGTTTGGTTTTATTATAAACTCTAAAATAAACTTGTTATTTTTAAAGCTTCCATTGCAAATTTTTATGAAAAACCAACTTGTATTTTGTATCATAACCTATCAATGGATGCTCTCCAACAAAATGAAACATGGCCTCTTGTTCCTAGACCTCATTCGGGAAATGTGTTTGGATCCAAATGGGTTTCACACTAAGTACAAATCTGATGGCACAATTAAGCAGTATAAACCTTGCCTTGTGGCTCAAAGATATACATATATTTTGGGCCTCAAATACTCTCATAATTTTAGTCTGGTTGTCAAAGCATCGACCGTTCGTATTGTTCTTTTATTAGTTGAAATTCATCATTGGCAACTACATCAACTTGATGTAAACAAGCCCCTTGGTTTCCTGGTCATATTTTTTGTCTACATAAGGCTTTATATGGGCTTAAACAAGCCCCTCGAGCTTGGTTTCAAAGACTAATTGCTTTTCTACTACAAAATGGTTTCTCATGTAGTCGCACCGACACCTCTTTATTCTTCTTCAAGCGCGGCTTTTGTATTATGTATCTTCTAGTTTATGTTGATGACATGATTTTAACAGGCATTCAAGAATCGGTTATTACCTCCTGTATAGCTCGATTCTATAATGAATTCGAAATAAAGGATCTTAGAGACTTGAATTGTTTTTTTGGGACTAGAGGTGGTCTACACTGATGATGGCCTATTCATAAGCTAATCTAAATATGCTCAAGATATACTTAACATAGCCGATCTTTTAGATGAAAAAATGATTCACATACCCCTAGCTCTTCAAAATTCATTCACTACACCTGATGTTCCTTTCAAGGATCCTACTCTTTACCGGTCTCTTGTCGGGACACTTTAATATTTGACTATCACTAGACCAGGAAATCTCTTATGTCATGAATGCGGTTAGCTAATTTTTACCAGCTCCAACGCTCTCTCACTTTCAAGGGTTCAAATGTTTTCTTTAACAAGGGATCTCTTTCATTTTGTCTTCACTTACTAAACCAAAGACCTCCTCTATCATTGGCTATTCGGTGTCGATTGGGCTCGATGTGTTGAGACTTGAAGCTCCACACATGGCTACTCAATCTTCCTTGGTGGAAATCATGCTCATGAAGTGAAAAGAAGCAACCTATCATTTCTCGTTCAAGTTGTGAATTGGAATATAGAGCTATGGTAAACATGGCAGCTGAGATTGTTTCGATAATTTGTCTATTTTGCGAGCTACATGCATTACCTTTCGATTATCAAACTTTGTAATGTGACAAAAAAGTGTTCTCTTACTTAGCCAAAATCCGGTCTCATGTAAATGGGCTAAGCATATTGATTTATATTATCACTATATCCATGAGCTAGTTACCTCAAGAAAACTCTATACAAAATTTGCTCCAACCAAGCTTCAAGTGGCAGATATTTTTGATGGAAAATGGTGCCCATCATTACAACATATTTACAACAATTGGTAAGATTACTATTAATAGTAGAGTCTTTTGGGTTATGCGTAAGAACAAAAATAAACAATAAAAGACAATGGAAAAATTATACGGACTTGATTTGTTAATTACTTAATAGTATTTAATTAAATAAATGAAATCTAGAAGTTCTGGAATGTTCTGGAGGATAACATATGATAATTTAAGTAGTAAGATAATTACCATGTATATGGATAATTATTAGATGACTAGATAATTATCTTTTAGGATTTTATATCATTCCCTATAAATAGAGAGGAATATTGATGGATTATCATGGTGAGTTTTAATCTAAACTCTAGTGAAAATTTGATCCCCACTCTTCATTCCCGAAACCCTAAAAATCATGACATTGGATCGTGGTGGCTTCATTGTCACGATGTGGTACCTGCAATTTCAGCAGATTCAGATTTTTGGAGCTTCGTTGATGGTGTTCGTTGCATTGATTGTTTTTAGGTGTTGCTGAACTGAGTACCTTGGGTGCGACTATGAAGGAGGATTTCTACATTGGACTCTTAGCTCTCATCAAACAATTAAGAATATATAAGGGTTTCTATTATCATAAAAGGCATGATTTCTCGTATACTAAAGTTGCATTAGATAGGTTGTTCATAGATCCAGTTTCCATCAAAGTTTTCAAAACCGAACCGAAGACTGAACTAACCGTCTTTCTGGTTCGATGGTTCAACCGCTCTAACCGGTCGGACCGGTCTCAAACACCGAAAAAACCGGATGATGTTATAATTACATTATTATTAACTTTAATTATATAAAAAACACAAAAAATTAAAAATATATATATTTTTAAATTCCCGGTTTTACCGGTTCAACCGACCGGTTTTTGCCGGTTCACGCGAATACTTGTTTTTTGACCTTTAAGAACCAGATACGGGACCAGTTCCGGTTGAACCGGCCGAACTGCCTGGTTCGATCCGGTTTCAAAACATGGGTTTTCAGGACTATTGATGATAAAAATTGTTGCTTCGTTGTCCTTTAATGTTGTTTAAGGATCCTCAAAACCCATCAGTGCTATCCAGTGTTGTAAAACTCGCCGAGTTGGCCGATTACTCCTCCGAGTACTCGCTACTCCCCCCTTGCCGAGGCGAGTTACATAATCCCCAGTACTCCCCGATCGGTCCCTTGCGAACTGAGTAGTGTTGTGAAATTCGGTCAACTCGGTGATTAATATGTATAATATACTTAATGATTTATCATTTAACACACACACATGTGATTATTACTACATATATATCTTAAATTTTCACTAATTATTCACGAAGTGAGACCATTATGTGTTTTTCATTTTTTGTGTATTCACATGTATCCAATTTTGTTATATATTTCAATCAACTTATGAATTTATCTTATGATTTTGACATATATAATTTCCCTAAAAATATTTCTATACAAATTTCCGAATCCGAGTACTCGCTACTCGGTAGTCGGCCGAACAGGTACCGAGTAACGAGTTCTACAACCGTGGTGCTATCATAGCGATCTCTACACATCTATTGCACTTTAGGTTTTTTCGTACTTATAGGTTTAATTGAGTTCACATTCTTAGAATTGATCTAGTTTTTGAATGTTAAATGTTTTTAATTTTTTTAGAAACTAAACTACTTGAAAAATCGGTGATTCTTGAATCTGTTCTATCGTTACGACGTGGTAGGTTCTCCTCCATGATGTAGGGTCTGATCAGAAAACATGTTTTTGTCTCGCACCATGACATGGTGACTTTTGTGCCACGATATGGTGATCTATTTGCCACGATGTGGTGGATTCTCTACCACAACGTGTATTCACAGATTTCATTTTTTTTAATATTTGTTGCCTCGTTTGCTTGTCCCTAAGTTATATGTCTCAATTTAGTTCAACATGAAAATTTGTTAATTTCACTAAAGTTGGAAACATTGTGCCTGTTAGTTTAATTAGTCAATTAATTAATTAAAAGTCAAAGAACTAGATCTTGATTGAATGTATTATTTATTGGCATTGCGTAGTCGTGTGTCCAGTTAGAATTAATAGACATACAAATTAAATGGTTTAAATTACGCTATATATCTGGTAAAATTATATATATATATATATATATATATATATATATATATATATATATATATATATATATATATATATATATATATATATATATATACAGCATTAAAATATGAACATTGCGTCCTCACAGGTTGGAAAACATTGTCATTCTCACCGCAACTAGGCTCACCTACTCTAACTGCTAAGGTTTAAGGAGGCATCTTCGATTCTTAATGTTGTCGGATTTTAAGTGGCATTTAGTGCTCACCACCCTCACTGCCATCTTGCATTTTGTGAGTAGAGTTACTGAAAGGGTTTGATAGGAAATTTGGCTTGTTAAAAGTATTAACATTATAAGTATTAAAACAAAATCATGTTTGTTATATAAAAATGTGATTCTTATGCTTCCAATGGAAACTACACCTTGTAATATACATTCCTTTGGCATTATGCATGTGTGGTTTACCAACGCGTCAAATTAGAATATTTTCGGAAAAATGTATATGGTAATCTTGATTCTCAAGCGTTACTTGAGCCGAATATCATGTAGCTTCACATGGTCGATTCATCATCTGGAATCATAATCCTCGTCTAATCCAGTCATGAATGATAAATGAGAATAAAAAGAGATTAACATGTTATTTCCATCGTGTCAATAAATCTTGATATGTCTAGGAATCTCATAAATATTGAGACTGAGAATTGTTTGTCTACCTAAATGGCTTCTTGGTTTAATTTCGGCTAATCCACTTCACATCATGGAGTCAAAATATTGATCTTAGCCTTGTTTGAAATAATTTGATAATTGGGTAATTATCCATTAAGGATCAATAAAAAAAACTAGGCCTAACAATTAATCGAATGATGTCTTAAAAGTATCCACTAAAAGTTAACTGGTATAAAAGTCTCTGAAAGGTTATGGTTAATCTTGTTCGTGGTTTGAGAATAACTCTCTTCAACAAAAGCAAATATCATACCTTTAGCTATAGAAATGAGAAAGTATCAAATCCACTTAGTACATCAATTTCATTAATGCTAAATGGAAGTCCATCAAGTTAGGAGTTGACAATGGAAACATAATCAACTGGTTGACATGTGCATATAATCAGGTGATTCTTATTCAATATAAGCAACTTAGAGGGATCCATCTTAGCAAATTTGAAGTGTACAAATTGAAGCAATTTCATCATGTTGGGAGCTTATTATGGTGACATAATCAACTAACCAACTAGTGCATATTATCAGGCGATTCTAATATGAGAAATTTGGAAATATGCACTATTGAACTACATTGCTTGTTGAGTACCTTTGGAATTAACATGGAAAAGCAGAGAGAATACAACCTTTAAAAGAATTAATTACATTGATAAAATTGAAGAAACATGGAATTTCACCATTGGGGACTAACATGGCTATCATGAAAGAAGTTTCAAGAAGAAGAAAATTGTACATAGGCAAAGAGGATGTTCAAATTTGGTATACCCAATCACAACATCAAATACGAAGGATAATAGCTAGGCCTATTCTGAGATGTATTCTGATAGGCTAAATTGAGTACTAAGACAAGCACAAATGCCTAAAGTATCTAAAGTAGACTGAAACCTAAGAAGATTTTATTGGATATTCATTGGTTGGATTAAATGATATTATGGACTCATCCTCTTAGACATATGAATAAGAGTTGCATTACCAAATATCCATTTGGATCGGTTTTTTGGAATTCATTTGACCCTAAGTCTTATGATAAATGCAAATCGTATGTGTCAAGAATGATGACATTGACACCATCTAGTGGCAAAAGTATCTATTGGAACTAGGTTACACTAATTGTCCGTTCAGATTAACCACGATTCATGTTGATCGAAAAAATGCTTAGATCATCATCTTTGAATATGTAAATGAGAAGTACCTCACCAAATATTCAATTGGATAGAAATTTGGAAGTCATTAGACCACAAGTCTTTTTATTGATACATATCTCATAGTATCAAGATAAAGGATGAACAAATCACTTCGTGATGCTATCATTTGTCTGAATTAGTTCATGCTAATTGTCCGTTCAGATTGGTCACAAAACGAAGTTCAGAGTCAATTAGGCAAAAATATAGGAAATTCAGATCCATTAGGATAGCGATAATCTTGATCAAAAGTTTAACGATCATCTAATGGAATTGTGAAATAATTTCACAACTCAAACGAAAGTATTACCATAAGCAATATAGTTGAATAAAGAAACAAATCATTGTTTGATTTGTAACTGATGAGTCATATGGTGCTAACAACAGTCCATGGATTGCACCATCAATGAGTTTTACAAGATTCTTTGGTCTTATACAACCTAAGAAATGTTTTATCAAACGCTCTGTGAGATAAGCCATTTCGTTGGATGTCCCAATTGTGTTTTTGGAAACCCTTTGAGAACAAAGTATTTTTTTCTCTAATGGCAGTCTTTCAAAAGAGGGAGCTGATATCCAAAAGATCTAGTGGGAGCCTGATTGATCTTGATAAGACTCAAGAACCAATTAATAAAGAGCCTATACGAAAACACTATCACTTAGTTAGAGATTAAAGCCTATTAAGGAAAATTGCATCCCTCTACATCTTCCACATAGATCTAATAAGAAGACGGCATGGACCTTGTTGACTCCATGTCACATGGGAAATGAGTCATATATATTGTGATCATAGTCTATCAATTATTGAAAGTTATAGAAGGACTAATAAACCAAAATTAGAGGAAGTTGTAAGGAATGAGATTCAGTCCATGTATATTTGAAATTTGAGTTAATCCAACACTTAGTGTTTGGAGATCTTCAAAAGATGACAAGAATGGATAAGAACACACACATATATTTAAACCAATATAGGTTGTGAAAGATATGTAGGCTTGAGAAGTCCATTGATGGATTCGAACAAGCATCTCATGTTTGGATCATTTACTTCGATGAGAAATTCAAAAGTCGGATTATTAGAAACAAAGCATAGTCCATATAAGCGTCGAAGATAGTGGGAGTGATGTATTAACTTTGCTAAGAGAAAAAAGCTTTAATTGGCTTAGGAATTGTCTCGCTATGAAACACATGTGAGGAACAAGAAATTAAACCTAGAATCTATGGAGTGTTTAATTGATTTAACCTGAATACTTGGAATCTCAAAGAAACTCCAGATGCAGAATTCTTAAACAATTTGTATTCTTTGTGCATGGAAAGTCGTATAAGATTATTTTAGCTATAATCAAATAAGAAATAATATTATTTGGAATCTTAAAATGAAAAACGATATAATCTTGTTAGTATGGAATAAATCAATGAAATAGTTACATTGACGGTGAGTTCCTAGCTAATAGAGACATTTTCTTTTAGCAGTCAAAGTTCGCGTTCTTAATAAATAATAGAGTATTAGCTTGGAAAAGTAGTAAGTAAGACACCTAAGTGGATTTGATAATAATATTAGAGTATAATTAATTAAATTAGATTACAAAGACAAACTCTGTGACTAAAAGAAGTTTATCTGTAACCCCAGTGTTGTATTCAATCATTAATGGTTCTCTTGAAGTTTCTTGTGACTATATGGTGACTTTACCTCAAGTATAGATCCTAAGTCACATAAGATCACATGGTAAATATTTAACAAGTACCTTCATGATTTTGAGGACATCATAGTCAACTAAAAGAATCTTGTTGATTCATTCCTTTAAACTAAAGTCACTAACCAAGGTTGATTAGCACATAAAGATCTAATGTTATTAGACTTGCATGTGTATTAACTTGATTACTTTATTTAGTTTGTTTTAATTTACGAACCGATGCAGTTTTGGTCTATATTTGATCTGGAGATTATTAAGTGGAGAACTTAATATTTGATGGAGACCAGTCATCTCATTTAAGATTGTCATGGAGCATTCGTAGATTGTTCATAGGGATGAACATAGCAAAGTTTGCAACCAATACTCATGAGTTCTTTAAATGGAAATTTTAAGGTATTGGAGTAACCCAAACTTAAATATGGCTTGATGGATTATGTCACAAGTAATTCTAAGATGGTAATATCATATATTCTTCAAATGGAGATACATGAGATTTTCTCCTACAACATGTTGTATCTTGGTTTGTCCCGAACAATGTTCGTAATAGGAATCATAACGTGTTTAGCTAGATATAGCATGAGGAATAGGTGGAATCTATGTATTCAAAGTTTATTTGTTCACTACTTCTTTAATAGTTGAATTCGATATCCTTAGGGTACGTTGAATATTTGGTGTTGACATTAAAAATGCATGGTTGTGCTTAGACTGAATTGATGGATCAATTATGCAGTTTGTTTTTTGACTGACACAGTCAGTTTCGAGAAACAAAATCTTGAATGTTTGAGATTGACTATATCTAGGTCTCAGGTTCATATTTATACATACATACATACACACACACACACACACACACACACACATATATATATATATATATATATATATATCTTGAAGAACAAAAGAATAATTGATCACTTATGTAATGGTTGTATCACGACTCTATGTTGTGAGTACGGCATGTACATTTGATTGTATACTCTCTACTCATTACTAGTAAATATTAGACTATATAGTGTTCGTAACTTGTGCAAGTGGGAGTGATGGATAATGGTGCCCATCGTTAGAAAATAGTGACAACAATTGGTAATATTACTATTAATAGTAAGATCCTTTTGGGTTACATACAATGATAGAAATAATCAATAAAAGACAGTGGGAAATTATAGGGACTTGATTTTTTAATTAATTAACAGTACTTAATTACTTAAATGAAATTTAGATGTTCTATAATGTTCTGGAGGATGAAATAAGATAATTTAAACAGTCGGGTAATTACTATGTATATGGACGTTTATTAGGTAACTAGATAGTTATCTATTAGGATTTTATATCTTTCCCTATAAATAGAGAGGCATATGGATGCATTATCATGATGTGTTTTACTCAAAACCCTAGGAAAAATCTGGTCCTAACTCTTCATTCCCGAAACCCTCAAAACTGTGAAGCCAAGTCGTGGTGGCTTCATTGCCACGACATGGTACCTGTAGTTCTATTAGATTCAGATTTTTTGGAACTTCGTTCATGGTTTTTATGACCCATGGGGGGTGTTGATGATTTGAGTGCCTTGGGTGCGACCAAGGTTCTAAATGGCGTGAGGCGTGGCGTGCCGGCAAGGCCTAGCCTCAAGCTTAACGAGCCATGGCGTTTTTCAAGGCGTGATGTAAGGCGGCGATTTTATATTAATTTAAAAATTATATTACCACATAATTATAAATTTATATTAAATATAACTACTTTTTAGAAGTGTTAGATCAATAACTAATAACAAAAATTTAACAAAAACCACAATACCTGTATCTCCGATTAGAAAAGACATAACAAAGAGCAAAAAACTGTATCTCGAACAAAAAAACACATGCCATAACGCGCCATATCACGCCTTGCCACGCGCCACGCCTAACAGCAAATTTATGAAGATTTTCGTAACAACGAAGTCACGCCTCACGCCATGGCGCGCCTTTTAGAACACTGGGTGTGACCATGAAAGAGGATTTCTACGTTGGACTCTTAGTTTTCATCAAACAATCAAGGATCTACGAGGGTTTCTATTACCCTAAAAGGTATGATTTCTAATATACTAAAGTTGCATTAGATATGTTGTTCATAGATCCAGTTTTCGGGCCTATTGAGGATCAAAAATTGTTGTTTCCATTGTCCCTTAATGTTGTTTAAGGATCCTCAAAACCCATCATTTTTTATTGAAAGTCTTCCCTCGACCTCAGATTGAATTCGTCCTTTTTAATCTTCGTCTCGACCACCACCCTTTTGCTTTAGGGGGGGAGGGGGGGTATAAGAGCAAAATAAGCATTTGAAATAATTAAGTGTGTATTATATGATTATTCATTTATGTTGTGCCCAGTGTATAAATTATCTACTCTAATAAATGAAGGTTTTTATTGTCACATGTCACACTTTTATTCAATTTGCTAAATGTCATTTTGTGGTTATTTTGAATTAATTTTTTCCACATTTAATTTTATGAGTTTGTCTATTTTAATAAATTTCACATAATTTTTTAAGGTAATAATTACAATAAATCTTGTAATAAATGAATATCAATTTCATTAATGGACTTACCTTCTTATTTCAAAATTCTCAAATTAAAGTTCATTATTTTATTTTGTTTATTTATTTAAATTTAAAAGATAAAAAATCAATTTTAATAATTCATTATTTTTCTTATCTACTCTAATAAATGAAGATTTTTGTTTGTCACATGTCACACTCTTATTCAATTTATCAAATGTCATTTTGTGGTTATTTTGAATTAATTTTTTTCCACATGTAATTTTATGGGTTTTTCTATTTTAATAAATTTCACATAATCTTTTAATGTAATAATTACAATAAATGTTGTAATAAATGAATATCAATTTAATTAATGGACTTACCTTCTTATTTAAAAATTCTCAAATTAATGTTAATTAGTTTATTTTGTTTATTTATTTAAATTTAAAAGATGAAAAAAATAATTTTTATTATTCATTATTTTTCTTATTTTCTTATAAATCCCAAGTTCTTAAATATTTAGATCTTTATATTTAATTTTTTTAATTAACTCATGTAATACATGATTCTTACATCTAGTTATTTTATAAATATATCTTATCTTTACCTTAATTGGTGTCGAGATTTCCCAAGATCACATGTCGATCCAATATAGAAAAATAAGTTGATAATAGTCTAAAAGGAAATTAATAAGTTGAGCACTTGTTAATAATTCATATTAAGGGCATTTACAGTCATTAATCTCTCCAAAAGGGTCACATCTTATTTTCAAGTACTTTTATTTTACACAAATCTATTTTAATAAACTTTTTACTATTATTGGTCGTTTTCAAAAATGTATTTAAAAATTAACTAACATATCATATCTCTGTAATATATTTTCTAAAATCATCTGGTCATATTTGTATTTTTAAGGACACGTTATATTTTTATAAAAAAGTGTTACTTGACAATACATTTAATGAAATAAATATATTACATTAATACGGAATTTCAAAAAAGTTATGTGATCTTTTTTTCAAAAGTTTAAAAGATATAATATTATTTCAAATATAGTTATAAAAATAAAATAAAAATAATTATATAAACATCATGAATTTAATATTTAATATTATAATAAAATTAAATTAATTAATTAATAAAAACTAATGAAGATTTAAAATATAATTATAACTAAAGAATAAAATTAAATATTATTGGATGACGGTCATGAATTTAATATTTAATATTATAATAAAATTAAATTAATTAATTAATAAAAACTAATGAAGATTTAAAATATAATTATAACTAAAGAATAAAATTAAATATTATTGGATGACGGAGGTTAATTATATATAAACCCAAATAAAAAAAAAGTAAATCTAAGTGAACCATCAACTCCAATGATAGAAACCATTTTATAAGTAGTCTAGCGGTATCAAATGGTGTTTTCCTTCATTAAACTTGAGAGTTCAAGCCATGTTGTGGATATAAGTGAAATTATGTATTAGCTTAGAAGTAGATTAAATTTGTCGGTTAAAAAAATATACAATAAACTAATCATTAAAAAATAAATAAAGAGAAGAATTCTCTAAATGTGCTTTTTTTTGAATTTTGGATATTATTTTAAAGATAAATATCAATGGGGAATTTATTTATAAAGATGGTGAATCTTATGAATGTTTGGTTGTTATTTGAGGATATAAGAGAATTACTAGTTGAAGTTTGGGAAAATGGAAAACGTGACGATTTTATAAATTTGTGGAACTTTTGGGAGCCTTTTAGCAAAAGAAAATATCTTCCTTTTGGGTGTGACCTCCTCCTCCATCATTTTCCACCTATGTCTGTAGTTTATGGTGTATTTGAGTATTTTAATAGTTGGAAAATATTTGAGCTCAAATAAAGAAACTATTAATAACGGTTTTCATATGTGAAGATGGAGTTTAATACTCCATTACTCCTATCAAACAAGTTTTAAAATATTAATGAAATGTATTAATTATGTGACATTAATTTTAGACCAAGAGATGATTGAGTTTTTAAAAAAGTGCAACAACCCAAAAGAAATGGGTTGAAACTTTTTATATAAAGACCTAACATGTTTATTTGGTGTTTGGAACCCATAGTGAGGATTTTAGTGTGTTGGACTTGAACGTAGGAGTGCCAACATCAATTGACTAATAACATTTTCAATGTGTTTCGTACCAATTAGTTGAAACGTTATGTTCTGATTGCTTTTATAAACTTAATAACAATTGGACGACGATTTATGTATTATGAATGAAATATATGTAAAGTGTTTGTCTTTTAGAACATGGGAAATGTGTCACTGTAGCTCAACTACTCTTCGTATATTAGTTTAAATGGTCCTTCGTGACTATTTTTTAAAAGGCTTGTATTTATAATTTTATGGTTTAAAATGGTCACATTTTAACATTTGAAGGCTTCAGCCGGTGACACCCATCCTACTAGGATTTTTGTTTATACAACGTCATTGCCAAGTAGATTAAAGATGTCATGTCATTGCCACATGTGTGTGAGTAAATGAAACCTAATATCCGTTTAAACCCCCTGAACTGTCCCTTTTATCTTCTTTATTCTGCTACCTTTTCATCCGTATCCTTTTCTCAAACCGTTCTTGGCACACATCCGTTTCTTAAACTCTTCCTCGCTCAAATTGGCCAACATAATCATTGTTATGGCTATTTACATGAAGATAGATCTCCATTTTGCCGGAACGAGGTACCCCGCTATTTGTTATTCAGATGGATCAGAGCAAAGGTTTGACGATGTCGATTTTGCTGGAATGGGCAAGAACGAGTTTGTGGTGTTTCTTCAAAGATTCACTAATGAGTTATGCGTGAATGTTTACTTTTGCATGCCCGATATTGAGTTCCGTGATGGATTGAGGATAATAGCTAATGATAATTACTACCAGGAGTTCATCGAAGTAGGGTATGCTTCTTATTGTGTAATTCATGTATACATGGACCATCTTGGTGTTAATGTACATCAATGGATAATTGAAGAGCTAGACGAAGTATGTAGTTCATTAGACGAATTGTCTGCTGCAAATGAAGTTCATGAAGAAGTGCAAGGTGGTATGGATATGGATGATGAAATTAACATTGAGGATTTGCTAGGTCATAATTTGCAAGGTGATACAGAGGATTTGCAAGGTACTAGGAAGGATTTGCAAGGTGAGGAAGATGATGGCATTGAGATGGAAGTAGACAATGAACCTCATGAGTGTATTCCTATGAACAAGACAAAAGATGATGAGTTTTTGAGCAAGTTGTGCCTAAAGGACCAAGTTAACCCTCACAATCCACCTCGTGAAGAGCCATATGATCAGCTACATGAGGATGAGGTAATGCATTATGACCAATCTATTTACAATGAGAATGTTTATTGGAGAAAGAAGAAGCTTGTATTAGGTATGAGATTTGTGAGTCCTAAACAACTGAAACACATGATGTGTGACTATGTCGTTGCAAATGGTTATTAGTTATGCTACAAGAAAAATGATAGTAGGAGACTTTTATTGAAATGTTGTTTTAGTGCTTGCAAGTTTAGAATGTGGGCTTCTTGGATGAATGAGGAAAATCTTTCCAAATTAAGAGTCTCATAAATGAGCATAACTATGCAAGATACTTCAAATTAGGTTCAATTGTAAACTATCCCTAGATAGGTAACCATTACATCACCCAATTCTTATAGAAACAAAAAGTTAGTGTGAGGCTCCTTAGGGATGAGGTTAAATAGAAATTTGGGATAGATGTAAGTGTGGGACAGTGTAGAAGAGCAAAGAAGTATGCAATTGAATTGATTGAGGGAACACTAGTGGACCGCTATGCAAAGTTATGGTCATATGGTGAGGAGATAAGAAGATGAAATCCTGGATCAACAATCAAAATTGATGTTAATGATATGCCAGCTGGTAAGACTTATTTTAGCAAGTTTTACATTTGCTTTGATGGCCTAAAGTAAGGGTGGAGAGGGATCTGCAGAAGAGTAATAAATTTGGATGGTTGTTTCTTAAAGGGTTTATGTTCAGGAGAGCTAATAGTGTTGTAGGAAGGGATGCTAATAATCACATATTACCAATTGCATTATGTCTAACATATCACCATTGTTTTATAGGGGTTGTTAGAGGCTGTCAAAGAAGTACTTCCTACCGTTGAACATAGGTAGTGTGCAAGGCATATTGTTGCTAACTTTAGGAAAAGATTCAGTAGTGTACACCATGAGACCATGTTTTGGAAGGCAAGCAAAGCATCAACTGAGCCTTTATTCAATGTTGACATGAAGGAGATTTAAGTGATTAACCTTGCAGCCTATGAATACCTTATGGAAACAAACCCCAAATCTTGGATTAGAGCATTTTTTCAAGAAGGAAGGATGTGTGACGCAGTGGAGAATGGATTATCTGAGAGCTTTAACAGTGTCATCAGGGAAGCAAGGAAAAAGCCAATCATCACCATGTTAAAGGAGATTAGATTATATGTTATGGAAAGGCTATACAATTTGAAGATGAAAGGTAGTTCAGCGTGATTACAAACCTTGCCCATCAGTTACACTCCTACTAAATAAATTGAAAGGACCATAAATGTACTTTCTAATTTGTACACTCTTACTCTAACTTACATACTAACTTATGTGGTGGCTCAAATAGGTATTAGCAGGTTTTACCAAGTGGTCTAAACCAATTTGAAACCAGAAACCTGGCAAAGTCATATGTTGTTAACCTAGAAAAGAAGAATTGTACTTGTAGAGTGTGGAAACTTAATGGGTATGGATGTGTGCATTTAGTAACTACTATATCATATTTGAATAGAGTTGTTTCCACTTATGTGGATCTAATGTTGTATGGTGCCTTGTACAAGAACACTTACAAATACCAAATACATAGGATGAATGGTAGCAACATGTGGCCACCTACTATGTTCATACCACCTCTACCACCATTAAAGAGAAGAATGTCAAGTAGACCAAAGGTAAACAGAAGAAGAGGTGCATCAAAAAATCTTCCAAGACACACTATGTCTAAGGTAGGGAAAATAATATTGTGCAGTATGTGTAAACAAATAGGGCATAACAAGGTTACTTGTTCTAAAGTTAAAAAGCCACATGTACAAAGGGAAAGGGTTCAAGGGCCCACAAAACTTAAGGTCACCAAAAGGAAAACAAAGGCTAAGGGTTAAGATGGTGAAGGAAGTTGTGGACCAAAGGCAGTTGATGAAGGAAGTTGTGGACCAAATTCAGTTGATATAGGAGATAAATGACCAAAAGTTGGTGGTAAAAGAAAAAAATCAGAGAGAAATCATAAAAATGAAATTTGCAAAGAAGGTTAAGACCAAGGATGGGAAAGGAGAAACTAGTGCAAACCCAGTAGACCTTAATGAGTAGCGAGTATTTTATGGTGTCATGTGGTTATGTTTGACAATGGTTTGGCAATGGTTTGACAATATGTTGTAGTTGCTTGGTTTGACATTTAGTTGTTTGTTTGAAGTTATTTTGTTTGGTTTGAAAATGGTTTGTACTAGTATCATGCTTTGGTTGTCCTTTAATAATAGTAGTTTTCAACGTGCATGTATGTAATTCCATGATGTATCATGTGGTCCTTGTGTTCTTAGTGGACAAATATACAATTATTGTTAACAATTTTAATGCTATTTAGCAATGTAGTATATGTAATTAAAAAAGTGAAGGGTAATGACATGTAATTCCAACATTTAAGAACATGTGGTCCTTGTGTTCTTAGTGGATAAATATACAATAATTGTTAACAATTTTAATATGCTTTTTAGCGACGTACTATATGTAATGACATTAAGGGTGGCATAATTTCACCAAATTAAGGGTAATTAGCATCCCTATACGTAATTAAGGGTAACGACAAGACAACATTACATCAAGATCACATCACACAACTACAAATGGTTCTTAATTCAACTACCCACATACATTTGATTACAACTTAGAAATAATTAACCCAAAAAAACCCAACTACAAAGTAAAATCAGCTTCAACTTCAACACTTCTGATTCCAATTTCTTCTTCGACCTCATGATTACACTTAAAATGATTTCTTCATTGTTGCATTTTATTTCATCAACCCAATAAATGAAACCTGATCGGGCTCCCTAATTAAGAAATTAAGGTTACATTTAGAATAGGTTTTGCCATCCAAAAAGAGCTAGCGGCGCAGCTTGTTGCCCGTTTGCCTTCAATCGATATGTATTGAATTCAATTTTACAAAAAATATGTAGATTATGAAAAAAAAATTTAGAAAACAATTGTGAAACTAGGGTTCTTAAAATATGACTACATTTACCTTGTTTGGACATGCTTAAAATGGTCTTCTAGGGTTAGTGTCAGTCCGAGATGTGCAAATTATTGTCGTACTTCCACACCCACAAACAATCTCCATCTTGTCGAATTTCGTTGGATCTCACTCGACAGTTGATTTGAAAGAGAAAATAAAAAATGAAAGAGGTACCCTTTTGAATGAGACACCCCTTTTTATAGCCATTAGGAATGTGAAATGACAAAACTACCCTCATCATGCAAGGCACATGGGGTTTAATAACCCAACATATGTTTTGTTTTTCATTTTTGCATGATATGTCAACCAAAATCAAAGTGTTCATAAAGTCAAGCATCAGATACAAAACGCATGGGATCAACTTAGGTCTTTTTCCATTAATAAGATTAGTAAACGTACAAAATGCCTGTCATTAACACACAACTTTTCACATAATCCATAGATAGCACACACAAACAAAAGAACAAAAAACCTAAAAGTATTACATCTATAATATATGTGTCGTAATGTACCCCTAACAAGTTATCCAAGCTTCATAAGGACTTTGACACCAACCACCATCATCCCAAGCATTTCTACCATGACGCCGCCCATCACCACAACAATCGCTTTTAACTTCATGTCATAAACTTCCAACTTGTGCTGGAGACTGATGTGATCAATACAACACACAATGAAATCTTTACCCAACTGATCTTTGAGCCTCTGCATCTCAATCTGGTTGGCAACAATCTTGTCTCTACAGTCGCAAAAATAGTATGCAGGTCATTGAGGTTAATAAACTCCTGTGAATTTATCGAGTCAGGTGAAGGAGGTGGTGGAGCCGACATTTCAAGTATTTTAGGATTTGGTCGGATTCGCGTTTGCCCAAATAAGGTAAAAGGTCTCGAGAATCTACTAGGTTAAGCCCCACATGGGTTTGTGATGGTGCTTTATGCCCCCACCTCCGACACATCCTTGTCCTCTAAGGGTGGTTGGTGGGTTGGTAGAAATTAATGAAGGTATTAAACCGGCTTAGGTGGAAGATGATTCCACTCGTCTATGACTCGATGCTGATTCACCCGCTTACTTGGCACTCTACACAATAGTATTACCGTCAAATGTGGGTTAAAGTACGAAATTGAACGGTCATTTACAAGTACAAGCCCTTTAAATGCAAAAAATAGTCACGATAGACCATTTAAACCAAAATACAAAAGATAGTTGGGCTATAGTGACAATTTCCCTTAGAACATGTGATGCCTTTTGAATGAATATTTACTATGGATAAATTTGACAAAAAGAACTAGTAGCTTAGTCCTAGACACCGTAGATTTTATTTGAAGCTACGTGTTGTACTTTTTTTAGGGATAATAATTGAGGAGAGTAAATGAATTTTTGATTTTGTTTATATTTATTTATTTTTTATATAACATTTACCAATGAATTTGTTTTTTGTGTTAAAAAATATAATTACGACCGATTATTACAAGTAAGAAGGATATTTTTTAATAAAAAAAATAAGTTCATTGGTAATTGTGTATACAAAAAGGAAAGCTATTAAATGTGAAGAAAGTTAAATTTTGTTACCCATTAATTCATTATCCATTTTAATTTTTATTCTAATTTTACTAAAAAACTCTATTAATTTGTAGAATATTCATTTTTAAAGAATTTTATTTTGCAACCCTATTTTTAAATCTTTTTCTTATATTAATAAAAATAAAAGTATATCGGGTAATGAATTAATATTTATATAATCATATAAGAAAAATATGTAGGTTCAAAACGATAGTACAAGAATATTTTTGAAACTAAAATTATAAATCAGGTACAATTATATATATATATATATATATATATATATATATATATATATATATTCAAATGAAAATAATGTTTATTTTGAGAACAAGTGAGAACAACTCTCGGCCGCAAATTTTAATGTATTAAAGAATTTATAATTTAATACTAAATGAATAAAAACATCCTACCCTAGCTACCCCCAACCCACGCTCTCCACCAACATACAAATCACTTTCTCCTTTTGGACCATCGTCGATGCCAACAGATAGTCGTCGGAACCGTCGATCGCTGCTTAAAATCTAGAAAAGCCGAAACCATCAGACAATCTCTTTTTTTGTAATGACCCAAAAGTAGTAATAAAAATTTTCATTTAAAACTATTAATTTCATTCATTGGTTTTATCAAAACCATCAATCATTACAGTATTCGAAACATCATAGTACAGGTATATCAAGTGCGGAAATCATAAGAGGAAGATGACATCGGGACCTTCCCTTTTGAATTGGAAGTACATGAAACCATAAACATAAACTGTAAGCATAAAACTTAGTGAGTTCCCCCAAAATACTTCATACCACACATAAAAGAAAATACATGTTATAGGCCACATCATAGTCATATAATCATTTCCTGCCGTGGGCCAAACCATGGTCTTTTTGTTCAGTGTCGAGGGCCAAATCTCGGTCTTGCATACAAGTGTCAGGGGCCAGAGTCTTTTGTATAACTACCAGGGGTCAGATCCTGGTCTTTCATACAAATTCTAGGGCCAGATCCTGGTCTTTATATAATTATCACAAGACATCAAGCATTCTACACAACAAACAATGGGTCGGCATTGGTGCCTTTGACCCATAGATCTAGTGATGTAACTCACCTCAACTACTGAAAAACCAGATAAATGTTCGACATGCTGGACCGAAAAAATCACCGATCTGACTAAACAAATAAAGCCCCGATTAATAATTAGGTCATAATCCATAGCTAAAACTCTACTTTATTTGTCCAATACCTAAGAAAAAAGGGCCAATTTATCCTTTTCATTTAAGCCCAAACAAAATCCTTGGCCCAACCTTAAGGATCATCCAAAGATCAACATGGGCCAAAATCCAGAAGTGACCTATTACCATGAAAGTGTATGGTCCAAGCCCAGCAAGCAAAGCCCAATGATTCAAGGCCCAAAATAACCAAAAGCTAGACTGGCCATACGCCCCACGTACTCGACTAATATGAGAAGGGATTGCGACCAAGGTGTAGTAGGTGGAGCGTACTGGGCATTACGCCTAGCGTACATACCCTATAGCAAAAATCATTATAAAGTCTTAATGCCTTAAAGCCCTACGTCCAAATTTCAGATCTGAACTTAATAAAACCCCTAAGGCCATAAAGTTGTAAACTTTATGCCTTTGTGTAACACCTAAAAATTTTTGGAACAATATTGGAAGTGAATCACCTTCTGAGGATTTGAAACGACGTGTTGGAGGCACCAGCACGGTATGTCCAGATATGAGGAAGCGCAGATTTCATTAAGGACAACACGACATGTTGATGGCTGGTGATGAAACCCTAATCTTCTGGGTTTTGCTCCCTATTTAAAGGAATATGGAGGCTAGGGTTTGTTCACCCTCAGCCCCATCATCCCACAAGCCTTAAAAGAAACCCTAATCACCTTTCCCTCCTATTTTTGAAGCTAGTTTAGTGTTTTTGGAACTAAAGAAGGAAGAAGGTGGAAGAAAGAAGCAAAGATCCAGCAAGCAAGCCCCATTCTTTAGTTTGGCACTCTCCTGGACACTTGTAAGTGTTCAAGACCTGATTTATATCATTCAAAGTTGTTAGATCTTGTGTTTTGACCCTTTTGCTCCTTGTTCTTAAGTTTTGCAATGGTTAGATGTCATAAAGTTTGCATCTTTATGAATCTCTAGGTCAAGGTGACCTAGTAGTGTCATAGATCTGGTCTATAATCAAGTTTTGATGTCATGCATAGAGAATAGATCATAAATCCTCATTTTGACCTAATATGGGTTCAAGACATACATTGGACATATATGTCTAACAAGCACCAACCTTTGGGATGGTTTAGGTGGTTGAATTGCTTCTGGAAAGGATGGACTTCAGATCTTATGGATTAAGGGTATTTTGGTTAAGCCTTGCTTTATTAAGCTTGTGATTTGGGTTTTTAGACCTTTTGGGTAGTCCTAATGGATAAATTTGGAAACTTTACGCTTCCTAATCACACTTTGGTCTAGATCTGATCTTTGGAGCTCTTGAAGTCGAAAAGGTAGCTAAATGTATTAAGTTGTTGGAACTCTAGCGAACACATCGTGTTTGCAAGCCAACACGGTGTATTGGTTGAGGTTTTCCCGACTGTTTGGATGCAGGTGGATCCCGGCGTGTTGGAGTCAACATGGACTATTGACTTTGACTTTTGACTTTCAACAAGTTGAACTAAAGGGGTATTTGAGGTATTTTGACTGGTATCTAAGGATTGGTCTCTATTTGATGAATAGGTGTTGGTTGGAGTTGAAATTCAAAGTCGGTCCTCATCAGTTCTATTCAGTCTGCGAGGTGAGTTTTCCTTACTATACTTACGGGTTGAAGGAACCAAGGCTGACCCTTTGGATTGTTATCCTGGTTTATCGTATGATCACGTACTACTGTGTTATGTTAGAACTATATCCCGGTATATGGGATGATGTTATGCGTAGCAATATGTAAGTTCTGTCTGTTTGTTATTCAATGGTTATTTTTATGCTTGTTTGTTATATATGTGTGTGTGTGTGTGTGGACAAGTGTATGTGTGGTTGGGTTGAGGCGGTCCTTCTTTGTGCTGAAGTCCAACAGACCCAGGGTGGCCCTGATAGACTGAAGGCCAATGAGGCGTACCAGTCAGGCCGAAGGCCCAGAGAATGGTCCAGATATGCTGAAGGCCTGTTGTGGCGTAGCAGTCATCTTGAAGGTTCTATGAGCGCTTCAGGTAGTCTTTAGGCCGGTAGGGCCTTCCAGTCAGACTGAAGGATCTGTATGCATGTTGTTTGTTGTTACTTTTATGGTATTATGATGTGGTGGTATTTTGGGGGAAGTCACTAAGCTTTGGGCTTACAGTTTTGGGTTATGTTTCAGGTATCTCAGAGGATCGCAGGAAGGTAAAGGCGTGATCGTGCACCTTATCGTGTTTTGTTTTATGATTTTGGGAAAACTCTGATATTAAACATGTTTTGAAAACTATTTTGTAAAAAATGATGGTTTATGGATTGGTATTAAAAGTTTAAAATTTTTCATGAATTTTTGGATGTTACAAGTTGGTATTAGAGCCTTGGTTTGTTTCAACTCCGTTTTTGACATTCTTTATATCCATGGAGAGATGGAGAGAAGCTCTATAAATCTATCAGCTTATCCTCACCCCAAAACCTTCCGAACGAAAATCCAAAATCCCTAGAAGGTCCATATGTCAAATTACGATTATACCCTTGGCCTCCGAAGACACAATCAAACACTTGGATCACGTATACCCTAACACCCACATCCGAAATGGGCCAAATCCTTCCTTTCCCAAGGCCCTAACCCTTATGACAATTGATGATTGGGCCGCAGCCCTTAGCAACGAAGAACATTCAAAACCAGGTGTTACAACTCTCCCCCACTTAAATTAGATTTCATCCTTGAAATCTCTCCTTACTAACACCCATATCCTAATAAATGATCTGAGGAACACAACTGATGATTCTGCGCGTCAAACAATCTTCTCAAGACAACCGAAAACCAACCGAACTTCCATCCCGAAGAAAGCAAACATTCGAGCTTCCGTAAATCACTTTTGCCTCCCTAGAGTCTGAATCCCATATTGGTCTGTCTCCTTGATAGACTACCTACGCATAACCATCTGCCCAACAATTATACTTGACAGAAGGCTCAGATAATCCTTCGAGTAGAAGATTTATCCATGCAACGGTTAGACTCAGATGAGAGCTGCGCAACAGGTTCAAATCAATTACTCTAAGATTACTTAATCCAATTGTAAGTGACTTTGCACCTTCGATCAACAAGCTAATCCACACGCATGAATCCTCTCATCACTACTTTTTCCCAAACATCCTGCTTCCTCTTATCCACTGTCTAAATGAGCTAAGACCTCCCAGGTCCCAACTTATCTGTCAATTATCTGGAATACCAGATTCCCACCCGGCTGCTGAGCCAACGAACACCCTCTTGGTCGCTCCCTAAGACTTCCAAAGAAAACTTCGGCTATCAAACCTGATCTATCCACATTGCCGCTCTTGGCTTTATAAATCATGGGATCCCTGATCCCATACCTTGACCCAACTGTCTCTACCAGGTCCCACCTTCATTGCTATAAGCACATGGCCTCGCCCAAGGGTCTCACTCGAACCATATCATGGAGCTGCCTTGCCCACAGGTCCCACCCATCTAGGGCTACACAGGCCCAGCTCCACCTAATATCCCAACAACCTATCCTTTTCTGATTTCAATCCTACTATGGCCTTTCCACAATCCTACAAAATGACCCACCCTAGCCTAACTTATCTGAATGAATCTATGAACGCTATGACATATTCTGCAGTCTAACAACACTCTCCCACACTATTTGTAACATCCTGTCCCGGATTGTTTTGTGATTTAAGGCCTGTGGTCCTTAATTCGAGTATGAGAAGGTTTTCAGGCTTTGAAGGAGAAAGGGTTAGGCCTTTTGGTGATGTGGGTAAGGTATGTTTTGTGATAAAAGAGTTCAGTTTGTGCATTAGAGCCCAAATGTATTGTTAAAGGAGCTAGTACGGGCTTTTCATGAATTTGGATCTAAGTTCGAGTGGGCTTTAGGAGGAATAACGTTGATAGAAGTGTGGGGCTTCTCTTTACCATTTCGTGGATATAAGGATCGTCGGAAATGGATTTATAACGAAGAAGTTATGACCTTCGGAAGTTTTGTGGTTTCAGGGTTAACCGAGTACGTTGGGCATACACAAAGCGTACGCTGGGCGTATTAGTGAAGAAGGCAGTACGCTGGGTGTACTGACCAAAATGGTCGCGAATGTTCAACTGAGTACGTTGCGGATACCATATGTATGTCGGGCGTACGCCAATCATACCTGAACCCTATTTTAGGGTCTTGGACCATATTTAAGCTCCTTATCTGATAACCTAACCCTAATATCTTCAGCCTCCATCCCTCTAAACCCTAGAAATCGACCCTAAGCCTCCATTGGAGTGATTCTTGAGCTTTTTGGTGGTTTAGTGAAGTTTTTGGTGCTTATTGTAGAAGAAGGAGTTCCTTGAGGAAGCATTGCTTGGCTTGGAGCTTGAAGATCCAAGCCCTAATCATATTGTTCTAGCTCCAAGAAGCATAAAGTTTGAATCTTGGTGGCTTTCTTATGCGGATCTAGTGGGGTGATGACTTGTTATGTTTGTCCTTGGAAGAAGAAGGAGCCTTGAAAGAGAATAGCTTGAGCATCTAGCTTTAGGATCTAAGTTATACACTTGTTGGTGCATCTTCCAGAGGTATCAAGTTCAAAACATGCTCATTGTTGTGCTAGTTCTTGTTTTGAGTCCATTTTTGGGGTTTTATGTCCCAATCTTGGAACTTTATGAGTTTGATGAACTCCAGAATATAATATATGTCCACATAGATGCTTTTAGTCGTTTGGATTCATAAAAATGAGATAGTGGTTGTCAAGATCTCTCCATGCATGAGATATGAGCATTTTTTGGAGTAAAGAGTGAGTGTATTTTGGTTTGGGACTTTATCAGCCATGCAAAGGCTTAAAGTCACTAACTTTATGGAGTAAGAGCCATTAGGGAATCCAGATCTGGGATTTGAGTTAATGTCTTAACTGATTAAGACCAAATGAGTAGAAAGAGTGAATCTGGGGAGTACGCTGAGCGTAATTCTTGTATGCCCCGCATACTGCCCTAGTGTCCCCGATGGCCAATCTGGATTCATGAGTACGTTGAGTGTACCAAGGGAGGTACGCCCCACGTAACGTCACTATGGACTTTTGGGCTAACTCTCATTTTGGGCCTGGAGTTTTGGCTTGTTGCAATAGAGATTTGGACCAAAGGAATATGTATATGTGCTTTGGGCCCTAAAGTTGGGCTTGCCATTTAGATTTGAGAGTTGGGCCTCGGGAGAGACCATTTATTATTGGGCCTTGGTGGGCCCAATGGGTTTTAGGTTATTGATGAGCGGGTTAGTGGACTACCTTTAGACCTAATGAGTGAGAGTTTGGACTTAGTTCCTAATTGGGTTAATTGTGGGTTTGGCACAGAGTTAGTGCCCAGTGCATAGCAGCAACGTTTATAGGGGTTGTTCATCATCCGAGGTGAGTCTTATCACTATACTTACTGATGGGTTTGAGCCACAAGAACTTTCCTATGTGCACATGCAAACCCTAATTACTTGGATCCAGGTTTCTCTAACTGAACATGCTTTGTATCCAAGACTTTCAATATTAGATCTAATGTAAACAATTGATTCTAATCATATGAATTAGGGTCTAGAACAATACCTTGGATTACTTGCTTGATACTTCTTCTTCTTAGAGCTTAGAGTGACAATTGTCACTCCTCTAATGGCTTACAAACACCAACTAGCAAGAAGATGATTTGAGAGAGAGAGAGAAAGGAGAGAAATCGGCTCTAGGGTTTCTTCAAAGATAGAGTGGCCGATTTCTCCAACCCTAAGGGCCTATTTATACTATGAGCTCCTAGGGTTTCACCTTAAACCCTAATTGGATAACTTAGCCTCAAAGCAATCCAAAGATCCTTCTAAATAAGGCCATGGACGATTTTTAAGATATCCATATCCTTAAAATCGTCCCTTCCCATATCCATAAGGATTCATAGCCCTAAACACAACTATCACACATTTGACAGTTTATGCCCCTTTATTCAATTAATCTCTTTAAATCACCAAATTAATTCTCAATTAATATATGACTTATATTAATCAAATAATATTATTATTCCTTTAATATATTATTCTCATAATATATTAACAATAATAACTCTTCTCTCTTAACAAATCATCCTGTCAAGTTGCTATTGTGAAGGCAACCCAAAAGGACAATGCACAACCGGGTCAAGTACTTACCAAATATAGTTACAACCTTAGACACTAATCCAACAGTCTCCCACTTGGATAAGTCTAGTAACTATATATGCAAACACAATCCGATTAGCAATCATAGCTCTCAAAGATGCTGTCAAACTCTGATCTTATCAGTATCCTGTCCTTTAGATAAGGGATCGTACAGTCCTTTGTTTAGATATTATGCGGACAATCTTATGGAACTTATTGTCCAGCAATTGGTTTCTCGATCTCCGATTCATTTGACATAGAACTTAATTGAACACATCAATTTAGTCCTGACCGGGCCCGGCACATAAGTCAAATCAAATCATCGAGGGGCCCTAATATCACTTTTACCCTCTTAGGATAAAAGTAATAGATAAACTTCGACTTATATGCATTTACTATTTACTAATCAATTATACACAACAATGCGTTTTATGACATCAATTTACTGATGCGGTTTCGCATTATCAATGCACAACCAATTAATAAACTATAAACCATGTATCTTGGTTTTAAGACCATATGATATTATCAACTTGCGATCACTTGTATCTCATTCCAAAAAGTGATTCCAGCAAGCACGGGTTTATTCCAATGCTCAAAACTTGTTCATAAGCACTCATGAATGTTGCAGCAAACCTTTGCTATGTCTAATACCTTTTAAACAATCTACATACCAATTCATGACAATCTTCATTCATACCTACTTCCAACATGTGAACGATTGTGGACCATTCGAATAATTCGATTATTCTTAATAACTCAATTATTCAGGAAGTCAAAACATGCAAAAATGAAACAATAGTTAAACAATTAACATAAGACAGTAGCCTTACTCATAAATAATACTCCTTTATTTAATCATCAAATGTCAATTACATTTATCTATTACATGTTTCCAAAACTATCTAATCTAAACTAATATCGTCTTTCATCCCAATGCTCCTAGCGTGCTGCAAATGCTTAACCCTGCTCAGTCCCTTCGTAAGCGGATCTGTTGGGTTATCCTCCGACGATACCCTCTTTACTACGAGGTGTCCTTCTTCTACTCGGTGTCTAATCTAAACTAATTTCCATAGGCTCCTTTATGGCAGGCACAACTCCAAGATCACCAATGAAGTTCTTCAACCACATCGCCTCCTTTGACGCTTCGCTCGCTGCAATGTACTCTGATTCGCACGTTGAATCAGCTACGGTTTCTTGTTTGGAACTTTTCCAAGTCAGTGCTCCTCCATTAAGGGTAAAGACCCAGCCCGATTGCGAACGGTAGTTGTCCCTATCGGTCTGGAAGCTGGCGTCACTATACCCTCACACCTTTAAGTCAGCACTCCCTCCGAGGACTAAGAACCATTCCTTGGTCCTCCGAAGGTACTTAAGTATATTCTTGACCGCAATCCAATGAGCTTTGCCCGGGTTCCCTTGATATCTACTGACCATGCTCAAAGCAAAGGCCACATTAGGGTGAGTACAAGTCATAGCGTACATGATCGAGCCAACTGCGGAAGCATAAGGTACTCGGCTCATCTCAACTATCTCGGCTTCAGTACTCAGACTTTGAGTCTTACTCCACTTGGCATTACTTTGTATCGGTAGTTCTCCCATCTTCGAGTTTTCCATACTAAAACGTTTTAGTACTTTATCTAAGTAAGTATTCTGACTAAGTCCTATTAGTCTCTTACTTCGTTCTCTCACTATCCTTATTCCCAAAATATAGGAAGCCTCTCCGAGGTCCTTCATAGCGAAGCACTTCCCAAGCCAGGATTTAACCTCCTGCAAAGTTGGGACGTCGTTTCCTATGAGCAGTATGTCATCGACATACAAAACGAGGAAGTTAACTATACTCCCAATGGCCTTGACATATACACATGATTCATCTTCACTTCGTACAAATCCAAACTCTTTGAATTTCTCATCGAAGCAAAGATTCCATCTGCGAGATGCTTACTTAAGTCCATAAATGGACTTTTAAAGCTTGCACACTCTATTAGGATGCTTCAGATCGACGAAACCCTCTGGCTGAGCCATGTAAACATCCTCAACCAACTTCCCATTAAGGAAAGCGGTCTTGACATCCATCTGCCATATCTCATAATCATGAAATGAAGCAATGGCTAGCATCACCCTAATGGATTTTATCTTAGCAACTTGTGAGAAGGTCTCATCTTAGTAAACTCCTGGAGTTTGAGTAAAGCCCTTCGCCACTAGTCGTGCCTTATACGTGTGCACATTCCCATCCACGTCGGTCTTCTTCTTGAAGATCCATTTGCACCCAACCGTCTTACGTCCGGGCACATTGTCAACCAAATTCCAAACTTGGTTGTCATACATGGACTGAATCTCGCTGTCCATTGCCTCTTTCCATTTTACAAACTCTGGGCCTGCCATCGCTTCCTTATAGCTATTAGGTTCATCTAGATTTATTAGTGTACCATCACTAATATATGTATCCCCTTCGGTAGTAAGATGAAAACCATAAAACTGGGGTTGAACTATAACTCTTTCGGAACGTCTAAGAGGTAAGGACTCGTCAATCGATTCAACCGTAGTTTCCTCCTCGGGTTGAGCGCCAGCGTTAAAGGTTCCTTCATCGCTCGACTCTTGAATCTCTTCAAGATCGATTTGCCTCCCACTGTCTCCTTGGATTATGAGTTCTCGCTCTCGGAAAACCCCTCTCCTCGCAACGAAGACAACATTGTCACTCGGTCTATAGAAGAGATATCCAAAGGATTTCTGCGGGTAGCCGATGAAAATACATCGCTCACTACGAGGTTCGAGCTTGTCGTGAGTCTCTCATCTTACGAAAACCTCACAGCCCCAAACCTTGATATGTGCTAACGAGGGAGCTTTCCCTGTCCACATCTCGTGAGGTGTTTTGGCAACCTTTTTTGTAAGGACTCGGTTAAGGATATGGGCGGCAGTCTCTAAGGCATACCCCCAGAATGATATAGGTAGTGAAGCACGACTCATCATAGAACGAACCATGTCTAACATGGTTCGATTACGCCTTTCTGCCACACCATTCAACTACGGTGTCCTAGGTGGCGTCAATTGCAAAACTATTCCGCATTCCTTGAGATAGTCGTGGAATTCAAGACTTATGTACTCTCCTCCTCGATCGGATCGAAGCATCTTGATTTTCCTGCCCAATTGATTCTCCACTTCATGTTTGAATTCTTTGAACTTTTCAAACGTTTCTGACTTGTGCTTGATTAAGTAGATATACCCATATCTACTATAATCATCGGTGAAAGTCACATATAAGCAGTTCCCATCCTTTGTGGTAGATCTAAAGGGCCCACACACGTCGATGTGTATGAGATCCAATAAACCCTCACCCCTCTCACAAGTGCCAGTGAAGGATGACTTGGTCATCTTTCCAAGTAAACAAGATTCGCACGTGTCATCTTCCCTAAGGTCGAATGACTCCAACACTCCATCCTTTTGGAGTTGGGCTATGCGCTTCTTGTTGACATGTCCAAGACGACAATGCCACAAGGATGCTCTATCCATACTATTGGAAGAATCCATACACAACACATCATTTCCTAGGTTATCTACAACCATAATAGTTTCATAAATTCCATTACAAGGCATTTCTTCAAAATATAAAACACCATTTAGATAAGCATAAATCGAACCATTCTCATTATTAAACGAATATCTAAATCCTTGTTTAAACAAACCATGAAAAGAAATGATGTTTCTTGCCATATCTAGCAAGTAGCAACAATTATTTAAATCTAAATTCAATCCATTACTAAGCACTAAAGAATACACTCCAATCTTGGTAACATGTGACGATCTTCTGTTCCCCATGATTAGATTTATTCTTCCAAGCTCTACATCCCTATTTCTTCCTAGTCCCTGCAAATCAGAACAAATGTGGTAACCACACCCTGTATCAAGAACCCAAGAAATAGCATGGGATGAATCATTAGATTTAATTGTGTATATACCTGCAGAAGATGGCTTGATCTTTCCATCCTTGATGGCTTGCAAATATTTCGGACAACTTCTCTTCCAATGCCCTATTTTGTGGCAATGATGGCACTCTGCCTCCTTTGGGTTAGGGTTGGGCTTATCAGGATCAACCTTGGTCCCACTGGAAGAGGAACCATCTTGGGACTTTCCCTTGCGGTGGTTCTTCGAAGAAGCCTTCCTCTTCTTTCCCCTTCCCTGCCCAATAAGCAAAACAGGAGTAGCGGATGGATTGGGAGTTGGTGCAACAGACTTGTCCTTTAGGTTGCTCTCAGCAGTCCTTAGGAGCCCTTGGAGTTTGCTTAGGGTGACCTCTTCCTTGTTCATGTGGTAGGTCATCCTAAATTGATTGTAGCATGAGGACAAGGAGTGAAGAACAATGTTGATAGCCAAATCTTCCCCAAAGTTGACATTCAACTTGCGAAGACGGTCGACATACCTTTGCATCTTTTGCAAGTGCATGGTTAGAGATTCTCCACTTCCCATTTTAGCAGTGATCATATTCGTTATGATCTCATAGCGCTCTTGCCTCATGCTTTGGTGATATCTCTCCATCAAGTCTAGATGCATCTCATAAGGATACATGTCCTCATAGGACTTTTGGAATTCGGAGTTCATTGTAGCTATCATGATGCAATGGAATTTCGTTGCATCACGCTCATGTGTCTCAAACACAGCCATTTCTTCGGGAGTGGCAGTTTCTGGATTGATCTTTTCGAGCTTCTCATCGAGAACATACTCCTTGTCCTCGTAACAAGCGATCGTGCGAATGTATCTTATCCATTCGCTAAAGTTCGATCCATCGAAAGTCACTTTTTGACAAAGGCTCATTAGCGTGAATGAGCTAGTAGCAGTGTTGTTTGCATTAGACATCTACAAATAGAAAGGAACAAAGTTGATTAGAGTTAAGTCCCTAATTAACACCCAAAATGGAAATTCAGGGCTAGGACCCAACCACATTACTTACACATTAGAAAAGGGATACCATAATCCAACATGCAAATAATTTGGAGGTAAGTGAATGACGATTCACTAATTCTTCACCATGAAAAACATAAGCTTTAAGTTTTAAATGTATTGAGAATTCCTAGATTTCTTTGAGATTTATTGAACTTTTCAATGGCATGTTTAAATCTTGATATGCCCCTCTAGTTTGTGACTGGGATACCGAGGATAACAAAGCAGATGTGAATAACCATGCAAATCTACATGGTGCCTTCATTGTTACAATCACCTATTTGATGTGCCGATAAACCACACACGCTCCACTGAACTATGACAAACAATGAATCACCCTTTGCCACCTTTGCTTAGAGCCAATTAGTGTGCCGGTTAACCACACACGCTCCACTAACATCTAAACCAGGGTGCAAAGTGTAATTTCATGGGATTGCATCAATTCACTAACATCTAATCACCCTTTGCCACCTTTGGGAATTTTATAAAATAGTTTAGTTACTTTAAATAGATTCAATATACTTATTAATGAGAAGTGGTTTGCCCTATCCTACCCGTTCGGCTAATGACCCTCCACCAGTCAAGCAAGCGGTGGGTGTGAGTGTACACCCATTAAGCATCATTTTATAGGCAGCAACCTTATACCCACCTTATAGACTGGCTTCGTGAATGAGGCCTACTAACGGTAAGACAAACATCTTTAATCATATATATATATATATATATATATATATATATATATATATATATATATATATATATATATATATATATATATATATATATATATATATATATATATTAAGCTTGTAATAATATATTACTATAGTGTTGAAATTTATACTTGTAAAATTCTAGGGTTTGAAATTTAAATTATTCAAATTAGACTTTTAATTACAAAACTTAAATTTCAAAACTTGAGGACAAGTTTAAACTTTTCAAAACATAAGGATCAAATAGTAAATAATAAAATCAACTAATTAGATTATCTCAATTTGATCTTATTTAATATTACTTGCAAGACAATCCACCAATTCAATTCAAATAATCAATTGTTATCATATAAGGAAATTATTATTCAACTAATTGGTAATTATCTTTTGTTTGGTCAAGAATATACTCATATATATGTTTAAAATCGGATTTTAATGACCCAAAGCAGTTAAGGTAAGTTTCCTCAAGTAAAACAGGAAGAAATCCTGAAATTCCCTCTTTCTGACGCTCGAACTCGCCGAGTTCCCACTATGGACTCGCCGAGTCCACAGTGGAACTCACCGAGTTCATCAGACAGAATCACAAAATCGAATTTTTCAAGCAACAAGCAATCAAGCAATGCATCAATTCAATAGAAATCAATCAAAGCTCTGATACCACTGATGGGTTTGAGCCACAAGAACTTTCCTATGTGCACATGCAAACCCTAATTGCTTGGATCTAGGTTTCTCTAATTGAACATGCTTTGTATCCAAGACTTTCAATACTAGATCTAATGTAAACAATTGATTCTAATCATATGAATTAGGATCTATAACAATACCTTGGATTACTTGCTTAATACTTTTTCTTCTTGGAGCTTAGAGTCACAATTGTCACTCCTCTAATGGCTTACAAACACCAACTAGCAAGAAGATGATTTGAGAGAGAGAGAGAGAGGAGAGAAATCAGCTCTAGGGTTTCTTCAAAGATAGAGTGGCCGATTTCTCGAACCCTAAGGGCTTATTTATACTATGAGCTCCAAGGGTTTCACCTTAAACCCTAATTGGATAAATTAGCCTCAAAGCAATCCAAAGATCCTTCTAGATAAGGCCATGGATGATTTTTAAGATATCCATATCCTTAAAATCGTCCCTTCCCATATCCATAAGGATTCATAGCCCTAAACACAACTATCACACATTTGACAGTTTATGCCCCTTTATTCAATTAATCTCTTTAAATCACCAAATTAATTCTCAATTAATATATGACTTATATTAATCAAATAATATTATTATTCCTTTAATATATTATTCTCATAATATATTAACAATAATAACTCTTCTCTCTTAACAAATCATCCTGTCAAGTTGCTATGGTGAAGGCAACCCAAAAGGACAATGCACAACCGGGTCAAGTACTTACCAAATATAGTTACAGCCTTAGAAACTAATCCAACAGTCTCCCACTTGGATAAGTCTAGTAACTATATATGCAAACACAATCCGATTAGCAATCGTAGCTCTCAAAGATGATGTCAAACTCTGATCGAGTACCATGATTCGTGGCGGTTAGTGCTTCAGAGTTTAGTGGTTATTTCATTGTGATTGTTTAGACTGAGAGCAGATATGATAGAGTGTGGGGCTAGAGGTCCATGTCGAACGAGTTTCAATGGAGCATACCTTGAGGGGGGGAAATCAAGTTAGTTTCCGAGAGATTTTAGGTGGGATGCCAGTTGGAGTCGCAAGACTCAGGGATGAGTAGCGATGATGCTTATTGGAGGATCACGGTCTGAGTTGAGCAATCAACCAATAGATGAGACGTCACCTTTTGTGACAAGAGTTGCGTTGTCCCCGTTTCTAGGAGAAGCGAAGGAGATAACAAGTTTCTAATTTCAGAGTTTTGAAGGTAAACCCCGTGGGGTATCATAGGGTTGCAACCTTTTCACCAGAGTATTTGGGCAGTATGTTTGTTGCGAGGTATTTTTTTATACCATGAGAGAGTCACTAGTGGGACTAAGATGGAAGAGAACAAGGAGGTGCCGTATTGAGAGAGGCATACTTTTAGCCACAGTTCCAGGGTAACTAAAAGGAGTATCTCGGGGCGGTGGCCCTTGTTATCTACATTGTGTATCGACTGTGAGAGTGAGGTCTCTTGCTTTATGATGATTCCCGCGATGGGAGGCTGATCAAGTAATTAGATATGAGGTGCGTGATAGTGCATTATTTCCAGATTGAGAGTCAGGACTAATTTGGAACGGTTGTGGTATCCGGCGGTGTATCGGTCTGAGGCTTCGAGATGACTAGAGGCAGTCACGTTGGGAGGATTCTAAGATTTTTGCCTGGGTTACGGGATATTTGGAGCTGCTTGGTTTCCGTCAGGAAGATCATTGAGTGTTCTCGTGGTACGTTCCGAGAATCAAATGTAATGTACCTGGTGAAATAGTCTATGGAGTAGATTGTTGGTATACCGACTGGTGATGGTTCGAACCCTAAGTAGGGGAGAACTAGGTATTCATTTGAGAAGATCAATAATTCATTCAAGTGCGGTTAAAGAACTGATTATGGAGATCTGCAGCGCGGACACACGAGACCTAAGTTATTGGTGGATGAGGCGAGGTGGAAGGCGAGATGATGTATGGGTATGTGCTTAGGAAAGGATGAGCGAATCCACGCCAGGTAGCCGTTGGTAAGATGATTTATTATGGCTAGAGATTTTCCGGGTTTGCAAATGTTGAGATCGAGGCGGTTGGGTCGCTGAGTTCAGGGTGCAATAGCTGAGATTTGCGGGTATAGGTACAGATTGTGATATCTACTCCAGAAGGGACATCAGTGAATTGTCAACCAATTTCATAGTCGATATGAGTAGTTCGTATGGGCGGTGATTAGTAGAGGGTGGAGCTTTGGATTTTCGTCAACATGTATTTAGTCGTTGATGATTCTTCCATGTTTCGATGCGTAATATGGGAGCATTTCAAGGTTTCAAGTTGCGTAAGTGAAAGATCAGTGGTTGAGGAAAGACAACGTGAGATGCAGTGATGGTGTACCAAGGTACCTGTGTATTGATGTCGTAATTTTTGATTGTGTTGAGACTCGAGTTGTGTGATGACGAGTGGAGTACTGAGTGATTTTTGTTCCAGTGGGAACCCACCAGTTAAATGTCGCTGGAGTGGGACTGTCTAAGGGTGTATCTGTACTAAGAAAAGTGTCTTGCCGATGAGAACTTGCAACACGGTGGTGGTGCATAAGCTGGGTGGGTGTAAGTACCTATCTATGTTCAGATGCGGAGCATGAGTTGGTGAACTCAGTGTAGTGATGACTTGATGAAGAGATTATTGGGTGGTAAGAGAGCAAGCGGATCCGAGTGGGAGTAATCACTTGGGATTATCAGGAAAAACCATGGAGTGAGCCCATGGCGAGTCAGTGAGCGAGAGAGTGTTGTAAGACTACCGGGAGCCGTAGCATCTATGAGTCAGTGGGAGAGAGTATCGTGGTACTGTGGGGAGCCATAGTATTCGCTAGTCAGCGAGAGAGTGTTGAGATACTGCGGGGAGCCGTAGTATTCACTGGATAGTGGGAGAGTGTTGTTATATTGCGAGGAGCCGTAGTACTCACTAGTCAGCGAGAGAGTGTCGTGGTACTACGGGGAGCCGTAGTATTCACTAGTTAGCGAGAGAGTGTTGTGATACTATGGGGAAACTGTAGCACTTAGTAGTCGATAAGAGTGAATATTGTTCTGCAGGGAGCTGTAGTATTCACTAGTCAGAGTATGACGCAGAGGAGTTCTTAGGCTTGGGTAGCCTTACCACTTGAGTCTTCGGGAATCTGGTGGCTGGAGCAGGGGCGAGACTGGGGTCTCCGTGGTGGTCAGGGACCGTTATATCGCGATTTTAGGGTGGGGGTTGTCGTTAATCAAAAGGGAATTGGAGAAGTAATGTATACAAAAATTCGCGGATCTCGGGTTTTGAGTTGAGTATCAGATTGGATATGAGTGGTTCCAATTCCGCTATTGAACCAGACTCTCGAGTTCGAGTTTGGCTCTTTTTGAGCATTGGGTAGGCAGGATGAGATTCTGGATTTTCAGATGGATCTCATTATGGGTGGTAATGGTTTCCGTATGATGTTTTTAGACCCGAGTGGGTCGGTTCGTTGGTTGGGAAGGACCACGAGACGCGTGGAACTAGTAAGTCGTAGACGACAGAGGCCAGAGGTGAGCCAACATCAGATGGGTTGAAGCATTCGGTTGAGGTAAAGCGAACTTCGTGACTTTGTGTGTCATATGATGGGCTGGGATAGCTATTGTGAAAAGGAGGGTTGTAAAGTCATTTTATTGGGTATGCAAGGGGTAGCCCTTGGAGGTTCAACCGTTGGGTTGGGAGCTGACCTAGTACTCAGAGTTTGAAGTGTTTTATCCGAGTCTGTTATTCAATGATCAATTATCAGGGTGATATTCTTCATGGGCGGTCTGTCAGGGAGATAGACCACTATAGTTTCCAGTTCTGGAGAGTTAGAGCAGGTACTTCCACAGAAAAGGGGTCCGTGCTTCTTCGGCTTGTGAATTTCTATTTCGTTTTGGATGTCTTGGTAGAGGGATCGTTGAATGTTAAGAGATTTTCTGATTGTGCTTCTTGGGTTATTGTTTCGATCTATGTGAAGATAAAGAACGATTTCGAGGGCGAAATCTAATTTAAGTGGGGGAGAATTGTAACATCCTGTTTCAGATTGTTTTGTGATTTAAGGCCCATGGGCCTTAATCCAAGTATGAGAAGGTTTTGAGGCTTTGAAGGAGAAATGTTTAGGCCTTTCTGGGATGTTGGTAAGGTAGGTTGTGTGATAAAAGAGTTCGGTTTGTGCTTTAGAGCCCAAACGTATTGTTAAAGGAGCTGGTAAGGGTTTTTCATGAATTTGGATATGAGCTCGAGTGGGCTTCAGGAGGAATAAATTTGATAAAAGTGTGGGGCTTCTCTTTACCTTTTCATGGAAATAAGGGTCGTCGGAAATGGATTTATAACGAAGAAGTTATGGCCTTCATAAATTTCATGGTTTCAGGGTTAGCCGAGTACGCTGAGCGTAAACATAGCGTACACAGTGTACTAGTGAAGAAGGCAGTACGTTGCACGTACTTTGGACTACGCTAGGCGTATCGACTAGGATGGTCGCGAATTTTCTTTGGAGTACGTTGGGCGTACCATATGTACGTTGGGCGTATACCAATCAGACCTGAACCCTATTTTAGGGTCCTGGGCCCTATTTAAACTCCTTATCTCATAACCTAAACCTAATATCTTCAGCCTCATCCCTCTAAACCCTAGAAATCGACCCTAAGCCTCCATTGGAGTGATTCTTGAACTTTTTGGTGATTTAGTGAAGTTTTTGGTGCTTATTATGGAAGAAGGAGTTCCTTGAGGAAGCATTGCTTGGCTTGGAGCTCGTGGATCCAATCCCTAATCATATTGATCTACCTCCAGGAAGCATAAAGTTTGAATCTTGGTGGCTTTCTTATGTGGATCTAGTGGGATGATGAATTGTTATGTTTGTCCTTGGAAGAAGAAGGAGCCTTGAAAGAGAATAGCTTGAGCATCTAGCTATAGGATCTAAGTTATACACTTGTTGGTGCATCTTCCAGAGGTATCAAGTTCAAAACATGTTCATTGTTGTGCTAGTTCTTGTTTTGAGTCCATTTTTGGGGTTTTATGTCCAAATCTTGGAACTTTTTGAGTTTGATGAACTCCAAAATCTAATATATGTCCACATAGATTCTTTTAGTCGTTTGGATTCATAAAAATGAGATCTTGGTTGTCAAGATCTCTCCATGCATGAGATATGAGCATTTTTGGGAGTAAAGAGTGAGTGTATTTTGGTTTGGGACTTTATCAGCCATGAAAAGGCTTAAAGTCACTGACTATATGGAGTAAGAGCCATTAGGGAGTCCAGATTTGGGATTTGAGTTAATGTCTTAACTGACTAAGACCAAATGAGTAGAAAGAGTGAATTTGGGGAGTACGCTGAGCGTAATTCCTGTACGCCCCACGTACTGCCCCAGTGTCCCTGATGGCCAATCTGGATTTGTGAGTACGCTGAGCATACCAAGGGAGGTACGCACCGTGTAACCTCACTGTGGACTTTTGGGCTAAGTCTCATTTTGGGCTTGGAGTTTGGGCTTGTTGCAATAGAGTTTTGGACCAGAGGAATATATATATATATATATATATATATATATATATATATATATATATATATATATGTGTGTGTGTGTGTGTGTGTGTGTGCTTTGGGCCCTTGAGTTGGGTTTGCCATTTAGATTTGAGAGTTGGGCCTCGGGAGAGGACATTTATTATTGGGCCTTGGTAGGCCCAATGGGTTTTAGGTTATTAACGAGCGGTTTAGTGGACTACCTTTAGACCTAATGAGTGAGAGTTTGGACTTAGTTCCTAATTGGGTTAATTGTGGGTTTGGTATAGAGTTAGTGGTCGGTGCGTAGCAGCAGCGTTTATAGGGGTTGTTCATCATCAGAGGTGAGTCTTGTCACTATACTTACCTAGTGTGGTAACCTTTGTGTGACCGAAGGGTCTTATGTGCTTATATTGAGTATTGTGATATCCTGCATTATGTCTTTGTGATTTATGTTGTGTATTATTCTGATCTTACTGAGTTTTAGGACCGGAGGGTCCCATTGAGACACGTTGACCGGAGGGTCTTATTTGTGTTTAGCCATGAGAGGCTAATGATATATGTGTGGTATTTTGGAGAACTCACTAAGCTTCGTGCTTACCGTGTTATGTGATATATGTTTCAGGTTCTTCTCAGGAACGCGAGAAGGCGTCTGTTCGATTGTACACACTAGAGAAAAAGTTATGTTTTGAGGATCCTGGATTATTAATCGAACCATTATGGAGTTGCGTTTTGTAAATTAAATAAATGGGATTTTTGTGAGATATGTTATGAGAATTATGTGGTTTTAAAAATGAAAATTTACGTCGTTACACTATATGACCGCATGAAAAATGCTATGGCTGCCTCGCAGTCATACTATACTTTCCATGCTATCTGGCTGCTGGTGAATGTCATGGCTATTCTACAGTCTTACAACACTTCCCATGATAACTCAACCGTTGACCATAGTCTTACCACTGATGACCAATCTGAACACATCCAAAGTCGAGAACTCACGCGGTCTAGCCTCATGACTAAACTCGTGTCCTGACGGGAATTCCCAACCTAAATTCCCCAACACCAACTATCAAACACAAAGAAGACGTGAACCTAACATTGGGAAGTTTCCCAAACTCCCAACTCACACACTCCTCAACCCAAACAGCAACTTGGGTCGTCTTCCTCCCTAACGAGAATGCGAACTCATCCTAGTTCCACATCTACTTCTGTTCCTGAATACCTGAACGATTCTCCCCCACTTTGATTCAACTAACATCTTCCAGCACACAAGACTAGAAGGATTCCCAATCCTTCTTACCATCCAATGATCAATATGCTGGAAACTAACACTTATCACTCTAGTGTTTCAAAACAAACAATTACTAAAGTAGTACAACTCTTGAAGACTAACGGAACACCTCCCAAGTTTAAATCACACTTGCTACAGCTACCCCATCCTGGGAACCCACTATATAAGGAGACGATCTCGAACCACTACCCTAAGTTTCATGGTATGCAGATGACATATAACCCGAAAGTAAGCAAAAAAATATAACTCCAAGATACACTTACTCAAACCCTTGGAACAAAACACCTGTTGGCCTCTCAAAGTTGATTCGAAATCTTGGATCTCTTCTCGGGACCCTCCAATATATGCACCTGATCTGGTCCCCTCTTCCCAATGTGCTCCAAGTCAATCTCCCGCTCTAAGGCTCTAGAAATCATATTATTCAGGGTCTAGCACCCCAAAATACTCGCGATCTACCTGATATCATTCTGTTGTATATCATGATACCTTACCTTCTTCATTTCCTCATCTACTTCATACTGCAGTACCAAATAAGCCCTCTCCAGAAACTTGGTAGTGATCTCTGCCACATTTTCAGTAGTCTAGCGGAGATCCAGAAACTCTTGCGCCTCAAACGTTTGGGCAAACTCCGCCCGGAATCTGGTAGAAAAGTCATCCCATGACATAGCATCAACCGCATCATCACCCAACTCACTACCAACTTCTTCCCATCAATCATATGCCCTGTTCTTTAGGAGGCAAGAAGCAACTCAGACCTTGTCCCACTCAGGACACCGGCTAGTACGGAAAGCGTTGGCGGCATCTGCCACCCACCTGCTGCTAGCAATGGGGTCCCTACCCCATGATAACCTGGAGCTCCACGAGCTCTAAACTCCCGAAACGTCAACGTGCGCGCCCCCAACATGGCCACCATCTCAGTACAGTATGCTCCCAGACTCTCATCAAGAATCTCTAAAATGACCTCCTTAACTGTACCAAAGATCACAAGAGTCTGGTCAACGATACTGCATGTAATCTTAGATGAAATGAACTCCCTCATCTGATCATCAAGCTGCCCGACTCCAGAGTCCGAGCCTGATCCGTCGTCGGCACTTAAACTGCCAATTGGCCTACCACATAGTGTCACCATACTCGAAAATACACCATAACCATCATCAGAATACTCATCATATCTAAAGGGATCACACACTACAAGTTCCCTTGTTTTATCTCAGCCCTCTGTGACTCGAGTACGGATCCTCTGCTTTTAGTAGTATGGGCTCATACTACCTTCCACATATGTCCGCACTTTCCTCAATAATTTCCTTGATGCCACCAAGTCCTTTTCACTACTACTGCTCCCAACACTAATCTCATCATAGGCTTGCCTTAGGGTGACCTTTGACCCACTCTCCTCCATTAGTTACATAAGAAGTCTCTGCTACCTTTCCCTAACTAGCTCGCAAATACCATTACATATTATTAAGACCAGATAATTCTTTGAACAAGAGGTCTCTCCCTACAACGGTTAGACTCAAACGAAAGTTGCGAAATAAGGCTAAACCTAACCTTTTGAAATTATTTAGTCCTCGTAATATGTAACTTAACATATTCGTTTACTAGTTCGTTAAAGATAACTAGAACCCCTAAAAGCACAAAGCAAGCAGCATTCGAGCATTGAGTAACCCAACCAAGCATATCCTATTCAGGCCATCATATCATTGACTAATCAGTACTAGCATGAAGTTCACTAAGCACATACAATAAGCATACATGACATCCTTCCTAGATCCTTAGCCCTAATCTAGCATGAAGTTCTCATACACATACAACAGGCATACAAGTCATCCTTCCTAGATCCTTAGCCCTAATCTAGCATGCAGTTCTCATAATCATATCATATCATAACAAACATGTATGGGTAATTTGGGAGAACTTACTTGAGCTCGGATGATTGCAGGCACCACATCCTTTTTCTCCTTTTGAAATACTTTTTATAAAAATGATTTTATTTTGAAAATTTTCATACCAAGTCCTTAGTTTGAGTTCAGACACACACAAGAATGTACACGAATCCCTTAAACCAAGGCTCTGATACCAACTTGAAACATCCCAAAAATTCATGACCAAAAATTTCATTTTAAACCATTAAATAAAATCATAGTTATCAAACCATTCCATCAAAACATGAGTCAAAGTATTTCAAAACATTATTATCAGAGTTTCCAAATCAAAACATCAGAGTAAACATCCCAGGCTAAACATCACGGTGTGTCCAATGCAGTCATTCCGAGCTCTTCTTTTTGCAATTGGAAGTACCTAAAAGCAAAACTAAAAACCGTAAGCATGAAGCTTAGTGAGTCTCCCCAAACTACCACATATCATACATATAATCTTGCATCCCAAAAATACCGTCTGAAAATTTCGTTTTAAATCAGTAATAAAACCATAGTCATCATACGTCATAGAAAAATCACAACAATGTATCTCAGAATAATATAACAACTGTCATGTATATGAGAGTATAAACATCCCAGACTGAACAAATGGTGTGTGCACTGCAATCTTTCCGAGCTCCTCTTTTGAAAACTGAGTACCTGAAACCAAAACTGAAACTGTAAGCATGAAGCTTAGTGAGCTCCCCCAAACTACCACATACCATACCATAACATATAAAGCAACTACTAGGCCTTGCCAACTGCATCGGACCGAGGTCTGGAAACTGCATCGGACCGAAGTCCGGAACTAACCAGGGCCTTGCCCTCTGCATCGGACCGAAGTCCAGAAACTGCATCGGACTGAAGTCCTGAACTAACCAGGGCCTTGCCCTCTGCATCGGACCGAAGTTCGGAAACTGCATCGGACCGATGTCCGGAACTAACCAGGGCCTTGCCCTCTGCATCGTACCGAAGTCCAGAACTGACTGAACATAGCATAGCATAATCATAACTACTAGCATAAACACAAATACTGCAAACTGCATCGGACCGAAGTCCATAACACATAGCACCAATACATGCTTGTCTCACGAAGACATCAAGCACACTGAACTACTGCATCAGACCAAAATCTGGAACTACTGCTAACTAAACGAGTCGGCATTGTGGCTGTAGACCCGTTCCTACTGGAAGGAAAACTCACCTCACACTGCTGAAGTCCCGTAGACACAATCCCACACTGCTGAAGTGTCGCAGACTCAACCCCAGCTGCTGGATGACAGATTCCAGAACTGTCAACACCAAAATAACACCTAATTACTAATTGGGGTCTAACACATAACTATAAATGCATACTTCAGATAATTACTATATTACCCCTAGCTTGGCTTACCTAAGCCCAAGGCCCAATCCATAGGCCCAAAGCAACTAGGGATCAAAGCCTAACATATGGCCCAATTTTCCAAATTGGGCCTAAACCTCTACATGGACTTCCCTTAAGGCCCAATTGATCAGTCCAGTCCAACATATCTCATTCTAGGGGCCCAATATCAATACAACAATCTAGGCCCCAACTATGGCCCATTTTTCCAAATTGGGCTCATTCCTTCATATGGGCCTTATCCTAAAGCCCAACTAATTACTCTAGTCCATTTGCTTGTTCTTCAATGCCCCAACACAAAGCCCAAGTGAAATTAGGGTTTCACATAAAATGATGATTAGGGTTAAGTGTTTCTTACTTAACCCATTAAGGACTTAATCCATTAAGTCCTTTACTCTACTAGATAAATGATATTGAGAAAATTGGGCTTAATACACAATCCAATCTCAATAGCCCAAAAGTGGGTCCAATAAGTCCAAGGCCCAACTACTCACAATTAGGGTTTTCTAAACCCTAATTAAGGTTTTCACCCAAACATGGCCCAATAGACCCAAAACAAATCCTCAAGCCCGTTAGGGTTTTGCTAGGTCCATTATGGTTTTGCTAGTGGGGCACCACCCACTACCACCTCGGGTAGTGGTGGCCAATGGCGGCTCACGGCGGTGGCCCCCACCTTACGGTGGTGGTTATTTTTATTTTTATTATCCAATACTAATTACAGTTACAAGGTTTTATCCAAAATAACACACACACACACTCATTAACACACTAACTAACATACACACAGCCACACCATGGTGGCCGGCGGTGGCGCTTGGCAGCAGCCACCACCCTATGGTGGTGGTGATGTCGTTTCCGGAAACTCCAGCTATACATACCCATACACACTAACTGAAATACGCACGTCTTCACTTTATTGCTCAGAAAAAGGAAGCCAACCACCCTCCTGGCGGCGTATGGTGGCGGTGGTGACACAAGGCGACGGCAGCGGCGGCTTCTTGCGGTGACAGCCACCACTGTGAGCTAGTGGCGGTTCTCTTGTTGGTTCTCCGTAAAGCAGCGACACAACACACAAGGATACAACCCATGACCGGGAACGTAAAGACTTCAACGGAAACAGCAGCAGCAATGTCATCGGCGGTGATGGCGGTGGTGGGTGAGACCCCCTTCATGGCAGCGAACGAAGGGGAAAATAAGGAGAATAGTGGCGGTCCCACCGATCATGCTCCAACATAGTCATTTACAGCCTCCTTCGTGGGTCTCGGTGACTCTCCCGACTGCCCATGCCATCTCCGTCCGGCAGCAGCGTTGAGGTGGCGTTCAATGGCGAGGATGGCTTCGTTCGATCGGACAACAACGAAGAAGGTGATGGCTAGTGGTTGTTGGCGGTCTCCGGCGATTGGCGACCTCATCGAAGATGGTTGCAACTTGAACAACAAAGGGAAATGACACCGGAGATCGGAGGAGAGGGGGGGCTGGATGGTAAGGTGACAGCTGCAACTCTCATTCCTAGGGTTAGGGTTACATTAAGCTATATACCCGATCCCTCAAAACATTATGCCATAATAACAATATCAGTCCCTCCCACTTCTTTTTTCTTTCAAATTCAATCCCATTATTACCAAATGAACCCTCAGCATTAAATCCTTTACATTTTAGGTACGAAAATTACCAAACAGCCCCTATCTTCCATAATCTCTTCAAATGAAGTCCCATAAATTACCATCTACTCCCTGCCTTCATAAATACTTACAAAAATAATCTAGATTTTACACTTTTAACCTCCAACTTCTAAATTCTTCACAAATTAGTCTGGGACATGCATTTATTAATTTATTTAAATAAACGGGCGTTACAACTCTCCCCCACTTAAATTAGATTTCGTCCTCGAAATCATTCCTTACCATCTCTTACATGCCAACCTACTCTAGAAAAATGATCACCATCCTGGGCACACCCTAGCCCGACTAGGGTAGCCATGACCAATCTTCGCAAAGCCCTAAAACCCTCAGGTGAATGAATTCCTCGCCACAAGATTACATGTGCTCTATCTGACATTTGCTATCTCTAGATGATCTGAATCCCTAACGGATCACTCATACTGAATCATTATAGATGAACCACGGGGTGGGTGACTAAGAATTACTCAGCAATTTGTTACGCTTATCATACATGAGATCCTCAAATACCATTACTGTTGGAGACCCAAAACTGTTTGAATCCCTGATCTTCCTGAAAACACTGAACTGCTTGAAACACTGACTGTCTGAAACACTGAACTTCCTGAACATTGAACTGCCCAAAACACTAAATTGTCTGAACACTGAACTGCCCGAAACACTGAACTGTCTAGAACTGTATGCTACCACATGGCTGCTTCCCAACGTCTACCGAGACCTACCTGGTCTCAATTTTCTACTAATCATCTGAAATATCGGGTTCCAGCCCAACTGCGGAGCCAAAGGACTCCCTGCTTAGCCGCCTTGCGCGACTTCTGAATGAAATCCTTCTATGGATCTAGCTGCTACTAGTTATCTTGTCACTGTGGCCCTAACGGCCTTCTGATCTAACTGATTGGTTCCATGCGTCGAATCTTGACGTCACCAAACCCAAAGCTAAAAGTGATTGCTACATGACCATTGGTAGCCTTATGTCATAAATGGTCTTAAGCAGTCTACTGCTTCCTTGCTCTCTTCTGTAGCGTCGCTTCTACAATCTTATCACTAGCTTAACCAGGTCTAACCCATCTGGGTAATTCTGAAATCCAATCCATGGATTTCCATCTCCCCACTGCTACACCCGGACTGGTGGGTACTATTGTTCTTTCCGCGTCCTAATAACGCACTCACACTATCTACCAACCAAGTGAATGCTACGGCTACACCCACGGACTTCCAACACTCCATCACTATCTGGCTGCTAGTGAATGCTACGGCTACTCCCAAAGACTTACGACACTCTAATATTATCTGGCTGCTAGTGAATGCTACGGCTGCACCCATAAACTTACAACACTCTAACACTTTCGGGCTGCTAGTGAATGCTACGACTACACCCGCAAACTTACAACACTCTCCATACTAAATCAAACATGCGCTTGACCCGCACTCAGCTGAACTCATGTCCTGACTGGAATCCCTAACCTGATTCCCTACGGCTTGCTAGCAAACATTACGGGAACGCAATCTCCTTATTGGCAAGTTTCTTTCCGAACTTTAATCTCACACTATCCTCAAACCATACAACCGCTTGGGCTGTCTTCCTTCCAAGTAAATATGCGAAACTTATCCCAGTTTAAAAACTGCTCCTAACTATATCTCCTTGGATGATTCTCCCCCACTTTGATTCAACTAACGTCTTACGACACACAATACTGGAAGGATTTTCAATCCTTCTTACCATTCTATGCCCAATCTGCTGAAAACCACACTTACCATTGCTAGGGTTTCAACACCAGCTAATCCAAAAGATCACACAACTTCTAAAAATCCGAATAAATCTCCGGTAAAAACCCGCTAGACCCAGGAAGCTCCGAATCTCAATTGGAGACCTCGGAATCTCCCACTGCATCACGGCCTCTAACTTGGCCGGATCGACTAGAATATCCTTCTGATTGACAATGTGCCCAAGAAATTGCACCCCGCTCAACCAGAAATCACAATTGAAGAAACTTGCGAAAATTCTCTCCCTCCTCAATGTAACATCCCAAAAATATAGGCCAAAAATTTCATTTTAAACTAAGTGGTTACCAAAACTTTAGTAGTAAAACATCATCCGAACATATCAATTCATAAAACATATCTCGTGTCTGAAAACCAAAGCGTGAAAATCATCATAATGTCAGAGTACAATCCCAGAATATCTCATAATGCGGAAACACCAATGTGTGTGTGTATGATGTGCCGCTAACGCGCCAGCTCTTTCCCCTTCGCTGAAGAGGTACCTGAAAAAAAAACTGTAAACTATAAGCACAAAGCTTAGTGAGTTCCCCCATCATACCACATACCATACAATCATATCAAATACATACTACCAGGCATTTCTGGGGGGCCCGACCTACCCGGTATGGCCATTCTAGGGTGCCGACCTACCCGTACCGCCATTCTGGGGTGCCGACCTACTCGTGTCAAGCCATTCTGGGGCGCTGACCTACCCATGTCGAGCTATTCTGGGGTGCTGACTACCCTTCGGTCCTAACAACCGAACCTCGGGGACTATTCCCCCTTCTACTACCTCTATCTCATATAACATATCATGCTAGCAACTAAACATATCATAACATACTGTTAGGCATATCTGGGATGCCTAATCTACCCTTTTGGTCCTAACAACCGAACTCAATCACTATCACATATCATATCACGCTAGCATATAACATATCAGGTAGTAGCAATACAGATGAATATCACAAATACAAACATCTAAGGTACGATCCCTACTGGTGGGCCGGCATTGTGGCTGTAGACCCACCGCTATTGGAAGGTAACTCACCTCGAAAAGTAGCTACTGTAAGTCTGCTTGCTATACGTCTGACTGCTGCACCGGTAATCCTCCAGCTATAAATCCATAAACATAGATTAGTCACTCATAAATACCCTTCGGTCAAATGACTAATCTACCCTTGGTCCAAGGACAACTCCTTGGTCAAAGTCAACTTCCAGTTGACTGGACTCGCCGAGTCATGGCACAGACTCGCCAAGTCCCTCTCCTACTATCCCAGTACTAACTCATCAAGTCCCTCTTCCCACTCACTGAGTCACCCTTAACTCACTACTTGGGACGATTAGACCGACTCGCCGAGTCCGAGAACAACTCGCCGAGTCCCACGAGCAGATCTCCTACTCACTTCCAAATCCTCACTAGAGCATCCATCTTGAGGATTTGGGTTTCTGGGACTATTGCTACACGTTAAATTGCTAGTTCCGCATGCAGCTACGAAGGGTTGGACCTTCTACACTTAAACCCCTCTCAACTCTGTAATAATTCATATGACTCGCCGAGTTTGAAGAACAACTCGTCGAGTTCCAGGCAATCTTCATAGGACTCGCTGAGTTGTTCATCCAACTCGCCGAGTCTAAGACCATCTTCATAGAACTCGTCGTGTCCACTTTGGAGCTCGTCGATTCCCTTCAATCCTCCTCCCATACAGACCAAATCTGAGACATGCAACGGTTCCAAACCATAGATCTAAGCTCCTAGGGCATGCTTATCACGCAAAGTTGCAAACTTTACCTGTATGCATGGCCCTATGAGCTCCAAAAGGCAATTCCAAGCTCCTTATGAGGTCATGCACTCAATAGGGACCTCAATCACTTCAACCATAGAGACTTTACACTTCTAAGATGTCCATAAGGTCCAAATCAGAAGTCCTTTCAGAACATAGAGCATAAACACATGGAGTTTGAGGTTTTAGGGCTTGAAAACCACTAATTAGGGACAAAAAGGGGATCTAATGAACTAGTGATCAAGGTAGGAACTTTTCTACCTGAATGGAAGCTTCTCACAGTGTAGATTTCGGATCTACTTCCCCTCCTTGAACTCTTCAACCTCCTCCTTCTTCTTCTAAGCTCCAAACTTCCTTCACAAAGCCAAAAATCACTCACAAGAACAATATGGGGGCTAGGGTTTTGCTCTACAGCTCTCTGGAAGTGTTAGGGACAAGGGAGGCCGAGTTAGAGTGTTTAAATAGGGTGCAAACACCCGGGTTAGGGTTTTACTCGTCCAGTACGGACTCGCCGAGTCGAGCCTCCAACTCGCCGAGTCGAGCCTCCAACTCGCCGAGTCCAAGGCAAAATGAGAAAAATACATAACTAGAAATCGTACCAGGAATCCGATGTTACAATTCTCCCCCACTTATCTTAGACTTCGTCCTTGAAGTCTGCCAGGTAATGCTCCATCATTTCATCCACCGGCTCCCAAGTCCATTCTGAGCCTTTCCGGTGCTGCCATTGCACCTTCACCAGCTTCACTCTCTTTTTCCTTAGATCCTTCGACTTCCTGTCGAGGATAGCCACAGGCAGCTCGATGTAATTCGGGATGTCATCAACCTAAATATCCTCCAAAGGCACCACTATTGAGTCATCCACCAGACACTTCTGCTACTAAGAGACGTGGAAAGTGTTGTGGATCTGGCTGAGTTCGGTTGGCAGATCCAACCAATACGCCACCTTGCCCACCCGGGCTAATACCCGGAACGGTCCAATGTACCTAGGGCCTAACTTGCGCCGCTTCCTGAATTGGATGACACCTTTCCAAGGCGACACCTTCAGAATAACCATGTCCCCAACCTGAAACTCTAAGTCTGATCGGCGCTTGTCGGCATAACTTTTATGCCGACTCTGAGCAGTCTGAAGCCTGCTACGGACCTGCTGAATCCTCTTGGTCGTCTTGAGCACCACTTCGGTGCTCCCCATAACCCTCTGGCCAACCTCTCCCTAACATATCGGGGTCCTGCACTTCCTCCCATACAACATCTCAAAGGGGGGACGGTCGATACTCGCTAGGGATGTCAAAAAGGCCCGTGGGACCCCGATCACGTGGGGGCCCCGTCCCGTATGGGGGCATTTGTTGAAAAAAATCGGGGATGGGGGCGGGAGCGGGGGCAAGAATAACCCCCGTTTTAATTTCGGGGGCGGGGGCGGGGGTTGGTAGTCCCGTCCCGAAACCCCCGTGGGGGCCCCGTTAATAAATTATATAAATTGACATACATTGATTATATAAATATAATAAACAGTAAAACGATTTTTACGTACAAAAATTCAACAAAAAACATGTTTTTAAGTTGTTTGTAACATGTAAAATTATGTTATAAATATCTATTTGTTACCCAAAAAATAGTTTCTTTTAGCCCAAACAAGAACTTATTTTAGCCCAAAATAAGCTAGCCCAAAATCAATCGGGGGCAGGGGAACAGGGGCGGGGGCGGGGGCGGGGGTCAAAAGGATGGAGATTTCGGGGGGGGGGGGGGGGGGGGGGGGGCGGGGGCGAGGGAACGGGAAAATTTTGGGGGCGGGGGCGGGGGATGCAATCCCCGTCCCGTTTGCCCCCGTTGACATTCATAATACTCGCATGATAACTATTATTATACGAGAACTCCGCCAACGGCAGGTAGGTATCCCAACTACCTCCGAAGTCCAGAACACATGCCCCCAACATATCCTCTAATGTTTGGATGGTCCGCTCGCTCTGACCATCCGTCTGCGGGTGAAAAGCGGTGTTGAAAAGCAGACGAGTACCCAACTCGTCATGAAACTTCTTCCAAAACCTGGAAGTAAAACGCACATCCTTGTCTGAAATCACTGACACTGGAACCCCGTGCCGCGCCACTATCTCCCTGATATAGATGTCGGCCAACTTCTCGGCCGAGATGCTCTCCTGAATTGGAATAAAATGGGCGCTCTTGGTCAATCGATCCACGATGACCCATATCGAATCCACTCCTCGCGCGGTACTGGGAAGCTTCGTGATAAAATCCATCGTAATATCTTCCTATTTCCACAACGGGATATCCAATGGCTGCATCTTACCGTGTGGTCTTTGGTGCTCGGCCTTGACCTTCCTGCAGTTCAAGCAACGCTCCACATACTAGGCTACATCCCGCTTCATGCAGGGCCACCAATAATCCAAATGAAGATCCCTATACATCTTCGTCGCCCCGGGATGAATGGAGAATCTAGATTTGTGCGCCTCTCCCATCAGAACCTGGCGCACGCCTCCATGGTACGGCACCCACACCCTACGGTGTAGTGTCAACAATCCTCGACTGTCATAGTCAAAAGAGGAAATCTGACCCACAATCCTCTCACTCTTCCGATGTTCCTCCTTCATCGCCTCCTGCTGAGCTTCCCGAATCTGCTCCAGTAGTGGAGTCACCACTGTCATCCTCAGACAGACATCCCTGATCGGTGCTGCCTTGCGGCTAAGTGCATCGGCCACCACATTGGCCTTCCTCGGGTGGTAAAGGATCTCACAATCATAATCCTTCACCACATCAAGCCACCGATGTTGTCTCATGTTCAAATTCGGCTGATCCATAAGGTACCTCAAGCTATTGTGGTCCGTGTAAATCGTACAGCGAACCCCATAGAGGTAATGACGCCAAATCTTGATGGCAAACACCACAACCCCCAGCTCTAGATCATGCGTCGGGTAATTCGCCTCATGAGGCTTCAGCTGCCTTGAGGCGTAAGCAATGACATGCCCTATCTGCATCAATACCGCGCCCAGACCTGAGATAGACGCGTCACAATAAACAACAAAATCCTACACGCCCTCTAGCAAGGCTAAGATTGGCGCCTCGCATAATCTCTGCCTCAACGTCTCAAATTTCGCCTGCTGCTCAGGCCCCCATCAGAAGACTACGACCTTCCTTGTTAGCAGCGTCAAGGGTACAACTATCTTGGAGAAATCCTGGATGAATCTCCGATAGTACCCTGCTAACCCCAAAAAACTCTGAATCTCAGATGGTGACTTTGGAACCTCCCACCTCTTCACGACCTCTACCTTGGCCGGATCCACCGAAATCCCGTCCTGGTTGACGAGGTGCCCAAGAAACTGCACCTCGCACAACAAGAACTCACACTTGGAGAACTTAGCATATAAGCTCTCCCTCCTCAGGGTCTCCAACACCTCTCGCAGATGCCCCTCGTGCTCCTCCTGCGTCTTGGAATAAACCAAGATGTCATCAATGAAAACTATCACAGACCAGTCCAACATCGGTCTGCACACGCGGTTCATGAGGTCCATGAACGCGGCAGGAGCATTGGTGAGCCCAAACGGCATCACCACGAACTGATAATGGCCATAGCGCGTCCGAAACGCAGTCTTCTGCACATCCTCCTCTCTAACCCTCATCTGATGGTACCCCGAACGCAGATCAATCTTGGAGAACCAAGATGCTCCCTGTAGTTGGTCGAAGAGGTCATCAATCCTCGGGAGTGGGTAACGGTTCTTCACCGTCACCTTATTCAGCTCTCGGTAATCTACACACATCCGGTGCGACCCGTCCTTCTTTTTTACAAACAGAATCAGGGCTCCCCAGGGAGAACTACTCGGTCTAATGAATCCCTTGTCTATCAGCTCCTGCAATTGTGTAGACATCTCCTGCATCTCGGGAGGAGCCAACCGATATGGTGCCTTGACTATCGGAGCCGCACCAGGGACTATGTCGATCCTGAACTCCACCTGTCGCTCTAGAGGTATCCCAGGCAACTCCTCGGGGAATACATCCGCAAACTCTCGAACCACGGGCACATCACCCACTGTCGCCTTACCCGCCTCCCAGGTGTCCATGACATAAGCGACATATCCTGCGCAACCCTGCTAAAGGTAATGCCTCGCCCTCGCCGTCGAGCATAAGGATGGCCCTCGCTGTGGTCTCTCACCCTGAATCACCAACTCTCCCCCACTTGGGGCTCTGACTCGCACTAGCTGTTGCGCGCAGTCTATCACTGCCCCATTGGAGCTCAGCCAATCCATACCAATAATGACCTTGTTTCCCCGCAACGGAATAGGAACCAGGTCAACCAGATACTGCTCCTCAAACAATCTCAGTACATAATCTCGGAAGACCTCTAATGCTCGCACCGACCGGTCGTCCGCAATCTCAAACTCTAGAGGGCAATCCAACATGCCTGAGGACTCAGGAAACTTCTTGCTAAGTGCAAGAGAAACAAATGATCGGGTAGCCCCCGAATCAAACAACACCTGAACTGGGATACCGTTCACATGGAACGATCCTAAACAAGGCACATACATATAATATATCAAAATTACAGCAGCATAACATAAAGAGCATAGATAAGAAATTATACCCATCACCACATTGTGTGTGGCGCGTGCCTCCTCTGTAGTCAGCTGAAAGGCCCGGCTCCTCACCACTGGAGCCTCTGACTTGACCTGCCGGCCATCTGTGATCCATAGGGTCGTTGGGGCTGGCGCCTTCACCGGCACTGGTGCTGCTGTCAACTGAGGGCAATTGGCCCTCTTGTGGCTCCTCTGGTTGCAGTGTAAACATAGAAACTCAGATGTCTGAACAACCGGGGCAGGGGCAGTACAATCCCTGCTAAAGTGTCCCGTCTTGTCGTACTTATAGTAGCCCGACGATCCCAATCTACATGTTCCCTCGTGCGGCCTGCCGCATTTCCTGCAGCTGCCCGATCCTCCTTGGCCTTTCGGCCTACCATATGATCCCTTGGGCTTCTTCCCCGAAGCCCCAGCCACCTGCCCCTCCTCACCCTTCCTCTTCCGGATATGCTCCAGATCAATCTCCCTCTCCCTTGCCCTGGCAATCATGGACTCTAGGGTAGGGCAAGCTGAAAATCTAACATGCTCTCGGATGTCAGCCCATAGCATGTCATGGTAGCGGGTCCTCCTCATATCCTCATCACTTGCATACTCGGGCGCTAACAACGCCCTCTCCCGGAACTAGGCGGTGATCTCCGCCACAGTCTCCATCGTCTGACTCATATCTAAAAACTCCCTGGCCAGCTGCTGAAGCTCGATAGCCAGCGCAAACTCTGCCCTAAACCCTGGTCACAAAGTCCGACCAGGTCATAGCCTCAACAGCCGAGGCTCCCAATGAGTCACCGACGGACTCCCACAAATCTCTAGCTTGGTCTCGTAAACACCTTGTTGCATATCTCACCTTCGACCCCTTAGGGCAGAAGCTAGTCAACTGCGCAGACTCAATGTCTGCAATCCATCGTCTGGCAGCAATGGGGTCCTTCGCCCCATGGAAATCTGGTGCACCACTGCCCTTGAAGTCCTTACAGGACAGTGTGCGGGATCCTGACTGGCCTGACACCATATCACTCCTGAACGCCCTGAGGCGATCCTCCATCAGCTCGACTATCCCTTCCTTGATCGACCTGAAGATGATAGGGGTCGACTCAAGGATACCTCTAGTGATCTCTGACGCGATGAACTCGCGGAGGCTCTCATCAACTGGCTCGGACCCTGAACCCGAACCCGATCCCTCTCCTAAACTGCCAACTGTTGGCCTCAGAGGTAGTACCACCATTCTGCAATGCACCATATTAATCATCAACGATACTAATACATTAGAGGGATCACATCTACCACGAGTTCCTTGGTTTTGCCTTAGCCTTCCTTGATCAAGTACGGATCCTCTGCTTTCAGTAGTACGGGCCCATACTACCTTCCACATCTATCAGTACTTTCCTCAAGGACTGCTTCGACTCCACCAAGTCCCTTCATCACTACTGCTCTCTGCTATTCTCATCCTAGGCTTGCCTAGGGAACTCCTGACCCTACCCTAATCAGTCCTCAACTGCCAAAGGTCTCTGTGTGATGGTGCTTAGCCATCACCTGAATACAATCACATGCAACGAGGCTCAGATAATCCTTCGAGTAAGGGACTCACCCCTACCACGGTTAGGACTCAAACAAGAGCTACGAAATAGAGTCAAACCCCTCACTCTAAGATTATCCGACCCTGACCATATGTGACCTAATGTATCCACCTAATAGCTAACCCCCATCACCCGAAGTCCCTCAAAGCACAAAGCAAGTAGCATTCAGACGAAGAGGGAACGATATCAACAATCACATCCTCAAAGCATGAAACTATACTAGCATACAATGCTAAGCTCACACTATCAGGCATAACCTATACAGGCTACCCTACTGCTGTCTACTCAATACTAGCATGCAATTTTCATAAGCAGGAACACATATAGCATGCACATAAGGCATCATTCCTAGATCCTTAGTCCTATACTAGCATGCTGTTCTATTGAAACTGATAAACATAACATATCTCGTATGGGTACTTTGGGGAATACTTACTTGAGCTCGGTCGGTCGCGCACATCACACACTTCGTACTTTGCCCAAAACTCTTTAGCTTACCTTTTTGGAAAAATCATTTTCTTAGAAAATCCTTTTATTCCCTCGATTTGAGTCCAGACACTCCCGAGGGTGTGTCCGAATCCCTCAAACCAGGGCTCTGATACCAACTTGTAACATCCCAAAAATACAGGCCAAAAATTTCATTTTAAATTAAGTGGTTAACAAAACTTTAGTAGTAAGACATCATCCGAACATATCAATTCATAAAACATATCTCGTGTCTGAAAACCAAAGCGTGAAAATAATTATAATGTCAGAGTACAATCCCATAACATCTCATAATGCGGAAAAACCAATGTGTGTGTATGATGTGCCGCTACCGCGCCAGCTCTTTCCCCTTCGCTGAAGACGTACCTGAAAAAAAAACTGTAAACTATAAGCAGAAAGCTTAGTGAGTTCCCCCATCGTACCACATACCATACAATCATATCACATACATACTGCCAGGCATTTCTGGGGTGCCCTACCGGGCCATTCTGGGGTGCCGACCTACCCGTACGGCCATTCTGGGGTCCCAACCTACCCGTGTCAAGCCATTCTGGGGTGCTGACTTACCCATGTCGAGCTATTCTGGGGTGCTGACTACCCTTCGGTCCTCATAACCAAACCTCAGGGACTATTCCCCCTTCTACTACCTCTATCTCATATAACATATCATGCAAGCAGCTAAACATATCATAACATATTGTTAGGCATAACTGGGATGCCTAACCTACCCTTTCGATCCTAACAACCGAACTCAATCACTATCACATATCATATCACGCTAGCATATAACATATCAGGTAGTAGCAATACAGATGAATATCACAAAGACAAACATCTAACGTACGATCCCTACTGGTGGGCCGACATTGTGGCCGTAGACCCACTGCTACTGGAAGGTAACTCACCTCGAAAAGTAGCTACTGTAAGTCTGCTTGCTAGACGTCTGACTGCTGCACCGGTTATCCTCCGGCTATAAATCCATAAACATAGATTAGTCACTCATAAATACCCTTAGGTCGAATGACTGACCTACCCCTGGTCCAAGGTCAACTCCTTGGTCAAAGTCAACTTCCAGTTGACTGGACTCTCCGAGTTATGGAACAGACTCGCCAAGTCCCTCTCCTACTATCCCAGTAGTAACTCATCAAGTCCTTCTTCCCACTCACTGAGTCACCCTTAACTCACTACTTGGGACGATTAGACCGACTCGCCGAGTCCCACGAGCAGATCTCCTACTCGCTTCCAAATCCTCACCAGAGCATCCATCTTGAGGATTTGGGTTTCTGGGACTATTGCTACACGTTAAATTGCTAGTTCCGCATGCAGCTACGAAGGGTTGGACCTTCTACACTTAAACCCCTCTCAACTCTGTAATAATTCATATGACTCGCCGAGTTTGAAGAACAACTCGTCGAGTTCCAGGCAATCTTCATAGGACTCGCTGAGTTGTTCATCCAACTCGCCGAGTCTAAGACCATCTTCATAGAACTCGTCGTGTCCACTTTGGAGCTCGTCGATTCCCTTCAATCCTCCTCCCATACAGACCAAATCTGAGACATGCAACGGTTCCAAACCATAGATCTAAGCTCCTAGGGCATGCTTATCACGCAAAGTTGCAAACTTTACCTGTATGAATGGCCCTATGAGCTCCAAAAGGCAATTCCAAGCTCCTTATGAGGTCATGCACTCAATAGGGACCTCAATCACTTCAACCATAGAGACTTTACACTTCTAAGATGTCCATAAGGTCCAGATCAGAAGTCCTTTCAGAACATAGAGCATAAACACATGGAGTTTGAGGTTTTAGGGCTTGAAAACCACCAATTAGGGACAAAAAGGGGATCTAATGAACTAGTGATCAAGGTAGGAACTTTTCTACCTGAATGGAAGCTTCTCACAGTGTAGATTTCGGATCTACTTCCCCTCCTTGCACTCTTCAACCTCCTCTTTCTTCTTCTAAGCTCCAAACTTCCTTCACAAAGCCAAAAATCACTCACAAGAACAATATAGGGGCTAGGGTTTCGCTCTACAGCTCTCTGGAAGTGTTAGGGACAAGGGAGGCCGAGTTAGAGTGTTTAAATAGGGTGCAAACACCCTATTTAAATACATAACTAGAAATCATAGTAGGAATCTGGTGTTACACTCAAAGTCTCTAGCACCTCCCTCAGGTGCTTCTCGTGCTGCTCCTTAGTCTTGGAATAAACAAAGATGACGTTGTACTTTGTAACAACCGAAAAAACGACCCAAAAATTTTTGTTTTAATATTACTAAAAATCACATCATCCAATATCATATATAACAAGAACCATAGAATGAGTACTCAAAATTCATAGTAACGGTGTCAAAACAAAATTGTATCAATCATAACAAAATGTCTAAATAAAACTCCTAGGAAGAAACTGAAGCTGTGGTGGGTGCGATGCCATCAACCCGAGCTCTTCCCTTTGCTAGCAGAAGTACCTGAAACCAAAACTGAAACTGTAAGCACGAAGCTTAGTGAGCTCCCCCAAACTACAACATACCAAACAACAACATATAAACACATATTGGGCCCTGCCCACTGCATCAGGCCGAGGTCTGGAAACTGCATCGGACCGGAGTCCGGAACTAACTAGAGCCTTGCCCTCTGTATCGGACTGTAGTGCGGAAACAACATCGGACCAAAGTACGGAACTAACCAGGGCCTTGCCCTCTGCATCGGACCGAAGTCCGTAAACTGCATTGGACCGAAGTCCGGAACTAACCAGGGCCTTGCCCTCTGCATCGGACCGAAGTCCGGAAACTGACTGAACATAGCATAGCATAATCATAACTCCTAGCATAAACACATATACTGCATACTGCATCGGACCGAAGTCCGAAACACATAACACAAAGACTTGCTTGAACCACAAAGGCATCAAGCACACAGAACTACTGCATCGGACCGAAGTCCGGAACTACTGCTAACTAGACGGGTCAGCATTGTGGCCGTAGACTCATTCCTACTGGAAGGAAACTCACCTCGTAACACTGGCTGCCGAGATGCTAAATTTGAAATTGCCTGGCCGCTGCTTCGGAACTTCCCGGCTACAAATCCCATAAAAACTAAATCAAATACTGATAACTAATCTCAAGGTAAAATGACTATCTACCCCTGGACAAGTCAAAGTCAACTTCCTATTGACCAGACTCGTTGAGTTGGGTCGTCAACTCGCCGAGTCCCTATCATCCATTCTAGGCCTCTACCCGCTTCTACTCGTCGAGTTTGGCAAAGACTCGACGAGTTCTTCCTCAATGTTAACATCGAGTCTAACTTCATCTGACTCGTCGTGTTGTATGAACAACTCGTCGAGTTCTCCTTCAACATATGAACACGCCCAGTCAGTGACTCGCTGAGTTGTATGAACAACTCGTCGAGTCTGAAGAACAACTCGTCGAGTCCCAAGCATGCTATTACTATACAATCGATTCTAATCGATTTTAGTGCTTCCAAAACAAAGATCTGAGCTTCTAGGACTGGTTTTACACGTAAAGTTTCCAACTTTACGTGCATGCACAAGGGTATGAGGCTAAAATACCCAAAATCATCAAATACTAAGCACATAGGGTTTGGAACAAGGCCAAGATTGCATAAAGGTGGCTATAATGAGCTCTTGGAGTTCAAGAGAGGCTAGATCTGAAGTATAACTCGATCGTAAGGCTTTATTACAAAGGATATTTGGGGTTTTTGAGCTTAATATCAACAATTTGGGGACAAACTAGATCTATTATATCAATAAGCAAGATGGAGATTTATTACCAGAAAAGATTACCACAAAGGAGTGTGTTCCGGATCTACTTCCTCTTCCTTGAACTCTTCAACCTTCTCCTTCTTCTACTTGCTCCAAAATGCACCAAAAGTTACTTCACAAAGAAACAATCACTCACACACTCTTTAAGGAGGCTAGGGTTTGATAAGAAATGTTCTGAGGGTGATGGAGGCGAGGTTGGGGCGCATAAATGTGTTTAAATAGTGTACAGACCCTTAAAATTAGGGCTTCATCCAGACCGGCGGACTTGTCGAGTCCCAGCATATGGACTCGTCGAGTAGCCAACTCAATTTGTGTGATCAACCCGTCTCTACTCAACGAGTCGGCTACAGACTCGTCGCGTACCCCTTAAGAATTGAAAATACTTATTTAAATTACATACCAGAAAATGGGGCGTTACAACTCTCCCCCACTTATCTTAGACTTCGCCCTCAAAGTTTGCTGCTGCTAAATCTGTAAATAACTCTGGACAATGCTCCATCATCTCCCCCTCGGTCTCCAACGTTCACTCTGAACCCTTTCGATGCTGCCACTTCACCTTTACTAACTGAACCACCTTGTTCCTCAAGGTCTTCGCCTTCCGATCTAAGATCGCAACTGGCCTCTCAATATAATTCAGGCTGCTATCAACTTGAATATCCTCCAAGGGTACAACTGCTGACTCGTCCACCAAACACTTCCTCAACTGAGAAACATGGAAAGTGTTATGGATCTGGCTAAGCTCTACCGGAAGATCCAACCGATAAGCAACCCGACCCACTCGAGCCAAAACCCTAAAAGGACCAATGAACCTGGGGCCCATCTTGCCCCTCTTCCAGAACCTGATAACACCCTTCCAGGGTGATACCTTCAGGAGGACCATATCGCTCACCTGAAACACCAAGTCCGAATACCTCCTGTCGGTGTAACTCTTCTGTCGACTCTGCGCAGTCTGCAATCTGCTACGGACCTGTTGGATCAACTCTGTGGTCTTGAGCACCACCTCGGTGCTCCCGATGACTCGCTGACCGACCTCGCCCCAACAAATCGGGGTCCTACACGTCCTTCTGTAGAGCATCTCAAAAGGAGGGCGGTCAATACTAGCGTGATAACTGTTGTTATATGAAAATGCCGCTAAAGGAAGATACATATCCCAACTGCCTCCAAAATCTAGGACACATTCCTGAAGCATGTCCTCGAGAGTCTGAATCGTCCTCTCGTTTGTCTGTCCATCTGGGGGTGGAAAGCGGTGCTAAAATGAAGACGATTCCCCATCACGTCATGAAACCGCTTCCAAAATCTAGAAGTAAAACAGACGTCTCGGTCTGATACAACTGATACGGGCACCCCATGTCGTGCCACTACCTCGCGCACATAAATACAGGCTACCTTCTCGGCCGATATGCTCACCTGAATCGGTATGAAATGTGCGCTCTTGGTCAGCCGATCCACTATGACCCAAATCGAGTCAACTCCACGTGCGGTCCTGGGAATCTTAGTGAAAAAATCCATAGTGATATCCTCCCATTTCTACACCGGAATGTCTAATGGCTGCATCTTGTCGTGGGGTCTCTGGTGTTCTGCTTTGACCTTCCTGCAAGTCAGGCATCTCTCTACGTACCAGGCTACGTCCCGCTTCATGCAGGGCCACCAATAATTGGGTCGAAGATCTCTATACATCTTCATCACCCCTGGATGGATGAAGAACCGGGACTTGTGGGCCTCATCCATCAACCCTCAGACAACGATGGAGAACTGGGACTTGTGGGACTTGTGGGCCTCATCCATCAACATGTGCCTCTCACACTTCTGCCTCTCCTCCTTCAGGCCCTCGACCTGTGCCTCTCTAATCTGTTCCAACAATGGAATAATCACCGTCATCCTCAGACATATGTCTCTAATCGGTGCCGCCATCGCCTTGCGGCTCAGGTCGTCGGCCACAACGTTGGCCTTGACCGGATGATAAAGGACCTCACAATCGTAGTCCTTTACCACATCTAACCATCGATGCTGCCTCATGTTCAAATTCGGCTGGTCCATGAGGTACCTCAGACTCTTGTGATTCGTGTAAATGGTACAGCGGACCCCATAAAGGTAATGTCTCCAAATCTTGAGAGCAAACACCACTGCCCCCAACTCCAAATCATGCGTCGAATAGTTAGCCTCGTGAGGCTTCAACTGTCTAGAGGCATATGCTATCACATGCCCTCACTGCATCGATACTGCTCCCATCCCTATAATCGAAGCATCACAATAGACTACAAAGTCATCCACTCCTTCTGGCAGGGTAAGAATCGGTGCCTCGCACAATCGTTGTCTGAGGGTCTCAAATGCTGCCTGCTACTCAGGCCCCCAACAAAACACCACCGACTTCCTAGTCAGTCGGGTAAGTGGAACTGTTATCTTGGAGAAGTCCTGGATGATCCTCCTGTAGTACCCTGCCAACCCTAGGAAGCTCTAAATCTCAGATGGAGACCTCGGGACCTCCCACTGCATCACGACCTCTATCTTGGCCAGATCCACCAATATCCCCTTCTGGTTGACGAGGTGTCCAAGGAACTGCACCTCGCGCAACCAGAACTTGCACTTGGAGAACTTCGCGAAAAGTCTCTCCCTCCTCAAAGTCTCTAGCACCTCCCTCAGGTGCTCCTCATGCTGCTCCTGAGTCTTGGAATAAACCAAGATATCGTCAATAAACACTATCACAGACCGATCCAACATCAGCTTGCATACGCGGTTCATGAGGTCCAAGAATGCGGCTGGAGCATTGGTGAGCTCAAACGACATCACCACAAACTCATAATGACCATAACGGGTCCTAAAAGTTGTCTTCTGAACATCCTCACCTCTGACCCGCATCTGATGATAACCAGAGCGCAGATCAATCTTGGAAAACCAAGATGTTCCCTGAAGCTGATCGAACAAATCATTTATCCTTGGGAGTGGGTAACGGTTCTTCATCGTTACCTTGTTCAACTCCCGGTAATCTATACACATATGGTGTGACCCATCCTTCTTCTTCACAAACAGGATCGGGGCTCCCCATGGTGAACTGCTCGGTCTAATGAAACCCTTGTCTAGCAGCTCCTGCAGCTGCGTAGACAACTCCTGCATCTCTGGAGGAGCCAACCGATATGGCGCCTTGGCTATCAGAGCCGCACCCGGAATCAGGTCAATTCAGAACTCAACCTGTCTCTCCGGAGGTATCCCATGCAGATCCTCTGGAAATACATCCAGGTACTCACGTACCACCGGTACATCATCATCAGTCGCCTTGCCCATCTCCCGGGCATCCAAAACATAGGCGAAATACCTCGCGCAACCGTGCTGGAATTAGCATCGAGCTCTCACTGTCGAGCAAAGAATTGGTCTGCACTGTGGCCTCTCGCCCTGAATCACTAACTCTCCCCCACCAGGGGTGTGAACCCTCACTAACTGTAGCTCACAATCAATCACCACCCCATTGGGGCTCAGCCAATGCATACCCACTATAACCTTATTCCCTCGCAGGGGAATGTGAACCAAGTCCACTGAAAACTACTCATCAAACAACTGCAGCGAACAAGCCCTATGTACTCTCGCAACCTTGACGGTCCTGTCATCAGCTATCTCAACCTCAAGTGGACAATCCAGTTCCCTCGGAGCTCTGCTAAACCTCTTGCTAAGCGCAAGTGAAACAAATGATTGGGTAGCCCCCGAATCAAACAATACTGTAGCTGATATGTCGTTCATTAAGAACGACCCTATATAAAAACATATAACCATAAGAAACAATCAAACTTAATAAAGAGATGAAGGGAAGATACATACTCATCACCACATCAAGAGTCGCTCGCGCCTCTCCTGCTGTCATCTGAAAAGCTCTACTCTTCACCACTGGCGCCTCACTTCAGCCCTGAAGGCCATCTGTAATCATGTTGCAGGGGCAGGTACTGCCACCTTCCCTGCTGTTGCTGCTGCTAGAAAACTTGAACACTGGGACTTTTTATGTCCCCTATAATTGTAATGGAAGCAAATCAGATCAGATACCGTGGTAACGGTGGGAGTAGCTGTACAATCTCTGCTCATATGCCCGATCCGGCTGCACTTGTAGCAACCGGGACTCCCTACCTTGCATGCCCCATAGTGCAATCTCCCACACTTGCCACACCGACTGTGGCTCTGCTGACCTCTAGATCTATGATCTGATACCTTGGGCTTTTTGCCCGAACTCGCAGTGCCAGATACTACCTCTGGCTTCCTCTTCTTCTCCATCTCTAGATCAATCTCTATCTCACAAGCCCTAGCAATCATGTCATCCAACGTTTTACAGCTGGACCGACTCACAAACTGGCGGATATCACTCCGCAACATCTCATGATAAAGGGCCTTCTTCATTTCCTCATCAGATGCGTACTGAGGAACGAGAAGAGCGCTTTCCCTAAACTTGGCAGTAATCTTCGCCACTGTCTCTATAGTCTAGATGAGATCCTGAAAGTCCCTGGCTAACTGCTGCACCTCGATAACTGGTGCAAACTCGGCTCGAAACCTAGTAGTAAAATCAGCCCAAGTCATCGCATCAAGTGTTGCGTCATCCCCGATGACATGCCCGATCTCCTCTCACCAATCTCGTGCCCTGTCCTTCAGAAGACAGGATGCTAGTCTGACCTTGTCCCCCTCGGGACATCTGCCGGTGCGGAAAGCATTGGCAACATCCGCCAACCACATGGTACTCGCTATGGGGTCCTGATCCCCATGATAGTCAGGAGCTCCATAGGCTCTGAATTCCCTGAAGGTGAGCGTGCGCGACCCCATCATGGTCGCCACCTCAGCACGAAAGGTGCTCAACCTCTCATCCATCAACTCCAAAATACCCTCCTTGATCGAATTAAAGATCACATGAGTCTGCTCGAGTATGATGCGAGTAATCTCTGAAGAGAGAAACTCCCTAGTCTAATCATCCAAATGCTCGGCTCCCGAGCCTGGTCTTGATCCCTCACCGGCACCTGAACTGCCGACTGTTGGTCTAGGGCGTAAAACACCATTCTGAAACACATAACGACAACGTCAGAAACACTGATATATCTTGAGGGATCACTATTACTACAAGTTTCCTGGTTTCGCCTTGGCCTTCCTTGATTCAAGTACAGATCCTCTACTTTCAGTAGTATGGGCCCCTACTACCTTCCACATCTATCTGTACCTTCCCAGAGAACTGCCTCGACTCCACCAAGTCCATTCTACTACCACTGCTGATCTCATGGTAATCTCATCCTAGGCTTGCCCTAGGGTAATCACCAACCCACTCTCCACCATCAGCTACATAAGAATTCCCCATTTTCTTCCCCTAACTAGCTCGCGAATACTATTAGATATCATTTAGACTTGATAATTCTTCGAATGAGAGATCCTACCCTATAACGGTTGGACTTAAACGAGAGCTGTGAAATAGAGCTAGACCTAACCTTCTGAAATTATTTAGTCCTGGCAATATGTAACCTAACATATTCATTTACTAGTTAGTGAAAGACAACTAGAACTCCTAAAAGCACAAAGCAAGCATCATTCGGGCGTTGAGTACATAATCAAGCATACACCACTCTGGCTATCATACTGACTAATCTACACTAACATACAATGCTAAGCTCATACTATTAGGCATAACCTAATCAGGCTATCCTACTGATGTCTACTCAATACTAACATGCAATTCTCATAAAGCTGAAGCACATATAGCAGGCACATAAGGCATCCTCCTAGATCCTTAGTCCTACTCTAGAATGTTGTTCTAGTGAAACTGAAACTGATAATCGTAACATAAGCTCGTATGGGTAATATGGGAGTACTTACTTGAGCCCGGCTAATCGCATGCACTACACCCCTTTTTAAGAAAACTCTTTTTCTTTCTAAGTTCTTTTCAAAAATTTCTTTTAGAAAATGTTTCTCTTTTAAAAATCTTCCACCATTTCCTTAGTTTGAGTTCAGACACACTCAAAAGTATGCCTGAATCCCTCAAACCAAGGCTCTGATACCAACTTGTAACAACCCAAAATACGACCCAAAAATTTTTGTTTTAATATTACTAAAAATCACATCATCCAATATCATATATAACAAGAACCATGGAATGAGTACTCAAAAGTCATAGTAACGGTGTCAAAATAAAACTGTATCAATCATAACAAAATGTCTGAATAAAACGCCTAGGAATAAAATGAAGTTGTGGTCGGTGCGATGCCATCAACTCGAGATCTTCCCTTTGCTAGCGGAAGTACCTGAAACCAAAACTGAAACTGTAAGCACGAAGCTTAGTGAGCTCCCCCAAACTACCACATACCAAACAACAACATATAAACACATATTGGGCCTTGCCCACTGCATTGGACTGAGGTCCGGAAACTGTATCAGACCGGAGTCTGGAACTAACTAGGGCCTTGCCCTCTACATCGGACCGAAGTCCGGAAACTCCATCGGACCGAAGTCCGGAACTAACCAGGGCCTTGCCCTCTGCATCAAACCAATATCCAGAAACTGCATCGGACCAAAGTCCGGAAATAACCAGGGCCTTGCCCTCTACATCGGACCGAAGTTCGGAACTGACTGATCTTAGAATAGCATACTCATAACTACTAGCATAAACACATATACTGCAAACTGCATCGGACCGAAGTCCGAAACACATAACACCAATACATGCTTGTGTCACGAAGACATCAAGCACACTAAACTACTGCATCAGACCAAAATCCGGAACTACTGCTAACTAAACGGGTCGGCATTGTAGGCGTAGACCCGTTCCTACTGGAAGGAAACTCACCTCATAATGCTGGCTGCCGAGATGCTAAATTTGAAACTGCCTGACCGCTGCTCCGGAACTCCCCGACTACAAATCCTATAAACACTAAATCAAATACTGATAACTGATCTCAAGGTAAAATGACTATCTACCCCTGGACAAGTCAAAGTCAACTTCCTCGTCAAAGTCAACTTCCTGGTCAAAGTCAACTTCCTGTTAACTGGACTCGCCGAGTCCCTATCATCCATTCTAGTCCTCCACCCGCTTCTACTCGTCTAGTTTGGCAAAGACTCGACGAGTTCTTCCTCGATGTTAACATCGAGTCTAAATTCATCCGACTCGCCGAGTTGTATGAACAACTCGTCAAGTTCTCCTTCAACATATGAACACGTCCAGTCTGTGACTCGCCGAGTCCTATGAACAACTCGTCGAGTCTGAAGAACAACTCGCTGAGTTAAAGAACAACTCGTCGAGTCCCAAGCATGCTATTACTATACAGTCGATTCTAATCGATTTCAGTGCTTCCAAAACATAGATCTGAGCTTCTAGGACTGGTTTTACACATAAAGTTTCCAACTTTACGTGCATGCACAAGGGTATGAGGCTAAATACCCAAAAATATCAAATACTAAGCACTTAGGGTTTGGAACAAGGCCAAGATTGCATAAAGGTGGCTATAATGAGTTCCTGGAGTTTAAGAGAGGCTAGATCTGAGGTATAACTCGATCATAAGGCTTTATTACAAAGGATTTGGGGTTTTTGAGCTTAATATCAACAATTTGAGGACAAACTAGTGTTGGATTAGTGTCTAAGGCTGTAACTATATTTGGTAAGTACTTGACCCGGTATGCATGGTCCTTTTGGGTTGCCTTCACCATAACAACTTGACATGATGATTTGTTAAGAGAGAAGAGATATTATTGTTTATATATTTTCAGAATAATATATTAAAGGAATAATATTGTTATTTGATTAATATAAGTCATATATTAATTAAGAATTAATTTGGTGACTTAAAGAGGTTAATTGAATAAAGGGGCATAAACTGTCAAATGTGTGATACTTGTGTTTTGGGCTATGTATCCTTATAGATAATGGGGTGGACGAAATTTAGGGTTTAGGAACCTTAAATTCGTCCAAGCCTAGTATCTAGGAGGATCTTGGATTGCTTAGGGCCTAAGTTATTCAATTAGGGTTAAAAGTGAAACCCTAGTATCCCATAGTATATATAGACCCCTAGGGTGAGGGAATTCGGCACTCATGCAAGGCAAGAAACCCTAGGGCCGATTTCTCACCCTTCTCCCTCTCTCTCAAATCAACTTCTTGCTAGTTGGTGTTTGTAAGCCATTAGAGGAGTGACAATTGTGACTCTAAGCTCCAAGAAGAAGAAGTATCAAGCAAGTAATCCAAGGTATTGTTCTAGATCCAATTTCATATGATTATAATCACTTGTTTACATTAGATCTAGTATTGTAAGTCTTGGATTCAATGCATGTTCAATTAGAGAAACCTAGATCCAAGCAATTAGGGTTTGCATGTGCACATAGGAAAGTTTTTGTTGCTCAAACCCATCAACTAGATCTATTAGATCAACAAACAAGATGGACACTTTATTACCAGAAAAGATGACCACAAAGGAGTGTGTTCGGGATCTACTTCCTCTTCCTTGAACTCTTCAACCTTCTCCTTATTCTACTTGCTCCAAAATGCACCAAAAGTTCCTTCACAAGGCAACAATCACTCACACACTCTTTAAGGAGGCCAGGGTTTGATAAGAAATGTTCTGAGGGTGATGGAGGCGAGGTTGGGGCGCCTAAATGTGTTTAAAAAAGGTGCAGACCCATAAAATTAGGGCTTCATCCAAAAAAGCGGACTCACCGAGTCCCAGCATATGGACTCGTCGAGCAGCCAACTCAATTTACGTGATCAACCCATCTCTACTCGACGAGTCGGCGACAGACTCATCGAGTACCCCTTAAGAATTGAAAATACTTATTTAAATTACATACCAGAAAATGGGGCGTTAGAACTAGGGAACCAGAGCAGTTGCTTATAGTGAGGGGTCTCGGGAGGAGACCGTAGATTTCATATCAGCTTCTGAGAGGCCAGCGGGGTCAGATTCGGTGCAGCACTTGCGGGAAACTGCACGAGGGAGCCTTTCGTTTCAAGGGTTTGAGTAAGTGTAACCCTGAGTTATCCTCGGTTTGTGTCTAATGTAATGACCGAAAAATACAACCAATTTTAAATTTTTCAAAAAACATATCGATTCCATTAAACCTTTACAAAAAGGTTTTCAATACAAAACATTTAACGTGTTCCCAGAATCACAATACTACAAAATCATGAGGAGCGGTACGATCACGCCTTCGCCTTGCCACGGTCTCCTGAAGAACCTAAAAAACATAAAACCACAACTGTAAGCCCGAAAGCTTAGTGAGATATCCCCAAAATACCAACCACAAATACCATACACGCATATCATGCCACAACATATCTAGTCACAGAACAACCATGCATTTCGGGTCTACTGTGTGACTGGTCCGCCGCACCGGCCTACAGTCCACCTGGTCCACCCTCTGAGTCTATCCACATACCTCGAGTCTGCAGTGTGATTGGTCCGCCCGCTCCCGGGCCTTCAATCCACCTGGTCCACTCTCTGAGTCTACAGTATGACTGGTCCGCCCGCACCGGGCCTTCAGTCTGTCTGGTCCACTCTCCGAGCCTTCGGCATGTCTGGTCCGCCCTCTCGGGGCCTACAGCCTATCCAGACCGCTCGCTGGGCCTTCGGAACAACCGGTCCGCCCTGGGTATCTTGGCCTACAGCACACAGCAGGACCCGCCTCAACCCAACTCCAGTCCAAACAACCAATGTGCACATATACAAACAATCATATAGCAATTCACAGTCAACAAGCAGGTCAACAGATCACATATCATACCACCATCCTAACCAGGATACTGACCTAACAGGTCACTAGCATAGCATCTCCCTATCTCTTAGGATACCGATTTCAATCAGGCCTCTAACATATACCACCCTAGCTCTCAGGATGCAAACATATCACAACAACAACATAACAACAACTACCCGGATATCAATCCGATAAGGGCTGGCCTTGGTGCCTTAGACCCTGTTGATATAGTGAGGATAACTCACCTCGAAACTGCCGACTGAACAGATAACCTAAGCTGCTCCGATCACTGATACGATCTCCACCACTGGACAACCACCAATGCACTGAACTCAAAACAATAATCAACAATTACCAAAATGCCCCTGGAAACCATTGGTCAACCCTTGGTCAAAGACAAGGTCAAAGTCAACCCCTGACTGACTCTACTCGCCAAGTTCCCATACTCAGAACTTCACTCAATCCGCGACCTAACTCGCCGAGTCACCCCGAGACTCGTCGAGTCCAACAACTCTGAGTCCACTCGCATACAACTCACCGAGTCATCCCTTGACTCACCGATTCTCGACTCAACCAGAAAATATTGGGACTCTTCGACAAGACTCGCTGAGTCCAAGAACAGACTCGCCGAGTCTAAGGCTATCTTCAACCTACTCGCCGAGTTGTTCATACAACTCGCCGAGTTCCAGGCCATCTTCATCCAACTCGCCGAGTTGTTCTTCCAACTCGTCGAGTTCCAGCTCATCTTCAAGCAACTCGTCGAGTACACCCATGTGACTCGCCGAGTACCACCGGTCTGAATCCATACAGAAGCATTCCAGGCCATGCAATTGATCCAAAACATAGATCTAGCCTCCTACAACTCATCCATCACGTAAAGTGGCAAACTTTACGTGAATCCAAAGAGATCTATGCATTTTGCACATTAGGGCTAAGGTTTGGGACAAGATAGCTTCATCCAACACTCAACACAGGGACTTTCATGCATTCCAACTCTTCTCCATTCCAGATCTGAGGTAGCAACCTCAGATCTAACCTCTAAACTCCAATCCATCCAAGTATAAGCTCCCCAACAAACCCCAAAATGTAGAATCTAGACAATAACAGCTCAAACAATGGAAAGATACCTCAAAAGGAAGCTCCAAGAGAAGATTATCCCGAATCCTTGCAAAGCCCTCTGATCCAAGCCTCTTCTTCTTTAAGATCTCTTCAATAACCACCTCTCCAAGCTCTAATTTGCTAAACAATGGGGTTTCTTCACGATATTAGGGTTTCTGGGACTCAAGGGGGTGATAAGGAGGCTGGGGAGGAAACATAATGTTCTTTATATAGGGCTCAACCCCGAGAAGTAGGGTTTTCTCCACTCAGCGCCTACTCGCCGAGTCCATCTCACTGACTCGCAGAGTCGGCTACTTAACATGCGACCAAGTCGCGACTCTACTCGCCGAGTCCATCCATGGACTCGCCGAGTCGCTCTTTCCCAAATTACTCTTTTAGCCCTTCAACTCTACTCTTGATATTTCGGGATGTTACATCTAAATTATATTTTCAAGAGATTTCATATGCCAATTGCATGCCGAGAAGCATTAGCGAATTGTGATAGAGCAATTCCCTAGATTACGGGACTTCAGCAGTGTGAGGTGAGTTTTCCTTCCAGTAGGAACGGATCTACGGCCACAATGCCGACCCGTTTAGTTAGCAGTAGTTCTATATTTTGGTCTAATGCAGTAGTTCAGTGTGCTTGATGTCTTCGTGAAACAAGCATGTATTGGTGTTATGTGTTCCAGACTTCGGTCCGATGCAGTTTGCAGTATATATGTTTATGCTAGTAGTTTTGATTATGCTATGCTATGTTCAGTCAGTTTCGGACTTCGGTTCGATGCAGAGGGCAAGGCCCTGGTTAGTTCCGGACTTCGGTCCGATGTAGTTTCCAGACTTCGGTCCGATGCAAAGGGCAAGGCCCTGGTTAGTTCCAGACTTCAGTCCGATGCAGTTTCCGGACTCCGGTCCGATGTAGTTTCCGGACCTCGGTCTGATGCAGTGGGCAAGGCCCAGTAGTTGCTTTATATGTTATGGTATGGTGTGTGGTAGTTTGGGGGAGCTCACTAAGCTTCATACTTACAGTTTCAGTTTTGGTTTCAGGTACTCAGTTTTCGAAAGAGGAGCTCCGAAAGATTGCAGTGCACACACCATTTGTTCAACCTAGGATGTTTATACTCTCATATACATGACAGTTGTTATATTATTCTGAGATACATTGTTGTGATTTTTCTATGACGTATGATGACTATGGTTTTATTACTGATTTAAAACGAAATTTTCAGACTGTATTTTTGGGATGTTACAATTTGGTATCAGAGCCTTGGTTTAAGGGATTCGGGCTCACTCCCGAGTGTGTCTGAACTCAAACTAAGGAAGTGGTATAAAGTTTCAAAAGAAAAGAGTTAGAAAAGCAAACAGAAACTTAAAAAGAAAAGAGGTTTAGAAAAGCAAAAAGAATTTTTAGAAAGAAAAGAACTTTGAAAAGAGAGAAAAGGTATGGTGCATGCAATCAGCCGAGCTCAAGTAAGTACTCCGAAATTACCCATATAAGTTTATGTTATGATATGAGTATCAACTTTATGAGAACTGCATGCTAGATTAGGACTAAGGATCTAGGAAGGATGCCTTATGAGCCTATTGTATGTGTATCAGCTTTATGAGAACTGCATGCTAGTTTAGGGCTAAGGATCTAGGAAGGATGCCTTATGTGCCTATTATACGTGTACCAGCTTATTGAGAACTACATGCTAGTACATATTAGTCAGTATGATAACCAGAGTAGTATATGCTTGATTATGTGTACTCAATGCCCAAATGTTGCTTACTTTGTGCTCTTAGGAGTTCTAGTTGTCTTTCACTAACTAGTAAACGAATATGTTAAGTTGCCTATTGCAAGGACCAAATAATTTCAGAAGGTTAGGTCTAACTCTATTTCGCAACTCTTGTTTGAGTCCAACTGTTGTAAGGTAGGATCTCTCATTTGAAGAATTATCTAGTCTGAGTAATATGTAATAGTATTCGCGAGCTAGTTAGGGGGAGAAAGCATGGATTTCTTATGCAACTGATGGCGGAGAGTGGGTTGGTGATTACCCTAGGGCAAGCCTAGGATGAGATTAGCATGAGATCAGTAGTAGTAGTAGTAGAAGGGACTTGGTGGAGTCGAGGCAGTACTTGAGGAAAGTACGGATAGATGTGGAAGGTAGTATGGGCCCGTGCTACTGAAAGTAGAGGATCCGTACTCGAATCAAGGAAGGCTGAGATGAACCCAGGGAACTTGTAGTGTGTGAGATCCCTCGAGTTTGGATGAGCATTGTGGTGTTAGTGATGGTATATTACCGAGTATAGTGACGCTACATGGTGGACCAGATGGTAGTTTTGGTGTCGACGAGGGATCGGGCTCGGACTCTGGGGCCAAGTAGATTGATGATCAGATGAGGGAGTTCATTCCATCTGAGAATTACACGCAGTATCATTGACCAGACTCCTGTGATACTCAGTGTGATCAAGGAGGGCATCATAGAAATTTGTGATGAGAGGCTGAGTGCATTCTGCACTGAGATAACAGTCATGATAGAGACCCGTACATTGATGTTTCGGGAATTCAGAGTTTGTGAGGCTTCAGATTGTCATGGGAGTTAGGGATCCCATAGTTAGCAGCAGATGGTTGACAGATGTCACCAACACTTTTCGTACCAGAAGTTGTCTCGAAAGGAGACAAGATCTGACTTACTTCCTGTCCCCTGAGGGATAGAGCAAGAGATTGATAGGAAGAAGTTGGTAGTGAGTTGAGTGATGATGCAGTTAATGCTATGTCATGGGATAACTTTTAGACCAGATTTTGGGCAAAGTGTGCCCAGGCAATTGAGGCGCATCAATTGGCGCAAGAGTTGTTAGATCTCCACCGGAAGACTGAGACTGTGGCAGAGATCACTGCCAAGTCTCGGGAAGAGCTTATATTGTACCACAATATGCAGAAGATGAGGAAATGAACAAGGTAAGTTATCAGAACATACTGTAGAATGATAGCAGGGAGATCATGAGTATCTCGGGGTGCAAGACCTTGAATGATATGACTTTTGGAGCTTGAGAACGGGATATGGACTTGGAGCACATTGGTAAGAGGGAACCATATCAGTTGCTTATAGTGAGGGGTCTCGGGAGGAGACCGTAGATTTCAGATCAGCTTCTGAGAGGCCAGCGGGGTCAGATGCGGTGCAGCACTTGCGGGAAACTGCACGAGGGAGCCTTTCGTTTCAAGGGTTTGAGTAAGTGTAACCCTGAGTTATCCTCGGTTTGTGTCTAAATTATATTTTCAAGAGATTTCATATGCCAATTGCATGCCGAGAAGCATTAGCGAATTGTGATGGAGCAATTCCCTAGATTACGGGACTTCAGCAGTGTGAGGTGAGTTTTCCTTCCAGTAGGAACGGATCTACGGCCACAATGCCGGCCCATTTAGTTAGCAGTAGTTCTGGATTTTGGTCTGATGCAGTAGTTCAGTGTGCTGGATGTCTTCGTGAAACAAGCATGTATTGGTGTTATGTGTTCCAGACTTCGGTCTGATGTAGTTTGCAGTATATGTGTTTATGCTAGTAGTTATGATTATGCTATGCTATGTTCAGTCAGTTTCGGACTTCGGTCCGATGCAGTTTTCGGACTTCGGTTCGATGCAGAGGGCAAGGCCCTGGTTAGTTCCAGACTTCGGTCCGATGCAGTTTCCGGACTCCGGTCCGATGCAGTTTCCGGACCTCGGTCTGATGCAGTGGGCAAGGCCCAGTAGTTGCTTTATATGTTATGGTATGGTATGTGGTAGTTTGGGGGAGCTCACTAAGCTTCATGCTTAAAGTTTTAGTTTTGGTTTCAGGTACTCAGATTTCAAAAGAGGAGCTCGGAAAGATTGCAGTGCACACACCATTTGTTCAGCCTGGGATGTTTATACTCTCATATACATGACAGTTGTTATATTATTCTGAGATACATTGTTGTGATTTTTCTATGACGTATGATAACTATGGTTTTATTACTGATTTAAAGCGAAATTTTTAGACTGTATTTTTGGGATGTTACATATAATCACATAGATTGGCCCCTGCCTCTTCATCGGGCGTCACTCGGCATCGGATAATGTCCGGCATCAAGCCCCACCTGGCATCGAGGCTCGCTCGGTATACAGATTTATTTCTCCTAGGCCCCGCCTGTCGCTGGGTCCCGCCCGCTATACACATACAAACAATATCATATAATCATAGTAGCACGTTAGAATCATACACAGTACTATATCTTCCAGTCCTAAGCCCTCGCCTATCATGGGCCAAGCCCCTACTCTACTAATGATGAGATATGGAACCCATTCCACACTCAGCTAATGATGAGATACGGGACCCGCCCACACTCACCTCCCTACCATGCACATACAAGTATCACAAAGACAGCAAGTATAACTAAACACACACATAGTCATCGGGTACCACCCGACATCGAACCGTAGTCCGGAATCATCTGTAAAAAATTCCTCGAGCCCCGCCCGACATCGGACCGTAATCTAGAAAGGTACAAATACAGACGCATGCAAGAATCACAAAGACATCAAGCATACCAACATTCCTCGGGCACCGCCCTTCATCGGATTGTAATCCGGAAACACCTAACATAAATATGGGCCGGAATTGGTGCCTTCGACTTGTTCAAACAGGAGGAAACTCATCTCAAATGCTGAAGCTCACTGTAAGAAATCCTTGGCTCCAGCCCTGCCGACTCTCCGAGCTATCAATACCAAAATGTAACCCAATTAGCAATTAAGTTCCAAACCATGTTCCATAACCCTAACTTTGGGTGAAATGACCGTTTCACCCCTGGACCAACAAGATTCACAACCAAGGCCCAAAACTATAAAATCCATAAAAACCCATCAATAGCCTAATTTTCCAAATTGGGCCCAAACCCTTACATGGGCCTTTCCCTAAAGTCTATTTACTTTTCTTAACCAATGCTTTTTCAATGGCCCAAAGGTCCAAGCCTATTAGGCCCAATCAAGGCCTAACTACATTGGGCCCACTAAGGCCCAATTCATCATCCAAGGCCCATTAGGGAAAGCCTAACAATGCAAGCCCAACCAGAAGTCCAATACTATAAAATCCTTAGTCCATTATGAGCCCAAACCAAAGGATAAGTCCAATACCAAGCTAGCCCATAATCAAAGAGCCCAAAACTTGCACAGGTGATGCTCTCGTTGTGAGGTCATGAATTTGGCCCAGAAACTTCCTCGAACATGCTCTCACGTCGTGAGGCTTCATTCCTCACATCGTGAGTCCGCATCTGACCAAAAATGAGCATTAAGCTCCTAATTCATTAAGCCTTAACATGGGATAGTCTAGAGGGTCTTCCTTGACCCCAAGGATCATAAAAATCGAAGCTTTCTAGTCACATATGTCCAATACATGACTTAAACACCAACTTAGATCAAAATGAAGGAAAAAGAGCCAAGACTCAAACTTGGAGTCCAAAACCATGACCAAAGTCTAGATCTAAAACATATAGGACTTAAGATACCACCATGATCCACAAAGTTGCCAAATTTATGGATCTCATGCATGCTAACCAACATTACAAGCCATGAAATGCATGGAAACTTAGATCTAGTAAGAAAGGAAAGGAATGGAATGAGCTTGGGGACTTACAAAAGGTCCAAAAGCTCCACAACGAGCTGATGATGAAGCTAAGATGCTAACAAACGCAACACCAATGATCGTCTTCTTCCTCAAAGAGCCTCAAAGCCTCAAATTCTCTTGAATAACACCAAGGATGACCAAGAACTTCAATGGGGGCTGAGATTAGGGTTTCCAAAGGTCTTGGGAGTGAAAGAGGTTGAGGAGAAGCAACCCTAATCATCTCATACCTTTAAATACCCGAAAATTAGGGTTTTGATGCATCAGGCGCTCACCCGAACTACTCCAACTTCAAACGGCCATAACTTCTTCGTTTCAACTCCATTTTTGACGTTCTTTATATCCATAGAAAGGTGGCGAGAAGCTTGGTCAACGATCACTCACCCGAACTACTCCAACTTCAAACGATCACTCACCCGAACTAATCCAACTTCAAACAACCATAACTTCTTTGCTTCAGCTCCATTTTTGACATTCTTTATATCCACGGAAAGGTGGAGAAAAGCTATACTCATCTATCAACTTATCCTCACCTCAAAACCTTCCGAAAAAAATCCAAAATCCCTAGAAGGTCGAGATGTCAAATTACGATTATACCCTTGGCCTCCGAAGACATAATCAAACACTTGGATTACGTATACCCTAACACCCACATCCAAAATGGGTCAAAACCTTCCTTTCTTAAGACCCTAACCCTTATGAAAACTGATGATTGGGCCACAACCCCTAACAACGAAGCACTTTCAAAACCAGGTGTTACAAACACGATCTGAAAAGACTGAACATTATGTAGCCATAATTATACATGAATGAATAACTGAACAACATTGCTACAATATCCGAACTTCCAATAACCAAGGCCAGCTACCAACTCAGACCCACTAGGAACAACAATTCAACAACCAAGAAATCGAGAGTACACCTACATAGAGACCAAGGTGTATAGCCTGAAGCTTCAATTGTACCTTCAATGGATATAGCCTGAAGCCTTCAAATATCCTCGGTTGATGATGAATACTGATATAACCAACGATCAGAAATGGATCGAAACCTAAACTTGTCGATCCCACGCATACTGAACAACACCCACACGAAGATACTCTTTCCGAACTCTAAGGTCGATCAATAATTTCCCCATCTTAGCCAAAGTTAATTAACTCATATCGTGGGCTAACCATGCTTCCTATATCTGATGCAAGATATGAGTGACTCAACGTTTTTCACTCAAAATCACTAGAGCTGCCAAAAGGAACTACTGACCACAACTATTTCCTTACCCATCAGCTTCCTATAGTGAGGACAACACATGTGTCCTTGGAGACATAACGCTATCGGCAACTTGCTCTGCACCCAAATCAAACCTTAAATTCTCCGCAACCATGGAGAACTCTGAAGGATCCTTGAGACACGTAACAAAAATTTACTGAACCACAGATTCCTCCGATCCATTGAGTTGAAACCATAAAATCGGACCGACCAATGATCCTTCAAGCAGAATACCCATTTCTGCCCCACTTAGGGTTCGAACCATCATCGACTGACGTCTACAACATCAAAGCCTTAGATCAGCTTAACAAAGTACATACTCAACTTGACTCTCATAATGCATAAAACAATACAAGATGATCCTTCGAATAATCATAAGGAAATCTGAATCTTAGATGGAGACCTCGAAGACCTTCCCCAGCATCACCAACTTAAACTTAGCGAAATCGATTATAATATCATTGGATTGATGAGGCATCTTACGAATTGAACTTACATGCATAAAACCTTACATTTGGAAAATTGATCCACAACCTCATCCTCCTCTTGAAACTTCAAGAACCCCTTACATATGCTCAAAACATAGCTCCGACAAACTTAGCATATCTACAATACTCTCCTGCCCAAAACAGGAGCAACTCGATGTCTCCTCGGATACACCCGATCTCCTCAAATCTGTGTTGCCTATTCAACTTATAGCATGGTCTTTACCCTGGCCATTGAACCACAAGAACAATCGAGTGTCGATCACTCCCTCAACACGCTTAAGATGGATAAGTGTGCAAAAAGAAACATTTATTTATAATGAAAAAGTTCCTCACCATTTTTCTTCTTAGAGTCCATGTAAGACTATTTCATTCTATAAATATGATTTGTTTTCTATTTTCTATAGCTTATACTTTTTTTCATTCATTTTTTTTTATCAAACACATTAATATAGGTTCTTCAAAATATTTAAGACATCATAAATATTTTTTTATATAACTTATTTGTGAAAAAACTAAATTTAGATAGATCAAGTGACTCATGTCTCATATCTTAGCCTCGCCCCTAAATACAATCGTGAAATCATAATTTCGCAACTAATAAATTAGAAATTGAATGTACTTTGAAAGTGATAACACTTTTTGTTAACCAATTTTAATGAAAAATATATTTTTAAATTTAAGGCTAGTTCATAACCGGGTTATTTAAGAATTATTAAAATTTGTCATCTAACATTTTTTTCTAAATAAAATTCAAAATTCAAAGATTGCTACTTTCCGGTTTCAAAACTGCATAATTCGTAAGATAGGTTTGACAAAGATACCTGGTCGTTGATAGTTACAAGCTATAAAATTTATTTGTATATAATTATTTGGCAAAAATAAATAAAATTTATAAAATTATATAAACACAAAAACTATTTTTTTTTTAATTTCAAAAGCTATTTGAATTAATCTCTGTATCATTTTATTCCAAAATAAAAATTTCTTTATCTTATACTTTTAAACAAAGTTTTTATTATTTACTTTGAATTTTTTGAAATAAATAAAACATCAAGTTCGTAATATATAGATATTAGTACATAACTAAATTTCAAAATTGATAACCCGTTATTTTTCTAAAAGGTGATAAATCGTTAAATAAGATTTGAAGAAACGATATTTTTATGAATCTCACCTTCAAATTTGTATCCCTTCCATTCTACTCATTTCTTTCGCTTGTCTTTGCGTCATGCTCACATTTCCACTTTGACTTCAAACTTGTCTCCTACTCACTTCCCTCATTCGTCATTCACTCATTCCCCCATGCCCAGTTTCCGTATTTGACGCTTCCCTCTATACAATTCATCTCCCCAACTGTCCATTCCCAAATTCCCAGAAGAAAAAATGGACAAAAATCAAGAACTCAAACTCACCCAGATGAAGAATTTCGTCCAAAAGCTTGGCTCTACAACAGAGGCAAGCAACTGATCTTAATCTTAATTTCATCATGATCATGTATTCATGTATACTGTATACAGATACTTTAAACTTTTTCTACTCAATGCTATTCAATTTCTTAATCTTTCATCGGTTTTCGGTGTTATGTAGAAATACGGCGACCCAACTCTCGAGCGATTCTTGATAGCAAGATCGATGGATCCCAATAAAGCAGCAAAGATGTTTGTTTCATGGCAGAAATGGAGGGCTTCGTTTGTCCCATCAGGGTTCATCCCTGATTCAGAAGTAATTGATCAATTAGAAGCTAAAAAGATTTATTTACAGGGTTTATCGAAGGATGAGTTCCCTGTTATGATTATCAAAGCTAACAAACATTATCCTGCTAAAGATCAACCACAGTTTAAGAGTAATATCTTTACTCTCTTCTTTTTCACTATAGTTTGCCCTTTCATGTTCTAAAATTAGAAGCTATGGCGTGTTTGGATGTGGGTATAGCGATTATTCATAGTTATTTCAGTAATCAATTTTGTTACAACAAGTCTTCAAATTTGATTGGGTTGATGTCAAATTAATCAGAAAATCAGATTTTTTTTCACCAGATACATCAAACATTTCAATACTTGGTTTCAGAGCACACATCCAAACACCTGAATTCTTTCGTTGAATAGGAAATTAACTAATATAGTAATATGTCAATTTACTTCTTTCATATATAATCAGAAAGCAAATCGAAAACCCACAAACATAAGGAAACTAAATTAGATCGCTCCTGAAAATTTTGTCTAACTCATGCCATTTTTGGATATTGGAAATTACCTTTTTGCCCCCAAGGGTTTCTATATTGGGAAAGGGTTTGAGTTATCTTACATCGTACTTTGTTCATTAAGATTCTTGTCATTTCTAACAATGATGTATTGCTAACTCTTTGTCGTTTTGGGGGCAATTTTAAAAGTGTTAACTCATAAATACTTGATGTTATTAGTAATATTCGTTTTTTTGTTTGTTTGTTACATTTTTTTATTAAGTTATCACATTTGTTGCCGAATGGTAATGCTTTTTTAAGTTGAGAAGTCTTAGATAATATAAATTAAATGGTTCTTGAAAAGATTCTAGTAACATGCCTTCTTCATTGCAAATTCATCACCTAACATATAATTATAAATTAATATTTGTGGGCCTAATGGTGTGTCCCTTCTAACAGATTTGATTTAGTAGGCTTAAGAACTTTTAAGTTTATAACCTTGAGTTGACTTTAATTTGGTCAACTTCCATTTGTTTATCAATTAAGAAACTTTTGAGTTACAAGTAAAGAATCTTTGATGTAAAAATTAATTTCTTTTTCTCTACTGAATGCAGAATTTGTAGTTCATCTGCTTGACAAAGTGATTGCAAGGTATGTTAGAGCATTCAAATGATTGTTTAAGTGTTGCTAAATTGGTTAAAATTAGGAAGCTCATATGAGTATGTGCTTGATAAATCCTTTTTGTTCTGGCATATAATTCTAAAATTGGGAATCTTTTTTTTGTTTTTTCTAAAGATTCATTATTTCGTGTATCTGATTCAGATATGGGTCAACAAGTCAACCTTAATCTTGTGTTGCTCGTTTCAGTGGATTTAAAGGAAAAGAAATAGGAAACGAGAAGCTGATTGGTGTTCTTGATTTACATCAAATTTGTTACAAAAACGTTGATGCTCGTGGATTAATCACCGGATTTCAGTTTTTACAGGTAATTTAATACTCCTCATCATGTAGAGATTGTGTTTTTTAGTGTTAAAAACAAGAAATAACAATGTATTTACATTGATATCTTCCATTTACAACATTGTACATTTGAAAAATATTTGAATTATAACAATAACATCCAAAAACAAAGCAATTTTTAGTTGATACATTTTTCAAAGTAGTCTTAAATCTTAATAAGAAAAAAACTAAAGTGCATTGCTTTAATTGGGTAGATTTCCAAAATTTGCTTTGATGAGTAAAAAAGAATTAAATTACAATGTTGTAATAAAAAGAAATGAAAGTAAAATGCTAGAATACAAATCAATATTCACTACTATAATGTCTTAATGAGAAAGAATTAGAAGTGCAATGCTATAATTTGGTAGATTTTTTTGAAGTTGCGTTCATGAGAAAAAAAAAAGTGAAAGTACATTGTTGTAATAAAAAGAAGTGAAAGTAAAATGCTAGAATGCACAAATAAACCAAAGAACATCTCTATTTCTTGCATTTAACCCTTTTATTTATTGGTTCTAAAGAAGCACTAAATTCAGGATCTTATTCATGTTATCTTGATTAAATTTTTTGTAGGCATACTACCCCGAGAGGTTAGCGAAATTGTACATATTAAATATGCCCTGGTTTTTTGTGAGTATTTGGAAGATGGTTTCTCGATTCTTGGAGAAAGCAACTTTAGAGAAGGTATATTGTTTTTTTTTTAATTAAGTCTATCCAGCTTGTAAAAATTGCAACAAATGAATATTATGCATTTTTACTTTGAAACTTTAATTTTGTTTTTCAGAGTTAAAATGGTTGGTTTTTGGTTGTTAATATAGGTTGTAATAGTAAGCAATGAGGAAGAGAAAAATCAATTTATAAGAGAAGTTGGAGAAGAGGTGTTGCCAGAAGAATTTGGTGGGAAAGCGAAGCTAATTGCAATTCAAGATGTTGTACTTCCTTCGTTGGAAGATTAACTGTAACTATAATTGTAACTGTAACTGAATTATTGTACTACTAGTGAGTTGACATCTATTGATATAATCTTACATCATGTAACAACTTCTCATAAATTTTATGAAATCAATAAGTTCTAGCATCCAAGTTTAATATTGAGTTTTTGATGAGGTGGCCGAATGTCAAAACCTCATTTGGAGAACAAAACTTTTACTTGGTGATTAAAGTTTGTATAAATGGTTAAAACTTGGCTTGATACATGTTTGAAAACAATGAGAAATTCGACAAATGTTAACATGGATACATATTTTATATGATTAATAATGACAATAATAATCCAAATAAAATGCGATAAGAAAGTCAATCATGTGAAAAATGCATAGCTAACAATTGTGATATTAGTTTTTAGTAACTTAAACATAATTTTTCACAGAAAAATTATGATTTAGACTTGGGAGATGATGGAGTTCAAATGAAAGAGAGAAGAGTAGAAGATGAAGTTTTAAGATCTAAAACCTCAATTTTTGAATTCCACTCCCTTACTTATGTATTCCTTTAAGAAAGACGTAAGTTTCAGAGCCAAGACATCTCTAACCATACACTGAAAAACCACTTTTATACTATAAGTTACACTATGATGCTTCAACCCTACACTCTACCTAACACTATATGTAGCATTGGATTTTAGTGTAACACTAAGGGCATGTTTAGGTTAGCTTTTTTAGGATAAAAGTGATTTTTAAGAAAAGTGTTTATTAGCTTATGGCTTTTAGGAAAAGCTGATTTTAAAAAGTGTTTGGATAAGAAAAGCTGTTTTTTAGGAGTAAAATGGTTTAAAAAGCTAAAAAGCTAGGATTTTCTAGCTTTTGAAAGCTTTACTTTTTCCTATCCAAAAAGCTGTTTTAAAAAGCGATTTTTAATTACATAAACACTTTTTTAGCTTATTGGCTTTTTGAAAAGCTAAAAAGCTAATGAGCTATTTTAAAAAGTTATCCCAAACACTCCCTAAATATAGTGTTAGAAGTTTTATTTGTACAATTTGGTCCTTTAACTTTAAATTTAGTTATGTTTTGTTTATTTTATACAATTATAATGTTTATATAATAATGTTATTTGTATTATCATATTTAATAATTTAAAATGCAATAGATATTGGAATAAAACATGTAATTATATATTACAATCTTATAAATTGTTTATAAGATTGTAATATATGTGAATATTTTCAATTTACGAAATGTTTTAATTGACCATTTGTGGGAAAACCATTTCAATACATAATTATGTAGTATTTGTTTTTAAATGTATGTGTAATATTTTCAAAATGCATGTATAATATTTAGAGTAAATTACACGAATGGTCCCTAAGGTTTGGAGTAATTTGCGCATTTGGTCCCTAACCTATTTTTTTAACTTGGAGGTCCATACTATTTGTTTTTTTACGCTCTTGGTCCCTACTATTTGTTTTTGTTACGCACTTTGTCCCTGTCTTACCTAAAAAGACTATTATTTAAATAGGAAAAAATGGTGGGGTAAGTAAGGTAAGGTGAGGAGGGTGAGATTGGGGGTGTGTTTTTTTTAAATAAATTAAAAAATCAATGGCAAAATAGTCTTTTTTAGGTAAGACAGAGATCAAGTACGTAACAAAAACAAATAATAGGTACCTTCCGAGTTAAAAAAATGAGTTAGGGACCAAACGCGCAAATTACCCTAAACCATAGGGACCATTCGTGTAATTTACTCTAATATTTATTTAGATTTATGTCCGATGGAACTTTATTTTATTTAATAAAACCGTTTGCCCATGTTTAAATATTTGATAATATAATTTATCAAACATTTGTAATAAAAGTATATTAGTCAAGTTTATATAAACCTAATAAATATAATGTTTGTTTTTGTAAAATTATAAAAGTTGGATAAAGAAAAATATACTTAAAATATTCTTTCTAGTGTTAAATATATAAAATATTCTTTTTAGTGTTAAATATATTGTAATGAGTTGGAGGACTTTAATATTTAAACTATCTTTTACCTTATAATTATATGTATAATGTAAAAAAAAAAATGTTAATGGTTGGAGATTGTCTAAACATAGATGAATGCTTATTTCATAAGAAAAGATATTTTATAGAAATAAACTATTATTTAGTTATTAAAAGATTGAATATGTAATTTTAAAATGATATTTCTAGTGTGGCTGGAATTAGAAAAAAATACTACAAAATTTATATAGCTTTTATAGTTTTATGTAAGGAAAATGATTTAAAAAGATAATAAAGTTTTAATAATGTATAAAACACCATTCTATTTTTTTTGTACATAAATACCATTGAACCGGATATTGTAGGTAACCATCAGGTTACTCGGTTTCCAAAATGTTTAAAAGATATCATTATTGTTTTTTTAGTACAAAAAATACCACTAAGTATACTATTTGTATGCAGAATACCAACGAAATACACATGTGTTCAAAATAAATCTTGTGGTAACCAAGTATTTTATGTAAATGGAAAAATAACTTAAAAGCGTAATGAAGTTTCCAAAATGTTCAAAAAATACCACACTTTTTGTTAACTTCATTGTTAACGGATTATATAGAACACAATCACCAAAGATCATGCATTGTCATATCTATTCACAATAGTTATGCAATCTTTTTCATTCCCCCACATGATCGTTCTTGTGGTAACATGATAAGTAAGTGGGTAACAACCTTAGTTAAACATTCTTGCTTCCTGATCGCATTATATGCTTCAAACCTAAAACATATATATGTGATGTACATAAAAATATTATACATCAAGATTAATCGTTCATTAGTGTTGCGGCACAAGAGAGACACAAAGGAGAAATGGATGTGACATTATGTCATGGGAATTCCTAAATGTGGATGTAGAGAGTAAGAGTTACGTTTAATTCTCCGAGACCAATGAGAGACGAATGGTCATGAACACTCAGTGTCATGTGGCTGATTTGATGACAATTTGTAGTCAAAGTAGAGAGAAGCATATGTGTTGGAGCACTTGAACGACTTGCATCCTAATTGATGAATTCTTAGTTATGTGCTTTTATATGATTGTATTTAGATACAAACTGATCGAGTGAGGGAATGAAAGAGAATACACAATTGTTGTGAACTGGTACGACGTGAATGATCTTCGATAACCGTGTTTTACATAATTCGTAAACAACAAAGTTAACAAAAGGTGCTATGAAAAAACAACCATGGTATTTTTTGAGCATTTTGGAAACTTCAATGGTATTTTTTATACTAAAATGTGTACTTGGTTAGTATTCTGTGTACAAATGATATACTTCAATGATATTTTTTGTACTAAAAAACAATAGTATTTTTTGTACTAAAAACAATAGTATTTTTTGAACATTGTAGAAAATCATTTTTCCGTTTACCTAAGGTAACCGGTTACCACAAAGTTTTATTTGAACGCATGTGTACTTCGTTGGTATTTGGTGTACAAAAAATATACTTTAATGGTACTTTGTATACTAAAAAAATACAATAGCCTTTTTATACATTTTTAAAACTTTGTTGAATTTTTAAGTATTTTTTTTTTTTGCTTAATCCATGCATCCCAATACCTTCTTACGCTGATATTCACTAAAATAATAATAAGGGATTTTGGTGCTAAATGACCATATTTTTTACATTTATCAAGAAATCATTATGTATTTATTCAGAAGAATCTTCTTTGCATTTTGAGTGTTTCATATGTAAAATGTCTCTAGCATTTTGCTAGGACTTATTTTTTTTAATATATATTCTCCTTTCAAAAAATATATATATATATATATATATATATATATATATATATATATATATATATATATATATATATATATATATATATATATATATATATATATATATATATATATTGGCTAAATGGCATGATGATTATGCAAACTAACTCCAATAAAATTTAATATTTTCTTTTTTAGGGAATTTCTTGAAATATCAATAAATGATTACATATTTTATATAATGCTTTTTTAGATTTGTTTTTATTTATTGATGCATGTGATTCCTCATTCTATTTGGTTGATGTTTTATATAGCTTGATGATAATAAAGGTTAATGTCACTATTGTATAACAATATTTTTCGAATTATTTAAAAGATCTCTGTAATTATTTTACGACTTTATAGAGGCGTAAAGTGGATATTAACTTGTTTTTTTGGTCACCCATACAACCATACTTGATATATCCGGATTTATATGCCACGTAAATACTTGAAATATATGCTCAAATGTTGATGTGGAAAGATGTGGCTTAAAAGTAAAACTCTAGGTCTAAAGTAGATATACACACATATGTCTAGGGACCGTTTATGGAAAGTATTGGGAAAATGTGTATAACCCATTTAGAGAATGTATACATAGGTTATAAAGGGGTCCTTAAACCAAAAAAAAAAAAAAAAAAAAGTTTAATGTTTATTAGCATATTAGATTATTAATAAGTCAAAATAAGGTAACTTATGAAAAATGACTTATTAATGGTTTTTCACCGCTATAATCTATTTTTATCCAAGTAATTTTTTAGCTTATAATGGCATGAACTGCAAATAAGCTAATAAGCTTATTTGCCAAACACCCGTTAATTCCTCGTTCTAGTTCTCTTGTGTATCTTTATGCATAACACATACATTCTAGAGGGTGTATATTTAAGAATGATGTTTCAATTTTATAACTTTATAATGGATAATTAATCGAGATTTGTACAGCATATGAAAAACAAGACTGTTTTTGGTGCATATTTCACGAGATTTTCTATCTTGAATTAGGTAACAAATAAGGTCTAATTTATACCGATTTTATTGAGTTGTATTTTTTTGGTGATTTGAATCAAAAATGAGTCCTTTAACAACGAAAATTTTGTGCTAGGATGGAGTTTGTAACATCGCATGCCAAATGTTCGATAAAGTTCTTAAAGAGGTCTAAGTCTGATAGTGTTCTTGCCTTCTTAGGGTTTCAAAAACAGGGGTTTGACTACCAACGAATACAACATGTAGTAAAGCAAGTAAATAACTTCAATAATTATTAGCACCGATGAAAAACAATGATTAAGAGGAAGGTGGAGGTGGCTTTTTTTTGTGGGTTGTTGACGTGGGTAAGAAGAAATTTGTCAAACGTTGTGTTTCTTGTTCTCCTCGATTACCCACAAAGAAGGTAAGGATAATGAATTTTTGGACAATCTAGCTTTTGACTCAAGTGGGTAGTGAGATAGGAGCTTAATGAATTTAATGAATTGCAGGTACGGAGAATGATTTTTTAGGAAAGGATGAAGGAAAATTGAGTGAGCATAGTAATGCATTTCATTGAAGTCAAAGCAATAACCCGTCTACCTCTTTAAAAACTAGAAAGTGGCATTTTAAACCCATCAATCTCCACATTTATTCCCCTAGAAAGTAAGAAAATAACTTCTAACAACCTTTTAAACCAATTTAAAAAACTTTGTTACCACCGGTCACATTAACCCATGATCTATGTAGTTATTACGGTCTAAAATCATATAATGGTCACATGTCGTGATTTAAACAATGATTCTCATAGTAGGATAACGGTGATATAATGTTTTTTAAAAATTATATATATATATATATATATATATATATATATATATTATTTCAGTGAATTTTGTAGGTGGTGTATTGTGATTGATTCTTTTTGTTTTTACAAATCATTTATGTTTTTACAAGAACCAATCTCTCTCTCTCTCTCTCTCATAGGTGAGACTCGTATACTATACGAGTTTATTAAAAATAAAAGTTTTATATTTTATTATATCTCAATTTTGATAATATTATTTTATAATAATTCATTATTGTAATTATGTAACAAAAAATCATAATAAATGTTTTTAGTAGTAGAAAAAACAAATTATTTATTATTATATTTATTTTATGTAGAAAAATATATTTACCTTAAATAATAAATAAATGTTTTATTAGTTATAGTGTTGATCTACACATTTAATATAATAAATACTTTACATATATAATAATAGAAGTGTTAATTAGTGGAATTGTTTAATTTTTATTAACAAAAAAATAAAAATAAAAATACCACATAATGACATTTGGAATTTAATTAATTAAAAAATCTCATATAATGATATGTGGCAAAAATCTTGAAGAAATAACAAGTGACAAAAATATTTTCATTTATTAGGGTAGATATAAAATCACAAAAAAATAACTTGTTTACAAGTTAAAACTATAACCTTTTTCACAAAAAGAGTTACATATTAAATGCATAACTGAAGTTTAATTACAATTACAAATTAATTAAATTAATCGATGTTTGATTACAAATTAATTGAGTTTTTATATCATTTGTCCATTCCAACTTGTTTCCATATTATTTCTTCTGAGTTCCCATTATATTACAATTAGGCGAATGCCCGCGCGTTGCGCATAAACACCTATATAGTTGAAGTCTTTACAAATATATGATTTTTTAAATATAACAATAACGATATTGTTAAATTTGATATAATAATTTGTATATACTAAATTGATATAATATATTGATTATTTTGAATTATATGATAATATATACATTTATTATAACTTCTTAATCTCAATCGTTTGAATGACTTTTACCCGCGAGTTACACATGAATAAAATTATATATATATATATATATATATATATATATATATATATATATATATATATATATATATATATATGATTTGATGTTATTTATAGTTGTTTTTATTGTTAATTAATTTTTTAAAATTTATTTGCTTAATGTTTTAATTTCTATCATTATAATTATTTAAAACATCAACCATTTTTTTTATTTTAAAGCTAACAATATAATCATTTATATAGAGTTGTTTTTAACTATTGTTATTGTAAGTTATTTTAAGCTATTTATTTGGAAACTATTAACGATTATAAAAATATATTTAAGAAATATTTTAGTTAAATTGAAATTGGAATTTAGTTTTTGCTTTTATCACTACAATTTATCACTTTTAACTATTTATAAAATATTCTTTAGTTTTTTAATATGGAAATGAAATTTATATTTGAGTTGACATTGTAATGCGCAGAAACACCTATATAGTTGAAGTCTTTACAAATATATATTTTTTAAAATATAACACTAACGTTGTTGTTAAATTTGATATAATAATTCGTATATTAATTTGATATAATATTGACTATTTTGAATTATATGATAATATATAAATCTATTATAATGTCATAATCTCAATCGTTTGAATGACTTCTACTCGCGAGTTACACATCAATAAAATTAAATATTATATATGGTTTAATATTATTTATAGTTGTTATTTTTAACTAATTTTTTAAAATATATTTGCTTAATATTTTAATTTCTATCATTATAATTATTTAAAACATCAAACATTATTTTTTGATTTTAAAGGTAACAATATAATCATTTATATAGAGTTATTTTCAACTATTGTTATTATAAGTTATTTTAAGGTACTTATTTGAAATTTTTTAACGACTATATAAATATATTTAGGAAATATTTTAGTTAAACTGATATTACAATTTAGTTTTTGTATTTATCACTATAATTTATCACTTTTAACTATTTACAAAATATTATTTGGTTTTTTTAGTGGAACTGAAATTTATATTTAAGTTGACACTGTAATGTTATATTTAAATTAACAATTTAAGTATTTTGTCCAAACTGTTCAAAAATTATAGCTTTAAACTGATAATGGTTTACATGCAACAACATTTTAAATCTAATAAATTAAGTATAATATGTTAAAATTTAAAGACATAACTTTATAAATAGAAGTAAAGATATTATTTAAAAATTGAAATTTAGTTTATTTATGATTACACTTTAGGTTTGATATTTATTTAACCTTGTTAACCAACTTACAATCATTATTAGAAAGACACTACAATTTATCACTTTTAATTATTTATAAAATAATCTTTGGGTTGTTTAAGGTAAATAAAATTTATATTTAAGTTGAGCCTATAATGTTATATTTTAATTAATAATTTAAGTATTTTATACAAATTGTTCAAAAATTATACTTTTAAAATGATAATGGTTTACATTCAACAATATATTAGTACTAACAAATTAAGTATAATATGTTAAAAGTTAAAAAACATAATTTTATAAGTAGAATTAAAGATATTATTTTAATATTGAAATTTAGTTTATATATGAATACACTTTAGATTTGATATTTATTTAACCTAATTACCAAATTATAATTATTATTATAAAGAAATTGAAAAGGCATGAGAGTTTCAAATGAATGTGGTGAAAGGAAAAAAGAATGGGGGTTTCAAATGCATGAGATTTAAGAAAAAATGCTAACTTTATAAGTATGAATGATGTTAAAGAAAGGAGATTAAGCTTATAATATTACAAGTTGTGGGCTAATCTATATGAGAGAACTTATGCTTTTTTTAATCTGTATAATAAGCTTAAATAATCAAATAGCGGGAAAAAACTGGGATATCGGTATTGAAATATCGGTGAAATAGCTGTCGATATCAGCGATAATTTCGGCTCCGATATTTTCTGAACGCTATGTGAAACCGCGATTTTACAACCCCAATTTTGCAAACACCAGCGAAACACTATCTCACTGAGATCTCGGCACTATTAACTGCTCATCCCATGATAATAAACATAATACTCATATTCATATGTTATTTACTATTTACTTGATATTTTGTAAATGTTCATCAATTTTAATGATCAAGACATAAAAAAGGCTCAAAATTTCCAATGATCAAAGATGACTACATGCTACATTGATAATATCTATGTATACCCAACAAAATGTGCTAAAAGAGTATCACAACTTAGTAAACTAAGAAATGATTCAACTGATAAAGTGAAAAAATCAATTATTACGGGATTAAAGTGAAGAATATTATCCAAACTAGATTATAGTCCGTGTTAAACGCGGGAAACACATAAAAAAAACATATAATTGTCTACATATATTGCATAATGATTATTAAAAAAAAATATGGTTATTTGTATTATTGAAACGTGTAAAAGGTACATTGAAAACGATAAATATCTATAATCATTGAAGGACCTATTTGTAGACAATATTTTTTTTGTTTTATTAGTTGAACGACCTTCCTCGTCTCATATAGTTATGATATTGTTATATAATTATAAACATTTTAATTAGACGTTTCTTCCATAATAAGGTTATCTAATTTAAACATATATTGATAACCAATATACCGTTTTTTTCACTGCATTAAATATTCACAACTATTTCATTTATTCAAATAAAGTCCTATAATATAATTTATAGAATGTTAAATGTTATATGGATTTAATCTTAGTATATCATCAATGGAGATTCTTTTCTAAATCATGATTGACTTATTTTAAATTGATTATGAATATAAGTGCTAGCTTTTATGTTTGTTCTTATTTATTTGGTGTTCGCAAGAATTTTGCATTAGTTTTGGCGCAACTTTAAATAATTTTAGTATATCATCAAAGTAATTTGGTATATCTTTCAATTATATGAAATATCAAATAATGACATTTCATTACTATTGTGATAATTTAGTTTATATATTGTATTTTTACTAATATTAACAATCTTATTTTTTTCTAATAACCCTAACGCTTTTACTAATTGTACTTTTTACAAATCTCCTAATATCTTATAATTTTTATCTTACTTTATAATTTTTCATAACTATGTTATTTTCAAGATTGACTGTCTTAATAGTTTTTTTTTTTTTTTTTTTTTCAGTCTATTCAAGTTTATATTTCCTTGTACAACATCATCGTTTGTATGTATTCTGAAATTTCACTTTAAAAATGCTTAATGTTTACACATTGATATTAATTTTATTTAATAAACCCGTGTAATAATTATGAAATATATATATATATATATATATATATATATATATATATATATATATATATATATATATATATATATATCATTTTAATTAACATTTACTTCCTTCAATAAATCAAATTCCTCAATTAACAGATATATTTTTGGAAAGTAATAATTATAATGGGACAGCAATATCTAAGACGTAAATGTTTGATATACTTTTGGACGAAAAAAATCAGGATCATTAAAAAAATTTATATAAAGAAAATACAAATTTAAATTTGGTGAAATTATGGATGAAATTACTAGCGAAAATTATTTTGGAGGGAGTTGTATTTTGTAGGGTATAATAATATTATAAAATTCGAAATATGTATTTTTGTTATGTAAATTTATAAATTTTATTAGTTCTATATAAAGATAAAAAAAGTAGGTCGGTATGATATACAAAAACATAATAATTTCAATGATATTTTAAAATCATGCCAACATTAACCAGATTCTTATGACATAAAAATTAAAAAAAAATCATAACCATCTCTAATATATAAAAATAACATTTTCGTATATTTGATGTAATTTATGACAAAAAAAAAATTGAAATATATGAATACGTATATTTGATAAAAGAACAAAAAAATAATCAAAAAAATATAAAAAGCAAAAGAAGGTACAGACCTTCTGGTGCACAAGAGCGAATGTTTGAAGCAGAGAATGATAATGAAAGTTATAAACAATAAGAATGATGTTGTAGGAGAAGGTTTGAAAAAAAAAAACGATTGAAAATAAGTATGAGCTGCGGATTCAAGGATGAACCGTATATGTATGTGATAATTTGAATATGATTTTTTTGTATTAATGATTTTCTAATAAAAATAGATTTTATATTAATGGTTTACTAATATAAACAGATTTATATTAATGGTTGATATTAATGCCTTGATTGAAATAGTTTGTTAGTAATATGCTTTTAAAATTGACCATATTAAAATCTTCATAACCGGAAATTCATGATTTAAAATATGGAAAACTTTTATTGGAATTAAATATATTCCATTTTAACGAATGTAAGTTATTGTTTGACGATTGGAAAACATTTATTGGAATTAAATACATTTCATATGGGGAAGATGATGTTAGCAATTTGATCTAAGGGTGGAAAAAATAAGATTGAAATACAATCAAATGTCCATATTATTTAAGATGATGTCACAAGATTTCTCTTTTAATAATATTTAGAGATTAGAGATGTTCCAAAAAAGACATTAGTTTGATCTTGGTTCGTATCACCGATCAAAATTTTTGATCTCGTTCATTTGAATGGATATATTTTTAAATTAAAAGTTCTAAAATGTTTTTTATAAAATAATTTGCAGTGCATAAGAAATTTACTGATTATGATATTATGATATTATTGATGAAAAAATATATGTTTTCAAACACAAAATGAAATTGTTTTAATGTTAATTTTGAAGAAAAATCTAAGATGTCATGACAACTAAATGGAAGCTATTCACCCACAACAATCTTTTTGACCTCATGTAAATATCTCAAAGTAGCTGTTAACCCACAACAATCTTCATTTTTACTTGGTGTAAATAGATTTTGGATATGTATTTTGCCAATAAAAATAAGACATAACAATATTTTTTTTCTTTGTCCAAAAACAATCTAATGTATCCTTTAAATTTTAAGCCAAAAACGAAAACAATTTGTCAAATATTAGGTTTTGATTTTTAATTATCTTTTTTTTACCTCATTGATGTTCCGTTAGGTAGCCCGCGTTTCACTTTGAGTGATAAATGAGGCTCTAAATTTAGTAAGCTCGATAGATTTCTGGTTACGGAAGGTATTTTTTCATCATTCCCCCATCTTACGGGTCTCGTCTTGGAAAAAAAGATTCCATATCATCGTCCTATTTTATTATTGGAGCATTGTGTTGATTATGGTCCTACTCCCTTTCGGGTTTTTCATTCTTGGTTTGAGATGGCTGGTTTTGATGATATAGTGAGAGATTCTTGGATGTAGCCGATGAACGGGGTGGTATTAGATAACCATTGGGTTATTTTTAAGAAGAAATTACAGATTCTTAAATCTAATTTAAGGAAGCAGAACAACAATAGTCGGGATCTGGTTGCTAGTAAAAAGAAAAACATCCAAGATTCGATTAAGTCGATTGATAGTCGTTTGATGAGTGATGATGACTCTGCTACTTTGAGAGAGAATAGGGTATCTTTGCTTAAAGAATTGGCGGGTCTTGATCATTCTTCTTAGTTAGATGTTTTTCAAAAGGCAAAGATTCAATGGAATATTGAGAGTGATGAGAACTCGGGTTACTTTCATGATATCATTAATCGTAAGAGACGTCAAATTGCTATTCGAGGTTTAATGCTTGACGGGGCTTGGATTGATAATCCTGTTCGGATCAAGGAGAAATTTCATGCTTATTATCAGGCTCTTTTCTCGGAGAGTAGGGAATGCCACCCTTTGACAAAGGCCAATTATTTCAGTACTATCAGATTGACTTTTTGCAGTCCCTTTTTACACGTGAGGAGATTAAAAGGGTTGTTTGGGACTGTGGGTCTTCTAAGGCTCCAAGACCCGATGGATTTACTTTTGGGTTTTTCAAACGTTACTGGGATCTTATAGCGGATGATGTTGAGGCATTTATCATGCATTCCTTTCATCATTCTTCTATTCCGAAGGGATGAAATGCTTCCTTTTTTACTATTATCCCCAAAGTTCGAGACTCCAAGACTCCGAGAGACTTTAGAACTATTAGTCTAATTGGGTGCCAATATAAAATTATTGGTAAACTTTTAGCTAATAGATTGGTGGAGGTCATTGCTAGTATCGTTAGTTTGGAGCAGTCTGCTTTTGTCAAAGGTAGACAAATTCTTAATGGTCCCTTTCTCCTTAATGAGGTTGTGGCTTGGAGTAAATCTTCCGGAAATTCCATGATGCTTCTTAAGGTAGATTTTGAGAAGGCCTATGATTCCCTATCATGGGACTACCTTTTAGATATCATGCAGATTATGGGGTTTGGTCCGTTATGGTGTGGTTGGATTATGGAGTTATTGAAATCTTTGAGGGCTTCGGTTTTAGTCAATGGTTCGCCTACCGATGAATTTTAGATTCATCGTGGTTTGACACAAGGAGATCCTCTTTCTCCTTTCTTTTTCATATTGGCGATGGAGGGTCTTCACGTGGCTTTGGTTAGAGCTCAGATGGCTAACATGTTTAGGGGAATCTCTATTTCAGTCATTGAAATTTCTCTTCTTTTATATGTTGATGATGTTATGTTGATTTCTTCTTGGGATCCTGAGAATGCAAAGTGTCTGATTCGTATCCTTCGTTGTTTCTTTATGGCTTTGGGTCTTAAAATCAAGTTGCATAAAAGCAAATTGATTGGTGTGGGGATTCCTTTATCTCAGGTCTCTAGTGTTGCAGACATGATTGGGTGTGCAGTTTCTAAGCTTCCTTTTATCCACCTAGGTGTTCCTGTTGGTCAGAATATGTCTCGTATCTCTGCTTGGTCAACCGTGTTTGATCGGTTTCAGAGCAGATTGTCAGGCTGGAAGGCTAAATGCCTTTCTTTTGGTGGTCGGCTTAGTTTGGTTAAGTCGGTTCTGGGTTCCTTATGTAGTTACTTAATGTTGATTTTTCTTGCTCCTGTTTCGGTTCTAAAGTCTTTAGAGTCGATGCGAGCTAGATTCTTTTGGGTAGCAGACTTGGATGAGAGACGTATTCACTGGGTCAGATGGGACAGAGTTTTAGCGGCAAAAGCAGAGGGTGGTTTAGGTATTGGGAGTTTATATTCCTTTAATATGGCCATGATGCTACGTTGGTGGTGGAGATTCTATCATTTTCATGATCTGTTATGGGTTAAGATTATCAAATCTTTGTATGGCTCAAATGGAGGTTGCAAGTCTATGTCCCCTAGGAGATCCGGATCGGGACCTTGGTGTGGAGTGATTCGTATGTTTACTCAATTGCGGGAGAAGGGAATCGATATTCAGTCCTTCTTTCCTATCAGGGTTGGTGATGGGAACCATACATCTTTTTGCCAGGATTTGTGGATTGGAGAGGCCCCTCTTACCAAAACTTTTCATGGAATTTTTGTTTTGGATACTGCTAGACAAGCTACAGTTAGAGATCATCTAACCTTGGGGTGAGATCCAGTTACTTTCAGACGTAGTCCTAGAGGTAGCATTGAGCAGGAGAAGTGGGATGCCTTTATTTCTCATTTGCAGGATTTTCAATTGCAATCGATTCCTGATAGATTGGGCTGGTCTATTGATGTTTCGGATACTTTTTATGTATCCTCTGCTCGTTGGTTCTTAGATGGGAGTATGCTTCATTCTGGAGGTGATGAGACTAGATGGAATAATTGAGTTCCCATCAAGATCAACATTCTTTTATGGAGGATTCAGTTACTCAGTATTCCTACTAGAGAGAGATTATCTCATAGGGGAATCATGGTGGACTCGATTTTATGCCCTATATGTTCCCGTTCGGTGGAATCTGTTGATCACCTTTTTGCAGAATGTATTGAGTTGATGGAGATTTGGCCGCGCATTGCTATTTGCTGGGGAATTCAGATTCCGACCCAGTTTAACGTTCACACCCTTATTAAATGGTCAGATTCTGTTGCTTTGAGAAAGGGTCAACGAAAGACATTTGATGTTGTGGTTATGATATCTTTCTGGTGCATGTGGAATTGTCGTAATCCGACAGTTTTTGGAACGGTTATGCCTAGAAAATCCACTCTTTTCAATGATATTGTTTATAGATCGTTTTTTTGGATTTCTAATAGATGTAGTAAAACCAAGATTAATTGGAGCTCTTGGCTTCATAATCCGGCTTTGCCACTTTGTTATTGTCATTATTTCTTTTTAATTTCTTGTTAGTTTTTTAATAATATATTCTGCCGTTCCAAAAAAAAAAAAATTACTAGTTATAGAAAGATTATCGATAAACTTACAAAAAAAAAAAATCTTTTTTTCAATAAGCCAGTTTTATTCGTTCACCGTACCCATTAGTGTACTCATATTTAACTTTTTATTTTTATTTGAGTGATGGATCATGTTAATTAAAAAAAATAATAATAGGAAAGCACCGTGTTTTTACCTGTGGCAACGCGTGTATAAAAACCTTGCGATTAGTCGGAACCCAGCCCTTTCTTCCCCGGCGGCGTTAATCTCTTTCAGTGCGGCGGCTTAAACCACGGCCATGGACAACGGAAAGAACATGAAAAAATCATCGTCTTCTTCGAGCAGAATATCTGTCGAACAATTCGTCTCGAAAATGAACCCCCTTATCGACATGGAAAAGGTAATCGGCCTTCTACTTGTTCATTCTTTTTAAGAATTCATGTCCAAAATTTTCCAAGATCATAAATTTATCTTACTTTGAGAGGTTAATTTGATGACATTGACTCATTTTAGGCTAAATAGGGTTCTTAGGGTATCAACTTTTGAGCTCAAACTCATGACACTTAATTTAAATCACAAGGAGGATCGTATGTTTTATCCTAGTTATACATTTGCTAAATTGATGACTACAAGATGGTTGGTTCATTTGAATGTTTGATTTTATCGTTAGAGATTAATGATCGGCACTTTGCGTGTATATAATAATCATCATAGGAAGCCGAGATTTCTGCATCAATGAGCTCTGGTGCTAATAGAACTTTGGACTCTGCATCAAAGAAAGGATCTACCCTTCTTAATTTGAAATGCGTTGATGTTCAGGTTTGTAAACTCTCAAAATTCTGATCATTAGCTTCACTATTTTCTCCATTCTAAAGCAAACCAAATACAATATAGATTATACCTTGTTCTTAACTGTAGAGTGGGTTGATGGGCAAAACTCTTATTGAACTTCAATCAAACAAGGGAGATGTGCTTCCAGCTCACAAGGTAAAAGATCTCTCTTCTTGTATATATCTTTTATTATCTTATTCACAAATTTCTTCAAAGGTTATTATTATTATTTTTTTAATCTTGTTACAGTTTGGGACACATGATGTTGTTGTTATGAAACCAAACAAAGCTGATTTAAGTTCCCCTGCCCTTGGACAAGGTGTTGTATATAGACTAAAGGATTCATCAATCACCATTGCTTTTGATGATATTCCAGAAGAGGGTTTAAACAGTCCTTTACGCATTGAAAAAGTAGCTAATGAGGTACACCTTTCACAATTCACAATTCACAATTCTAATTTTTCTTCATTCATATTTTTCATAATCATTTTTGTGTCTATGTAGGTGACATATAGCAGAATGAAGGACACATTGGTCCAACTAAGTAAAGGTGTCCAAAAGGGTCCCGCTTCAGATTTAGTTCCTGTATTATTTGGAGAGAAAACTCCATCAGTAGTGAAAAAAGATGTCTCCTTCACTCCATTCAATAAAAACCTTGATCACTCTCAGGTGTTTATCTCATACACATTCATAATTCATGAAATATATCCATGACTAAATAAATTCATTTTTTTTTCTTCCAAGAAAGATGCTATTAAAAAGGCGCTATCATCAAAAGACATTTTTTTGCTTCATGGGCCTCCTGGAACTGGAAAGACAACAACTGTTGTGGAAATCATATTACAAGAAGTCAAACGTGGGTCAAAGATTCTTGCTTGTGCTGCTTCTAATATTGCTGTTGACAACATTGTTGAACGCCTTGTTCCTCACAAGTAAATCAATTCTCATTTTCTATTTACTTTTTAAAAAAAAAAATTTAATTCTGACTCAAATTTTAATTTTATGATTAGAGTAAAGTTAGTGAGAGTGGGTCATCCTGCAAGGTTACTACCTCAAGTTTTAGATAGTGCTCTTGATGCACAGGTATGGAATATGAATTATCATTAATTTAATAAAAATATTAATTTGATATGATTTTAATTATTGTTAGGTGTTACGTGGGGATAACAGTTCTCTAGCCAATGACATCCGAAAAGAAATGAAGGCATTAAATAGTAAATTATTGAAAACTAAAGATAAAAACACAAAGAGAGAAATCCGTAAAGAGCTTAGGATTCTTTCAAAAGAAGAACGCAAAAGGCAACAACTTGCTGTGACAGATGTAATTAAAAATTCATCTGTCGTTTTAGCAACTCTCACAGGTTCATCATCACGCAAATTAGATGGAATTTCATTTGATTTAGTTATTATTGATGAAGCTGCTCAAGCCCTAGAAATTGCTTGTTGGATTTCTCTCCTCAAAGTAACAAAACAAAACCTTTTTTTTTTTTTTTTTTTTTGTCAATCATTGAAATTCACAACATATTTGATTATTTAATTTTGTTTTTTTTAGGGTTCAAGGTGTATACTTTCAGGGGATCATTTACAACTTCCTCCAACAATTCAAAGTATTGAAGCTGAAAAAAAGGGATTAGGAAAAACTCTTTTTGAACGCATTGCAGATTTATATGGAGATGATGTCATGTCTATGCTGACTGTGCAATATCGTATGCATGAACTTATAATGACTTGGTCTTCTAAAGAGCTTTACAACAATAAAGTAATTTAATTTCGACCCCTTTTTTAACCTTATTTTATGTATTAATTATAATTATGAGTAATGAATTAATTAATAATGATAGATTAAAGCTCATGGAAGTGTTGCTGGACATACCCTACATGAGCTTGAAGGTGTTGAGAAGTCTTCTTCTTCTACAGAACCTACTCTTCTTCTCATAGACATTGCAGGGTAATCAAAGCATATTTTGATATAAAATTTCTGAATGATAAAAAAATAATAATTATATTTTTAGGTGTGATATGGAGGAAAAGAAGGATGAAGAAGAAAGCACATTGAATGAAGGTGAAGCTGAGATTGCTATAGCACATGCAAGAAGGTTGATTCAAAGTGGCGTACGTGCTTCTGATATTGGAATCATTACCCCTTACTCAGCACAGGTAAAGTAAGATTCCTTTTTGGTGTAATGGAATTGAGGAAAGGAATGGAATCGTTGATTCCGTTGGAATGAGAATAACTTTGTAGGTTGTGTTGCTAAGAGTGTTGAGAACAAAGGATGACAAGTTAAAAGAATTGGAAATTTCAACGGTCGATGGCTTTCAAGGGAGAGAAAAAGAAGCGATTATTATTTCCATGGTCAGGTCAAATTCAAAGAAAGAGGTATTTATTTATTTATTTTTAATTCTTGTGTCATTTTTAAATTCAATGAACATGTTGACATTGTTTTTTTTTTAATAATGTTTTTAGGTGGGGTTTTTGAGTGATCGTAGACGGATGAATGTTGCTGTGACACGTGCAAGGAGACAGTGTTGTGTTATATGTGACACTGAGACTGTGAGTAGTGACACATTTTTAAAAGGTTTGATTGAGTATTTTGAGGAGAATGGTGAGTATTTGAGTGGTTCGGACTATGGGAATTAAATGGAACATGTAATAAAAAGTTTAACTTTGTGTTTTTCAAAGACTAGTATAATATGCGTGAAATGTTGGGTATAATTTCTTTATAAAAAGTATTATGTTATGATAAAGAGATGTGATCATAATGTATGAAATTAAACGTATTGGTAGACAAATTGATGTACAAAATATACTAACAAATTAAAATAATAGGTAGTCATTTATTAAACAAATTATATTTTAATACGAAATATTATAAATAAATATTATCAATGGAGATTAATATCTAGTAATAATATTTATTTATCTCTAGTGATAATCTTTATTTATAATATTTTGTATTAAAATGTGATGTGTTTAATAAATGACTAACTAAATGAAAAGGTTTTATAGAACATTTTAAATAGATGAAAAGGTTTTATAGAACATTTTAAATAGATGGTGATTAATAAGTTAAATTCATACAAGAAAACTAATGAATGAGCTTTTACCATTGAAGATGTTATTTAATTAGAGTTCAAAATTAATGGAATAATGATATGACAAACATATTAAGTCATAAGTCTATCTTATATTATATTATAAAACATATTAGTCATATCTTGAATTTAAGAGGTATAAGTTAAAAGTTTTTTTTATACAAATCAATTATGCATAAATAAATCATTAATACTTGTCAAATGTTTGAAGACTTAAATTAAAGAATGTTGTTAAAAAAAATTCAATTTAAAGCAAAATGAGATTTAAAATACTAAATTCATATATATAAATTAATTTATATTTCTTAAACTAGACACTATTATTAATTATTTTACATAAAATGTATAAACATGTAATATAAATATAAGGTCTAATAATAAATATTTTATTTAAAATTGATAATTTTTTATCACATAATAACTAATAATAAAATCAAATAATTATTTTCTCGTAAGAAGATTATTTGTCAAAAGAGCTATTTATTGTCGTTGCTTTGTGTGGGCATACATTTAGTCTAGTGATAATATTTATTTATCTCTAGTGATAATATTTCTTAATCTCTAGTGATAATATTTATTTATAGTATTTCGTATTAAAATGTGATGTGTTTAATAAATGATTAACTAAATGAGGAGGTTTTATAGAATATTTTAGATAGATAGTGATTAATAAGTTAAATTCATACAAAAAACTATTAAAAGAGCTTTTACCATTGAAGATATCATTTAATTAGAGTTCAAAATTAATGGAATAATGATATGACAAACATATTAAGTCATGAGTTTACTCTTGGAGAGGCTCTTATAATATTCACATAACATAGTAATAAGTTATCATAGATAAATAACAATTTAAAAATCAATCATAAGTAATATACAAACACATATTCTTCGGTAAATACTCACCTCAAATGTAGACCAATATCTAATTGGCGCTTTAAAGTATAATAATGATATATGAGAATCACCAAGTATAATAATGATATATGAGAATCACCCAATATATATTCACATCCAATAAGCTCCTGAACGTATGAGAATGATTTATGGACATCTACAAATGTTTAATTATGCAAAATACTATACTTACTTATCTTTAATTACTTAATTTAGGTTCACATACACCTAAAGACACTTATAGACCTCTAAAACTATCATATATGACATTAGGGAAGCACTGGGAGTACCCCAATCTAAACTAAATATGGACTAAAACAAACTTACCAAGACATTATAAGAGCTCACTCGGTCTAATGGAATTGAGCTAAACTCCACATGATAGAGTGGAAAGTCAGACTTACACTAAAAACATGAAAAACTCATCCAAATTGATTTATGCTTAGCTTAATCTGATTTTAACACTTATAACCAACTCTAATGAATTTTAAAGGTTGCAATAGGTCAAATACACTATCTAAGCATGAAATAACATCCCCATAACATCATCAACTTGATCAAATCATGGATCAAAGTGATCCTAATCATACCTCCATTTCATGTTTTAAAACTTGAAAATGATCACTAGATTGGGGTTTCATCCATGATATACATAAAAGATGCTAGAAATAAAATCCTAATCACTTTATAACTTTAGTCCTTAATAACAAGATCAATTTCTAAATTTCGTGGATATGTAAGTGTTTTGTCAATACAAACCACAAAACTACATTAAAACAGCCAAAACTCACATTCAATCCAATATATGGATTTAATTACCATAAATTAGACATATCTAAAACACTTTAGTAAGCCTAATCCATGGTTATATACATGAAGCTAAAGTTTCAAATTCATCATTAAAACTTCAAAAATCCATCAAAGACCAAGAAAATTAACTTACATCCTTGAGGTTGAAGGTTCAAATCTTGTCGTGGATATAAGTGAAATTAAGAAGTAGTTTAGGATTAGATTAGATTTAACATTAAAAAAAAGCTTAAAATACAACACACACAACCTGATCTAATCACATATTTCATCTTAAAATTCAGATTTGAGACAATATTCTTACAACCAAAAACTTAATTTATTATACATTGGAGAAATACCTTGGATGGCATCATGACTTAGAATCTATTCTTGATCTTCAATTTTGATTCCAATTTCCTGCTCTATACTCAAAATCTGTCCTCTAAGCTTTCAAAAGCTCCAAATATTTGAAAATGAGGAGAGCGGAGGCAATTAAGGATCTTATTTGTTCCGAAACTAACCCCAAATTAACTAATAAGTTCCAAAACTCATATATGAATACTAGCAAGTCAATGTCATATTTGAATTTATGAATTTGGCAAGTTTGATTCCTCCATTTTCAAATCTTCAACTTAACTTATAATGTTTCTTATGATTAAGTCCAAAATTTAATTATATGAAATTATTTATATTTTATTCCTTAATTTCAAATTAATTTTAAGATTTTAACCTAATTTATCATTTAACTAACTAATTAAAATCTTATTTTAATAATTAAATACTTCTTTTAATTAATTAAAAATTTATTTTAACTACTATTATTTTTATATATTTTCTTTATTTATTTATTATAATAATTATTTTTTTAATAAAATTTCTCTTAATGATTAAAACTTCTATCCTCAAAATGACTATCTTACATATAGGGACCAAAATCACAATCAAATGAATAAGTATTAGAATATAACATAATAAAACGGAAATTTAGATCGAACTTGCAACTTGTAATATAACACAATGGCCAAATTTGTAAATTACCCTTTATGTTATTAAAGCATAAGGTGTATGTAAAGACTATATTATGAATAAGGTAATAAGGTCGGGTTCTGGTGAGACTGTGAGGACTAACGGTGGCCAATCAAGCTCATTAAAGGTATTTAGGTCCAAAAATATGGGCTGCTAATGCTGGACTATCATAGCGTTGGGCCTTATAACTTCTGACGACGACGACGTCATTATCTTCCAGCTCGCCATTAACCTCCGATCATCAATCTACTTCGAAGAACAACGACGAAATCAAGATTCTTTCTACTATAATATTCAATATTCGATACAAATCATACGGAACCAAGTTACATTCAGATCAAAATCTTATCTTTGACTAGTTTAAAAAACAAAAAAACTTGTTTTAGAATTTGAAATCAGGTTAAATTGAAATTATCATCGATTTTTACTGAAACTCTATAATTTAGATTCACATAACACAAAATTAGCTTAGATCCGAACTCAAAAATTATAGATTACTGCCGATTTGTAATGCTCTGTATCAAAACAATTTTTTTTCTAGTTACGATTCTAACGAAATCATGTATGAAATTGACATGATTCAATCTCATTTATTGTAAAAACTTTGATTTAACTCTCGATTCATCGATATTTATATATATTACGATTGAAAAGACATGATTTATAACAACATTTGTTCATATACATAACTGTTTTATCATTAGGTTAAAAATCAAATTTTTATTCATAAAAAACTTTAGATCATTGTAATTAATGTACACAAAACATTTTTTTAAAATTTTTTTATTGATAATATGATGAGTGATATCGAAATTGACTAATACAAAAGGCTAATCAAATATAAACAATCATATATATAAAAATCATGTTAATATCAGGTTCCATGTTAATGTTATGTCAAAAACAAGTTATGGAGCAAAATTTTGCAAATATAGTATGTACAATTGTTGGGGGTCAGAAATGGCATCGACGAAGTCCTCGCATGATGGCCTGGAGTGCCGCAATTGAATGCTTGATCCTGGAGGGCTGAATGCGTTATATTGGTAAGGTTGCGCCCTTTCTAAACACCAATTGGTTTTAGATCAACCGGTAGCACTGATGTTCAACAAGTGGTATTAGAGCTAGTAGCGAGGGTTCGATATTCTCGGGGAGCAATTTCTGATGGGGGGATTGTTAGGGGTCAGAAATGGCATCAAACAAGTCCTTGCACAATGGCCTGAAGTGCCGCAATCGAATGGAGGGCTGAATGCGCTATATGGGTAAGGTTGTGCCCTTTCTAAACACCAATTGGTTTTAGATCAACAGGTAGCGTTGATGCTCAACAACAATGCATGTTGATGATGCAGAAGGCGGAAAAAATAAAATAACAAATTCAGAAAGTAATGATCAAGGTAATTTTTTTATTAAAATTTTTTTTTTTTTTGTAAAATATGATTTAATATACAATATTTTATGAATTCTTAACAATGGTTCTATCACATCAAATATTGGATCTTCATGAGGGAATATTGAATCTTCATCATATTGCATACGTGATCTAATTGTGAGAATAATTAATGGAAAAACATATTGGATCCTAGATGTAAATATGAGACCTTATAAGGGACAAACTTTTCCTACATTTGAAGAAGATTTAGCATTTTATAAAGAATATGCTAGGAAAAGTGGTTTTGAAACAAGAATAGGATCTAAAAAGACAATAAAGAAGATACATAGTATGTAATAAGCAAGGATTAAAAAAGAAATCTGCATATGATACTCTAACAGATTCAAACAACAAAAACCGCAGAAGACCTTCTATTAGAGTAAACTATGAAACATATGTGAGAATGAAGGTCAACAATAATAACGTATGGCATATATATGAGCTTAAAGAAGAACATACTCATATGTTTGTTCATGTAGAAAATAAAATTTTCTAAGTTCTAAAAAAAGACTCACATTTTCACAAAAGAAAATCATATATGATATGTCAAATGTGAACATGGGAACAAGTGCTGCATATAAATACATGAAAGAGTCCATGGGTGGTTTTAAGAATACTGGAGCTACAGGAACAGACACAAAAAATTTCAAAAGGGATTGGATTGAATTTATTGAAGAAAGAGATGCAAATTTTGTGATAAACAAGTTGACGAAGAAAAAGGATTATTTACATGATTTTTCATTTGACTATAGTGTTGGAAGTAATGGAGAATTGACTGGATTGTTTTGGTCGGATGAAGAAGCAAAACGAAACTATTCTGTCTTTGGAGATGTTCTTGGTTTTGACGCAACTTACCGAACAAACAAATAATTGACTCCATAATTTACTTATATTTTCGAATTATTTAATTTACAAATATTAGAATAGTGGATCATTATTTTTAATCATAACAATTTTGTATTAATAGATTTTGAGAATATAAATTTAAAAATAAAAGATTCAAAAATCAATTGAATCTTTAATGTAATTATAATTTGAATCATCATATTTATAATCATTATTAATAAATAGATAATCATTTAGTAAAATTTTGAATATTAATAATTTTTTATTGAATCATTTAATGATTATCTTAAACTAGATCAAATTTAAATAAATGGTATTTAAGTCATTAAATTATATTTTTGAATCATTGTATTTAGAATCATTAATTTTATGAAATATTAATCTATCAACAATAATAATGAAATATTTTTGAAACTATTCTATCTTTGGAGATGTTCTTGGTTTTGATGCAACTTACCAAACAAACAAATAAGTGACTCGATAATTTACTTATATTTTAGAATTATTTAATTTACAAATATTAGAATAGTGGATCATTATTTTTAATTATAACAATTTTGTATCAATAGATTTTGAGAATATAAATTTAAAAATAAAAGATTCAAAAATCAGTTAAATCTTTAATGTAATTATAATTTGAATCATCATATTTATAATCATTATTAATAGATAATCATTTAGGAAAATTTTAAATATTAATAGTTTTTTTTATTAAATCATTTAACGATTATCTTAAATTAGATCAAATTTAAATAAATAGTATGTAACTCATTAAATTATATTTTTAAATCATTATATTTAGAATCATTACTTTTATGAAATATTAATTTATCAACAATAATAATTATATTTTTGAAATTCTATATAGAAAAATAACTGGATCACTACTTTAATAATATTAAAACGTTAAATAAATAATTTGCATCATTAAAAAAAAAAATAATTTGCATCATTACGGAAAATTTGAATAGATAAATTTGTCATTTCTTTGTTTACCAGATATAAGATGATTTTTGTACCATTTACTGCTATAAATAATCATAAACGATGCATAACTTTTGGAGCTGGGTTACTTTCAAGTGAAAGCATTGAATCTTACTCATGGCTACTACATGCTTTCAAAAAAGCATTTCTCAAAGAGCCAAATGTGATTGTAACAGATCAAGATGTTGTAATTTTACAAGCAGTATCAACTGTATTCAAGAATGCAAGACATAGATTGTGTATGTGACACATCTCACATAAATTGAAACATCTCAAAAATCATGACCAAAAATTTCGTTTTTAATTATTAAATAAACCATAGTTATCAAAATCATTTCATCCAAAAACATGAGTCATAGTATTAAATCAGAGTATCATATCAAGAGACATGTCAATATATAAGAGTAAAATATCTCAGGCTAAACATAATGGTGTGTTCACTGCAGTTATCCCGAGCTCTTTCCTTTGCTACCGGAACTACTTGAAACCAAAACTGAAAACTGTAAGCACGAAGCTTAGTGAGTCTCCCCAAACTACCCCATACCATACACATAATCGTATAATCACATAATAACATAACATGGGCCTTGCCCGCTTCATCCCCCCCCCCCCCCCCCCCCCCCCCCGGTATCGGACAATGTCCGACATCGGGCCCCACCCGGCATAGGGCCCTGCCCGACATTAGACCAAAATCCGGCATTGGGCCTCGCTCAACATCGAGCAAGGATCGGGTATACATATAAACATAACAACAAATACACATAAATAATCACATAACATAAACATATAAACATTCCTCAGGCTCCGCCCGACATCGGACCGAAATCCGAAAGCATACTAACATTCCTCGGGCATTGCCCGACATCGGAAAGAGATCCGGAAACATACAAAGAGATACATGCAAAGAATCACAACGACATCAAGCATACAAACATTCCTTGGGCACCACCCAACATCGGATCGGAATCCGGAAACATATAAACCTACATCGGGCATGGCTCGACATCGGACCTTAGCCCGGAACATACTAGCATACATATACGGGCCGACATTGGTGCCTTTGACCTGTTCATACAGGAGGAAACTCACTCTAATGTCGAATGATAGTTGAAACGTCTCTAACTCAGAATTAGCTCTACACACTACCTGAATTAAAACAATCCCCTTAGGTACCATCCCATATTCATGACCCTTAAGGGTCAACCATGGTCAAGTCAAAGTCAAAGTCAAAGTCAAAGTTAAAGTCAAAGCTCCGGGTTGACTCAACTCGGCGAGTTGCTATTCATCATAGAATCGTGATTTCACGTTCCAACTCGTCGAGTTCTTCCAAGAACTCGTTGAGTTCTTCCATGATCTCATCGAGTCATTCCCTATTACAGAATCGTGATACTTCATTTCAACTTGTCGAGTTCTTCAGTCTGTTACCCTTTCTTAACTCATTAAGCCATTGTCCTTTAGATATGAACCCTAAACTTTGGATCTCTACTGAAAAAGCCTCTAGAAGGGTAAAGTTTCCAACTTTACCCCTTGATACCCCTTTAAAAGGATTAAGCTCAAACCCTAATATAAAAAGGTCAAGGTATTAATCCACACATCATCAAAAATAAGAGCTAGACCCTGAGATCATAGATCTGGACTCTATAGACTAAATAATCACGTAAAGCCTTGAACTTTATCCACATGCATGGCCATAAAGGCTTCAAAGGACCAAAATGATGGTCTAGAGATTGCATGGGACTTCCATGGCCATAAAGTTGGCACCTTTATACCACGGAAATCCTTCTAGACCTCAGATCTGAAGTATAAACTCATTTGGGACGTCCAACTCCAAAGGACCATGGGACTTGTATCAAAACCACTCAAAATAGCCCCAAAAGAAGATCTAAACAACCACAAGGGAAGGTTCAGACTTGATACCAGAAAAATGTCGAGAATGAAGCTAAGATTCTGGATCTACAACTCATTCTTGTGTCCTCAAGCTTTTCCTTCTTCCAGTGGCTTCCAAAATAACCACTAAAACACTTCGAATGGCTCACAAATACTCACAATAGCATTAGGGTTTGGTACTTGGAGGCTGGAAATGAGGCCAACATGGAGGTTTTACGATGCTTAAATAGGGTGCAAACCCCGTAAATTAGGGTTTCACCTCTATCAGCCTACTCATCGAGTTGAGGCCTCTCAACTCGTCGAGTAGGTTACTTAAATCTCGCGGCCCATATGGTCTCTACTCGACGAGTTTGGGAATTCCAACTCGTCGAGTTGCTCTTATAAATTGAATAATTACTAGATTAAATATGTACATGGAACTAGGCGTTACAACTCCCCCCCACTAATCTTAGACTTCGTCCTCGAAGTCTGCTGTCTCGAATAACTGGGTAATGTTCTATCATTTCCTCCTCTGGCTCCCAAGTCCACTTTGACCCCTTGCGGTGCATCCACTACACCTTCACTAATTGCACAACCTTGTTCCTCAAGGTTTTCGTTTTCCGGTCTAAAATCGCCACCGGTCTCTCAATGTAGATCAAGCGGTCATCCACCTGAATATCCTCTAAAGGCAGAACTACGGAATCATCCACTAAGCACTTCCGCAGCTGGGAGACCTGAAAAATACTATGGATTTGGCTGAGCTCTACTAGAATATCCAAAGTCCAAACGATAAGAAACCCGGACCACCTGAGCTAAAACCCTGAATGGACTGATGTACCTGGGGCCCAACTTTCCCTGCTTCATGAACCGGATGACACCTTTCCAAGGTGACACCTTCAGGTGGACCATATCCCCTACCTGAAAATCTAGGTTTGAACGGTGCTTGTCGGCATAGCTTTTCTGCCGACTTTGGGTAGTCTGGAGCCTTCTGGATCTTCTCTTTGGTCTTGAGTACCACCTCAGTACTCCCCATGACTCTCTGACCGACATCACCCCCAATAGATTGGGGTCCTACACTTCCTCCCGTAGAGCATCTCGAAGGGAGGTCGATCTATGCTAGTGTGGTAATTGTTGTTTTCCGCTAATGGAAGATACGTATCCCAACTACCGCCAAAATCTAATACACATGCACGCAACATGTCCTCTAGAGTCTGAATCGTCCTCTCACTTTGTCCATCCGTCTGAGGGTGGAAAGTGGTACTGAAGTGAAGACGAGTACCCATCTCGTCATGAAACCGCTTCCAAAATCTTGAAGTGAAACAAACGTCTCGGTCTGACACAATCGAAACCGACACTCCTTGACGTGCCACTACCTCGCGTACGTAGATCTCGGTTAGCTTCTCAGCCGATATACTCTCCTGGATCAGGATGAGATGAGCACTCTTGGTCAATCGATCCACGATGACCCATATAGAATCTACTCTACGTGCGGTCCTGGGAAGCTTCGTGATGAAATCCATAGTGATATCTTCCCATTTCCACACAAGGAATATTCAATGGCTGCATCTTGTCGTGAGGTCGCTGGTGCTTGGCCTTGACTTTCCTGAAAGTCAAGCACTGCTCCACATACCATGCTATGTCCCGCTTCATGAAGGGCCACCAATAATCAGGGCGAAGATCCCGATACATCTTTGTCGCCCCGGGATGGACGGAGAACCTAGACTTATGGGCCTCCTCCATCAGAACCTGGCCCACCTCGCCCCAGTAAGGAACCCAAACCCTCCGATGCAGGGTCAACAACCCACAGACGTTATAATTGAATGAGGCCACCTAGCCTATGATCCGCTCACACTTCCGACGCTCTTCCTTCATACCCTCAACCTGTGCCTCTCAGATCCGCTCTAGCAACGGAGTAATCACTGTCATCCTCAGACATATGTCTCGTATCGGTGCTTCAACTGCCTTACGGCTGAGCGTATCGGCCACCACATTGGCCTTCCCCGGGTGGTAAAGGATCTCATAATCGTAGTCTTTCACCACATCTAACCACTGACACTGCCTCATGTTCAGGTTCGGCTAGTCCATCAAATACCTCAGGCTCTTGTGGTCCGTGTAAATGGTACAACGAACCCCATAGAGGTAGTGTCACCAAATCTTGAGGGCGAAAACCAAGGTCCCCAGCACTAAATCGTGCGTCAGGTAGTTCGCCTCATGAGGCTTCAATTGCCTCAAAGCGTACGCTATCATGTGACCCCGCTGCATCAGCACTGCACCCATACCCGTGATCGAAGTGTCACAGTAAACCATGAAATCATCGACGCCCTCCAGAAAAGTTAGAATCGATGCCTCGCACATACGTTGTCTGAGAGTCTCAAAGGCTTCTTGCTGCTCTGGCCCCCAATAGAATGTCACCGACTTCTTGGTCAGTCAGGTCAAAGGAACAATGATCTTGTAGAAATCCTGGATGAATCTCCGATAATAACTCGCCAGACCAAGAAAACTCCGAATCTCAGATGGAGATCTCGGAACCTCCCACTGCATCATGGCCTCTATCTTGGCTGAATTGACCAGAATACCCTTCTGGTTGATAAGGTGCCCCAGAAATTACACCTCACGCAACCAGAACTTACACTTAGAGAACTTTGCGACAATTCTCTCCCTCCTCAATGTCTCCATCACCTCCCTCAGGTGCTGCTCCTGAGTCTAGGAATAAACCAAGATGTTGTCGATAAAAACTATCACGGGCCGATCCAACATCGGTCTGCACACACAGTTCATGAGGTCCATGAACGCGGTAAGAGCATTGGTGAGCCCAAATGGCATCACCACGAACTCGTAGTAACCGTAGCGAGTCCGAAAGGTTGTCTTCTACACATTGTCGTCCCTGACTCGCATCTGGTGATAACCTGATTGTAGATCAATCTTGGAGAACCAAGATGCACCCTGAAGCTGGTCAAACAAGTCATAAATCCTCCGGAGGAGATAACGGTTCTTTACTGTTACCTTATTCAACTCCTGGTAATCTATACACATCCACTGTGACCCGTCCTTCTTCTTCACAAAAAGGATCAGGGCTCCCCATGACGAACTGCTCGACCTAATAAATCCTTTGTCTAACAGCTCCTGCAACTGTGTAGACAACTCCTGCATCTCAGGAGGAGCCAACCGATATGGTGCCTTTGCTATCGGAGCCGCACCAGGGACTAGGTTGTCGCAACCGGAAATTTTTTGAACCAGCATGGTCTAAACCCTAACCAAGTATAAATGAAACCACATTGCAACCTTGTTACATTGTATCCTCAATAGCCTTGAGGGCTTATTTATAGGGCTAACAACTAAGTGTAGATTGAAACCCAAGTTGAGTTAAGCTAATATATGTCAACACAATTCAAAAGTTTAAGCTTAAAACCATAAATAAACACCCTATATATGAGTTTTCGGATTTAAGAATCTAAAATACGGAGATTTTGATCCAAAGAATCTAGAACAAATAGGTTTTCAGTTTGGAAATCAATTCAAAAGGGGTTTTCGGTTTTGTGTATGACCAAAATCTCAAAGTTCACTACACTAGGACCAAAATCTCAAAGCCAAGGTCCATTAAGGACCGAAAACCCAAAGTCTAAGGCCCTTTAAGGCCGAAAACACATTGATATATATTTATGTTTAGCTGCAAACTCAATTCATTTCTCAATTCTCAAACTGAAAACACCCTCATTTTGCTCTCAAAACTCACCCAGAATCCTCTCAACTATCATACGAAATCATCATATCTTCAAGGGATCTTGCCCAGATTCCTTCAAATCTTCATAAAGTCAACATGAACATTCATCCCATCTTCAAATCTTCTTATTTTCCCCAATAACACTCAAGAACACCTTCAAATAATTCCCAATAATTTTTGTAAGTATTTCTTACATAATTTAGTGTTGTCTAACACTTTAAATTATTATTTAAATTATTTCAATAATTTAAATATGATATCGTGTATCAATATTATTAGGATACGACTATTCATGCCTATTCTAACCCGAGGAACATTGCTGGCATTTTGCTACCCAACCGAGAACACTCATTCGAGGTGAGTTCATACCCTTATGTTTTCACTATTTTTCAATGTTTTTAGGGGGGGGGGGGAATACAAGTAAAACACAAGGAATCCTATGTTAACATTTAAACGATTTCAAACTATTTCAATTGATTCAAACTATTTTAAATTATTTCATACTACTTCAATTATTTCAACTGTTGTTTTTCACAAAATATATATTTACACACACACACACACACACACATATATATATATATATATATATATATATATATATAAGATTTAACAGACTTAGGACTGGTGTTTCCTCCTTAACTCATGTTCCTTGTTTGGTTGTGGGCTTAAGGAAGAGTGACTTGTCCGACTGCCTTTTCAATCTAAATTATATATGTCTGATAGATATATATATATATATATATATATATATATATATATATATATATATATATATATATATATATATATGAGTATAAAACTTTTTTTAAATAAAACTTTAACCCTTTTGTAATATGTTGAGCAAAATGGTATCTTTCTCAAATATTTCACTATTGTTTATACAAAATGTTACATAACAAAGGTTTTCATTACATACAGAACATACATAGAAACTATAATAGGTATAGTTTAGGGAACTTACATACTATTTCACTAAATCGGATAACAATACATGAACTAACATATAAACTATAATAAGTATAGTTTATGGAACATACATACAAGTTTTTTTACTATGAAAAGGATAACACATACGATTTATCATTACTAAATGGCTTTTCATTATTCTACACATAACCGTCAATATAGCTTTGTGAGACATACCCTCAAGTACTTATCTAAGTGCCAACGAAAGCCCTGATTTTATAACCAGAGTCTCCTGGAGGGAGAGTGTGAATTTGTGTATAGATCTATACGAGACTGACAATCCCGCACCTAAACTGTTAGCTACAGTTAGGCCGGCAGGCCTGGGGTGACAAATGTCATAACTATTCCGACGCCTGAAGAACATCATATCAGGCCATCCTAGGTCATCAAGCATGGTTATAAAAACTCACAATTTTGTGTATGAATACATAAATGATGGTACATAGTTTTATTTAATAATAAAACTACAACACAAGACTTTACAGTACAACTAGTGAATTCTAGGAGCATACATTCGAACTAGTAAAACATAAAGGACCCTTATTGCTAATTCTATGATTCCTTAGTTTATACAACATAGTTATATGTAAATAGGATCCGATAGGCAGTGTAATGTGTGATTTCCACCTTACTTCCTATTCCTTGTTTGGTTGTGGGCTTAGGGCAGATCGACACATTCAACTGTCCATTCGATCTGAAATATGTGTAACTTGTATACACTAAGTAATCATAGGAGGAACAAATATGGGTCATACCACTACATACAAGTACAACACACTATTTTTCTAACATATGAATTTACATTTCTTGAGGAACATTTATCCAGGTATTCATACAAAAGAGTTGAATACAAATACAACTAAAATACACTACATTTCTAGTACACTGCACAATATATTTATAAAAGGACCATTATTGTGAACTCTATGATTACCTAGTGAATATGTTAAGGTTATATACAATGAAGACTCGATAGACAATGGAATGTGTGATTTTCGCCTTACTTCCTATTCCTTGTTTGGTTGTGGGCTTATGGCAGATCCACACATTCGATTGTCCGTTCGATATGAATTATGTGTAACTTGCATACACTAAGTACTTGTAGAAGGAACTAGTATGAGTCACATTTACCTACATTTCATTTACTAAGAAAATATTGGATTTTCTGGAGGAAGACACTAACGTTTTCAAGGAACAAAGAACATATCTTTTCATATAAAATGCTTATGAACTCACCAACTTAAATTTTGATACACTTTCAAAACCACTTGTATTCTCAGGAAACTAGTAGACAGTTACACACACAAGTTTTGGGAAGACGGAGCATAGTAGCTCCAAGCCTTTGTTTTTGCTATATACTTTTGGAGTCAAATATAATGATTTGAATGCAATGTAATTACTATATTATCAATACAATGGTTGTTTTGCTTTGAGTACTATTATTCAATAGTTATGATACTATACATGATGTCCTCTACCCCCGAACTTTTCCGCCATTCCGGTTTGGGAGTGTGACAGATTGGTATCAGAGCATTGTTTGTAGTGAACTAAGTATATCAACCTATATAAGATATACAACTATAAATACAATGAGACTAAAAAACTCTGACCAAGAGTTATACTTTTAAAATACAACAATATTTTATAAAAGTATACATACATATATACATACATACATACATACATACATACATACATACATACATACATACATACATACATACATATTAGAACTGTATCCCAAGAAGAACAATACAAAAGTATTTAGAAAGTTGAACATCACGAGTAGGACTAGATATATTTAATCAGGTCCGGGAAGAATATAGCCTGATCAACTATATTTATCCAAGAGGTGATTAACATATGCCTAGGAACGGTCGTGGTGTTGCAACAAGTCTAAAACTTGCCAACTCTACATGCAAAGGAACACTTGAACCAAACATAAAATTTAAAATACTATAGGAGTATTTTATGTTACTATACAATAGCAACAAGTCTAAAAACTTATCAACTTCGTATACCAAGAAAATTCTAGAATCAAACATAAAGTTAAAATACTATAGGAGTATTTTAAGGTACTATAAATAACTTATGTGAAAACTAAAAGACCCTTATTGGTAGGTCTATAATTACTGAGTGTATATGCTAAGGTTATATATAATTAAGATTTTATAGACTTAGAATTTTTGATTTTCACTCTACTTCCTGTTCCTTGTTTGGTTCTGGTCTTAGAGTAGGATCACTTATTTGAAGGTCTATTCGATCTTAGTTATATATAACTGGTATGCACTACTTAATTATAGGAGGACCCGACAAGAATCACCCCATAAAATTTATTTATAAATAGAAATGTTTTATTAACATCATAGATTCTTTAGACACCCCTATGATAGTTCTTTGGACCGGAGTGCTACTTCACAAATGTTACTTGCTTTGTGCTTTATGGAACTCTTGAGTGATCGGAGTCAGCTACTAAGTGGGTATGACGATATCCAGGAGGTGGATGGATGGCATCATGGGGAGTTCTTTAGCAACTGATGGTAGGGTAAGGTTGGGAACCTAGAAAAGCCTAGGATATGCTCCAATGAGTTTAGTAGGGTGGTTCGGTGAGGTTGGGAACCTAGGGGGAGCCTAGGATTTGCTTTGGTGGGTATTGTGTTGCTGTTTAGTGGATATTTGGTGCACCGGGGGAGTAGGTGACTTAGAAGATTTAGGAGGATTGCTGAGGAAAGTATGGATAGGTGTGGAAGGTAATATGATCCCGTATTATTAAAAGTACAAGATCCATACTCGAATCGGTGAGAGTCTTGGAGAATCTAAGAAGCTTATTAGAAGGAGAATTCTTGGTTATGCTCTGATAATGGAGATAGCTGCTTTGCGAGACGAGGATGAGCACACATGAGGAAGGACCAGGGTTGGTCCCGGCTCCGGTGATGAGCTAGTTAGTGGAGGGACTACCAGGGATTTGATTTCGCATTGGGTTAACGAGATGGAAAGTGTTTTCTGCACTAGTCCCTACCCCTTAGGAGCTAAGGTTCAGTTTGCCGTGGATCTCTTGTATCGAACGACACAGATTGATTGGGCGTTCTATTGTGCGTTCGGGATTGGAGACTATGTCTTGGGAGTAATTTTGGCTCGGGTAGGGCAGAGGTTGCTCCAGCTATTGCAGTTCAACCGTTGACGATTGAGTTGGTGAGTGTGTCAGGGTGCGAGATCCTGAGTGATATGATCTCTAGAGCCAAGAGCGAGGGATTGATTTGGAGCACATTGGGAAGAGGGGACTAGATCTGGTGCATATATTGGAGGGTCTCGGAAAGAGACCCAAGAGTTCGGGTCAGTTTTTGAGAGGCCAGCAGGGCCGGATTCAGTGCAGTAATTGCGGGAAACTATACGAGGGAGTTTTTCGTTTCAAGGGTTTTAGTAATTGTATCTCTGGGTTTGTTTCCCTACTTGTGTTTGGGTTATACCTTCAAAAATTGTCATATGTCATTTGCATATCGTGAGTTATGGGGTGGTTAGTGAAAAGTCGTTTCCTTTTTTGATGGTTTGGAGCGTCCAATGTTATCTGGGTCTATGGTCGATATCAGTTCAGAGATGTGATACGGAAGGTCTACGGTCAGGATTGGTGACTCAACCATTGTGCTTGGGTCGGTTTTTGGAAGCACCAAGGGAAGTGTCTACTGTAGAGGCTTTGGTCTGGGCATCGGTTATTTGGATTCCAAGATATAAGTGTGGCATCATTTCAAGACGTCTGAGATTACTTGTTTCTCTAGGATTCGGGAAGTGTTCGTCTGATCTTTAGGAGTTGTGTGGTCTTTTGGGGTTTGGGCCAGTAATAGGACACTAGCACGAGTAAGCAGAAGATTGTCAACAGTTTGGTTATTAAAGAGTAAAAAGGATTGGGAATCCTTTAAATCTCATGTATTGTGAAGACTTAGTCGACTCTAAGTGGGGGAGAATCGCGCATGTATTCAGGACAGGGGCAGGTTTGATATCGGGATGGGTTTCTCATCCTCATCAAGGAAAATGGCGGCCCAAGTGGCTATTTGGTTTGAGGGTTATGTGAGTTTAGAGTTCGGTAAAACTCCCCAGCATGTGAATCGCGTCTTATTGGGGATTGATAGCAGAATTTGGGGAAGCAGGTTGGGGCTCCAATCATGAATTGAGTTTAGTTCGGGTGTTCGGTCGAGTGCGTGCTTGAATCTGTATGCGTTTCGAAGTGATAGATTTGGGGTAAGGCATTGGGATGCAATTGTGTTAGAGTGAAAGTGTTGTAAGACTACGGGGGATCTGTAGCATTCACTAATGGTCGACTAGGATGAAAGTGTTGTAAGACTATGGGGGGAGCCGTAGCATTCACTCATGGTCAATAGGGTGAAAATGTTGTAAGACTATGGGGGAGCTGTAGCATTCACTAGTAGTTAGATAGTGTGGAGACATCACTGCAGTCATGAGATTAGGGAAGAAATGGACCGTATAAGGTCATTTGTGGTGTAAGGCTACCTTTTAGTCATGTAACAATCACTTTTAGCCTTGGAATTGGTGATGTCAGGATTTGACATATGGACCCGATCAGTTGGATTAGAAGGTCGTTAGAGCCACAATGTCAAGATAATTAGTGGCAACTATTGATAGACAAGGTTTTTGTTCGGAAGTCGTGTAGGACGACTGTATGAGAGCCTTTGGATCAGCAACTGGGCCGGGACTCGGTATCGCAGGTGACTGGTAAATGAATTGAGACCAGGGAGGTATCGTTAGATTTTGGAAAGCAACCATGTGACAACATGTTGTTTCGGGTAGTTTCAGTGTTTTGGTAGTATTATTATTAGTGTTTTAGAGTTTCAGGTATGGATAGGTAACATATTGCTTGGGTTATGCTAAGTCACTCACAACGGGATTATCTGAGCCTTGGCCAAGTATAAGTGATCTGCAGGGATAATTGGGTCTGTGATTCTATTTTCTAGTGGGAACCTTGAGTCATCAGTAGAGGAGTAGTCAGTTGAGAGATAAGTGGACTGGGTTCAACAATAATGATTCAGTATGGGCGGTCTGTCAGGGAGTCAGACCATCTCGAGACTACAGATTTCAGAGTGAGTAATGTGATCATAATGCAAGGAATTTGTTTATCTTTGGGTTTTAGAACCCTGCGAGGGATGGTAAGGAATGATTTCGAGGACAAAATCTAATTTAAGTGGGAGAGAGTTGTAACATCCCGTTTATTAAATAATTAAACGGATAAATTAATAAATGACTAGCGGCCCTAAATCCGTAAAAAGTTATCAGTGTTTGTCAAAAGGAGCTAAATGACTTAAATTCTGGAAATTGGAATCTTTATTGTAATAAATTGAGGGAAGCAAGGACTAAAGAGTAAAATGGGGATTTAGATGGTAAGGATTAGAGAAGGAAGGACTGAATGTGTTAAAATTGTGATCATGGGGATTAAAAGGTAGTTTTCGGATTAGTCTTGCAAATAATTCTCAAAGTGGAGGGTTGTATGGTAATTATTGGACTTCATTTGTAAAAGAATTGATGGGGAGGGACCAGAATTGGATTATAGAGCATAATCTTGATTTGGAGTCACGGGATTAAACCCAATACCTCCTTACCAGTCGAAGATGCATCTCAAGGGAACCCTAACCCTAACTCTCCCAACAACCACCGCCTAATATCCCCTAACCATCGGCTGCCACCCATGACGTCTCTAGCCAGTCGCCGCTGTCACTACCTAGCTGTTGTCGAAGTCGCAAGCCACGCCACTATCGTTGCCACCGGTGTGAGATGTCAAACGTCCAGCTCCGTGTTGCTTCAAGCTACCAGCGAAGCTGTGAACCGCAAGGACCGAATGCCACCTGCTTCCTTGCCCTTGAAGCGCCATCTTGACCCTAGCTGCGGTGACGACATGAACGGAGGGAAGAACCACAATGAATGACGCCAAGGCTATTGAAGACGACGTCAAGGCCATGTGCCACCATTCTCGGACGCGCCTACGCCTCTTCTGCCGCTTCAATTTCACCGCCATCGTCTTTCCGGGAAGCTGTAGCGGGTGACATCCTCCTCTAATTGCCTTATGCTGCCACGGGGTGGCTATCATCGCAAACCGCCGCTGCTGCCCGCCTTCTTGTGTCTTTGCCGCCGCTGTACGCCACCAGGTGGGTGGCTGGATTCTTGTTGCAAATAGGAAGCATGTGTGTGTGCTTTGTTTGGCCGGAATTCTTGGAAAAGCCACCATCACCATCGTGAGGTGGTGGCTGCCACCTTGTACCACCGCCGACCACCACAAGGGTGGTTGTGCATGAGTATATCTGTGTGTTATATTGTGTGTGTGTGTGCGATTTTGGATATTGTTGTACAATTGTAATTAGTGGCCGAATCAATCAAGGATTTCATAACCACCACCAAAAGGTGGTGGCCGCCGCTGATCACCACTACCCAAGGTGGCAGTGGGTGGTGCCCGACTTAGCTAACTCTAATTGACCTAGTGAAACTTAATTTGACCCAAAACTTCACAAATGGACTAACTGGAACGCTATTGGGCTGGAAACCCTAATTAGGGTTTGGAAAACCCTAATTTTGGAAATGTTAGATTTGGAATTGTCGGGACCCGCATTTGGACTGTTAGATTGGAATTTTTAATTATGTCCGACTAAATCGTATGAATGGCCTAGAAGATTGATAGATTTAATGGATTAAGTCCTTAATGGGTTAAGTAAGAAACACTTAACCCTAATCGTCATTTTATGTGAAAAACCCTAATTGGGTTTGGGTTCTTGTTGAGCCATTTATTGGACTAAGCTGCAGTGGGCATTTGTTGGCTAATTGGGAACATATTTATGGACTAAGGAAATTATTGGGCTTTAGGATAAGGCCCATTGGAAAGGCTTGGGCCTAATTTGGAAAATTGGGCCATAAGTGGACCAAAATTGGGCCTTGATGATTATGAGTCATTGGACCATCGTAATCCCAATTGTTTGGACTAGAATAAATGGTTGAGCCTCAAGATAAGCCCATGTAGAGGTTTAGGACCAATTTGGAAGATTGGGCCATATGTTGGGCCTTGGCTCATTGATTGGTTTTTGGGGTTTCAGAGTGTGTGTTTGGACCTGGGTTTTGGACCAAGTTAGGTCAAGGGTAAAATAGTCTTTTTGCCCCAAGCATGGAATTATGGTTATGTATTGGAACCAAATTATTAATAGGGTGTTGTTTCGATGTTGACAGTTTGGGAATCTGTCAACCCGCAGCTAGAGATTTATTCGCGGGTCTTCAGCAGTGTGAGGTGAGTCTCCTCACCATACCAATGGGTCTAAGGAACCAAGTGTTGGATATAGTGTCTAAGTCCACAACTATATTTGGTATGTACTTGACCCGACCCGGCATGGTCCATTTGGGTTGCACTTCACCCGAATAATTTATGGATAATCTTTTGAGAATAGTATAAGTTATGATTTATTAATATATTATAAGTTCTAATATATTAATATAAAATCATATTATTTAATTAGTGTTAATCTATAATTAATCTAGGATTAATTTAGAGATCAAAAGTATGACTAATTAAATATGGGCTCTTGTATTTATATAGTGTGGGCTAATGCTTATTTGGAATGGGCTAGGCTTGCATGGAAAGTCCAAGGATACTCCATGGAGCTTTAACCCATGGATCTCATGGAAATGAAAAGACATGGGTATTAGGGTTTACATGGATATAACCTTAATCCACCACACTATATAAAGGAGGCGTTGGTTCTTGAAATGACACTAGTTGTGGTGAGTAAAGTAAGAGGGCCGATTTCAAGAAAGGTGATTACTATTCTCTCAAAGTTCCAAGTTTGTGGTGATTTGTGATTTCCATTTGAGGCATCCACACTATTGGTGCTAGGCTCTAAAACTCCAAGCAATCAACTACAACTACAAGGTAAGTAATTCTACTAGCTTTAATTGATTCAAGTTCCCCATGCCATGCTAGATAGGATAAGAACCTTGGAAAAATAATTATTTGCATGTATCTTAGTCAAACATAGATCCAAGGTTTCTAGGGTTGCATGTACACCATAGGAGTGTTAGAATGCTCAAAACCCATCAGTGGTATTAGAGCCTAGGTTTGTTTACTTGATACCTGATGCAAAAAGCTTAAAAATCGAATTTTTTTGTTCACTGCCGTATGAACTCTCCGAGTCCATGGGGGGACTCGACGAGTCCATGAAGAAATGCATGCTACTCGTCAAGTCTGTTCATGCACTCGATGAGTAGAGGCTGCAGTGTCTAATTTTTCGACTTTTGCTGCTGGAAATGGACTAGAAACATTACCCTAAACTATTTTGTTGTTATAAAACTTGTTTTAGATGGTGTAATGTTTATGCTAATCCATTTACAATGGCTATTATCGAAATTACAAGTTTTATGTGATTCTTGAAATGTTCATATTCATGTTCTTGAACTTATGAAGATTAGATGATCATAGGAATTGTTTGTAACCTACTTGGTAGTTTAAATTCATGATCATTATGTGTTTTAATGGAGTCCATAACTTGTCCTCAAGTTATGGAAATCCAAAGGTCACACTTTAATAAAAATTATTAAAAGAACACAAGGGTTATAAAAATGAAGAGTCTTCATTTTTAATACTCAATTAAATTCATAAGTTATAAGAAATGAAAAGTTTTGAAAGTTTACAAAACTTGCCCTCAAGTTTTGGAACAAGTAAAGTCATGATTAAAACTTTAGTTCCAACCCTTAGAATTTTAAAAGTTAAAATTCAACCCTTATACTTTATAATATTATAAGTTAATAATATATATATATATATATATATATATATATATATATATATATATATGTATGTATAAGATCAAGTCGTCTTACCGCTAGTTTGCCTCATTCACGAAGCCGGTCTATAAGGGGGTATAAGGTTGTTGCCTGTAAAATGGCAACTTAATGGGTGTCACATCGCACCCACCGCTTCCTTGATCGGTGAATGGTTGTTAGCCGAACGGGTAGGACAATGACTTATAAATTCTCATTAAAAGTATAATGATAATACTAAAGTAACTAAAACTTATTAAATTCCCAATCTTAGTTATTTTAGGAAAAATGTGAATAAGGTGCTAATCCATGAAATTACACTTTACACTTTGTTTAAGTCGTTAGTGGAGCGTGTGTGGTTAACCGGCACACTAACTTGAACTTAACAAGGTAGGTAAAGGGTGACTTAATGTTTATCATAGTATCGATGGAGCGTGTGTGGTTAACCGACACATCGATTGAGGGGTAATACATTAAGGGTACCAAGTAATTTGCATGGTTACTTCACACCTTGTTTTGTGATCCTCGACATCCCAGTCACAAAACTTGAAGGGCACACTTGAGATTGAAACATGCCATTGAAGAAAGTTCAATGAATCTCAAAGAATCTTGGAGTTTCTAAACCAATTAAAACCTAATTAAATATTTCGTTTTTCATGGTAGAAATTGGTGAATCGTCATTCACCTACCTTCAAATATCTTATAGCTTAGATTACGACATCCCTCTTCTAAGTTATAAAATATTGTGTTGGGTCCTAGCCTTAATATTACATTTGGGTGTTTTATTAAGGACTATATCTATATCTAATCTAATCTATTCCCTCTTCTTTTCAGATGTCTTCCAATAACAAAGCTTCTGGCTCAAACCCTACTAGCTCCTTCTCTCTCATGAATCTTTGTAGGAGAGTTATCTTTGATGGATCCAAATTTACAGATTGGATCAGAAACATCAGGATGGTCACTCGATATGAGAACAAAGAATATGTTCTCGACAAGGAACTGAAGGTACCCGAGCCAACTGCTACTCCTGAAGAGCTTGCTGAATATGAGGTATATGAAAGAGATGCTACAAAAGTGGCATGCATCATGATGGCCACTAAGACAGCGGAGCTCCAAAAGTCGTATGAGGACTATTATCCTTTTGAGATGCACCAGGACTTGATGGACCGCTACCATCAAAGTGCTCGTCAAGAGCGATATGAAATAATCTCCTCCATGATAACAACCCGAATGAAGGATGGTGAACCCATCACGGGCCACATGCAGAAAATGCAAAGGTATGTGGACCGTTTACTGAAGCTGAATGTGAACTTCCTCGAGGAGTTAGCAATAGACATCATTTTTCACTCCTTACCATCGTGTTATGATCAATTCCGCATCACATATCACATGAACAAGGAATAAGTTACCCTCAACAAACTTCAAGGACTCTTGAAGACCGCCGAAAGTGGTCTAAAGGGTAATTCGGTTGTTACTACTCCTACTCCTACTCCAACTGCGGCCAATGTCTTGGCAATTGGGCATGGCAAAGGGAAGAAGAGAAAGAACCCTTCTAAGGGTACCAAGGGTAAGACCCTTGAAGGCTCCTATTCAAGCAAAACCAAGAAAGGTTTTGTCACTCCTTCTGCTAACCCTAATGAGGCTGAATGCTTCTATTGCCATGAAAAATCACACTGGAAGCGAAACTGCCCAAAGTACCAGCAAGATTTGAAGGATGGGAAAGTAAAACCCAACCATGCAGGTATATACACTATATTGTCTAATAACTCACCTCATTCTAACTCTTGGGTCCTTGATACAGGTTGTGGTATTCACATATGTTGTGATTTGCAGGGACTAAGAAGAAGTGAGAATGTGGAGCAGGGAAAGATAAACTTGATCATGGGAAAGAGGAAAGCTTCACCTGTCACCAAGATATGAGTTTATTCCTTAGTGCTAAATAGTGGGTTTACATTAGATTTGAATTAATGTTATTATTCGCCAGAAATGGCAAGAAATGTTATTTCCTTTCATGCATTGTATAAACAAGGTTTTACCTTTTATTTTGATAATAATAATGGTAGTATTGATGCTTTCTTTAATAATGTTCTTTATTTTAAAGCATTACCTTGTGTTGGTGTGTATGAAACTGTATCTATTGTAGATAATCTAGGAAATAATGTATTGTATATTGACTCTTCCACTAGCTTCGATAAAGCATCTTTATGGCATTGTCGTCTTGGACATGTAAGCAAGAAACGCATAAGCCAACTCCAAAAGGATGGAGTCTTGGAGTCATTTGACCTAAAGTCAGATGATAGTTGTGAATCTTGTTTGCTTGGTAAAATGAAAAAGTCACCTTTTACTGGAACTTGTGCTAGGGGTGAAGGTTTGTTGGACCTCATACACACGGATGTGTGTGGACCCTTCAGAACCTCCACAAGAGATGCTAATCGGTTCTATGTGACTTTTACTGATGATTTTAGTAGATATGGATATGTCTACCTAATCAAACATAAGTCAGAAACCTTTGAGAAATTCAAAGAGTTTAAGCAAGAAGTGGAGAATCAGTTGGGCAAGAACATTAAGATGCTTCGATCCGATCGTGGTGGTGAGTATCTAAGTACTGAGTTCCTTGACTATCTTAAGGAATGTGGGATTGTCTCACAATTGACACCTCCTAGGACACCACAGTTGAATGGTGTAGCTGAGAGGCGCAATCAGACCTTTTTGGACATGGTTCATTCCATGATGAGTCGAGCTTCGCTGCCAATCTCATTTTGGGGGTATGCCTTAGAGACTGCCGCCCATATCCTTAATCTAGTCCCTACAAAGAAGGTTGCCAAAACACCTCACGAGGTGTGGACTGGAAAAGTTCCCAATTTAGACTACATCAAGATTTGGGGTTGCGAGGCTTTCGTGAGACGCGAGACTCATGATAAGCTCAAACCCCGAAGTGAAAGGTGTATTTTCATCGGCTACCCACATAAATCCTTTGGCTACATCTTCTACAGACCCAGTGATAATGTGGTCTTTGTAGTAAGAATAGGATTCTTTCGAGAGAGAGAATTCATAAGCCAAGGAGACAGTGGGAGGCAAATTGACCTTGAGGAAATTCAAGAGTCAAGTGGTGTAGGAACCTTAACCCCTAGCCCTCAACCGGAGGAGGAAACTCCTGTTGAGCCGACTGAAGAATCTATACCTCTGAGACGTTCCGCCAGAGTTAGGAATGCACCTGAGCATTATTATGGTTTCCATATTACTGTAGAAGGTGAAACACTTATCAGACACCTCGTAGATGGAATCTTTGCTTCGATGAGAAAGTCAAAGAATTTGGCTTTTTCAAGGAGTGAAGATGAATCTTGTTTCTATATCAAGGCTAGTTGGAGTATAGTCAGTTTTTTGGTACTGTATGTGGATGACATACTACTCATAGGAAATGACATCCCAACCCTGCAGGAAGTAAAGTCATGGCTTGGGAAGTGTTTCGCTATGAAGGACCTTAGAGAAGCTGCCTATATCCTAGGGATAAAGATTTTAAGAAACAGGAGTAAAAGACTAATTGGACTTAGTCAAAGAACCTATGTGGACAAAGTGTTGAAAAGGTTCAACATGCATAACTCCAAGAAAGGTGAGTTACCTATCCAGTGTAATGCCAGACTGAGTAAAACTCAGAGTCCGAGTACAGAGGCTGAGATAGCTGAGATGAGTCGAGTACTATACGCTTCTGCTGTAGGCTCGATCATGTATGCTATGACTTTGTACTCGCCCTGATGTTGCCTTTGCTTTGAGCATGGTCAACAGATATCAGGGGAATCCTGGCAAGGCTCACTGGACAACGGTAAAGAATATTCTCAAGTACCTGCGAAGGACTAAGGACTGGGTCCTTACCCTTGGTGGGAGTGATGACTTAAGAGTTGTAGGGTATAGTGATGCTAGCTTTCAGACTGACAAGGATAATTTTCGATCTCAGTCGGGCTGGGTCTTTACCCTAAACGGAGGGGCAATTACATGGAAAAGTTCCAAGCAGGAGACATTGGCTGATTGCACTTGTGAATCAGAGTATATAGCGTCAAGCGAGGTAGCAAAGGAGGCTATATGGCTAAAGAACTTCATCGGAGACCTTGGAGTTGTACCAGCTATAAAGAATCCAATGGAGATTTTCTGTGACAACAATAATGCGGTTGCCTTAGCCAAGGAACCAAGAGATCATGGGAGATCCAGACACATTGACAGAAAATATCAGTAATGCTAGCTTTCAGACTGACAGGGATAATTTTCGATCTCAGTCGGGCTGGGTCTTTACCCTAAACGGAGGGGCAATTACATGGAAAAGTTCCAAGCAGGAGACATTGGCTGATTGCACTTGTGAATCAGAGTATATAGCAGCAAGAGAGGTAGCAAAGGAGGCTATATGGCTAAAGAACTTCATCGGATACCTTGGAGTTGTACCAGCTATAAAGAAACCAATGGAGATTTTTTGTGACAGCAATAGTGCGGTTGCCTTAGCCAAGAAACCAAGAGATCATGGGAGATCCATACACATTGACAGAAAATATCACTTCATCAGACATCGAATAGAAGAAGGAATCCTCGTGGCAAAGAGGGTATCATCGGATGAGAACCCAGCGGTTCCCTTCACGAAGGGACTGACTAGGGTTAAGCATCACCAGCATGCTCGGAGCATACGGCTGAAGGATGATATTAGTTTTAGTAGTTAGATAATCTTGAAATTTGTAAAATGTAATTGACATTTGATAAATAAAAGTTGTTATTTATGAGTAAAGTGTTGCTATCTCTTGTCAATTGTTTACTATTATTTCTTTTGCATGTTTTGACTTCCAGAATAATTATGTTATGGTTTATATCATATTATTCAAACTCTCCACAGTCGTCCATATGTTGGAAGTAGATATGAATCAAGACTGTCATGAGTTGGCTTGTAGAGGTCTAAGATGTTAGACAAAGCGGGGCTACAACACTCATGAGTGCTCATAAGTTCCGAGTATTAGATTCAATCCACGCTCACTTGTATCACTTCATGGAATTTATGTCGAGTGATCGTGAGATAGTAATATCATATAAGTCTTCAAACCTAGAGATATGATTTGTTGCCTATGAGTTGATTATGCATTGATTTCACGAAAACGCATTGGTAACTCGATGTTATAAACTGTGCTTTTGTGTGTAATTCAACAAGTAGTAGAGCAAACATATGAGTCGAAGTTTATCTGTTCCTTCTAGGATTAGAAGCGATATCTGGGCCCCTCGATGATTTTGTTTTGACCTATGTACCGGGCCCGGTCAGAACTAAATTGATGTGTTCAGTTAAGTTCTATGTCAAACAAATCGAAAATCGGGAAACAAATGTTGGACAATAAGCAAGACTATGTTCCATGTATTTGTCCGGCTGATATCTAGAACAAAGGATTATATGATCACTTATCTAAAATGGCGTTTCTAGTTCAACAGAGTTTAAAGAGCTACGATTGCTGATCGGTTCCTGAAGTCATACTTGCAACTATTTTTATTAGACTTATCCAAGTGGGAGACTGTTGGATATAGTGTCTATGTCCATAACTATATTTGGTATGTACTTGACCCGACCCGGCATGGTCCATTTGGGTTGCACTTCACCCGAACAATTTATGGATAATCTTTTGAGAATAGTATAAGTTATGATTTATTAATATATTATAAGTTCTAATATATTAATATAAAATCATATTATTTAATTAGTGTTAATCTATAATTAATCTAGGATTAATTTAGAGATCAAAAGTATGACTAATTAAATATGGGCTCTTGTATTTATATAGTGTGGGCTAATGCTTATTTGGAATGGGCTAGGCTTGCATGGAAAGTCCAAGGATACTCCATGGAGCTTTAACACATGGATCTCATGGAAATGAAAAGACATGGTTATTAGGGTTTACATGGATGTAACCCTAATCCACCACACTATATTAAGGAAGCTTTGGTTCTTGAAATGACACTAGTTGTGGTGAGTAAAGTAAGAGGGCCGATTTCAAGAAAGGTGATTACTATTCTCTCAAAGTTCCAAGTTTGTGGTGATTTGTGGTTTCCATTTGAGGCATCCACACTATTGGTGCTAGGTTCTAAAACTCCAAGCAATCAACTACAACTACAAGGTAAGTAATTCTACTAGCTTTAATTGATTCAAGTTCCCCATGCCATGCTAGATAGGATAAGAACCTTGGAAAAATAATTATTTGCATGTATCTTAGTCAAACATAGATCCAAGGTTTCTAGGGTTGGATGTACACCATAGGAGTGTTAGAATGCTCAAAACCCATCACCAAGGTCATGCTAGTTGTATTTCTTATACTTGCATGGAAGACCATGGGGGGAGCCCATGGCGCTTGGATGTAAGACCATGGGGGAGACCATGGCACTTGGATGTAAGACCATGTGGGGGAGCACATGGCTTTTCAGGTAAAGACCATAGGGGGGAGCCCATGACACTTGGATGTAAGACCATGTGGGGGAGACCATGGCTTTCCAACTAAAGACCATGGGGGAGCCCATGGAATTTAGGTGTAAGACCATATGGGGGAGCCCATGCCATCCTGGAGTAACACCTTGGGAGGAGCCCACGACATCCTTATATGTTTATATGTATGGCTTATGTGATTGATATGGCTCACGTGATTGATATGGCTTATGTGATTGATATGTCTTATGTGATTGATATGGCTCACATGATTGATATGGCTTATGTAATTGATATGGTTTATGTAGCTTTTATAGCTAATATGGATTATGTGATTATGTGGATTGTATGGGGTATGCTCTGGGGAACCCACTAAGCTTCGTGCTTACAATTTTGTTTATTGTTTTAGGTATCATCGGTTTGGAAAGAAAGGGGCAGCTTGATCGCAGCGCACACACCCATGTTTTCCGCAATGAATAATTTTGGGATGAACTCTGATAAATGTTTTAATTAGCGATGTTTTGGAATGTTTGGAATAAATGATATCTATGTTTTGGCTATATTAAAAATGAAATTTTTACCCTTTATTTTTGGGTTGTTACACAACTTGCATTTAGAAAGTAAAACAAATTAGAATTACCTCATAAGCCTCGTTTTCTCAAAGTCTGCAAACATTTTCAAATTGAACAGATTAAAATAAAAAAATCAAATCCATCTATTTCAATATGTCTTTCCAGGAACCAAATAATGAAAATGAGAAGAGGGAAAAAGAAGTACCTGAGATTTGATTCCACTAATTCAGTCGTTGGTATGTTCATAAGATGGCTTATCACCCATACAAGGGATAGTCTTGCACAACATTCGATTCTCGACGTTAGGAAATTTTTCTTTTTGTCCTTCCTATCTACTGAACACTCAAGCAAGATTAACATTCAAACTCAAAGGAAACATGTTCCTTCCTTAAAAAAGTTGTCATCGAATCACCAACACACATCCATAGCTCTTTCTTTTCTTCATTCGAACCCAGTCAAGAACACAAGAACAAACACCCATGGATTTCGCTGTAAAACATAAACCCCAAACATCCATCCCAGTTCATCCATCGATATCATCCAACACAAAAAAAAATATGGATTCGTATTTACTTCACTGCCCACTCGTTCACCTCTCATCTTCATACCTTCGATCTCTATCTCAAATCCTTTTCTTTGAAGCATGAACCGAGGTCTCAAAACAAAAGAAAATGTTGGTGCCCTTTTTGTTCCAGCTATTTTCCCTTTCTTTTGGTGAGATGAACAGACCCCAAACACCCCTCTTTCCTTCGATTTTCTTGCTGCCATCGAAGAGTAAAACGGCCCCAACAGAGAGGTTGTTTCCGTGTGGAGTAAGACACATAAAACACTTCCCTTGCTGCCAATCTCAAAGATAAAGAAAAGATGAAGTAAGAAGCTTACCGGAGCCGAACGCCCCATCTCCAACCCCTCGTTTCTTTCTTTGTTGTTCACATAGCCATAGACCCCCGAAGGTCTCGACCTCGTCGATTGATTTGCCCCATCGGACCCTTCCCTCTTTCGCACCTCAAAGCCGTCAACTCCCAAAGATGTAACCTCAAAACTGCACACGATCGGAACCATTCAACCGCCTTCGTGCCTCCTTCCTACTTACTGAAACTCGCGTTCCTTCGACTTCCCCGTTCATCGAACAAAACCTCCAGAAACCTCAATTGATTCGAAGTTTTCGCTATTGGTGATGCCTGGAACTCGCTCCTCGCCACCGGACATGAAGAGGGAAGCTTCGTTGCTTCTACCTCGCCGACCCCGGAGACGGCGACCTCCGTTTTCCATCTGATCGGCGAATGTCTCCTGCGAAGCCTTCGTATTTTCCCCCTCGTCGCCTTCGTTCATCAGTCCACCCAAGGGTAGATGACGACTAGGGTTGGATTGATAAGATAATGTTGATGAGAGATGGCGCACATAAGTTGATCGGTGGTTGTGGTCACTGCCGGATCGGTGGTTGTGGTAGGCGGCCAATATTTGGTTTTTGGAGAAAATGAAAACGAATGTAGATATAGATGAGGAGAAATTAGGTTAAAAGTCAATCTATCAATACCATGATTATAGGAAGTATTTGTGGAAGTTATTAATCAAATTACAAAATTACCCTTATTTATTTATTTAATTATTTAATTATTTATTTAATTTTGATTGGTCCACATTTATTCCTACCTCCACACAATAATTAGTTAGAATACTTGAACCTAGCTCTCTCTCTCTCTCTCTGTATATATATATATATATATATATATATATATATATATATATATATATATATAGAAGTAGGTTCAAATGTTTTTCTCACATATATTGTGTGCTAGAATGCACCAATAAGAATTTAATAAATGATATCCATAATTATAATTTTTTTAATGGAAACTAATTAAATTTGTCATGTTAGCAATAATATTCTTTTAGAATGAGTTCGTATCTAGAAGATTAACATTGTATTCTAGCAAAATGAAAGCGTATTCTAGTAGAATACACTTTCGTTCTTCATATTCTATGCTATTTTATTGTATTTTAAGTGAGTGTTTCCTGAAACAAAACACGAATTCATACATAAAAACCTAAATGCCAACTCATTCTAAAAGAATGTTAGTGATGATATTAATGACGAATTTAATTAGTTTCCATAAAAAGAGAATTATAATTATAGATATTATTTATTTTTGGTTAATTAAATAATTATTTAAGTTTACTATATATATATATATATATATATATATATATATATATATATATATATATATATATATATAGCTAGGTTCATTTGTTTAAACTAAATATTGTGTTATTGTATGCATAAATATGGGCCAATCAAAATTAAATAAAAAATTAAATAATTAAATAAATAAATAAGGGTAATTTAGTCATTTGTTTAATAACTTCCAAAAATAATCCCTAGCATCATGATATCTCTCCGATTTAAATCTCTTTCCCCTCTTTATCTAAAAACTGATTCTGAAAACCCTAAATTGAACAAATCGACACCGTCGACCCTTTGTGGGTTTGCCCTTCATCGTGTTCTTCATAGAGCGGGATATTTCAATCATACACACACCTCTTCTCTTCGACTCCACTTCTCTCTTCCACCTTTTTCTCTTCCAGCTCCGATCTCGGCTGCCTCCGTCCGATCTGCAATGCCACCGGCACCGCCGACTTTGCCTTTGTTTGCTTCGACTGTGCCACCTTCGCCTCCGGCATCTTCTATAGGTAAAGGTTTTCTTTTTCTCTTGCTCTATGATTCGAATTTAATGCTTGAAAACCGAGTATCATTGTTGTTTCTCCTAAAATTCAAGTATCAGAGCATCATTAGTTTTTTTTTTCATGAAATCAGAGCATCGATTTCTTTTTTTTTCTTTTTTTTTGAAATCAGGGAATTGTTTGAAAATATGATGTTGTCTTCATGTTGAAATCAAATGCTGAAATCATATGTTAATTTTGTCTTCTCCATGGTTGACAGTCACCAATTGGGTTTTTTTGTTTGTTTTTGTTAAAAATTAGGATTCCCAACCCCTGTTGTTGAAATCGATTTTCCTCTTAAATTGCTTTTGGGATTTTAGGTTTTTATCAGTGTATATGTGAAAACGAAATTCAAGGAGTGATAAATGATGTTTATGATTTTAGCTGTTTCCTCTGAAATTGTTTTTCAGATATTTACATTTTTATTGAAATTCAGGGAGTGGTAAATGATGTTTTTGAAATCTCCTCTTTTTCATAAGAAACATTGAAAAAGCTATTTAGGTTGATGTCTTTTCTGTTTGTTGGTTGAAGCAGGTTGGGATTATAATCCTGGAGAAATTGATACATGGTTGGTTAAGTTGTAATCAACGTTTGTGAGGATAACTAATGACCAAGTTAAGTTTGCATGCAGAGTCCAATGGTTATGGGAGAATACAAGAATCTGAAGGGAATAGTAGCCGAAGTACCTCATGTACGGGTCAAGGTGGCACTTGCATCTTGGATCATGAGAAATCACATGATGATAATGACATTGTAGAAGTTGGCTTTGATATGTTGGAATGGAATATGGATTTTTTTCTCAAAAAAGAATCACGAATTCCAATTCTGTTGGAACGGAAGCAGCTGATGCTTGAAGAATGGACCATGGAATTGAAATTGATTCTTAGCAACATTATTCTTTTAGAATGTATCAGTGTCTTTGTTAGATTTTGATGTTTTTTTTTCCCGATTTGAAAGTTTTTTTAGTTTTATTCTTTAAAAATAAATGAAATTCTTAGCAAATGTTACATGTATTCTATAAGAATTAATGTAATTTTTTTTAATTCTTCAATTGATGGTTCGAGAAGTTTGTTATTCTACAAGAAATTTTGTTATTTTTGAACATACTCAAACATATTCTGTCAGAATGTCCTAATTAAAAACCTAATAATTCGTAAAATTAGATTTTTAAAATTAATAGGATCTATGATCCCTTAAAATATGCAAACTTCCTTTATTAAATCTATGTTAATTGACTAAAATGCCCTTCTAATTAAACTAGATGATATTTTTCGATTATTTTTAATTCAATAATATGTATTAATCATTTTCTTAAAATAAATAAAATGATTGTACCATATTTATGCATACAATAACTCAATAATTAGTTTGAATACAATAACTTAGGCTTATATATATATATATATATATATATATATATATATATATATATATATATATATATATATATATATATATATATATACTTTTGAAGATCATTTTCATGTCCTATGTTTTTGTACCGATTCGTACCAAGAAATCAATCATCCAATGTGGATCATTTTCTGATGGTAGGATCGTAAATTCTTACTTATGATTGTTATTTTACGTTCATTGATCTATTACTTTATGTTTGACTTCAATGAAACTTTGACATTATTATTGTTTTCAAATTAAAAGCATTAAATAATTTCAGTAAATTTGAATATATGTGTATTATATATGGATATTTGAATTTAGTTTAATATGTTTGATATAAATAAAAAAACAGATAAATAAAAAAAAGAAACTCAAAGCTGATGAAAGCTTATACTAATAAGTTAGTAACGAATATTTTTGGTGCATATATATATATATATATATATATATATATATATATATATATATATATATATATATATATATATATATATATATATATATATATATATATATATATTAAAAATGTCTCATCTTAGGAACAGTAAAGTTCTTAAGGTTTTGACATAATTGGTCATTCTATTTTGCCTATTGATTATTTTAAAACAGCTGGTCAACTGTTAAAGAACCTGACTCATCATCAGGTTGCAAGGTACGTGTTCCTCTTTTATGCATCCTCATCTCTTCACCGCCTCCCCCATCCAATTACCTTACACCGCTTTAAATTTGTCGGAATTGCCCCAGTTTTTTCTTGAAGTTGCAATTTCGTCCCTTTTTATGTTATTTGAGTTGGTCGGTGTTTGATCCCTTCACGGTCATTCCTTCTCGATTCTTCTCCACCGCCATTCTTTCCTGATCCATTTACTCATTCCACCGCTTTGGACCTACTCCACCTAATCTGCACAAAACAATTGAAGTACTGCGTACCATCTACTCTATCGATTGCTTCCCAACCCTCGAATGACCGGAAACTCCATGATTTCCCGTCGTCCGCGTCAGGTCTCCAAAGACAATGAAGAATAGAAGGATATATGATCACTATACGTCTGTGTGTGTGCATTCGCTTTGGTTTAGCAAATGATGTGGTTCAGTTGTGCCCTAAATACAGCCTCCGCCTGATGTCTACCATCAGCTTCCACATCAGCGCCATTGCCGAATCTATATATCACAAGTTAAGTTTTTGACTTTCACGCCAATACACACTCACTTCAACCTACACCTCGATCGACACCTCCGTCGAACACACACACATACTATATATACGAACCTGATAAATTATACTTTATTTGCAGATCATAATCTCTTTTTTCCCCACCAAGTCATTTGAAGCAGGTATGTTTTCCGTATGGTCATATATATTTTCTATATTTTTCCTCGAATTCCAGATGGTTGCTACTAGAAGTTCACTCTTTTTAATGATTGTAACTTCCATTTCAGAATTTTATAAAATGTAATTTGTTGTACTTTTTCCTGTTGAATGTAATTTGAATTTCATATTTTTGGCTTTTCAGATTCGTTAGAATAGCCTCAAATTTCTGGACAGATATATCTCTTCATGCATTCAAATTTCTTTGCTCCACATATGGTGGGTTTTCAGGTTTATGAGCTTCTTATTGTTGATTATTATCTATTTCTTCTACTCAGTTCTCTTTTGTCTTTATCCCGTTTTTTTATCCCTTTCCGGTTCTTCTACAAGTTATCATAAAAAATCACTTTCTTAATATTGATCATTGTAAGAATTTATGATTGAGGAAGTTTGGTGATTTTCTCCTTAAAGTTTGAAGGTAACTATTCAAGAAAAAATTGGTGTATATTTTCATTTGAACTGAATCAAGGTTTCACATTTTAAAGTCAAAATGTACCTTGACATTGTTGGATTAATCGGTTGGTTCCACGGGTCATGGGTCGGATCTAGTTCATGATCCAAGAGTGTTTGATTGAGTCATGCTGAAATAAAGGGATTATACCCATGTTTTAGAAGGTGCACAATAGAAAAGGTCAAGTTTGACCAAGTTTATAGGAGATAACAAGATGTGCATGTGCATGTTTAGTATAAATAGGTGTCTTATTTCCTTTGTTCTGTACCTCTATTTTTTATTAAATGTAGAAGCTTTCTTCCAGCAAGTTTACTTTCACATACATACGTGAGTAGTGTGTGTTGTGTGTGTTTTTTGTTAAGGACCTGTGCCAACAATTGGTATGAGCCTAGGGCTCGTGAAGAGGTACACGGCTGTTTTGAGATTCGACTTTCGAAGGGGAGGAGCCTTCGGGTGCAAGGTTGCCATCACAGCGGAAGGAGGTGTTTGGCAGTGGTTGCTCGACTAGAGGTTCCAGTTGATATAGATGACAGAATATTGGTCGTTGTGTGCAGTAGGTGGCTGCGGTTTATTATGGTGATTTTCTGGTTGAAACAAGATGTGATGTTGGTGAAAATCTAGTGGCGATGTTCTTGGCTGTTTTAACAGTGATTCAACGCTCGTGTGGCATTAATGGCTCACGGTGGTGGTCGTGAAGACATGTGTTGACAGATGTAGCTCCGGCTATGGAGTTTCGATCCCGAAGATGGCAGCAGATGGTTGTTGAGGATGTTTTCATAGTAGAGGCGCGAATAAAGTCAAGACCGCAAAGATGCAGTCTCTATCCTTGATCAGAAATTCTCCCGATTAAAGAGAGCCTAACCAGAAGCTGAAAAGAGAAGCGGAAAGAAATCAGAACATGTGAGTTTTGATTTGGCTTGCTCACAGTAGGTAAAAGAAAACAAAAGAAGCAGGAGCTTTGTTTTCTTGACTGGTGGAAGAGGACTCTCGATATGAACGAGTTAGATCGGAAAAGGTTGGGACTATCACAAACAAGACAAGGTGATGATTCCGGCGGTAGGTTTCAAATGATTTATCTCTAAATTATTCTAACATGTTTCTCTTAGTGAATTTTTGCATCCACTGTTATTTTTTTTATCACATGCGTCTTTGTCTTCATTTTTCTATTTGTTTTTTTCTTGATTTCTGCAAATTATCGTTACAATCTATTCTTGGTCCAGCCAATTTATCATATGCATACTGAATCATTACCCGAGGTAACAAAATAATAATTATTTTTATTATATTTTTATAATGTTTATTTTATTTTAAAATTATATTTATATGAGATATTTAAATATTCAGGGCATGCGATTATTCACTGTGGTCGGCATGGAGCTAGAGCTACTACAACTAGAAATAAAGTCAATTTGTTGATTTGATGCAGACAGTTTTATTTTCGGACTAAAGTAAATTTATTGAATTTGAAAAGGTTTTTTTTTTTATAATTTTTTTTGTTATAGTTTTGTGTTTAGATAGATGAGAAAACATATTTACTAGCCGGTGTGGTGAATGTCAACGGGAGAAGAAAAAACAAAGGCAAAAGCGTTAAAGCCTCCAAACAGCTACTAAAAAGAGAATTATCAGACTTAAAAACCAAAACCACAGGTATTAACTTTTCAATTCATAACACTTAAGATTCACTTACTTTTAGGGTATAATATGTCAAAAGTACATATAACAAAAAAATTAAGCAACTTGTATCTGTTTCAAATTGCAGGAAATAGTAATATATATTTTTACTATTAGGCTGGAGGGAGTAGCTTGTTGGCCAAGCTTGCCTCCAGCTCGCTAAGGACGCCAACTCCACTCCCTAAGATGTTCTAAGCAACTTACCAGGTGAGGCTCGCTGCCTGATTAGAAATAGGAAAGAAAAAGATGTGAAGAAAGGGCTTGTGATTGGTCCTTTTTCTTTGTTTTTTCTTTTGTTTAAATCAGATGCCTTTTGGTTGGTTTTTTAGGTGGAAGGTAAAAAGTGATGTTAATGCGTGACCATGATAGACATGAACCTATAAATTTTGGAGTTACAATGCCTTATCTTTAATTTTAAAACACCTTTGACATTTGTTTACCAAATTTTTTGTTGGCTGTTATTTTACAGGAAAAAAGAGGGGATTTTTTTGCACATGTGTGATTCATGCGGCTGCTATTTATGGACCCGGAGAAGAAAGATACATCAGTCTTTCAAAGAAACCAACTTATATCAAATGGGTCATTAATTGATTTTAGATTAATCACATTCTCCTTTTTAAGGCAAATGTGTAATGATTATGTAATTGTGCATATGAAAGTACATACCTGAGTTAGACAAAACATAACAGTACATTTCCATTTTAGACATCACCAACCCCTCTGCCCCATGTGAAGCATGGGTTTCTTTCTAGTTTCTATTTAATTTGCTAAAAGCCTATTGCGATTTCCTCGTAGGCATTTAGAAATTAAATGGAAAATAGCTTCAAGTCTTCAACAACGAAATGTTTAATGTTGTTGTTGTTGTTTTTTTTTTTTTTTTTTTAGTTTTAATGTTTAAAGTGAGTCGAATTCTGTGACGAGATGTCTGGAGAGGCCGATCTATAGACGACATTCTAAAATGATAGTGCGAAACTTTTAGTGACCACTATTTGGATAAAACCGAATTGTTCGGTTGGACAAAATGGATTGGACTATTTGTTTCAGATATTCTAATTTTTGGATTGGTTTTCAACAAAACCGAATTATTATTTTGGATTCCGGATTGGTTTTGATTTATAAAATAAGAACCGAATAGTCCAAAAAACCGAATAATCATTATTATTTATCTATTTATAATATGTATCCATAGTTATTTATTAATTTTGTAATCTATTTTTTCAAATAGGTTCAAAACGTTTCACCCGATAAAAAAACATTAATATGCATTTTCTCTCAAACGTTTTCTATCTATAAAATATTTAACTATAATATATCTTCTTAGTAGTTATTTATAAATTTCAAATCACAACTAAATAATTTGTTTTTGTTTCTTGTGTAAAATTGGGTAATATTAGAATTAATATGTACTTTTAAAATATTTCGGTTTTTGAAAGCCGAATTATGAAAACTGATCCAACTGAATTGTAACTGGATTGGATTGGATTGGATCGGATTTGAATTTAGTTTAGACTATTTGGATCCATGTTTTGATAACCGAAATCAATTTAGATTCACTTGATTGAATCGGATCAAACCGATCCATCCAAACGAACACTCTTAACCACTTGACATCATTGGATATCTAAGCGTTACCTTCAACGACGACATTAATGTTGTGGCTGTACTAGGGTTGATTTTTTTGTAGTGTTATATTATACAAAACACTCCTTTTGAAATAAGTATAAGATTCAAATACACACTTTCAAATTATTGAGAACAAATCCAAACCACACAAGCAAACACAACATACTTAACGTTTGCAACATCAATTTAGGAGGTATGAATAAAGTAGTTTTTCCAAACTAAAACATCAATCCAACACAATCCCAGTGAATTATGTAACTTGAGTTAAAGCTTGAGATAATGAACGTTCAATGGCTTCAACACGTCACTAGCATCTATCTCGATGTAGTTTATGTGTTTCAGTGGCAAATGCATGTAGACAATCCAATCCTCGTCGTTGACTGGTCCAGGCATTATCATCACCAAAAAGTCCGTGCTTTCAGATGGTACATAACATGATCCAAAAGCCACCTTACCCCACCCAAAATCTATTCCGCCCATGGTGTGAAACCTTTGTCCTGCTGACACCATCACCGCCATTTCTTCACCAGCAAATGCCTTTGATGTCAGTGGTTGCGGCCGTTTTTCTTCCACCCAATCTATGAGGTCCAGGAAATGCTCTTTATTAGTTGCAGTCTGCAAGAACTCATGGACCTCCGTAGCAACATTAGCCAATGACATCCCCCTTAACTCCTAACTTGTCAAAAAGACCGAGTTAGAATTAAAGTATTACAATATATAATAATATTCATAACTTAGTTGTAAAAGAATCATTGTAGTTGAGAAGATACAAAATGAACAATATGGTTTGCAAGTTACAGGAATATATAGGTTTTTAAGTTTGAGAAATGAAGAACAAAATGTATATTTAGTGGCGACACTTGTATAAATTTATTACCTGTGCTCTTTTCGACCCAAAAGGCATTGATATAACATTGCCAAAGTATGAAGCCATCAGTTTTTCTTTCTCTTCACCATCTCCCTCACTCAATCTTCTCCTTCCATTGACTGCAACAACCACATTGCACACTCCGTTGTGTTTCCCTGAGTCTTCCATGCTCAGTGCGATTTTCTTCCACAAGAAGGAGGTAAATGCCTCTACCTTTGACCTCATGCACCCATTCTCACATGCCAACAGTTGTAGCGTTTTAATTTGCTCACCCTCAACATAGAATGTGCGATTAACAAGTGAATGGTCTCCATTATCGTCATTTTGATCATTTATAGTATTGGATGGTGGTAAAAAGGGAGCAAACATATTGTCAATTGATGTGGAATAAATGGGTGGACACCTCGGATTGAGGTAGGATCTTTCAAAGGAGGGAAACATAGGCAGATCAGTTCCTGTACGAGTTATGTTTGCCCATGATGAGATAAACATGTCAGCCGAGTACCCATCCGCTATCCTATGATCAAAAAGGCACCCTATCACTATGCCTCCACATTTTAACTCCGTAACCTGTACGTAATTAAAACAATACTTTATAAGCCAATCAGATAACTGAAGATTGAAATGTTTTATGTATTCTTTTATTTGAGAAGATACTAATTAATAAACAAATAACACTATTAGAAAAAAGGCAGAATCAAATTCCTGTCGGAAAATCCATTTATTGAAAGAACTTTGATAGAAAAAAAAATCCAGTCGGATAAAAGGGCTTGGGTAATTTTTTTATTAGCAATAGAATCTTTGAGAATTACCAACTGATTTATTCTCAATATAAGTATATACACTTTTTATGTAGACTTCAGGTTCAAGTTTGATGGAATACTGACCGAATCATTTAGTGACAGATTTTACGGCAGATTTCTGTTGTGACTATTTCCGATGGTATACCGAACATGTTTAGTGTCAGTTTTTTCGTTGGTAAAATGCAGTTTCATTAAAACATAAATAAATAAAAAAGTTATTATAGATAGTATGTACAAATTATTACAAGATATAGTACAATTTATGTTGCGAAAAGTTACTAGTAATTGTATTGGTTAACGGAATTATATATTTGATTGTATAAAGCTTATCTTTGTCAATGTAATCCCTTATCTATCAATATCTTATTGTAACCTGGCATATATATTGTTGTACTATCAATGCGAAGTTCTATATTAAAATGTGTTGCGTTTTGTATAACTGGAACTAATATATAAACTAAGAGGCTTATTATTTGTATTTTATATTATATGTTAGATGAATCTAGAGAGCATGCAAGTATAATATCAAATTAAAACGTACGACAAAACAACGAGGTTCAAGTGGGTTGCGCCCCCTTGCAGGTAGGGTGGGAATCAGTTCAGTTTTTCGGTTTTCCTCGAATCAGTTTTCTCGGTTTGAATTTTTTTTTGTCCAATTCGAAAAACAAACCAAATTGAACTCAAATTCTCTAGAACGAACCGAAAACCGAATTCTAATTCGGTTTGGTTCGGTTTGAAAACCGAGGAAAGCAAATATAGACTTAAAAAATTTTATAACAATAAATTAAAATGTTTTTAATATACAAACCTAAAGTTACAAACAAAAATATCTAAAGTTTCATACAAAATTATCAAAATAGTAAATAAGTTCAAATGATTTTTACTTTATAATTAACACTTTTATTTAATATAAAATATAAAATATATCTTTTAATTAAGTAATTTATGAAATTCGGTGATTTCGGTTCGGTTTGGTTTAAACTTCATGAGACCAAAGCTCGAACCATAAACCAAATTCAAAATTCGATTTGGTCTCAAATCAAACTGAAAACCAAATTTAAATATTGTTCAATCTGAAATCGATTTTGGTTCAATTTGTTTTTCAGTTTTTCAATTATGGACCAAATAATTCTCACCCCTACTTGCAGGTCTAGGAGCAATGCCCAAGCGGGGTCCAAGGGGCAGAGCCCCTGGCGGTGGGCCCCACCGACCGATCAACGGGTGGCGCCCCTGCAGATGATTATGGTAAGATTGACAAATCTTGTCGGTTTTGAAAACCATTAATTGTGTCATTAAATCCATGATTCTCTTAATTAATTTAGAAAACGAAAACTCTAATATATCAAGTACTAGTTTATAACCCGTGAGAACCACGGTTACAAAATTAATTAAAATTTCATTGTAAAAATTCAAAATTGTTAATCAATTATTTTAAATAAATTATTAATTAAGAGATATTTTTATTAGTTATGTAAAATTATATTCGTTGATTCAAATAAATATGTGAAATTAATTTTTAATTTATATCGGATAACTTTTATTTGTGAATTAATGTAAACAATAATATAAAATTTAAAATGGAAAATGGAAAATAAATAGAATGACAAGTAACATCACATTAATTAGGAGGTCTAATAAATTTGAAATGAAGAATTAATTGATTGACAAGTGACATCATATTAATTAGGATGTCTAATATGGTAACACATGGCAAAACAACTACTCTTTTATTAGTATAGAGATATATATACGACTCCTCTATTAAGCGTAGATACAACCTTCTCTCTCTCTCTCACACACACACACACACACTGAATTCACTAGCAATTTGGTTCACGTTTTTTGCCTAGATTCGTGAGTGTCCATTTGGATTATTTTAGACTGGATTTTCTTGTAACCCAGACATAAGTTAGAAATATCAGTTCGGAAGGTGAACTTATGCGATCCATTAATAAATCAAATTGGAATTAACAAAGAGTTATGAAGTGCAACTGATTACCCAAAAAATAAAGCAAATGGTCCTAGGACGGTCGTTGATTAAAAAGAAGAGGGGAATAAAAGGGCGTGCGACCTATTAGCAATCTGATCTCCTAAAGTTTTACTTAAATGTTTGCGTAACTTATAATATATTAACGTATATAACAAATAATTTCGTAAAACTCGGGTCCTATAATATGAAAAATCGAGTAGTTGTATGGGATCCCTCGGGACAACAGGTTTGTCCCTGCCATGAAGTCGTTTATCGGATGTAGTACCATATTATGTAATTAATTAAACTCGTTCATGAGTCGCTAACTTATATGCACGAACCTTCCTACTAACCATCTATATATTTTATTTTGATTCAATTGTAAAACATTACCTGAACAGCAAACACTCCACGTGGTTTCTTGGGCATAAGTTTAGCCTCGATGCCTTCATTATTAGGATTGTAAAAATTTAGCTCCTTGAGTTGCACGTCTGCGACAGCTGTGACAAAGTTAACACCTTGATAGTTGCAGCGAATTTGTTTCTCTTCAACAGCTTGATTCCATATGATATCGCCGGCGAGGGGGTAGTAGACGGTGAGAGCCCGAGATAAGGACGCTTTAAGGGTATTTACTATGGTAGAGAAACTTCCATTAGAGGGTTTCTTGAAGCACAAAAAAGAACCAATTTCAAATCGTGGAACAATCAAGTCTAGGTTTGTAAACGGTAACCAATGATTATTCCATGGTTCTTCTACACCCACCACTACATTATCAATCACCTCTATTGGGAACACCATGTCCCTACTACTCATGTCAGGGAGAGAAGCAGTAAAAATGTTTGTGTGTGAGAGAGATTGTGAGATACTTAAAAAGACTACAATATGGAATATATATAGAGAGACACTAATGCCATGCCCGATGACCAGTGTTGTCAAATCACCCTTATATATGTCTTAATTATCTTCAAAATTAGTTACAGTTTTGGTCCTTATGGTTTAGATGCTTCTGAAATGATACTCAAAAATATTGAACTTTTTACACATTTCATTCTTATAGTTTCTAAAACTTGCACCAATGATCCCACTAACTCCGTCTAAAATGCTTAAATGCATGTTAAACAAAAAAGTCCATTTATATATTAATTTTTAAATAAAAGAACCACAAATCACCCCCAACACATTACCCCAACGTCACATTGTCCTCCAAAAAAACCAACCATACACACTACGAAAATTACCCACCTCCTGCCGAAAAACCATCGACCAACGACTAATCACAACTACCATCACCACTGATGTCACCAGAAAATCAACACCACTACATCAACCCTAGCACCATTATCAACACAAATAACCAATCACAATCATCAACACCGCCACCATGACCAATCACCACCAACCACCACCTTACCAAATCATTTTAACGTCAAATTCGAAGTGTAGTGTATTGAAGATTATTATCGTAAAGGCCATATCAAATTTGTCGAATGGCCGCCATCTATTTTAATTGAACGAAAAAGGATTTTTTAAGTGAAAGAGAAGCAATTTCCCCGACAACGCATCCTTCTCCAATTCCATCAATAACGACATATGAAGAGGAATCACAATCGATGCGACAATCATTTGGTGAAGGAGAGCGAGGGTGGCATCTCTAGGGTAAATCCAAATATAATCTAGGTCCACTTAAAGACTCGAGAGTACTACTTAGGTTGCTACAGTTTGGTGTGTTGATTTGGATGCGGGTATAACGGGTTGCATAGTATTCTCGCTATCACCACCCGATTGTTTCTTCGGATGTCAAGATGAGATCAAAAGGAGGCGACCATGGTTGGAGACGGCGTGAACCAAACGAGGAATATACCAAAACTGCTTTGAACCACAAGGTCGGCTGGAAATTATAGGTTTATTTTCAAAATTTGCAGTCCTTGAAAATAAAATAAATGTCAAATATCATACATACTTATAAAGATAGCATTTTTTCTTGAATCTCATGCATTTGAAACGCCTATTCTTTTTTTCTTTCACCACATTCATTTGATACTCCCATGACTTTTCAATTTCTTTATAATAATAATTATAATTTGGTAATTAGGTTAAATAAATATCAAATCTAAAGTGTATTCATATATAAACTAAATTTCAATATTAAAATAATATCTTTAATTCTACTTATAAAATTATGTTTTTTAACTTTTAACATATTATACTTAATTTATTAGCTTTAATATATTGTTGGATGTAAACCATTATCATTTTAAAGGTATAATTTTTGAACAATTTGTATAAAATACTTACATTATTGATTAAAATATAACATTATAGGCTCAACTTAAATATAAATTTTATTTAACTTAAACAACCCAAAGATTATTTTATAAATAGTTAAAAGCGATAAATTGTAGTGTCTTTCTAATAATGATTGTAAGTTGGTTAATAAAGTTAAATAAATATCAAACCTAAAGTGTAATCATAAATAGACTAAATTTCAATTTTAAAATAATATCTTTACTTCTATTTATAAAGTTATTTCTTTTAATTTTAACATATTATACTTAATTTATTAGATTTAAAATGTTGTTGCATGTAAACCATTATCAGTTTAAAGCTATAATTTTTGAACAATTTGAACAAAATACTTAAATTGTTAATTTAAATATAACATTACAGTGTCAACTTAAATATATATTTCAGTTCCACTAAAAAAACCAAATAATATTTTGTAAATAGTTAAAAGTGATAAATGCAAAAAACTAAATTGTAATATCAGTTTAACTAAAATATTTCTTAAATATATTTTTATAATCATTAAAAGTTTCCAAATAAGTAGCTTAAAATAACTTACAATAACAATAGTTAAACAAAACTCTATATAAATGACTATATTGTTAGCTTTGAAATAAAAAACAATATTTGATGTTTTAAATAATGATAATGATAGAAATTAAAACATTAAGCACATAAATTTTAAAAAAGTAATTAACAATAAAAACAACTATAAATAACATCAAATCATATATTATATTTAATTTTATTTATATGTAACTCGCGGGTAGAAGTCATTCAAACGATTGAGATTATGAAGTTATAATAAATGTATGTATTATCATATAATTCAAAACAATCAATATATTATATCAATATAGTATATAGAAATTATTATATCAAATTTAACAACAACGTTATTGTTATATTCAAAAAATCATATAATTGTAAAGACTTCAACTATATAAGTGTTTCTGTGCAACGCGCGGGCATTCGCCTAGTCATTAAAGAAAAAACAATGACATTTTTTTTCGTTTTACAAGCAATTAACGTTAGAGTATTGACAATAATAGCCTTATAAGGAACCTTGGTTGCAACTTTTGAAAACAATGGGATGAGTTCCGTAGAAAATTCAAAACTTAAACAATAAGCAAATATATATATATATATATATATATATATATATATATATATATATATATATATATATATATATATATATATATAGAGAGAGAGAGAGAGAGAGAGAGAGAGAACGCTAGGTTCAAATGTAGATTGACATCTATTGTGTGGACGTATGGATAATGTTATTCTGTGAGATTACAAAGAAAATATATCGTTTGATAATATGAATACGTTTAATCTTATATAATTATTTTAATTATTATGCATTTTCACTAATTAAATCGTCTATAAGGTTATTATACATTTTTTTGATTATTCTCATTCCGTGAGAATGTTATCAGGATGTTTATTGAGTCGTATTCTGTAAGAATTAAAATAAATAAAAAATGATGAATGAGAACAAAAATGAATTAGAATTGATGAGAATCTATTAAAATAACAATAGTTCTGTAAGATTGAACGTATTCACATTACTAAACAACATATTCTCTTAGTAATTTTCATAAAATAACATTATCCATACGTCCACACAATAGTTGTCCATCCACATTATAACCTATATATATATATATATATATATATATATATATATATATATATATATATATATATATATATATATATATATATATATATTTGCAAACAAAGAAAATGTTGGGAATGTAAAAACATATGCTCTCGTGTTTTTAGTTTTTTTAGTGTTCTTAAACATACAAAAACATTATTTATGATAATTTATAAACTAAAATGATTGTTATTATGTGAGAGGAGTTTTTGTTTTTTTTTTAAATGATTGTTATTATGTGATAGGAGCTTTATTTATAGGGTTAATAAGGTTCGTATCTCTATCATAAGTATCTATGTGTATATATTTTTAATCTTTTATGTTAATATTGTAATGATAATAATATAAAGTAAAGTTTTTATAACGAAGTATAATTTTGAACTTTTATATAAAAATAAAAATTAAATATTATAACGTGTGTATATATACAGGTGTAATTCTAATTTTTTTTTTTATTTTAATTTTTTTTTTTATTGTTTTTTCAATTTCTTTAAATCTTATTGTACGTGAAACAAGATAATGATTCATTTATTATCTTATTAAATTCTTTATCTCCAAAACATCACAACTCGACCAAACCCTAGGTTGAACCAAGAATTTTTAAATGCGTTGTCTTTTTTTTTCATAACTAATTTGCTTTAATCGAGCCCCTTATAAATCTACAATCGCCATTGATGGTTAATTATCACCTTCGTCCCTTTTTCTTAGCCTCTACTCTTCTTCAAGCACAATCAAGGACCACATTGCATTCATTGTTGTCTCATGCATGCTATCTGAAATCGTGTTGATGATTTCAACTAATCAATTTAAAGTATCCAAAAGTTATACAGAGGTTCAAACTATGATTTCATATAGTATTGTTGATGGAGTTGTGCAACAAAATATTTTGTTATCTAATGAGCCTGATTCTTGGATTTGGAAAGGAGATGAGTCCAAAACCTTCTCTGTGCAATCTTTGAGAATGATTATGGCGAAGGCTGATATGGAGGTTGGTTATATTAACTTTTTATGGGTTAGTTGGGTTCCGATCAAAGTCAATTGTTTTTAGACTCTTTTTGGATAAGTTACTTGTTGCTTGCAATCTTACTAAAAGAGGTGTGAACTTGAACTTGACCCTATGCCCCTTTTGTGCTAGTTCCGATGAGTGTGTTGATCACCTATTCATTGATTGTTCTTCCTTCACGATTGCTGTCTGGAATTGGTTGCAAAATGGTCTGGGTTGTTTCCTTTCTCTCCTAGAAACAGATCTGATCTCCTGACTATGTTGGCGAATTTGAGGCTAAGCAAAAAAGGGCTTAAGTTAAGGTGTGCTTTGAGTTATTGCTTCTTTTGGGCAATTTAGAAGACAAAAAATGACATTTTGTTCAAAAATGCTCGTGGATACCCGATGAAGACGGTAGATGATATACAATTAATTTCCTTCAAATGGTTAAAACATAGGTCTTGCTTGAAGTCCTTAGAATGGAAAAATTGGTGTTGTTCTCCTATTTTTATATCTTGTATTTTGTAATTGTTAAATATTATGAATATTACAAACTTGTCATTTCATGGATTGTACATGGTGTTATGTGGAAAATATCTAGTTTAGTTTTGATATAAATTTATGACTCTTGGGTTGAATGTGTTAATTGGTTGAAGTTGGTGTTAATCAGTCGGGTTAACATGCGGGTCGTAAGGTCTGTTTACCCGGAGTATATATGATGAGTTGCAGTGTTGATTCGTCATTATGCACCAAATATTTTCTAGATCATCTTTTTGTTCTCTCTCGTTGTGTAATAAGCGATTAGGGTTTGTATACCTTTATCGTTTCTTCAGTTGTTCTTAATAAATATAGATTAGGCTGAGTGTTTGTTGAGAGAGTTAATTAGGGTTTATGTAGTAAGGTTTATTTTATAAGTATCTGAAAACTATCTGTCTATTTGTCCTCAATTGATATAATAGATGATGATGTTGGGAAGATGTGTTTCTATGTTTTTTCACATGGTATCAAAGCTTTAGGGCTTCGATTTATGGTTAATGATCAACTTCGTAAAGGTACTCTCTATTTCCTTTGTGTTTTTCTTGGTTAGATCTTTGTAGATCCTGTTTCCCTTGTGTTTTCTTAGATAGATCCTTGCAGATCTTCATAGCTGGGTTCGTACATGATTCTCTGTTGAAATCTCAGTTTATCTGACCCATCCGTGAACATCTAGGGTTCTCAGTTTATCTTTATAGTTGGGTTCGTACTCATCTCTTGTGTTCTCAGTTAGTACACTGCGTTCTTCAGTTAAGTTGGACTATGAATTGCAGACAAATTAAAAAATTTGACTGCGATTTTGTGTATAAACTACTATAAATTTACTTTCAGTTAAAAAAACATTTTACTAAACGATATTTTTGTTATTCATATATTATTTTTGAAATTTACTCTCTTTGTTTCACTAAAAATAACTTAAATACCATAGAGCAATGAGCAGTACTTGGTCCTTACTCATGCATATATTCATGTGTACGAGACCAACAAGTTGAACGATCCAATGTTTTGGACTCGTTTAACCAATATCTTCAACGCTGAAAATCGAATGACTACAGCAAACCATCGTGACAAACTAGATATCTTAGCGAAATGGTATGAAATGAAAACTGAAGTTCTATTATTCAATGATCTTTATACATAATTGACGACACCCGTTTAAATGCTACTGATGAGTTTATCTTGGAAGCCGCTAAGGAGGAATACAAATCATTAGGTGACGGGTTGGAATTCCAGTTTAAAGCCCCTTGGAATATTTTGAAATATGTCCCGTTTATCTAATATCTATTTCTATGTTTGTACTAGGTTATTTTCATTAATTACATATGTATTAGATGCGCCTCCTCTGTTTAATGTTAATTATAAATACTCGTTGCATTACAATACATTATTAACAACAATTCCATGAACCATTAAACTTAAAACATTACAAATATTCGAAGTCTCTGCCTTAAACTTAAACATTACTAACAACAACGCATTAAACTTAAAGCATTAAACTAACAACAATTCCATGAAACATTAAGCTTAAAACATTAATGCCAGCAAAGCATTAAACTTAAAAACAATTTCATGGGTTATTTTTAACGGAAATAGAGTCGTCTACATGAAATACTGATTATTTTTAACAACCTTCCAAACGTTCTCATATTCGAAGTCTCTGCCTTCACGCTCCAAGATGTAAAAATCTTTAACAACTTCCAAGAACTCTTCGTCGTCTGCAAAACGAAATTTCAAAATTTTCGCATAATTACACGCTCGATTGAACCGTGTGACTTCTTCCTTTACATCCATCCATTTACTGACAATATCTGATTGTTGTCAGTGTTGTTCTGCGGGTCCATTCATCACCTACTAGGCAATGCGGGGGAGCCAATAACGTTACACGCTCCTTAACACTAAGCCAACACCGTGTTAGAACCAACACCAAGTTTGTCGTCCATGGTCGTTCAGAATTGGAACTAGTTACTTCATTCGAAGAAGATGCTACATTCGATGACATTTCTGAATATGGGAGTTGGTTTCGTTTAGATGATATGGGTGTTCGTTTCGTAGAGCTTAAACATCTATTTATAATAATAAAAAGAAGAGTTAACAAATCTGACTACCAAATGGTTACATTTGGACTATGATTTGCAAGTTATTGTAGTGACTTATCATGTCAAACAGTCATTTATGTGTTGTCATTTTGAAGTTTGACTGCGATTTGCATGTTACTACAGTGACTTGTCATTAATATGTAGTCATTTCAAAGTTTGACTATGAATTACAACTCTGACTACGAAATGGTTGCATTTAGACTATGATTTGGAGATTACTAGTATGTATAAATATGACTTATAGCACCATTTTATTATTACAAATACCAAATAAAATCTCGACTTTATTATGAGTTCCTCCCAAAAATTTGAAATTTGCTCATGCAACGAAGTAGATTGTTACTACTGTGATCTAGTCGACCCTTTTTTTACACCCTCTTCAGCAGGCCCATATGTGACACTCGAAATTAGGTATGACCTTGTAGCCCTTGAAGTATTTCTAATATATCATAAGAGACCCTTAAGTACACTGGGCATACTTATGAGTACGCTTAGCGTACTTGGCAAGGAGGATCCCGGAGGGGCAGCACGTACGCTGGGCATACTAGGAGTGTGCTGGGCGTACGTGCCAGGATGTTTAAACCCTAAAATCCGGACTTGAGACCTATATAAACACCCTTAACTCTTTTGAGCCTCACCCTTAACAACCTCCTTCACCTTCAAACACCTCTGCAAACCCTAATATCATTTGTGAGTGCATTTTGAGCTTTAAAAGTGCATTTTTGGTCCTTTTAGTGTTCATCCAAGAAGAAGAAGTTGTCAAGGAAGCTTGAAGTGTCATTTGGCTTCAAGAATATGCATATTGTCGACCTTGAGGAGCTTCTGGAGGTATAAAGCTTGCACCTTTCCACTTAAATCACTAGATCTAGCTAGGGTTTTCTAGTTTTGTCCCTTTGGTTGATTTTGGACCTCCTCTTGTGAGTTACGCAACTCCAGAGGATGGAAATGACGGATCTGAGGTCCCTTGGTCCTTTTGCAACATAAAAATGGAGTCTTGGTGGGTATTTTGACCTCATGCATGGGTTAAGAACCTTATAAAGGTCTTAATGGGGGGGGGGGGGGGGGTGTTGTGAGCATATGAGGCATGCAAAGGCATAAAGTTGCCAACTTTATGCGCTAGGTCGTCTTAATAAGTGTAGATCTGACTTTTGGTCGTAAAAGAATCGAGTATTAAGCACTTAATGAAAAAAGTGTTTAATCTGTTAGTACGCTGGGTGTACCAGTGTACGTTGCGCGTAAGTCCCAGAGCCCCAGTACGCTGCGTGTACCAGGATGGTAGGCTAAGCGTACACATCGCAGATGGGCTTGAATCTGTTTTGGGCCTTGAGCTGTTGTGCCTCATTTGGTTATTGGACTTGGTGGCATTATGAGAATAGTGGGCCATTTTATCTGTTTTGGGCCATTGGTGTTATGGTATGGCCTTATTGGGCCAAGAGGCCTATTAATGGTTTTTGGACTTGGAATTGGGGCCCATTATCAAAGGAAGAATATTTGGGCCTTTGTAGAAGGACTTGGATTTTGGGTTTCCCTTGGATTTTGTGAAGCCCTAACATTGGTTAATATTATTATTCAATGCGGGTGGTTACAGACTGTAAGGAGAGCAGCCTTTGGATTCTTCAGACAAAAGGTGAGTCTTCTCACCATACCAATGGGTCTAAGGCACCAAGGCCGACCCATTTTATGATAGCTGATATACTTGTTGTGTAGAGGTGTGTGGCATGATTATGTGGTAATGTACGGTGGAGATAACCTTTATGGTTGACGGTAGAGATAACCTCTAGGGCTATGGTAGAGATAGATTTTATAGCTAACGGTAGAGATAGTCTTTATAGCTAAGGGTAGAGATAGCTTTTATAAGCTAACGGTAGAGATAGCCTTTATGGCTAATGGTGGAGATAGCTTTATAGCTAAGTTGATATGTGTTATGTGGCTTGAGTGTATGGGGTATGCTATGGGGAAACTCACTAAGCGTTAGCTTACAGTTTGTGGATTTGCTTCAGGTACATCAAGGCCCAATGGCAAGGGCAAAGCTTGATGGCGCGACGTGCACTCTCTCGGGCATTTTATGGGACACTCTGATGTTTGGAATAAAAGTTGTATTTGACTTATGTTTTGAAAAAAATTATAACTAGATTTATTGATATTGGAAAATGTGTTTAATTATTCAAAAATGAAAATTTTCTTTGTAAAAATTGGGTCGTTACACCATATATGTCGGATGAAACTTTTGAAGAATTGAAAAAGGCTGAAGAACAACAAAAACAGGATAAAGAGTCATCCCAACTTCTCAGTCAACGTCGTAATGTTATTGCATCAGAATGCAAACAAGCTCATGAATGGATAGACCTCAATAAAAAGAAAATCAAAAAGCATGAAGAATGGATAAAAAAGACTAAGAAGACAATCAAAATGACTGAAAATGGCTTGCTGACAAGGACATGGAGATGATACAGCTTAGGGTGCAAAAGGATCATTTAGAAGATAAAATGAGAATTAGGGATGACTATATAACAATCGAGAAAGAGAAGTACCCATTGCAGTTCCCTGAGTTTAATAATTAGTTAAAAAGATGGTTGTAACATTATCATGACTTAGGTTTACTGTTTTTTTTTAGATTAACTTGTTTGTTTACCGTTAATTTCCAAGTAACAAAATCATAACAACAACATCTTAGAATATGAAAGCTTCATTTGTTGTTATAATCTGCAAACTAAATTAAAATATGAAACATTAAAATATATAATAAGTTAACAACTCTTCAACTTAAGGTTGTTTTATATCAAAATCGGCATCATAGGCTTGTGAGCAACTCGCAGAAGCACCGATAATAAATGTCGTTTTTGTAGTAGAAATTCTCGTGCGACGTGCTCCACTACCAGACGCCCTTCCAGAACAATTGTTTCTCGTGTGTCCTGCTTGACCACATATAGAACACTCTTTTCTAATTGGACCCTCGCCTTGGGATGGAATGCGGTCTGTGTTTCTTGGCCTACCTAGCTGACGTTTATCCATTATAGGTGGCTTAGCAATCATCAAATCATCAGGGATCTCCCATGTGGATGGCGTTGACAAAGGGTTTACTGATTCCTCATACGTTTTCCTTAGTGTTTCGGTATAGTAAGCATTTAAGGCAAACTTCGAGCAATCTTGGTAATTGTGGATTGTTAACGCTCTTATGACATTACCAGAAGGTATGTCATCAAGTTGCCAATGCCTACATGCATATGTCATTTGTTGGAAATCAACAATCATGTTTTGTGCCCCCTTTTTGACCTCGCATTTCTTACTTGAGATCATGCGAATATCCCAATTACTAAAAGATTTTTTTGTTTTTTTACAATATGATTGGCCCAAGGGGTGAGTGTTGTTGTTGCTTCCACTTAAAAAATAGAAAAAATTACACAGTTAAGATTAATAACATTTAACAACAACATTAATATTAAAACTTAATATCTACAAAGTTACGTCTTTGAAACCACCACTGTTGCATTGTTGGATGAAAGAAATCGATCAACAAAAGTATCGGCACCTTACATGCGTGTCTAGATAATGCATTTATAGACTCCGCACTATTGGACGAAATAAGATTGTATCGGTTCCCTTTAAAGTGTGCCCTAGACCAAGTTTCAGGATTTATACTTTTTAAGTATTCCTATACCAGTTCTTTTGTCTTTTTTCATAAGTTCCATGGCAACATCAAAACCATCAACTGTATACGCCCTACTAGGGATGAGTTATAAAACCGGAAAACCGGACTGGAACCGGAATCGAACCGGAACCGGTATAACCGGAAAATCCTTAAACGGTCCGGGTATTGGGTTCCAAAATTACTCTTATCCGGGTTCCGGGTATTTCGGGTATGGGTCCAACGGGTCCGTGTTATCCGGGTTTTTGGAACCAGATATGTTTAAAAAACCGAACCCGGGTTTAGTGGGCCAAGGAACCGGTTTAGTGTCCAAGAACCGGTAAGGGTAAAATAACCGGAACTGAAGAGTTATCCTTTTTATGTTCATATTTGGATCTTGAAAAAAAAGGCATGATATATTTACAAAAAACGACTTGGCTATTATGGAGTTTTGTCACTTAGAATCAATTGCTTAATTTAGAACAAAACAGTTTTGAAGGAATACTATGTCCTCCGAGGTTTCTTGTATGTGTATTTTCATCGCTAATTGATTTAAATATCAAATTCAAACAACTTGCTCTCCTTTTAAGTTATTATTAATCAAACTTGTTATGGTGTGTGGAGTTTACACAAGAACATATTCGGCAATTGGCAACAACAAAAATTATTCCATAATACCATTAAACAGTAAGACATCACATTGTTTATTCACGTAATGTTTTTTCTTATGTATGACTTGATTTGGATCTTGAAAAAAAAAGGCATGATATATTTACAAAAAACCGACTTGGCTAATATATATATATTATTATGCCGTACATTATCTTCTCCAAAATGTAAATTTTTTAAACAAGCTTTGTTATATCTAGTTACTTTTAAAAAAAAAAATCAATGTTGTCAATAACCTTATAACGTAAATGTAATTTTTTGTTTGTTAATTTTTTTATAACGGTTGAAAGATTATGCGATTGAGATAATTACAAAAAAAAAAATCCGGGTTTTCCGGTTCTAAACCCGTTTGACCCGGTTCTACCTTACCCACTTTTCTATTTCTGGGTTTTTCGGTTCTATACCCACTTTACCCGGAACCGAACCGAAACCGGTTCCTATAAACCGGTCCGGTTTCCGGTTCCAAAAAATATTGTTAAACGGTTCCGGGTTTTCTGGGTCCGGGTCCAACCGGTCCGGGTTTGGACCCACTTACATCCCTACGCCCTACAAGCCTCCCAAAAAATTCCTTTATCTGTCTTACTCTTCCCGTATCTAACTACTACGTTGAAATACAAATAGACACCACATATTCTGTGATGAGCATGAGGAAAAATGTTGGCAACAGATGTCGCTATAGATGGAGACCTATTAGATATAATTGTAAGCTCCTCCATATTGCCTATGCAATCACGTAGTTTTTGAAAAAATCATATCCAAGAATCTATACATTCATTTTTGCATATACTATATGCAGCCGGTAATATTTGGTTTTGTCCGTCCTAAGTAACTGCAAGTAACATGGTACCTTTGAACTCGCCCTTTAGGTGGGCTCCATCTACTACAATGGTCGGTTTACAAAATTGACAAAAGCATGTACTTACAATACATTGTATATCTATTCAAATACACCAAAATAAAAATAAAAAAATAATAAAATATAATAATACTAACCGAGCAACCAAGTGCGACGTACAAGAACTCAAACCAATCATCACCATCTGTTTGAATATGCGGCACGGCACCTAGATTATGTTTGACCAAATTGTGGAAATAAGCCGGAAGTTTGGTAAAAGAATCCTCTTTCGTACCCATAACAACAATAGTGCATATTGCTTCGCTCGCCAAGCTTGATGGTATGAAATCTTGATTTTCAATTGAGCATTCATATCATTAATAATATCTTGTTCTCGATATACTCTATTATAATATTCAGCCAAAACATCAGCAAGATATTCACCCAAAACATATTTGTTTGCTTGTCGATGATTAGGTTGCAAAATTGTTGAAGAACATGTGTGTACATCAACAAATTTATTTACTTGGAAAAGTCCGCCAGAATTTTTAATTCCTTTTGCTCTTAGTAACCAAGAACAATTTTTCGCGGCACACATAACCTCATACCTTGATTTGGTGGATCTACTTGTCCTCGTCTGAAAACCTTCTCGAAGACATGTTTTTCCCAATAGCTCGTTTTAGGTCTTTGTTCTTAAATATACTGAGACGTTCAATCTTTTGAAGATTGATGTCTACCATATGTGATGGGATATCTTCATTAATATCAACCGGACATGCTGGTTCATGGGGCATACCGTAATCCCCCTAAAAATGTCTACCATCTGTGTCGGAAAACTTAGCTTTAACTTCATCACCTAACTCATCTCCATCAGAATTGCTTTCTAAGTCGGTTATATCTAAAGCTACATCAGCAACATCAACATAATCCCCCATATGAAAATGCACATTTTCATATTTTTGAATCATAACTTTTTTCTTTTTACTTTTATCTACTACACGCCTATTCATAAATTTAACTTCTTGTTCGGGAACATCAACACAACGTTCACCCACGTCGTTAAGATATGTACCAACATCATCATCATCAACATACTTGTAATTCTCAGGATCCACATAGTGAATAGGTGAATACCTAACATTAACATTTTTAGCAACGCTATGAAACTGAGGTACACTAGGAGTATTGGAAGTCCTTATTGGATTGTTGCTCCCTTTATCGCTGCATAAATTAGCAACCGACTCATTTCCACTCTGGTCACCCTTCATAACCGCATCACCTTCATCAGCCACCACAAACACTTTCACAGCCCTTTCTCCACTACATTTGATTACATTGATCAACATTCTAATATTCATGTCTTCATCCATGGCTATATAATGATTCAATTCATGATGATGGAAACGAAGACTAATTTTAAATTTGCCTAAAAAACCGGTTTTGCTTCTCAGCAGAGATACAAATTCACTATAACTAATATACTTAGAAAATATCAAAGCGAATTCAGAAATACCTTCCTGTGGACATATGTATTCGAGATTTGTTTCAATAACTTGTCATCTCCCACTAGTTACAAGGCATACCAAATATAAAATTTCCAAAGAAATAACAACTAAACTGATAATTTTTTGGCAAAAGTTTATATATAATAAGGTTATTTCGTAATCAAACCCATCAATTTCGTAGTAAAAAAAATTAAAAAAAAAACCTCAAAATCGCAGATGAAAATGAGAGGAAATCGCAGATAATCCATCTGCGATTTTAGACTAAAAAACAAGCTATATATACAGAAAAAAAAAACCACATGCGAATGTACAAGTAGCTAAAGCATGCTTGTGCTTTAGGCACTTGTACATTTGCAGGTGGCTTGTTGAAATCGCAGATGACTTTATTTCATTTGTGATTTTAGTGGCTAAAATTGCAATTTTAGTTTTTTTTTTTTTTTTTTTTTTTTTTTTTTTTTTTTTTTTTTTGCTATTTTCCGCAAAGTAATTAAGGTTTTCGGCTAAATTTATAATTTTCTCTTTAATAATCACTTAAACTTCTTTTAGTTAATTAAAAATTTATTTTAATTATTATTATTTTTATATTTTTTTCTTTCTTTATTTATTATAATTATTATTTTTTTAATAAAATTTCTCTTGAGGATTAAAACTTCTAGCCTCAAAATAAGAATGTTATATATAGGGACCAAAATCACAACCAAACGAATAAGCATTATAATCATAGTAGAATAAAATGGAAATTTTAGATCGAACTTGCATCTTTTAATAAAACACAATGACCAAATTTGTAAATTACCATTTGTGTTATTAAAGCATAAAGTGTACCTAAAGACTATATTATGAATATATAATCTATACTAATAAAAGAGTAGCTCGTTTGCCATGTGTCACCATATTAGACATTTTAATTAATGTGTTGCCACTTGTCAATCTATTAGTTTTTCATTCTAAACTAGTTTATAACCCGTGGGCACCACGGATTAGAAAGGTAAAAATAATTTTAATTAAATTATAGGTAATTATTGAGCAATGATAAAAAAATTAATAATTTAATAAATTAGACAATAAATATTACAAATAAATTTTTTGTTGACGTGTTTGATATGTGTAAAATAGAGGAGTGAATTAGTGGAAATTTAATTAATGAGGAAAAACCTTAGAATGACAAGTGACAAATAATTAATGTGAAGCTCTAATTGATTGACACATGGCAAATGTGCTACTCTTTTATTAGGTATGGAGATTTATTAGTCCTCCTCATTAATGTGATTCTATTTTAAATTTTAAATTATCGTTTTCATTAATTCACAAATAAAAATTATCTAATATATATTAAAAATTAATTTTATATATTTATTTGAATCAATGATTATAATTTCACATAACTAATAAAAAATATCTTTTAAATTAATAATTTATTTAAAATAACTTATTAATAATTTTGAGTTTTTACTATAAAAGTTTGATTAATTTTATAACCGTGGTTCCCACGGGTTATAAACTAATATATAATATAATGTTTATTTGGTGTAAAATATAAATAGGAGCGGAGACTTTTGCAAAAGCAATTATTTAGTTGAGATTATTATGTATCGAGCAAAATAAAGACATTGATAAACAATATCCATAGCGTTTGGGATAAGGCAAAAAAAATTAGTCTGAAATAGTAATCCAAATTATCAATCCTGAATATCATAATGAAAGAACAGTCCAAAATATTTGGTCTAAACATTTTAATACTGTTAGTCTCATCTCGTTAGAAATCGTACTCTCATATGTTATCCCTTTAGTTCAAAATGAAACATTTCGGACACCAGGTCGTGTTTGCAAACACCAAAAACTTTCATCAATTATATATTTCTAATATTCCACGATAACATTCCGCCATTCAATTAATTTTTACTTTATTTATTTATTTATTTATAAACAGCTTGGTCACCAATGGTTGACCTTAGTACTACTGTTCAGACTACTTTATCTTCTTCATTATGCGTAGTATTATTTTCCAATATGAATCCTTGAACATTACAAATTAATTTATTATGAGTCGATTATTAAAACACAAGGATGTAAATTAGGAATTTGAAGTAAAACCAAGACCGATTTATATTTACACCGATACATATGATTTTGCTTAGTACATTATCAAGGAATTTAGAGGAAAGTTTGCAGAGAACAAAAAACATTAATATACATATGAAACGCATAACAACTTATGAACAGGAAGTATGTGAGGTGAACAGTAAGTATGTGAGGGGTGTCTACTTTTTTGGTATAAATGGTCACTAAACTTTATTAAGGTTGTCATTTTTGGCCCATGTTTTTATTTTTATTCAGTTTTGGGCCATTTTGACCACTTCTAATTTTTTTTAGTTAAAAAAATGTTTTCGGCAAAGCCTGAACACTTATTAGTTAATACAATAGCACATAAACATGAAGTTTTTTCAAATTAGAACATCAAAGAAACAATACACTTACAAAGAATTATAAATCTTTTTCTAAATCTTGAGATAATCAGCATTTAAGGGGTTGAACACTTGACTAGCATGTGCTTCGATGTAGTTCATGTGCTTGATTGGCATATGCATGTAAACAACCCAATCCTCATTGTTGGTCGGACTTGGCAATGTCATCACATAACAGTCTTTCCTTGTAGATGGGACATGGCATGATCCAAAGGCCACCTTACCCCACCCGAAATCCATCTTGTCCATGATCTGAAACCTCTGTCCTGATGAAACCATCACCGACATCTCTCCACCAGCAAAAGCCTTTGCTATTAATGGCATTGACCTTCGTTCTTCCACCCAGTCGATCAAGTCAAGAAAATGGTCTTTCTCGGTTGCAGTCTGCAAGAAATCATGAACCTCCGTAGCTACATTACTCAATGACATCTCCATCAACTCCTATTCAACCATAGAAGTTGTCACTGTGTTAGAGTTTTTAATGTCTGGGTTTTGGGTTTTATAAAAACTGTAAGATATATATGGAAGACACAGTATCGGATTCGCTAACAAAAACAAGAAATAAAACTATGTTTTTTCTATTTTCAAATTACTAACACATAAATAAATTCCTTACCTCTGATCTTTTACTTCCATATGGCATTGATAAAACATTGCCAAAGTGTGAAGCCATTAGTTTTTCTTTCTCTTCTCCGTCTCCCTCACTCAACCTTCGTCTTCCATCAACTGCAAGAGCCACGTTACACATTTGGTTGTGATTTCCCGAGTCTTCAAAACATAGTGCAATCATCTTCCACAAGAAAGAGGTAAATGCCTCTAGCTTCGACCTTCTACACCCATTTTCACTCGCCAACAACTGCAGCCTTTTAAGTTGAGCACCTTCAATGTAGTATACACGGTTAACTAATAAATTATCTTCATCCTCGTGGTTTTGGTCATTATTAGCAGGTTTCAGTGGTAGAAATGGAGCAAACACATCATCGATTGATGAGGAATAAGTGGTTGGGCATCTTGGATTAAGGATAGACCTCTGAAAGGAGGGAAACATAGCAGGGGTTTCGGATCGATTCAGGTCTGCCCATGAGGATATAAACATGTTAGCTGAGTAACCATCTGCTGCCCGATGATCAAACATGCAACCTATGACAATGCCTCCACATTGTAATTCAGTAACCTGTAATTTATAGCATTCAATACTATTAAAATCAATTTAATTATTTTGTATCAATATAGTTCTTTATAACGCAATTGGAAACAAAGAAAAATACATGACACATTTGATATAGATATCGAGTTCTAACTAATTTACAGATGATTGATCTGAATATTACAACTCAACAAAAAAAATAAGTATCATATACTATATATTATTGTGAGCAAGATTATTTTATAGTTTGTTAAAAGTATTAATTCGATAAGTAAACTCATATATAGATTTCATTAAATGCCAGCCACTAGCATGTTCAAAAAAGAGTCAACGGTATTTCGCATAATCATGTATTTGATTTTTTTTTTTCAAAAAGTAAAGAAAACAAAAGTCCAAAAAACGTTGACAATGACAGTCAAATAGTTTTTTACTTACAACCCAATGAAATCTTAGAAAAACTCTCTAAAATAAGAAGCTAGTTATTTGTGATAATCTAATATATTAATATTCGTGAATCCAAAGGAGTACCTTGGTTGGTGATCAAGCTAGGTTATAGAAGCTAATTAATGTGACAAAACGTTTTAGGTTGAATATTCTTTCTCTATCACAACTTTTTTTTTTGGGTTAAAAGTTAAAACTTAATTTTTTTATATGTATATATCTAACTTAACAGAAAACGCATGATTATATGATTAGTTAAATAAGAAACTGTAATTGTATGTTCATATGCATGCATGCATAGTTAACATGAGTAGTTTTTTCACGAGAGAATGCTATAGTACAAAAAGGACAACACTCTTTTGTTAACATTAAAAAAAATCTGTAACTATTAAATTTATACACTCATAAACTACTCATTGGAAGCCAAATGCCACAGTTATAGGCTAAAATTAGTGATATACCTGGATGGCAAGCACCCCATGTAGCCTCTTCGGCATTAGTTTACCCTCAATGCTCTCATCTGGATTGTACAAATTGAGTTCCTTCAGCTGCACATCAGCAACAGCTTCAATGAAGTCAACGCCTTGGTTGTTGCAGTAAAGTTGGTTCTCTCCGGCAACTCCATTCCATAGGATCTCACCGGAAAGTGGGTAGTAGAGTGTGAGAGCTTGAGATAGGGAAGCTTTGAGAGTGTTTACAATGGCGGAGAAACTCCCATTGGAGGGTTTCTTGTAGCAGAAGAAGGAGCCAACATCAAAAGGTGGCACAAGCAAGTCTAGGTTTGTGAAGGGTAACCATTGATCATTCCATGGTTCTTTTGCACCCACCACCACATTCTCAATTGCCTTCACTGAAAAACTATTATCCCTAATGCCCATATCTTCAAGACAAAGATGTATATGGATATTTGTATAAAGAGAGAGGTGCTGAATTGCTGTAGATTGGCATTAGCAAATGATAGGTATATATAAGGAGTGTAAACATGTCAGATGTCACATGGCAAGCTTAATCTTGATATTCCACTTGTTTTCGCGCGCTTTACATGTCATATAACTTTTTAGGTTCGTGACTTTATATGTATTCATTTGGATCTATATTAAAAACAAGTTTCAACAAACACGTATGAATTGGTTGAATAAAAAACAAAATGGAAAGGGCATAAGATGAAAATAATGTATGAAACGTATAAGCGTAGATTCTTGGTTACAAAAAGGTTAAGTGCCTTTTATGTATTTTAAAGTATATTGTTTTATTAAAAAGTGTACTTTCAAGGAAACTTTAATAATGTAGGAATGTATATCGTGGAGTTAATTAATGTTTTGTATTAAACGAATCCTTAGTAACTAAATTTTTTTGAAATAAATGTTTATATTTACAAAACATAAAGTTTTAATACAATTGTATTTGACCTTAATAATGAAAACACCATTTGCACATTTTAAAAGTCAATCTATATGTTAATGTTTTACATATGAAACTTTTTTCCCTAAAGATATCACATATAGCCAAATTACAGGAGTTGACTTTAAATATTGGAAGGAAGTGGATATTCAACCTGACAAGGTTGACAAATTTTAAGTAAGTTACATTCCATCACAAACATTGACAGTTTTTCAACCAGAAGCGTAGCTAGAATTTTGTTTTAGGATGGGCCAAATAATTACAAAATATGAGCAAGTAGCAAAATACGGTAACAAAATATAACAATATATGATTTTAAAGTAAATTGTTCGTTTAAGTTGGAAATAATTGATTAACTAAAATAATAAAAAAATATTAATATCCTAACCTGATGAACGATAAATTCACCATGGATATTGAAATACAATTTGATTTATTTAAAAAATTATTGTCTTAATTCTTTAATCGACATGTCTCAGTAATGTTTTAAACATGGTAAAATACACAATCTAATGATGTATTCAATAATATGAATGATGCTCCTTACAATAGATTCTTTCACACACACAATTCTTCTCTCTAACTTTCTCTCTCTACAATATACTCCACCTTCTTTCTCTCTTCTCACCCTATATATATGAGACATGGGCCACCAGCTGCACACGAGTGTACAGCCGCACACGCGTGTGCGGCCGCACACACATGTGCAGCCGTACATAACCACAAAATTACAGAAAAATATATTTTCTTAGAAAAGCAAAGTATAAACCATCTTTTTGACCCAACAATCTCCCCCTTGGTTTATAGCTTTCTTTTCTAATTGGTCAAACAAACTCCCCCTGAAAAGTAGTTGGCTTTTCTCGTTAATCTTCATTGGGAGCTTGACTTCAACATTAATTTTCAAATTTCTTCACAGCATCAAGATGAACATATGAATCTTCAACAGGTTTATAGATAACAACAGATTGATTGATGAGGCTTCAACACATAGATCTTACACCTAGTATATATATATATATATATATATATATATATACATACTAGGTGTAAGACCTATGTGTTACATGGTTTCATTTTAAAGAAAAAAAAATGAAATTCTAAACATTTGAAAATTTTTAATTTATAAGAAAAAAAATCGAAAAATATTGAATTCTTAAAATATATTTTTTTAAAATTAAACAAATAATTTAGATAAATAAACAAAGGAAACTAATAAAACTTTAATTTAGAAAAGTTAAAATTAAAAGGAAGTCAATTAATGAAATTGATATGTATGTGGAAATTAATAAAATGAAAAAAAGCACAAAATGTCATGTGGAAAATAAAATTGAAAATAACCACAAAATTGCATGTGACCAGATCAATAAGAATGTAACATGTGACAAAAAATTCTTTATTTATTAAGATATATATATATATATATATATATATATATATATACACACACACACATATATATATATATATATATATATATATATATATATATATATATATATAGTGACGAGTTTAAAACGTATAACCACAAGGTTCACTATTTAAATAAAACCGATATATAATGAAACAAAAAACACTAGTTGGGGGTGCGGATCAAGTCAAGTCGTATAAGAAAAAGAGATTTAAAGTTATTATAATTGTACTCGACGAGATTGAAGGAAAAATTTCTGTTTTTTTATCTAATTTTTAATGTCATGAGCTAAATAAATTTGACTTATGGTTAATGAAATACAAAATATGAGATTTTAATTCGAGATTTATATTACATATTTAAACCAAACAATTTATGGTTGGTCATTAGAAAATTATTAAGATAATTTTTTTTAAACGACAATACAAATATAATCTACTTCTTAATTAACATTTAATTTCATCTATGTCTACCACGAGACTTGAACCATTGACTTAAAAAATAAATGACACCACTTGATACCGCTCACATGTTATATATATATATATATATATATATATATATATATATATATATATATATATATATATATATATATATATATATATATATATATAGAGAGAGAGAGAGAGAGAGAGAGAAATGGTTGAGAATGAAGGAATGATTATTAGCCATACATTTATTTTGCCGCAAAACACTTAGACGTACCGGCGGAAATGGACAACGGATAAACATGCGTTTCTCAACCAAACATGTTCCCTTAAACTATGCTAATCATTACCTTAATATACACAAAAAAATCATTTTTTTTTGTTTTTTTAATTTTTAGAAAGTCATTTTTATCAAAAAATTACTTTAAATATATTAAAATTCATAGTTTTTTTTATTCTCTATAAATAGACATCCATATTGATATAGTTTTAAGATAAAATAAAAAATTTATTTTTTAAGAGTTTCAGCTCTTTTTATTCGTAAGTGAATAAAAATCTATCAGATTTTTATTACAGTACATTCGTTATTCACTTATGAATAAAACGTATACTTAACTTTTTGTATAGTTTCAGTATCGTTCATATATGAATATGACATGTAATAAAATTTTCATACTTGAAATATATTTTTTACATTATCTTTCGTCATATATTCTATTTATATTTGAATAAAACGAGTTTAGTTGTCGTCATATTTTATATTTATATATGAATAAAATATTTATCAGATTTCTGTTACAGTTAATTTGTTATTCATATATGAATAAGTAATATAAATGATACTTAAACTATAAAAAAAAATAATTATATATTTTTATTTATAAGTAAATAATGAATATACTGTAGCAAAAATTTGATGCATTTTTATTCACTTATGAATAACGATAGCTGGAAATATAAAAAATAATTTTTTTTATTTTATCTTAAAACTATATCAATATGGATGTCTATTTGTAGATAATAAAAATTTTGGTATATTTAAAATCAATTTTCGATAAATATAGCTTCTTAAATTAAAAAAAAAAACGAAAAAAAAAAAAACAATGTTTTTGTATATATATTAAGGTAATGGTTAGCATAGTTTAAGGAAACATGTTTTGTTGGAAAACACATGTGTATTCCTTTCCTATATCCGTTGGTACGACGAAGACTTTTGTGGCAAAAATAAAAGAGATTGAGAACGCGAGAACAAAGTATATTCATTTGTTATTTCATGTATTCATTTGAAGAGAAATTATAAATTTTTACACATTTAATTTCAATTGAAGAGAAAAGCATATTCATGTTGATTGTTCGTAAAAATTTATCATTTTTCCACAAATAAATACATGTTCTCACGTTCTCAACCTTTTAGGTGTTCTCATTTGATCATTTCCCTATATATATATATATATATATATATATATATATATATATATATATATATATATATATATATATATAGAGAGAGAGAGAGAGAGAGAGAGAGAAGTTAAATAGAGAACCATTATTAATCAATGAACCAATCAAAAGCGTTGAAATTTAAAGCGATCAACAGCAAAAGGAAAGGTTGTAGACTTTTACAATTGGCGCATATGTACCGGATTATAACAAAATCTACTTCCTTTTTTTTCGTTTAAATTTTTTTTAGACCATGTTTTTTATCGAAAAAAAAACCGAGTATACCGTTGTTCACGTTTTTTCGTCCGCTTTACAAAGAGATCCATGATGATAAATAAAAAAACGATTTTTTTTTCGAAAAAAATTCACTTCATTTTCTTTATTGAAAAGTTAATGTCTATTTTTTTATAGAAAAAAATAAATATATATATCAAAATTCATGCTTTTTTATACTTTTTAAACATAGATTAATATTCGGGTAAAAATAACTATGTTTCTGTTCATATTCACATTGTGAACCTCTTCAGATTCATATTGTGAACATGTTCAGATTCATATTATGAACCTTCTCAGATTCATAGTGTGCATAATAGTAACTCAGTTTCATATTGTGAATCTGAACTGATCGAGCTTTTTCAGATTGTGAATGTTAAAATTTGAAATATTTACAATTTAGATTCATAGTGTGAATCTACACTGATTGACGTTTTTTTTTTTTTTGAACTTTCTCAGATTCATAGTATATATAATAGTAAGTCAGATTCACAATGTAAATCTGAACTGATCGAGCTTTTTCACATTGTGAATGTTGAAAATTGAAATATTTGCAGTTTAGATTCACAGTGTAAAGCTACACTATTCCAGGTTTTTTTTTTGTCGGTGTTAATGTTTATTAATAGAGTACAAAAAATTAATATTTTTGGTATAATTAGTTTTTTTTTTATAAAAATAAACTTAAATATTGAAAAAACTAACAAAATAAAGTGGGTTTTTTTCGAAAAAAAATTCGTTTTTTATATATCAATATGGATCTTTATGGAAAGAGGACGAAAAATCGAGAACAACGGTATATTCAGTTTTTTTTTTTTTGATAAAAAATGTGACCTAAAAAAATTTTAAATGAAAAAAAAGAGGTGAGTTTTTTGATAAAGAAGTTCATTTTTTTGGTATAATCCGGTGTGTGTGCGTCTGATATAAAACTGTACATCTATTTTCTTGACCGTTGATCATTATGATTTCCGACGCTCACGATTGGTTCTTTGGTTGCTTGTTAATTATGGTTCTCTATTGAACACCGCCATATATATATATATATATATATATATATATATATATATATATATATATATATATATATGTGTGTGTGTGTGTGTGTGTGGAAAAGTTCAATAGAGAATCATTATTAATCAAAGAACCAAAGAACCAATCCAAAGCGTTAGGATTTAAAGCCATCAACGGCAAAAAGAAGGGTTGTAAACTTTTATAATGGACGGATATGTACCAGATTATAACAAAACTCACTTCATTTTTTTCATTTAAAATTTTTTTAGGCGAAGTTTTTTATCGAAAAAAAAAACGAATACATCGTTGTTCACGACTTTTCGTCCTCTTTCCATAGAGATCTATGATGATATATAAAAAACGGACTTTTTTTCTTCGAAAAAAACCCACTTAATTTTCTTAGTTTTTTTCAATATTTAAGTTTATTTTTATCAAAAAAAAAAACTAATTATACCAAAAATATTAATTTTTTGTACTTTATTAATAAACATCAACACCGATTAAAAAAAAACCTCGAACCGATTAAAAAAAACCTCGAACAGTGTAGACTTACACTGTGAATCTAAACTGTAAATATTTCAATTTTTAACATTCACAATACGAAAAATCTCGAACAGTTCAGATTCACATTATGAATCTGAATTACTATTATGCATACTGTAAATCTGAAAAGGTTTACAAAAAAAAAAAAAAGCTTCGATCAGTGTAGATTCACACTGTGAATGTAAACTGTAAATATTTCAAATTTTAACATTCACAATGTGAAAAAGCTTCGATCAGTTCAGATTCACATTGTGAATCTGACTTATTATTATGCATACTGTGAATCTGAGGAGGTTCACAATGTGAATCTGAATAGGTTTACAATATGAATCTGAACAGGTTCACAATGTGAATCTGAACAGAAACACCGTTTTTTTAACATTAATATGAATCTATGCTTAAAAAGTACAAAAAATATGAATTGTCATATATTTATTAATTTTTTTCTGTAAAAAAATAGACATTAACTTTTTTAATCAAAGAAAATAAAGTGAGTTTTTTTTCGAAAAAAAAAATCGTTTTTATATATATCATCATGGATCTTTCTAGAAAGAAGACGTAAAATCGTGAACAATGGTGTATTCGGTTTTTTTTTTGATAAAACACATTGCCTAAAAAAAGTTTAAACGAAAAAAAGTGGTGGGTTTTTTTATAAAGGGTGGATTTTTTGGTATAATCCGGTGTGTGTGCGTCCAATGTAAAAGTGTACATTTATTTCCTTGACCGTTAATCGTTATGATTTTCGACGCTCACGATTGATTCTTTGGTTTCTTGGTTAGTTATGGTTATCTATTGAACCTCACCATATATATATATATATATATATATATATATATATATATATATATATATATATATATATATATATATATATAGAGAGAGAGAGAGAGAGAGAGAGAAAGAGAGAGAGAGAGAGTTAGGTTCAAATGTTTCTAGTATCTATTGTGTGTATGTAGGATTGATTCTTGACCAATCATTTTAGTTATTTTAATAAAGTAATTAATGCATATTAAATGTTGAATTTTTAATTAATATTCATTATAACTTCAACATGTAATATACATTAATTACTTTCTTAAAATAACTAAAATGATTGGTTCACAATCAATCCAAATGCATACAATAGATAGTTACAACACAATAACCTATATATATATATATATATATATATATATATATATATATATATATATATATATATATATATATATAAGTTTAAATGAGAACACTATTTAATGTGAGAACATGAGAACACTACTTTATGTTAATATTCTACTATGAATTTAATATGTATAGTATTGTAGTAATTATAATATGAATATATTCAATTTTATATGGCTATTCTACTATAATATATATATATATATATATATATATATATATATATATATATATATATATATATATATAAAATAATTTAGTAAATTCTATTGTGAATGTTAAATATGTGATTATTCATATATTCGGTGATGAATAATTTCATAAAGTTGTATATACAAAATATTAATGTGAATATTAGTATGTGATTGTTCGTATATTTTGTTGATAAATAATATCATATCGTTATATATACAAAATTTATAGTAAAATAGTAACATAAAGTAATGTTCTCATGTTCTCACATTAAATAGTGTTTTCATATATATATATATATATATATATATATATATATATATATATATATATATATATATATATATATAGGGTTAGGTTCATGTGAGACGACCTAATTTTGTTAGACCTTGAGACACATTTTTTTATTTTTATTTTTATTTTTATTTTTTTTAGTTAATTCAAGTTCCGAAAATAATATTTAAAAAACGAATTTTTGGATTTTTTCATTTATTTTGCATTTTAAAATTATTCTTTTAGAATATGTACAATGTAATATTCTATTAGAGTATTTCACGTATTTTTCAAAAAAAAACGGGATTTTTTTTATTATTTTTTTTAGTTAATTCAAGTTCCGAAAATAATATTTAAAAAAAGAATTTTTAGATTTTTCCATTTATTTTGCATTTTAAAATTATTTTTTAGAATATGTCAGTGTAATATTCTATTAGAATATTTCACGTATTTTTTTAAAAAAAAAAACGGGATTTTTTTTTATTTTTTTTAGTTAATTCTAGTTCCGAAAATAATATTTAGAAAAAGAATTTTTGGATTTTTCCATTCATTTTGCATTTTAAAATTATTTTTAGAGGTGGTCTCACGGTCTCACAAAATTAGAATGGTCTCAAATGAACCTGAACATATATATATATATATATATATATATATATATATATATATATATATATATATATATATATATATATATTAGAGAGGGTTCAATTGAGAAAAAAAAAGTTGAGAATGGGGGAATCATTCTCAGCCAATCATTTATTTTTGCCGCAAAAGCCTCCAACGTACCGGCGGAAATGGGAAAGAATGCACATGTGTTTTCCAACATAACATATTTCCTTAAACTATGCTAATCATTACCTTAATATATACAAAAACATAGTTTTTTTTGTTTTTTTTTTTAATTTTTATAAGCTATTTTTATCAAAAAATGATTTTGAATATACCAAAATTCATGATTTTTTATTCTCTACAAATAGACATCCATATTGATATAGTTTTAAGATAAAATAAAAAAATTATTTTTTTTATATTTTCAGCTATCGTTATTCGTAAATGAATAACAATGCATCAGGTTTTATTACAGTACATTCGTTATTTACTTATGAATAAAAAATATGATTTTTTTTTTACAATTTAAGTATCATTCATATATTAATATAGCATATAATAAACATAGTATATATTCATATTTTAATATTGGACGATGAATTCACTTGTGAATATTAACATAATATATTCACTTGTGAATATTAAATGATATATTCACTTATGAGTATTAAATAATATTTCATATGTGAATATTACATAGTATTACATGGTATATCATATGTGAATATTACAGAGTGTATTCACTGGTGAATATTAGATGATATATTCACTTATGAATATTACACAGTATATTCACATATGAATATTACAAGGTATATTCACTTATGAATATTGAAGGTATTTTGACAAATATATATAATTTTTATATGTTATTCACATATGATAACATACAGACTTGCATATTTGTTTTGTGTTTTTAATAATCATATGCTGATTTAGGTGAGAAAACATATTCATATGTGAATATAACGTGGTAATTTATTTTATGCATTTCATCAAACAGTTGGAGTGCAAACAAGTTAACTATTTTAAAAATGTTAAAAACATCAAGTTATCAATTCCAAATCATCATATACTTCCGATTTCGACTTCAAATGCAACATCCTATCTCTAATCGATTTCTCAATTTGATTTTGATTTCCGAAAATCCAATTGGGAACCTGTGATTACCGATTCTAAGTCCCTTAATGTCGACTGTGACTGCGAGTCCAGAACTCCGATTCCAATTTCATGAACAGCGAAGAAATTCCGGTTTAGTTGAAGAAATCTGGATGATTATTGAAGGTTGGAGGAAAAATTTTGATGATGAACACACAGTTGTCGAATTCTCTATAGTTACGTATTTGAGATTGAATGTTATTACGATGTTTACAAGTTTGCCACCGTGTCTTTTATGCTTAGATTAAATGAGTGGCTGAGAATGATTCCCCCATTCTCAACATTTTTTATTTTCTCAATTGAACCCACCTATATATATATATATATATATATATATATATATATATATATATATATATATATATATATATATATATATATATATATATATATATATATATATATATCTACCCTAATAAATGAAACCCATTTTCTGCCACATGTCATGTCCTCATTGATTTGGACACATGGCATTTTAATAGATTTTTAGAATTTATTTATTTCCACATGTAATTTTCTGATTTGTTCACATATCATAACTTATTTCGGTTATAATATTGAGAGAAATAAATGCTTCCTTGAAAAAGAATTGATATATTTATAATGTAATAAATGTCATAATTAATGAGAGCTCTAAAATTGATATTGATATTAAATTTAATGTTTAAATATTGATATTAAATTTTTATTTTTAATAAACCCGTGTATTACACGGGTCTTACACCTATATATATATATATATATATATATATATATATATATATATATATATATATATATATATATATATATATATATATATATATATATATATATATATAAACAACATCGACAGCTTTAATAGACAGCAGAATAAAAAGATGTACATGAGGGGATAAAAAAAGAAAGCACGTATTTAAAAAAAAAAAAAAAAAAAAAGCAAATTGATTAAATGATTAAATTTTTAATCGGCAGCTTTAATAGATATAGCTGAATAAAAAGATGTACATGAGTACATAAAAAAAGAAGGCAGCTATTAAAAAAAACAAAAGCAACAGATCCAAATAAAAACAAAGGTCAGGATAATTAACAAAAAAAAAAAAAAAAAAAAAAAAAAAAAAAAAAAAAAGCAACAGATCTAAATAAAAACAAAGGTCAGGATAATTAACAAAAAAAAAAAAAAAGGAAGGCATGTAATAGGATTCGAATCCAGATCATCACGAATAAAAATCTTAAAGATAGCGCCTCTAAACGGCCGATCTACAAGAAGTTTCGATAAGGTTTTACGTAAAATCAATTATATTAAAGTATTTATCAGGTAATTCGGATAAAATCAAAATATATTTTTTCAGGTCGTATATGGTGACACACCTTCAACCTAGGGATGTAAACGAACCAAATGAACACGAACAGGAACACGAACAAAGGCTTGTTCATGTTTGTTCGTTTAAGTTAACCGAACAAATTAACGAACACGAACGAATAATGAACGAAGTTTTTTTTTGTTCATTTCGTTCGTTTAACAAATTGTCTTGTTCATGTTTGTTCGTTAAGTTCATAAACATGTTAAACGAACAAAGATAAACAAACACAATCAAACATATATACACATAAACGAACTATAATATAGTAATGTAATAAAAAAACAAATTAAAATATATAAACATAAAAAAACTTAAACGAACGTAAACAAACAACATAAACAAACGTTCACAAACATAAATGAAGGAGCGAGATCATTGTTCATGTTCGTTTGCTTAATTAAGTGAACGAGAATTTGTGTTCATGTTCGTTTATTTATTAAATAAACGAACATAAATGAACTTCCCGCCGAACAGTTCACGAACGGTTTGCCGAACGTTCAGTTTGTTTACAGCAATACTTGATATCTTTAATATAATATATAAAACCTTTTTGGTTGAATATTTGAACCACCTAAGAATGGCCCTGCCGTTTTGTAATAATAGTGTATTACATGTTTTTTTAATCATCTACTTGTTTTTTTTTTGTTATATTTGTTATGAACTGTTATATAATACATAAAACATTTATAGTCGAATATTTGAACCCTTTTAGGATCGGCCCTGCCATTTTGTAATAATAATGCATAACATGTTTTTTTAATCACCTTCCCGTTTTTTGTTATTTTGTTATTAGCTCTTAGATCGGACGGAGTGTTTGAGGAAAGCCGTGCAAGACCCTTTCCCACTCACCAGAACACTGCAACGGGACTGCGGGGAGGAGGTGGGGGAGGGGTTGCCACAGTCTCTCTCTTCCTCTTATTGACCAATGATTTTTTGTTTATTTGTTTATTTGTTTTTTTCCATTCTAACCGTTAAAAAACGGTAATATATATAAATTATTATTTTTTACTCAATGGCTAGATATAGGAAATTGAGTTTTTTATTTTATTTTTTATTTTTTTTACCGTCTACAACATCTATAAATACCAACACACTTTAACCTTCAAACTTATAATTTCTCTCTACTTTCCTCAAAAAAAAAAAATTCTCGACAATCAAACCCCAAACTCCGATAGAAAGGAAAAAAACACCAATGTTTCGAGTTCAAGCACCTAAACTCAAAACATTTTCGCTATTGATTCATCTCAAGAGGCTTATTGTCCCCAACTCGATGCTCACATTCAATCTCCACTACAATTCCAATATCAAAATGTTAGGAAATTTTGCCCGATGCAAGTACCAAATGTTACTCAAAATATTTTTTCAAAATTTGTTCTTTTTCCCGATCAACTTTCTCCAAATCAACCCCAAACTCAAATCTCACTCTATGAGTCGCAAACCCAAACCTAAACACAACCCCCTCACTCTCAACGACAATACCAAAGCATCGATGTGTCGGATGTAGAGATTGTACAATGATACATGGTAAATATACTAGTTTTAATCCTAACTAATTTAAACAAAAACCAATATACGATAGACAGTGTACCTAATCAAATAGTAAGATATCGAACACAAGGAACTGTAAAAACATTTAAAAATACTACTGATGTTAACTAATTTAAACAATGATTAAAGAGGGGATTTTCTCCAGTTTTACAAGACTAGAAACTTAGACAATCAATTAACACTTAATAAAGAAACAATTAACAACTAATACAAGAACAAAATACGACTTGAATCAAGAATATTAAAGAGACTTCCGTTTAGATTCGATTCACTTACTCCTCTGGTTGATTTTTGTAACGACCTTAAAATTATGCCATAAAAAATTGATTTTAGATTTATAAATCGTTAATACATATTCTTCCTAATAAACAAGGTAACAAAACTTCAACATAACATCATCAAATCAGAGTAGTTCGCAAAATAAGAAAACATTTGATGCGTGCTCTGTAATTATACAGAGCTCTTCCAATTGAAAATCGAAGTACCTGAAACATAAACTGAAAATCGTAAGCACAAAGCTTAGTGAGTTCCCCAAAATATCATACGACATACAACCACATATTATGTCACAACTAGGAATTCTATACCATGTAACAACAACAATGATAACATTTGTGAACCAAAAATGTGAAAGCATGTATGATGCTTATTCAATAACAACAAACTCCCCATCAAACACTCTATACAAGCACTTCAAATAGTCAACAAAGAATTGCAAACCCTAGAAATCTCGGTTTAAGTCCATTATGGGCTAGGATTTCCTTATTGGGCCTAATGGGCCAATATGCTTCCAATTTGACTATTTTGGGTTTAGAACTCTTAAATGAGCTCTAATTAGACCCACTTTCATTTATTTAAACATTTTGGGCCATAATGGGCCTAGAATGAAATAAAATACCCTAATGGACCTTATTGGGTCATAACTAACCTAATTAGCTTTAATGGGCTATGAAACCCATAACTCTTGACAAATTGGGCCGTAAACCATCATAGGAGCCCAATGGGCTGAAAATCATCAAAATGGGCCCATGATACGGAATTAAGCACCAAAGGCCCAAAAATTCTATTCTTTGTTCACCCTCTCTCGGTCCAAGTTAAAAAAAAGGGGGGGGGGAATGAAGGTTGACTTTGGAGGTGCCACCTCATTTTTGTTTAGAGGATAACTAGGCAATTATTCATCATATAACCAAGCACACTCATGTTTCCATGCACTCCACTCCCCCTCTCTTTTTCTTCTTCCGCCGAGAGCAAGAGGAAAAACACACACACACACCTTCAAACTTCTTTCAAACTCTCTCTAAGTCTTTAATAACATCTTCTTACCCTCCATCAAAATTTTCGAGATCTAGGGCACTTCAAGGAAGCTCTTCTACAAAATTCATCATTCTAGGTAAGTTAAACCTTAGATCCATGGGTTAGCTTCTTGAAATTGTTATAAATCTCCTTCTAACTCATGAAAGTTCATAATCATGCTTCTTAGAACCCATCTAAGCCAAAGTCTTCCCAAGAAGCTTTCTAGGGCCGAAAATTGTAACAACGCAAATTTTCAAACAAATTTTTCATTTTAAAAATAAAGTATTTCCATTCAAAACAAGGCGTAAATAATTTAAGTGTCATGTCAAATACAAATTGTCTGAATCCCAAGATCATAAAAACATCCTTCAGTGTGTACAGATCACGCCGGCGCCTTCCCACGGTCATCGCTAGTACCTGAAACACATACATAATAACTGTAAGCATAAATGCTTAGTGAGTTCCCCAATATACAACTTACGCACATACGCCTTTCCAGGCCCTGACCTTCCGGTCCACAACACAACGCCTTCCGGCCCATAACATAATCGCCTTCCGGCCCATAACATATTGCCTTCCGGCCCACATAACATACATAGCACACATAACAATTAACTTACCACATATAACACGCATATCACATATCATATCCGACCTTCCGGTCACACAGTCAAACCCTTCCGGGTACAGTATAGTGAGAAGACTCACCTCGTAAATGCTGAAAGCTAGCAAATCCTGAAATCACTCGTGCTCGATCCGTCGAGCTACAAACTCCCTATAACATCATATATCTCTTATTAACACTTTTATCTTCTAAGTTAACTGACCCTAAGAAGCCACACATAGGTCAACTCAGGTCAACGGTCAACGGTCAACTCGACCGGACTCGGCGAGTGCCATAGCGACTCGGCGAGTCTAGACGTCCTCCAATCCTCTAAGATTCCTCTTCTACTCGTCGAGTATCCTCCTTGACCCGACGAGTTACTCCTGGAATAATCGCGAGGCCACCCCGACTCAACTCGCTGAGTCTGAAGAACAACTCGACGAGTCCCAGTTATTCTTCAAGCTACTCGCCGAGTCTGTTCATCGGACTCGGCGAGTCCATGCCATGCAACCGCTCAAACTGCTTCCTAAGGTCAGAACTGCTCCGACCATTCATAGGTCTGGCCTTCCTAGACTGGTCCATCACGTAAGGTCCTCATTTTGGTGCTCATGATACACCCCAAGACTTATAATTTACATATTGACCTAAGGCATAAGGATTCCAATCCAGAACCTTCATCAATTCCCGAAATGCACAGGCATGGGACATTCTAGACCTCCAAAGGTCCCAATACAGGGTTACAATCGTTTGGGGGACTAGGGTAACATTCAATATATCCACAAAAGAGTTCCATAAACCCTAATTCCCTAAACACATCACCATATCAGAGTATACTCGAATTCTTACCTGGATGATGTATTCTCTGTGTCCCCAATCCTCAGAACGTGACTCCCTTGCTGCTCCTTTAGCCAATCCCTTCTCTTCCTTGCACAACAACTCCTTCAAAATCACCAATGGCCTTTAACCTTGCTCCAGATGCACACAATCGATTTAGGGTTCCTCTCAGAAGGCTAAAATGAACAATGACGGCCAATAAGTCCCTTTTATACGTCCCAAACCTGAACGGTTAGGGTTTTCGCTAAACAGCGCAGACTCGCCGAGTCCATATCTGGACTCGTCGAGTCCAGTCGCGAACCCGCGACCAGGTCTGCGATCCTACTCGGCGAGTCTAGGCTCCAACTCGCCGAGTCCCCTATTAAAACACCCCACAAACAATATTTTAACAATACCTGAGATTCCGGGCTGTTACAATTCTCCCCCACTAGGATTAGACTTCGCCCTCGAAGTCTCACTCTGAAAATAGTTCCGGATGCTGCTCCCGCATCTCACGTTCCGGCTCCCAAGTCATTTCCGATCCCTTCCGGTGTTGCCACTGAACCAACACCAGAGGTACCTCCTTGTTCCTCAGAACCTTGATCTTCCGATCCCTGATGGCCACTGGTCTCTCAGCATAATTCAGGCTCGCATCCACTTGAATATCCTCTAATGGGACCACTGCCGACTCATCGGCTATGCACTTTCTCAATTGCGACACATGAAAAGTGTCGTGGATCTGCCCCAACTCCGCTGGCAACTCCAAACGATAGGCTACCCGGCCTATCCTTGCAATCACACGAAATGGCCCAATATACCGGGGCCCCAACTTGCCCCTCTTCCTGAATCGAATCACTCCTTTCCAAGGAGAGACCTTCAGGAGAACGAAGTCGCCGACTTGAAACTCAAGCTCAGATCGACGCCTATCTGCATAACTCTTCTGTCGGCTCTGGGCGGTCAATAACCTCTGTCTAACTTGCTGAATCTGCTCTGTCGTCTGAAGCACGATCTCTGTGCTGCCCATCACTCTCTGTCCCACCTCTCCCCAGCAAATGGGGGTCCGACACCTCCTACCATACAATAGCTCAAAAGGTGGCATACCAATGCTCGAATGATGGCTGTTGTTGTAGGAAAACTCTGCCAAGGGTAAATACGCATCCCAGCTACCCCTGAAGTCTAACACACACGCTCGAAGCATGTCCTCCAGCGTCTGAATCGTCCGCTCGCTCTGACCGTCTGTCTGGGGATGGTATGCGGTACTAAAATGCAATTTAGTACCCAGCTCCTCATGGAAGTTCTTCCAGAACTTGGAAGTGAAGCGCACATCACGGTCTGAAACAATCGAGATCGAGACTCCATGCCGAGATACTACTTCTCTCACATATATCTCCGCCAACTTCTCCGCTGAAGAACTCTCGCTGATGGCAAGGAAGTGTGCACTCTTCGTCAACCTATCCACAATCACCCAAATTGCATCAACTCCCCTGGTAGTTCTCGGCAATTTGGTGATGAAATCCATAGTGATTTGTTCCCACTTCCACTCAGGAATCTCCAATGGCTGTAACTTGCCATGCGGTCTCTGGTGCTCGGCCTTAACCCTACGGCAGGTCAAGCACCTCTCAACGAACCATGCGATGTCCCTCTTCATACAGGGCCACCAATACTCTTTCCTCAAATCCAAATACATCTTCGTAGCACCGGTATGGATCGAGAATTTCGATCTATGGGCCTCTTCCATCAAAGTAATACGCGTACCGCCCACAAACGGTACCCAAATCCGACCCTGAAACGTCAGAAGCCCTCGTCCATCCTTAACGAACTCTGAAATTAACCCAACGACCTGCTCTTTCTTCTGCATTTCTGGTCTCACAGCCTCGGCATGTGCCCCACGAATAGCATCCAATACTGGAGTCATTACAGTCAGTCTCAAACATACATCTCGCAATGGGGTGCTCTCCGCCCTGCGGCTCAATGCATCGACTACCACATTAGCCTTGCCCGGGTGGTACAGGATCTCACAATCATAATCCTTGACCACATCCAACCACCTCCTCTGACGCATATTTAGGTTGGGCTGATCCATCAAATACTTCAAGCTCTTATGGTCCGTGTATATCGTACATCGAACCCCATACAGGTAGTGACGCCAAATCTTGAGAGCGAACACTACTGCCCCCAACTCTAAATCATGCGTGGGATATCTCGCCTCATGAGGCTTTAGCTGCCTCGACGCATAAGCTATCACATGACCCCTCTGCATCAACACTGCTCCCAGTCCCAAAATCGATGTGTCGCAATATACAACAAAATCTTCCATCCCTTCCGGGAGAGCTAATACCGGGGCTTCGCACAACCTCTGGCGAAGTGTCTCGAAGGAAGTTTGCTGCTCGGGTCCCCATGAGAATGCAACACCCTTCCGGGTCAATCTGGTGAGCGGCACTGCGATCTTGGAGAAATCCTTAATAAATCTCCGATAGTACCCTGCCAACCCAAGGAAACTCCTGATCTCAGAGGGTGACTTCGGCACCTCCCAACTCATCACAGCCTCAACCTTGGCCGGATCGACCAATATCCCTTCCTGATTAACAACATGTCCTAGAAATTGGACCTCCCGCAACCAGAAGTCACATTTGGAGAACTTTGCATAAAGCTTCTCCGACCTCAGTACCTCAAGGACCTCCCTCAAATGCTCCTCATGCTGCTCTCTAGATCTCGAATACACTAGGATGTCGTCGATAAATACAATCACTGACCGATCCAACATCGGCCTGCATACCCTGTTCATGAGATCCATGAACACAGCCGGGGCATTGGTGAGCCCGAAAGGCATCACCACAAACTCATAATGCCCATATCACGTCCTAAACGCTGTCTTCTGGACGTCCTCATCCCGCACTCTCACCTGATGGTACCCTGACCTCAGATCGATCTTGGAAAACCAAGATGCTCCTTGCAACTGATCGAATAAATCATCGATCCTCGGCAACGGGTAACGGTTCTTGACCGTCAACTTGTTCAACTCCCGGTAATCAATGCACATCCGGTGTGAACCATCCTTCTTCTTGACGAACAGAATAGGTGCTCCCCACGGCGAGCTGCTCGGCCGAATGAATCCCTTCCCCAGCAACTCCTGGAGCTGCGAGGACAACTCTTGCATCTCTGGAGGTGCAAGACGATAAGGCACCTTAGCAATAGGCGCAGCCCCCGGAACCAGATCGATACCAAACTCTACTTGCCTCACAGGAGGTACTCCCGGCAGCTCCTCGGGGAAAACATCTGGAAACTCACGCACCACCGGGACCTCCTCCACTGACCTCGGTCTCTCGGAAACCTCCCGCATATCCATCACATACGCCACAAAACCTTTACAGCCCTGCTGTAAACACTGCCTCGCCCTAGCGGCTGAACAAAAAGCTGATCCCAAACGGGTACCCTCGCCGTATACCGAAAGAACTCCCCCACTATGGTCTCGTATAGTCACCAGCTGACGCTCACAGTCGATGACAGCGCCGAATCGGCTCAACCAGTTCATGCCCACGATGACACAGACATCACCCATCGCAATAGGAATCAGGTCAATTGGGAACTCAACCCCGAAAATGTCTAGCACGCATCCCCGGAGAACCTCTGTGGCACAAATCACTCTCTCGTCAGCTATAGAAACTCTCAGAGGCCGACTCAACGACTCACGACTAACGTTGATATGCTGACTAAAAGCTAAGGATACAAAGGACCTACTCGCACCCGAGTCAAATAACACTAGAGCAGGCACAGAGTTCACAAGAAAAGTACCTACGCATATAATAACATAAGCATAACATCTCAACTTTAAAATAAATACATGAATTACAGCATACCTGCCACAACATCGGGCGCAGCGCGGACCTCCTCCGCAGTCAGCTGAAAGGCTCTCCCACGAGCCCTCGGGGCCTCGACCTTCACCGGTCGAGTCTCAGTAGTCCTGGAAGTAGGTGCAGATCCCTGACGAAGCTGAGGGCACTCGGCCTTCCGATGGCCTGTCTGGTTGCAATGAAAGCAAACCATAAACCCCTTGGGGCACTCCCTAGCAATGTGCCCCTCCTTGCCACACTTGTAGCAAGCACCAGCTCGACACGCCCCATCGTGACCCTTGCCGCACTTTCCGCAAGTGCGGCCCTTCGGACCTCCCGTCCTCGAATCGGCGGACTTGGTCCGCTTGGCTGCCGGCTGAGACTGAGCCGGCCGTTGGTCCACCTGCTGAGACTCGGCCTCCTCCCTGGCCTGGGTCTCCAACTCGATCTCGCGCTTCCTGGCATTCGCCTGAAGCTCAGCAAAAGTATGATAGGTGGAGTTCGACACAAACTCCCGGATATCCCTCCTCAACACACGCAAGTACCGACTCATCCGAGCCTGCTCTGTGGACACCAGCTCGGGGCAGAACATCGCCCTCTCATGAAACTTCCGCGTGATCGCCGCAACCGAATCAGTACCCTGCTTGAGGGTTAAGAACTCCTGAACCAATCGTTCCCTCTCCACCGGGGGAACGTACTCGTCCCTGAACATAGCAGTAAACCCCTCCCATGTCACTGCTGTAATCTCTGCCAAAGTGAAGTTCGCCGTCACGAACTTCCACCAATCCTTCGCTCCCAGACGGAGCTGGTTCAAAGCGAACCGTACCCTCAGGTGCTCCGGGCATGAACAAGTGTAGAAGCACCCCTCTATATCCGCGATCCACCTCATCGCAGCAATCGGATCCTGCGTCCCATCGAACTCAGGTGGCTTCGTGTTGCTGAACTCCCGGAACAGCAACGAGTCACCCCCTTGTGGCCTGGCAGCGGCCACAGCTGCGGTAGCTGCAGCGGCTGCAGCTTCAGTCAATGCGGCATACCGCTCCTCAAACGTCTCCATCAGGGTGGTCTTAATAGACCCAAACATTTCCGGGATCTCAGCCCGGATCGCCGCAGCTACCTCCTCGTGAATCATCTGACGAATCTCCTCGTCACTCACACCGCTCGAACTCGCTCCGTGGCGTGATCTAACCATGATGTCTCTGAAATACAACATAAAACTATCTGAGACTCCATCGAGTATAATCGTACTCGATAACGCAACCCTACTCAGTCTCCGACATCCAGGGATTCTTACTTGGGTCTCCCACTGACCCGGTGTCTTCGGTAGTACGGGCCCAATACTACCGACCACACCGCATCAGCATTCGTCCCAAATCTTCCTCCCCAAACCCCAGATAGTGAGTACTCTACTTTTGATATGCACTATCTACCTGCACGCTATCAAGCATCTCACATCGACAATTTCCTAGACTAAGGCATTACAAATCAGGCCACTCTAGTCCTATCATGAATACCTAGTCTTCTAGCATGCATAACAATTCATATCATAACTCATCTCATAACATAACATTGTAAGGTATTTTGGGGATCTTTACCGTTCGGGCGCTGACTGATCGTACACACTGCTTCTTTCTTGTTTACCACAAAATCATTTATAAAAGTTTATGCCTTTATTTTTAAAATTTTTTCCTCAATCCTTGGTTTGAGTTCAGTTACGCCCGAAGGTGCACCCGAATCCCTCAAACCAAGGCTCTGATACCAATTGTAACAACGCAAATTTTCAAACAAATTTTTCATTTTAAAAAAAAAGTATTTCCATTCAAAACAAGACATAAATAATTTAAGTGTCATGTCAAATACAAATTGTCTGAATCCCAAGATCATAAAAACATCCTTCAGTGTGTACAGATCACGCCGGCGCCTTCCCACGGTCCTCGCTAGTACCTGAAACACATACATAACAACTGTAAGCATAAATGCTTAGTGAGTTCCCCAATATACAACTTACGCACATACGCCTTTCCAGGCCCTGACCTTCCGGTCCACAACACAACGCCTTCCGGCCCATAACATAATCGCCTTCCGGCCCATAACATATTGCCTTCCGGTCCACATAACATACATAGCACGCATAACAATTAACTTACCACATATAACACGCATATCACATATCATATCCGACCTTCCGGTCACACAGTCAAACCCTTCCAGGTACAGTATAGTGAGAAGACTCACCTCGTAAATGCTAAAAGCTAGCAAATCCTGAAATCACTCGTGCTCGATCCGTCGAGCTACAAACTCCCTATAACATCATATATCTCTTATTAACACTTTTATCTTCTAACTTAACTGACGCTAAGAAGACACACATAGGTCAACTCAGGTCAACGGTCAACGGTCAACTCGACCGGACTCGGCGAGTGCCATAGCGACTCGGCGAGTCTAGACGTCCTCCAATCCTCTAAGATTCCCCTTCTACTCGTCGAGTATCCTCCTTGACCCGACGAGTTACTCCTGGAAGAATCGCGGGGCCACCCCGACTCAACTCGCCGAGTCTGAAGAACAACTCGACGAGTCCCAGTTATTCTTCAAGCTACTCGCCGAGTCTGTTCATCGGACTCGGCGAGTCCATGCCATGCAACCGCTCAAACTGCTTCCTAAGGTCAGAACTGCTCCGACCATTCATAGGTCTGGCCTTCCTAGACTGGTCCATCACGTAAGGTCCTTATTTTGGTGCTCATGATACACCCCAAGACTTATAATTTACATATTGACCTAAGGCATAAGGATTCCAATCCAGAACCTTCATCAATTCCCGAAATGCACAGGCATGGGACATTCTAGACCTCCAAAGGTCCCAATACAGGGTTACAATCGTTTGGGGGACTAGGGTAACATTCAATCTATCCACAAAAGAGTTCCATAAACCCTAATTCCCTAAACACATCACCATATCAGAGTATACTCGAATTCTTACCTGGATGATGTATTCTCTGTGTCCCCAATCCTCAGAACGTGACTCCCTTGCTGCTCCTTTAGCCAAGCCCTTCTCTTCCTTGCACAACAACTCCTTCAAAATCACCAATGGCCTTTAACCTTGCTCCAGATGCACACAATCGATTTAGGGTTCCTCTCAGAAGGCTAAAATGAACAATGACGGCCAATAAGTCCCTTTTATACGTCCCAAACCTGAACGGTTAGGGTTTTCGCTAAACAGCGCAGACTCGCCGAGTCCATATCTGGACTCGTCGAGTCCAGTCGCGAACCCGCGACCAGGTCTGCGATCCTACTCGGCGAGTCTAGGCTCCAACTCGCCGAGTCCCCTATTAAAACACCCCACAAACAATATTTTAACAATACCTGAGATTCCGGGCTGTTACAAAAATAACATTAAACATCTTCCATTTCTCCTTCAAATCGAAAACAACAAGTAAAGGTGAGTTCATACCCCTCTATTTTCGGTTTTCATATGTTTTATGGGGGAGAATACAAGTAAAATGTGTAGATCTATGTGTATGTGTATGTTATGTGTGATTTCATGTGTTTATGTGATAAATATGTAACAATAAGAAGGAAAATATCGAGATCTATGGATCTAAGAGGAAGATAAACATGATCTAAGACATATTACACTAAACAAGTTAAGAAAAATTACCCTCTAAGATTAAAACAAACATATGGCAACATAAAACTCATTTTTGGGCTATAATTGTCAAACAAACCAAAGTTGAGTGGAAAATTGTTATTTACGGTTTTCTTAAGGACAAAAAGGGTCAAAACAGTAAAAATAAGTGTTTTTATGAATATCATACTCTATTGAAAGTTAGAAATAAAATTTAAGGCTTATTAGGCTAAATCTTGGGCTTTTTGGCCCATTAAGCCAAAACTTGCGAAAATTACAACTTTCAAGGGGTTGAAATGGTATACTTCTCAAAAAGGGGGGAAAAGGGTGAATAAAACAAATTCCGGGGTTAAATGAGGTAATTTCCCTAGAAGGATCAAAATTGTAAACTTTTTGGATTTTGGGTCAAAACTGTAAAAGTTGCAAAAAGTTTAGGCTTTAACTGAAAAATAATTTTCTGGAAGGGCTGAAACTGCCAAAGAATGAGTTTTGAGCGAAAAATATCACTTGAACAAGTCTTTGGGTCAAAAGTGTCAAGAAAATGGTTTAAGGGCTTAAAATGTCTTTTTATATATAAAAGGACTAAAATTGTCAATTTTACCAAAGAAGGACTGAAAGGGGTTCAAACCAAGATTTTTGAGTCAATTATTTTATTTTAAGATATTGAGTTATAATAAAAATACCAAACTACAATTCATGAAAATGGAAAGATGAAAATACACATAATTCCAACATCGTTAAAAATAACCGACCGGCCTTGTTCCAGTGCGAAGTTAACAAATCACCCAATCAAACTTTCCAATAATCAAACTATACCTAAAACAAGTAACATTCAAATCTTTGGGCTTGAAAGTTCCAATCATGCTTGTTGGGTCTTTGTGACCCTTTAACATGATTTTTGGGCCCAAGGGATAATAATAAATGTTATTGGGCCTTCTCTGACCCAATTTCATATTTAAAGGACCCTCAATCGCTTCAAATGCTATTGGGCCTTAGTGGCCCATTAGCAATGCTAGTAAGGTCCAAATGAATCAAATGTGAAACCGTCCATCGTGCTCTTCGTATAACCAATAGCCATAAATAATACGTGGGAATAGTAGGATTTTGTAATCCTCTTCTCCTCGTTTATTAGGCCTATCGTCAATCCAAGTAAATAAATACGGTTCGATAAGCAATAGTAATCAAAGTCAATTGGGATTTAGTGAGTAATAACGGGCGGCACCAACGTGTGTCGGTCGTAATCTGTAGTTATAATCAAAGTCTCCTGGAGGGAGAGCGAGAGTTTGTGTATAGATCTATACGAGGGTGACTCCCCCACACCTCAACTGTTCGCTACAGTTAAACTCGGCCAGTCTAGGGTGATAAAATCTTAAGATCAATTACGGCGTTCACCAGAGTGCCAAGACAGACGAATTAGTCATTATCCTGCATGGTTATAACGACTCACATAAATAAATCCAATAATAATCAAGTAATCAAGGCAAATCAAAAATCATTCAGGTGACGGAATAACAATTCGAATGGTTATATGATATTTTTTTATCTGTCGGAAAACATCGGGTTTTCCGGGGAAGTTCAACATTTTTCACTGGTAATTTTAATACGAAGCTTTTCAACTATACACGTCTGGAAATCATCATGCATATATTTACGGATCTTCACATTTCTATATAAACAATGGTCTTTTCAGAAAATATCGAATTTTGTGGGTTGTTTTCTTTCAAACTACACAAAACATTTTTATCTCAAACCTGCTTATGAACTCACCAACATTCCAACTGTACTTGTACGGTATAGGAAAAATAACATAATACCAAATCAAATAAGATAATACTAGCATCTCGGTTAAGCCGGGACTGTTCATAGTCGTATTAAGGGGTGAATGTAGCCTGATCAACTATATTTCCTCCGAGGTACAACTATCACATGCCCCGAGGAAATCACGATGGTTGGTAAACCTAAAAACATACCCCTTTATTACCAAGAAGAGAACGTCAAATAAAATCATATAGCAATTAAAACGTCGTAGGAATAATGATAGTCTATTCATATACCTTCTCTCAGTCACCATGGAAGGAGAGCACCAGGGCATTCAGTTTCATAAGGTCTTAGTGGCCCACGGGATGATCGAGGACGAGCCCGAGGGAGAAGCACACGACGTTGGGCCTGACGAGTACACGGACACTGACTACGAGTTTGATGGGACCGATGACGACATGGAGGAAGAACAAGACACATACGAGGATTCTGCCACATCTACTGCCAGCGAGGCGCAGCAGGACCACCCCGCCCCACCAGGCAATCCCGTGAAGGAGAATCGCTCTCCATAAGTTGAGATTGCTACTTTGCAGCAACGGCTATTCGCCATGGAAGCACGAGTGGTGCAGGCTAAACAAGAGAGAGATGAAGTCATTGGAGAAATGACTGAGATGGCCCAGTTGTTGGCACTGTTGGAATAGTGTCTAAGGCTTCAACTATATTAGACAAGTATTTGACCTGATTGTGCATGGTCCTTTTGAGTTGCCTTCACCATAGCAACTTGATAGGATGATTTATTATGAGAGAATAAATCTTATTAATATATTATGAGACTAATATATTGAATAATAATATTGTTATTTGATTAATATAAGTCATAGATTAATTAGTATTAATTTGGTGACTTAAAGAGATTAATTAAATAAGAGGGTATAAACTGTCAATTGTTTGATAGTTACACTTTGGGCTGTAAATCCTTCTTGGATAGAGGATGGACGGATTCTAGGGCTTGGGATAGCCTCAAATTCATCCAAAGCTATCTTAGGTAAGGATTAGGATTGCTTTAAGGAAAGATTATCCAACTAGGGTTTAAGGGTGAAACCCTAGGAGCCTTACAAGTATAAATAGACCCCTAGGGCAAGGGAAATCCGCACCTCTGCTAAAAGCAAAGAAACCCTGGCCGATTTCTAATCCCTCTCCTCTCTCTCAAATCATCCTCCTTGCTAGTTGGTGTTTGTAAGCCATTAGAGGAGTGACAATTGTGACTCTAGAGCTCCAAGACAACAAGATCAAACAAGAGATTCAAAGGTAAACTTCTGGATCTGATTTTGTATTGTTCTTATACCTAATTAGTCATTAGAAGTCTTGGATTCAAAGCATGTTTAATTAGAGAAACCTAGATCCAAGCATTAGGGTTTGCATGTGCACATAGGAATGTTCATATGGCTAAAACCCTATAGTGGTATCAGAGCCTAGATTGGTTTCTATTAAATTGTTGCTTGTTTGTTTGAATCTTACCTGCAAAATTCGATTTTTATGTTTCTGAGTCATGGACTCGGCGAGTTGGCCTGACTCGGCGAGTCCCATGGTGCACTCGGCGAGTCCAAGCGTCAGGAAGGGCCAGATTCGGGATTTTTTGATATTTATCTTATGGAAACTTTCCTTTATCATATTAGATCAACCCTAATCCGATTTTTTTGATATATATGACTATAATCTTGATCTAATTAAAGAGATTTATCAATTAATAAAATATTTAATTTCCTTATGTGATAATTAATTAATTATTTGATTAAATTGGTAAATTATTATGCAAGAAATCTTAAATAAATCAAATATGGATAATTATGGAATTAATTGTTAATTAAGATTATTTTTTATTTGATCCTCCATGTTTTAAATGTTTAAAACTGGTCCTCAAGTTTTGAAATTTATGTTTTGTGATTAAAAGTTTTTAATTTAGAAAATTTAAATTTCAAACCCTAGAATTTTACAAGTTTAAAATACAACCTTATACTAATATAATATTACAAGATTAATATATATATATATATATATATATATATATATATATATATATGTATGTATAACTAAAATGCTAGTCTTACCGTTAGTAGGCCTCATTCACGAAGCCGATCTATAAGGTGGGTATAAGGTTGCGGCCTATAAAATGGCGCTTAATGGGTGTACACTCACACCCACCGCTTGCTTGATCGGTGGAGGGTCGTTAGCCGAACGGGTAGGATAGGGCAACCTCATCCTCTCATTAAAAGTATAATATGAAATACAAAGTAACTACATGTTTTTCAAAAAATTTCCCAATCTTAGTTACTTTAGGAAAAGTGAATTGATGTAATCCCATGAAATTACACTTTGCACCTTGCTAAGAAGTTAGTGGAGCGTGTGTGGTTTACCGGCACACTAATTGGTTCTAAGCGAAGGTGGCAAAGGGTGATTCATTGTTTATCATAGTTTGATGGAGCGTGTGTGGTTTACCGGCACATCGAATGGGTGATCGTTACAATGAAGGCACCATGTGAATTTGCATGGTAATTCACACCCGCTTTGTGATCCTCGGTATCCCAGTCACAAACAAGAGGGGCATATCGAGATTTAAACATGCCATTGAAATGTTTCAATGAATCTCATCTAAACCTAGGAATTCTCAAATTCATTTAGAACTTATAGTTAGGTTTTCATGGTGGAGAATTAGTGAATCGTCATTCACTTACCTTCAAATTGTTTGCATGTTAGATTACGGCATCCCTTTTCTAATATGTAAATATTGTTGTTGGATCCTAGCCCTAATTTTTCTTATTGGGTGATAATTAGGGATTCATATTCTAATCTATCTTTGTCCTTTCTATTTGTAGATGTCGAACGCGAACAACGCTGCTGCTAGTTCTTTCACATTGATTAGCCTTTGTCAAAAGGTCACTTTCGATGGGACGAACTTTAGCGAATGGATAAGATACATTCGCACTATTGCTCGCTATGAGGATAAGGAGTATGTCCTCGATGAGAAGCTCGAGAAAATCAACCCTGAAATCGCTACTCCGACTAAAATGACCGCTTTTGAAACTCACGAGCGTGATGCAACGAAGGTACATTGCATCATGATAGCCACTATGAACTCCGAATTCCAAAAGTCCTATGAGGACATGTACCCGTATGAGATGCACCAAGACTTATTGGAGAGATACCACCAAAACGCGAGACAAGAGCGTTATGAGATTTTCACTAACATGATTTCCGCTAAGATGGGTCATGGAGAGTCTCTTACCGTGCACCTGCAAAAGATGCAAAGGTATGTCGACCGTCTTCGCAAGTTGAATGTTGACTTTGGGGAAGACTTGGCGATCGACATGGTGCTTCACTCTTTTCCTCGAAGCTACAATCAATTTAGGATGACCTACCACATGAACAAAGAAGAGGTCACCCTAAGAAAACTCCAAGGTCTCTTGAGGGTCACTGAGAGCAACTTCAAGGACAAGTCTGTTGCACCAACTCCCAATCCACCTGCTGCTCCTGTCTTGGCTATTGGACAAGGAAAGGGAAAGAAGAGGAAGGCTTCGTCTAAGAACTATTGCAAGGTTAAAGCCCGAGATGGTGCCTCTTCTAGTGGGACCAAAGTTGATCCTGCTAAGCCCTGCCCTAACCCAAAGGAGGCAGAGTGCCACCACTACCACAAGATAGGACATTGGAAGAGAAGCTGCCCAGAGTACCTGCAAGCCATCAAGGAAGGAAAGATCAAGCCGTCTTTTGTAGGTATATACACAATTAAATCTAACGATTCATCTCATGCTATTTCTTGGGTTCTTGATACCGGTTGTGGTTACCACATTTGTTCTAATGTGCAGGGACTAAGAAGAAATAGGGATGTGGAGGCTGGAAGAATAAATCTAATCATGGGGAACAGAAGATCGTCGCCTGTGACCAAGATTGGAGTGTATTCTTTAGTACTTAGGAATGGTTTAAGTTTAGATTTGAACAATTGTTGCTATTCGCCAGAAATGGCTAGAAACATCATTTCATTTCATGGTTTGTTTAGACAAGGTTTTAGATTTTCTTTTAATAATGAGAATGGTTCTATTTTGGCTTATCTAAATGGTGTCTTTTATTTTGAAGCTATACCATGTAATGGAATTTATGAAACTGTTATGATTGTTGATAACTTAGGAAATGATGTTTTGAACATAGATTCTTCCAATAGTATGGATAGAGCATCCTTGTGGCATTGTCGTCTTGGACATGTCAACAAGAAATGCATAGCCCAACTCCAAAAGGATGGAGTGTTGGAGTCATTCGACCTTAGGGAAGATGACACATACGAGTCTTGTTTACTTGGAAAGATGACCAAGTCACCTTTCACAAGTACATGTGAAAAGGGTGAGGGTCTATTGGACCTAATACATACCGATGTATGTGGACCGTTTAGATCAACCACGAAGGATGGGAACCGCTTCTACGTGACTTTTACCGATGACTATAGTAGATATGGGTATATCTATTTAATCAAGCAAAAGTCAGAAACTTTTGAAAAGTTCAAAGAGTTCAAGAATGAAGTGGAGAATCAATTGGGCAGGAAAATCAAGATGCTTCGATCCGATCGAGGAGGAGAGTACCTAAGTCTTGAATTCCACGATTATCTCAAGGAGTGTGGAATAGTTTCACAATTGACGCCTCCTAGGACACTGCAGTTGAATGGTGTGGCAGAAAGGCGTAATCGAACCTTATTGGATATGGTTCGCTCTATGATGAGTCGTGCTTCACTACCTATCTCTTTTTGGGGGGTATGCCTTATAGACTGCTGCTCATATCCTTAACCGAGTCCCTACTAAGAAGGTTGCCAAAACACCTCACGAGATGTGGACAGGGAAAGCTCCCTCGTTGACACATATCAAGTTTTGGGGTTGCGAGGCTTTCGTAAGAAGAGATACTCACGACAAGCTCGAATCTCGTAGTGAGCGATGTATTTTCATTGTCTACCCGCAAAAATCTTTTGGATATCTCTTCTATAGACCGAAGGACAATGTTGTCTTTGTTGCGAGGAGAGGAGTTTTCCGAGAGCGAGAACTCATAGGCCAAGGAGACAGTGGGAGGCAAATCGAGTTTGAAGAGATTCAAGAGTCGATAGATGAAGGAACCTCTACCGCTGGCACTCAACCCAAGGAGGAAACTCCAGTTCAACCGATTGACGAAACTTTACCTTTTAGACGTTCCGAAAGAGTTAGAGTTCAACCCCAGTTTTATGGTTTTGATATTACTACCGAAGGGGAAACGTATATTAGTGATGGTACACTAATAAACCTTGATGAACCTAATAGCTATAAGGAAGCCATGGTAGGCCCGGAGTCTGTGAAATGGAAAGTGGCAATGGATAGCGAGATCCAATCCATGTATGATGACCAAGTTTGGAATTTGGTTGATAATGTGCCCGGACGTAAGACCGTTGGGTGAAAATGGATCTTCAAGAAGAAGACCGACGTGGATGGAAACGTACACACATATAAGGCACGATTGATCGCGAAGGGCTTTACTCAAACTCCCGGAGTTGACTATGATGAGACCTTCTCACCAGTTGTGAAGATAAAGTCTATTAGAGTGATGCTAACTATTGCCGCATTTCATGATTATGAGATTTGGCAAATGGATGTCAAGACCGCTTTCCTTAACGGAAAGTTGGTTGAGGATGTTTACATGGCTCAGCCAGAGGGGTTTGTGGATCCGAAGCATCCGAATAAAGTGTGTAAGCTTGAGAAGTACATTTATGGACTTAAGCAAGCATTCGCAGATGGAATCTTTGCTTCGATGAGAAAGTCAAAGAGTTTGGATTTGTGCGAAGTGAAGATGAATCGTGTGTATATGTCAAAGCCAGTGGGAGTATAGTAAGCTTCCTCGTTCTATATGTCGATGACATATTACTCATAGGAAACGAAATCCCGACTTTGCAAGAGGTTAAGTCCTGGCTCGGGAAGTGCTTCGCTATGAAGGACCTCGGAGAGGCTTCTTACATTTTGGGAATAAGGATAGTGAGAGAAAGAAGTAAGAGACTAATAGGACTTAGTCAGAACACTTACTTAAAGAAGGTACTAAAAAGTTTTAGTATGGAAAACTTGAAGAAGGGAGAATTACCGATACAAAGTAATGCCAAGTTGAGTAAGACTCAAAGTCCGAGTATCGAAGCAGAAATAGCAGAAATGAGCCGAGTACCATACACTTCCGCAGATGGCTCAATCATGTACGGTATGACTTGTACTCGCCCTGATGTAGCCTTTGCTTTGAGCATGGTTAGCAGATATCAAGGGAACCCTGGCAGAGCTCATTGGATTGCAGTGAAGAATATCCTTAAGTACCTTCGGAGGACGAAGGAATGGTTCTTAGTCCTCGGAGGGAGTGATGACTTGAAGGTGCGAGGGTATAGTGACGCCAGCTTTCAGACCGACAGGGACAACTACCATTCGCAGTCGGGCTGGGTCTTTACCCTGAATGGAGGAGCAGTGACTTGGAAAAGTTCCAAGCAGGAAACCGTAGCTGATTCAATGTGCGAATCAGAGTACATTGTAGCGAGCGAAGCGTCGAAGGAGGCAATATGGTTGAAGAACTTCATCGGTGATCTTGGAGTTGTACCCGCCATAAAGGAGCCCATGGAGATTTTCTGTGATAATGAAGGAGCGGTTGCCTTGACCAAGGAACCGAGGGATCATGGTAGATCTAGACATATCGACAGAAAATATCACTTTATTAGACATCATGTAGAAGAAGGAAAACTCGTAGTGAAAAGGATATCATCGGAAGATAACCCAGCAGATCCGCTTACGAAAGGACTGAGTAGGGTTAAGCACTTGCAGCATGCTAGGAGTATTGGGCTGAAGGATGATATTAGCATAGATTAGATGGTAGTAGAAACGTGTAATAGATAAATGTAATTAACATTTGATGATTAAATAAAGGAGTTTTATTTATGAGTAATGTTACTGTCTTATGTTAATTGTTTAACTATTGTTTCATTTTGCATGTTTTGACTTCCAGAATAATTGAATTTATTAAGAATAATCGAATTATTCAAATTGTCCACAATCGTTTATATGTTGGAAGTAGATATGAATGAAGATTGTCGTGAATTGGTGCGTAGATTGTCTAAATGGTATTAGACATGGCAAAATATTGTTGCGACGTTCATGAGTGCTTATGAACTGGTTTTGAGCATTGGAACAAACCCGCGCTTGCTGGAATCACCTTATGGAATATGATATATAAAAGGGTGATCGCAAGACGATAATATCATATAGTCTTAAAACCTAGATATATGGTTTGTTATTTGTTAATTGGTTGTACATTGATAATGCGAAAACGCATCAGTAACTCGATGTTATAAAACGCATTGTTGTGTATAGTTGATTAATGAATAAGTAAATGCATATAAGTCGAAGTTTATCTATAACTTTTATCCTAAGAGGGTAAAAGCGATATCTCGACCGCTCGATGATTTGATTTGACTTATGTGTCGGGCCCAGTCAGAAATGAATTGATGTGTTCGATTAAGTTCTATGTCGAATAAATCGGAGATCGAGAAACCAAAATGCTAGACTAATCATTCCATAGAATTGTCAGCATGATATCTAACAGAGGACTGTACGATCCCTTATCTAAAGGACAAGATTGATTAGATCAGAGTTTGACAGCGTCTTTGAGAGCTACGATTGCAAATCGAATTGTACTTGTGCATATAGTTACTAGACTTATCCAAGTGGGAGACTGTTGGAATAGTGTCTAAGGCTTCAACTATATTAGGCAAGTATTTGACCCGATTGTGCATGGTCCTTTTGGGTTGCCTTCACCATAGCAACTTGATAAGATGATTTATTATGAGAGAATAAATATTATTAATATATTATGAGAATAATATACTGAATAATAATATTGTTATTTGATTAATATAAGTCATAGATTAATTAGTATTAATTTGGTGACTTAAAGAGATTAATTAAATAAGAGGGTATAAACTGTCAATTGTTTGATAGTTACACTTTGGGCTGTAAATCTTTCTTGGATAGAGGATGGACGGATTCTAGAGCTTGGGATAGCCTCAAATTCGTCCAAAGCTATCTTAGGTAAGGATTAGGATTGCTTTAAGGAAAGATTATCCAACTAGGGTTTAAGGGTGAAACCCTAGGAGCCTTACAAGTATAAATAGACCCCTAGGGCAAGGGAAATCCGCACCTCTGCTAAAAGAAAAGAAACCCTGGCCGATTTCTAATCCCTCTCCTCTCTCTCAAATCATCCTCCTTGCTAGTTGGTGTTTGTAAGCCATTAGAGGAGTGACAATTGTGACTCTAGAGCTCCAAGACAACAAGATCAAACAAGAGATTCAAAGGTAAACTTTTGGATCTGATTTTGTATTGTTCTTATACCTAATTAGTCATTAGAAGTCTTGGATTCAAAGCATGTTTAATTAGAGAAACCTAGATCCAAGCATTAGTGTTTGCATGTGCACATAGGAATGTTCATATGGCTAAAACCCATCAGGCACAACACTTCGGTGTATGACCTCGCTACCGTCATCGAGCGCTCCTTAGAGTGTTAGGATCAACCTTACCCTACTAGTACTATGATCTATGTTATGTACTGTCGACTCTATGTTTAAGTGATTACACTACTCATAGAGTCGTTACGCTGCCGAACTTGCACCACTTATGTATGCTCTTTCGAGCAAATTTTCATGTATCAAAGTGCGGATATTATTAGTGAAAAATATGTGTGTTCTATTGTGATATTGTTATATGTTATGTGTTGAGTATCCATAATTGTATGTTAACATGTGAAAGAACTTAAGTACATGCACTACACCTAGTTTATAGGACCACAAACTCGCAGAAATCCTAGACACTCAACATCTTTCCATTCCATGACAGAAAGATGCCTCAACGGCCAACCCGTGGAAACCCTAGGCCAACCCCACCCAAAGTCAACTCAGCTGCATTCCAAGCAGCTGTATCTGTTGCGGTCACCGTAGCCATGGCACAAATTTACCAAGGGAACAATGCAGGAGGCAATGGACAAGGGGCTGGAAGTTTAAACAACAGAATAAATCAAGGACCTACCAAGACATGCTCCTACAAAGATTTCACCAATGCCAAGCCATTAACCTTTAATGGCACTAGCGGAATGATAACCCTAAAAAGATGGATTGAGAAGATGGAATTAGTGTTCGAGATATGCGAGTGCCCTGAGGAGATGAAGGTGAAGTTTGCCACATGCACGTTCGTTGATCAAGCTCTCACCTGGTGGAATGAACATGTAGAAGCCATGACTCTCCCAGTAGCCAACTCTATGCCGTGGGTGGAGATGAAAGAAATGTTGATGGCCGAGTACTGCCTGTGAGCCGAAATTTAGAAGATGGAACAGGAGTTGTGGAATCTCACTGTCCGAAATTCCGACATTGATGCATACATAACAAGGTTTAGCGAACTGTCACTGTTGTGCCCTGGCATGATTACTTCGGAGGGAAAGAAAATCGAACGATTCATATAGGGATTAACTTCCCCAATTCAAGGAAATGTGATAACTGCAAATCCCGAAACCTTCGACAGTGCCAAGAGGTTGGCTAAGAAACTGTATGACCACAACAACAAGAAGGGCGAGAAGCCAGGGGAAACTGAAGGCAAGAAGGAGAGTGACAAAAAGAAAGGATAGAATAACAAGAGAAAAGAGCGACAAGGCTCGGAGTCATCAAAGAAGCTACAGACAGTGACCGTTAATGCTGCAACCACCCGAGTTCGCTCCGCACCACATGCTCCAGTCCCAGCTGCTCCAAGTGCTCCTAGGCAGTATTTCGGAAATCTCCCAATGTGCAACAAGTGCAATCTCCATCATAATGGCAAATGCATGGAGATACATTGTACCAGTTGCAATCGAAAGGGTCACATGACAAAATATTGCAGGACCTATCCTCCCCGGAACCATCAACAAGGAAACAACAACAACAACAACAACAACGGCCACAATGCAGGACCGATCCCCACCTGCTATGGATGTGAAAAGACTGGGCATTTCCGTCAAAACTGCCCCAACAACAACAACAACCCAGGGAATGGAGGAACAGGAAGAGTGCTGACCATGGGCCAGGGAGAAGCGGTTCAAGACCCCACTCTTTTCACCGGTATGTTTCTCCTAAACCACACTTGTGCATGCATCCTATTTGACACCGAAGCAGAACGAAGCTTTGTGAGCAATAGATTTAAACACTTGTTAAAGCAACAACCCTAGAAGCTTAATGACACCTTTACGGTGGAAATGACCAATGGGAAAATAGAATCCACTGGGGAAATCTATATCGGATGTACCCTAACCTTGAACCAACATGTCTTTCAAATAAACTTAATGCCTATTTCCATTAGGAGTTTTGATGCGATTATTGGCATGGATTGGTTAAGCCCCCACCATGCTGAAATTATGTATCACGAGAAGGCCGTTCGCCTTCACCTTCCAAATCGTGAAACCCTGATTATATACAGAGACAAACCCAACATAAACCTTCGTCTTATCTCGTGCATTAAGGCACATAAGTATATACGAAAGAAAGACTTGACGGCTCATATAGCAGATAAATCCAAGGAAGAGGTCAATATTCGAGACATTCCAGTAGCTTGTAAGTTCCCGGATGTCTTTCATGAAGATCTTTCGGGGATACCCTCAGGAAGACAAGTCGAGTTTCGAATTGACTTTGTGCTAGGAGCAACTCCCATCGCCAAATCGTCCTACAAATTGGCTCCTGAGGAGATGCAAGAATTGTCCAGCCAGCTCGGTGAGCTTTTGGACAAAGGATTCATCCGACCCAGTTTCTCACCTTGGGGAGCTTTGGTTCTCTTTGTTAAGAAGAAAGACAGATCCTTTAGGATGTGCATTGACTATAGGGAACTAAATAAGCTCATTGTCAAAAATCACTATCCACTCCCGCGAATCGACGATCTATTTGACCAACTTCAAGGTGCAAGTTATTTCTCCAAGATAGATCTACGATCTGGATACCATCAACTCAAGGTCCGGGAAGAGGATATCCCCAAAACCGCTTCGTAGATGTAAAATTGTAAAAGTCGAATATAGTGTTTTGTATAGTTTCGCATTTTATGTTATTTTACTAAGTCATCTTTATGCGAAGTTAAATGTCTAGACTTAGTATATTTTTTGTACACTCATGTTCCCTATAAATAGGGACTGAGGTTAGAAGTAGAAGGAGACTTTCGTAACAAATATCTCTTTTCTGCTTATGGTTTAATCAGTCTTTATCAATATGAGATTTGATTAATATTTACTCTTCGTGTTCTAAATCTTTAATTACTCAAATCAAACTTTGCTTTCTCAAATCTTGGTAACAATTCTCATCAATTGGTATCAGAGCAGGATTCAAACTGCTTTGATCTGATTTTCGTGTTAGAATCATTTGCTTTTTGAGTTGCAACTTTACTCAAAATTTTCCGCGCATTTTGGTTTGGAAAATCACATTTGATCTTCAGATTTGAATTGATTCTGTCTTTGAATTGTTAAGTCGAGTAATCGATTAGTGATTTGTGATCAATTCAATTGATCAAATTCTCTATTTCATCAAGTTTTTCAAGCTTTCTGAAAATTTCTGTGTTCATCAATGGCGAACTTCAACATGAATACAATGACTTCCTTCTCTCACTTGCTTGGTTCTTCAACCAAAATTCCGATGTTAATTCCAGAATACTATGATCAGTGGGCTGATAGAATGGAAGATTACTTAAATGGAATTGATGAAGAACTTTGGAATTGTATCAATGGAACAGTGCAAGCTCCTATTAATGTTCAACCAATTGGTCCATCTACTACTTCTACTGAAGTTGTTGATCAAGAAAAACTGTTGAAGAATAATGAAAAGAGGTGCATGAGGGAACTAAGAGGTGCTCTACCTCGTGTGGTTTACAATTACATCCGTAGTTGTAAAATAGCCAAAGAGATCTAGAACACTCTAAAAGAGAAGTATCAAGGTAGCGAAAAGACGAAGATCAGCTCTGTGAAGCAATGTCTAGTTGAACTGAAGGAATTCAGACAAAAGGATGCAAAAACTCTTGAAAATTACTATGATCGTCTGAATGAGCTTATGTTTCGCTGCAATAGGTATGGAATCACTAGGTCTCTCATGGAGTTCAATTTAACTTTCATTATGGGTCTTCGCAAGGAATGGCGAAGTGTGAGCATGATGATTAAGAATCAACAGAGTTTTGATACAACTAAATTGAATGATCTCTACAATCAATTGAAAACACATGAATGTGAAGTTTCAGAAATGTATGAAGAATCAAAACAAAGTATTGGAGGTCCTTTGGCTCTTGTTTCAAAGGTATTAGAAACTGATGTTAATGAAAAAGATGGTTCAGATGATGAAGGATTTTTTTTGAACTCTGATGATGAAGCTGTGGCATTCTATTCAAACAACAGAGTTAAGAAGTTTTTCAAAAAGCCTTTTAATCCAAAAGGAAAGGCTAGTGATGTGAAGAATGCAGTCACAAGAACTGGAGGGAAGGAGAGGAAGAAATTGGAGAAAGCTGATGAGAAACAAAAAGATGAGAAAGAAGTGAAGAAGCTGAAAGGTGATTCAGGAATTTACTGTCACTACTGCAATGGTGCGAATCATTTTGCAGCTGATTGCATGTTGCGAAAGAAAGAAGAGAAGAAGGAAAAAGTTAAAGATGAAGCATACTACTCTGAAAAGATTGAAGAGATACGTGATAAGACCAAAGGAGTGTCTTTGGTTGCGAAAGGTGAAACTGACAATGAAGCAAGTGGTGCGTATCAGATCTGGTCTTCAGGATCTGATGACGAGGAAATGAGGCATCCCACACATGGAGCAATGTTCGCAAGTTTTAAAGACTGCGAAGAGGAAATTTCAGGAAGGCGCTTCGTATCCAAATCCATGGACAAATCACCCATGACAACCAAGGTACGTGCAATACTTGAATCTTTTAATATTCCTTTATCTGCTTATGATGCTGAAATTGTTTCATTTGATGAAACTGTGGCTTATTTTGATTCTGTTATTGTGTCTGCTAGTACTGAAGCTCAAAAATTAAGTATGCAACTAGGTGAGACACGGAGAGAATTAGAAATAAAGAGGAGCAGAGTAGAAAAACTTGAAATGCAGATCAAAAATATAGATTGTGATAGGAATAATCTTACAAATGATGTTAGGTTGTTGCTAGCACAAAGGAACATATATTGTAATTCTGCCAAACGGTTATATGCAAAATTAACTGCTTTACATCATTCTTCTGACATTAGCAAAGAACAACATAGGAAACTGTTACCTTTTCTTGAATATGAACGTGAAAAAGTTGATGTTGTTTCTTATGATTGTGAAAGTACAATTGCTCAATTTGACAAAATACCTGATGATAGATATACATATGGTATTGTCAAAATTGATGAATTTCTGAATGCTGATGAGTTAGTTAACATTGTCAATGAAAGTTTGACAAAGAGTGAACAAGTGAAAATCTTAAAGAAAACAGAAAATTCAACTCTTGCCTCACAATTCAATTATGCTGATATTGATGAAAATTCAGATAATGTGAGTGAAATCAGTGAGATAGAAGAGGAAGAAGAGGTAGATTGTTCTCAATTGTCAATAGTTAATATCACATCTAAGATTAAAGGTAAATAAATTATTATTGATTCGATAGTAGAGGATGAAATTGATAAACCTTTAACTTCACAACATTGTAAGTTTGATAATGTGGAAGTTGAAAGCTGGAAATTTGATGATAATGAAGAAAACAGAGAAGAAAAGAAAGATTCAAATGAAACACCTCAACGAGTTGTGATTGATCAAGTGTTTGAAAATACAAAAGAATTTGATAAAATTTTAAATGACAAAGTCGCACATTATTTGGAAACCAACACAGTGGTATATCCAAATTTTGTATGTACTGATAAAACCATTTTTCCAAATCAAGTTTTTGTCACTACTGGAAATGCTGAGAAAGTTCATCCTGAATTTAACAAAATGATTGAAAAAGATAATCTAAAGTCAACCACAGAAGGTTTTTTCGCAAATCAAAACACAGAAGAAAACAATTTAACTCAAAATTCTTATGTGTTTCAAAAACAAAAATCATTACAAAAATGGGTGGTTAAAGGTGAAAAACCAAACAAGATTTTTGAAAAAGTTGAAAAATCAAAGGTTGAAGTGAAATTAAATTCTCATGAATTCAAATTGATGGTTGGAAATTATTCAACAGAAAATAATGTTTCAAAAAGAAAAGCAAGAAAAGCAGTTTTCTGGCTAGTTGTGTCAAATGACAAACCAAGAGATGAAAAAGAACAAATTTCAAAAACAAAATCATCTAAATTTCAGAGCAATAATAAACAAACAAATTTTGTTGATAAAAGTCCATATGTTCGCAAATATGACAACAATCGAAAATTTGAGAATTCGCAAAAATTTGCAAATAATCAAAAGTTTCAAAATCTTGGCAAATTCACGAAAACTTCATCAAGTTTGACAGATTCAACTCAAGCAAAAATAAAATTTTCACCAAAACTACCAAATTTTCCAAATCCTTCAGTTTCAAAACAGACCAAAGTTTCATATACAAAAGGAAAATCTGATGTAAGTACAATCAATCGATGGTTTGAAGGGAAAGGAAGAAAATATCAAAGTGGGAAGTTTTCAGAGCAACAAATCAAGAATGCATTTGACAAGTTCGCAAATAACTCTTCCACTGTTAGCTCATCATCTCATCATTCGCAAGTTCCAGTTCAAAAATGGAAACCAATTATCAACAATGTGAATGTTGTGAATGATAAGATTTCAATCAATGGAAATCCAAAACTATTGAATGAATATATCTCAATATCTAGATTTGATGATGTTGATATAATGGATTCTATCACAAACAAAGTGAAAACATGGTTTTTAAATTCCTAGAATTTGTTTCATTCTACTAATGATGGACCCAACAAGTCTTGGGTTCCTAAATTCTTTCAATAAATGCAGGTGATGTGTGACGAGCAATATGATTCTAAATGGTATATTGATAGTGGTTGCTCTCGTCATATGACTGGAAGAAAGGAAAACTTGCGAGATTATAGAAGTTTGGAAAATGCTGGAGTAGTCAAATTTGGGAATAATCACAAGTGTCAAGTGAAAGGCTATGGGAAAGTCACAAATGGAAAATTTACTGTGAACAGAGTTGCTTATGTTGAAGGACTTCAACATAATTTGATAAGCGTGTCACAACTTGTTGTTGGTACTGGAAATCAAGTTGTATTTAATGAAGAAGGAAGTATCATTTCAAATGCGAAGTCAAATGAAATACTTCTCAAATCCAAAAGATATGGTGATATGTTTGCACTGGACATCAAACCAATTGTGGGAAAACCTGCTGTGTGTTTACTATCAAAAGCATCTAATGATCTCAGCTGGCTTTGGCATAGAAGATTGTCACACTTGAACTTTTGAAATATTAATAAACTTGTCACTGAAGATTTAGTTCGAGGGTTACCAGTACTAAAATTTGACAATGATTCTTTGTGTGCAGCTTGCGAACAAGGAAAACAACATCGAAAAGGTCATCCGATTGTGATAGACTCAAAAATCATAGAACCATTGGAACTTCTTCACATTGACTTATGTGGACCGTCGACTGTTGCTACAATCAATAAAAAGCGGTATATTTTAGTTGTTGTAGATGATTTCTCACGATTCACATGGGTGTTTTTTCTCAGGTTGAAATCTGAAGTTGCTCAGACGATGATTGATTTTATTAAAAAGATTGAACTAAGTCTGAAGAAGAATGTACGAAAAATTAAAAGTGATAATGGTTCTGAGTTTAAAAATCAAACTCTTGATATTTTTCTCACAAGCAAAGGCATTTCGCATAATTTCTCATAACCATATACTCCACAACAAAATGGTGTCGTTGAAAGAAGAAATCGATCTCTATGCGAAGCAGCCAGGACCATGTTAACATATGCGAATCTACCTCAATATCTTTGGGCAGAAGCAGTGTCCACTGCATGTTTTACTCAGAATCGATCATTCATTCATCAAAGATTCAATGTTACTCCATATGAAATAATCAATAATCGGAAACCTAATGTAAAATCCTTTCATGTTTTTGGTTGTAGGTGCTTTATCATGAATCTCAAAGATAATTTGTCCAAGTTCCAAGCTAAAGCTGATGAAGGCATATTCTTAGGATATTCACATAATTCAGTTGCATACAGAGTGCTTAATAAAAGAACTAGAAAAGTTGAAGAAACTTTCAATTTAACGTTTGATGATTACTATCTTAAACAAATGGATAGTAAATTTGAAAATAAATCAATACTTGTGGATTCAAATACTCAAATTGATAATTTTGAAATCAATGATTTTGATTATGACTTAATTTTCGGAATTCCTGACAGGGCAATTGACGCAGAAAATAAAGCTCCTGATAATCTAACGTTAGAATCCTTAAAACATACTGATGATTCGACAATAACTACAACATCAATAAATTGTGAAAGTACGACCGATATTCGTATGGAGGAGGAACATACGAGTATTCATGAAGATAGTCAGCCAACTTTCGAGGGGGGAGAATGAAATTATGAATCATCAAGTTGAGGGGGAGCATTCACAGAATCAACAGGTACATCAAGTTAAGGGGGAGAATTCGCAGAATCAACAGGAACATCATTTTGAGGGGGGAGCATCAAGATGAAGATCATGTTAAGGGGGAGCATGATGAAACAGAGACAATTAATCTTGATGAAAATGATGAGTTTTATGAACTAAATGATAACTTTTCTGTTGCAGGATCTGAAAATGAAGATATGTATGAAGATGCACCATTAGAATTTGATCCTAATTTTCCACCACTTGAGAAATGGACAAGAAATCATCCAAAAGAATAGGTAATTGGTAATCCACAAGATGGTGTGTTGACTAGAGCTCAAATTCGTGCAAAAAATGAGGTACTGAATGCGAACCAAGAACTATGTATGTTTAATGTTTTTATTTCGAAAATAGAGCCAAAAACAGTAAAGGATGCTATGGAACACTCAGATTGGGTTGTTGCTATGCAATCTGAACTGGCTGAATTTGAACGAAACAAGGTTTGGAGATTAGTATCTAAACCTTCTGATGTTTCAATTGTCGGATTAAAATGGATTTTTAAAAACAAAACCGACAAAGATGACAATATTATTCGAAATAAAGCTAGACTAGTGGTTAAAGGTTATTTGCAACAAGAAGGGATAGACTATGAAGAAACATTTGCACCTGTTGCAAGACTTGAAGCAGTTCGCATATTTTTAGCCTATGCAGCTCACAAAGACTTTGATGTTTATCAAATGGATGTTAAATGTGCATTCTTAAATGGAGAACTAGAAGAAACAGTGTATGTTGAACAACCACCAGGATTTATAAGCAATGAACATCCTAATCATGTTTACATCCTAGATAAGGCTGTATACGGATTAAAACAAGCACCAAGAGCCTGGTACACAACACTTACAAATTTCTTAAAACAATCTAAATTTAAACAAGGATCAGTTGACCCCACATTATTTCGCAAGAAAGTTGGGTGTCATCTAATGCTTGTTCAAATTTATGTTGATGATATTATCTTTGGCTCAACTGATCTAGCATTGTCAATTGAATTTGAAAATCTAATGAAAAGTCAGTTTGAAATGAGCATGATGGGAAAAATTAATAATTTTCTTGGCTTAAACATAAGACAGAACAGGGATGGAATCTTAATCAATCAAGAAAAATATACGAAGAATTTGCTTGAAAAGTTTGGAATGTCTAATAGCACGAAACTCAGAGTACCAATGGCAGTAGGAACAAGACTAACTCCTTCGTTAGATGCTCCTGCTGTTGATTTCACACTTTATCGAAGCATGATAGGGTCTTTATTGTACTTAACTGCAAGTAGACCTGATATTATGTTTTCGGTTTGCAATTGTGCTAGATATCAAGCTAATCCCAGAGAACCTCATTTGACTGCAGTGAAAAATATTTTTCGCTATCTTAAGGGAACAGTTTTTTAGGACTTTGGTATCCTACGAAAACGGGGTTTTTCATTCAAGCTTTTTCAGATTCTGATCTAGGAGGATGTACTTTGGATAGGAAAAGTACGAGTGGTGGATGTCAACTATTGGATGGGAAGTTGGTGAGTTGGCAATCAAAGAAACAAACTTGTGTGGCTATATCAACCGCTGAGGCAGAATACATTGCTGTTGCTGCTTGCACTTCGCAAATTATTTGGATTCAAAGTCAACTTCGTGACTATGCAATAAACATGAAAAAGATTCCTTTGTATTGTGATTCGCAAAGTGCAATTCGCATTTGTCATAATCCAGTACAACATTCAAAGACAACACATTGCTCTTCGATATCATTTTATCAAAGATCATGTGGAAGATGGGAATATTGAAATTCATTTTGTTAAAACAACTGAACAACTTGCTGATATTTTTACAAAACCTCTTGATGAAAAATCATTTGTTAGAATTTTAGCAGGTTTGGGGATGATTAATGCGAATTCAATTTCAAAACCTAAAAGTCTGGTTCAGCAGTTATGAGTCAAATTTGTTCAGAGGTTACTGTTCATTCAGAGGCTTCGCATGGCTTCGCATCCACATCTTTTCGCATCTGAGATCATAACAACTAAGGTAAGGTTTACGACTAATTTTGAATTTTTTTTTTAACTTTTGAAAAATCAAAAATCCAAAAAGATTTTATTTTGTTATGTTCTTAATTTTGAAAAATTAAAAATCCAAAAAGATTTTATTTTGTTATGTTTTTAATTTTGAAAAATTCAAAAATCACAAAAATATTTCTGTTTTCTTTGTTCTTTAAACTTTGTGTGCTGAGAATTTAATACAGGGCTAAAATGCGAAGAAGACATACTTATGTGTTTCTACGGGAAGGTATTAATTTTCTTTTAAAAACTAGTTAGGATGTCCCTAAAAGCATGCTGCTGTATGTAGACCAAAAGCCTCAACAAGACTTTATGTGTGAAAAGAAAGCCTTAATGAAATTATCACATGAAAATTTCTTCCCAAAAAGGCTTATATTCGTATAAGTCAACAGAGCTACCTTACTCTTCTCAAATGAGTTAAGAGTTTTCTGTTTTGTCCATTATAATAGAGGTATACTTCGATTCTTATCCAATCTTTTTATACCAAACAATTCTTACACTCCAAATTTTTGAAGAGATTTGTCCTTGAGGTCTTTGATCAAACCAATCAAAACCTAGACAAATCACAAGTCTGTGTTTATGATCTAACATCATGAGTCCGTGATGGAAGTGAAACCCAAAAATCATAAACCTTAAGGAATTGACGGGGAACTTTGTTCCAGATTTTTACAAAACCTTTGTTTCAGTATCAAAAATTTCGAAACTTCAAATCATATTCAATTTGCATGTGTGGTCTTGATAAAATATTCACAACCAACAATGTTTGTTACCCAACAAGATCCAGAACAAATTTTTTTTGAATATGATTTCTGTGTAAGTTTCGTTCGCAAATCCTAGTCATGATAAATATTTTCACAAGCCAACTTGTCACTGACTACACTGGCCAAACAAGTAATTTCATTTACAATTTCTCACCTTATGTTAAGGCTGATATGTAATGAAATTTAAAACCAATCCAAAATGTCTTTTAAAGGAAGCCCTTCGATACTTCTCTACAAGTATTCGATTGTAATTCACGGGAAACTACACAAGCTGTTAATTATCTCTCTTGATGATTAACGAAGCAACCTTTGCTTGGGGTTTCACTGCATTCATGTCAAATTAAATTTTTGACATCACAAAATTCCAAATTTTTTGTTTCTCATCTTATTCTGTTGACACAATGAACACACGAAATCCTTGAGGTTCTGAGTAAAACCAACTCAAACTGATGATTTTGCAAATCTGGCATATAACTTCACTTTATATCCCAAAAGTGAAAGAGCCTTGACTCCATGCTAAGGGTTTTAACGGTTTAGATTCTATAACGGGAAACTTGACAGGCTGTGTACTCAAGATGGTTGGTATTCTATCCGGTTTTCAAGGAGATGTGACAGTTACTTTTTGAACAAGCAATTCAAAAAGCTCTTGCTCCACTCGCCAATTTTACTTCTTTACTACCAAAGGGTGCACCACTTGCTTTCACAGGGGTGCAAGGGGGAGAGAAAAGTTTAAGTAAAGAACAGGATGCGAAGACAGTTGGAAAAGTTATATCGAAGATTTTGGGAGTCGGTAGTCAATGTTTGGTGTCGATTTTCGCATGTTTGATGAACGAAGAATTGAAATGGGTGATTAAAAAAGACTGTATTTTGGGATTGATATCAATTTTGGGTTTTGAAGACGGTGATGGAATAAATTTCAAATCGGTGTTGGTTTCGTTTTACTCTTTGAGTGTCCAAATTAGTTTGTTTTGGGTTGATTCCTGGAATTCGACTGTTTAGGAATCAAATTTGATTTTGGAATCAATGAATTGATTTTCGATTTTGAGTTCATTGCTGAGATGTTGATTAAAAGACGAAATCTGTTTAAATTTTGAGTCGCGAAGTCGAATTTGTTTTGATTATGGGATGTCGATTGATTGAGGGTGAACTGATAAAAGGTCGACTTGGCAAGTTCGAATCTGGGTAGTTCGCATATAAGATTGTGAAATGGTTCGCAATTTGGAAGACAACCAGGAAGTTCGTTCAGTTCTGTTGAGTTCGCATTTGGGTCTCAATATTTTGCATTTGGTTAAATTGGGTTAAGATGCGAAGTATTTTCATCCATGGTTCGCATCAGTGATGTGCGAAGAATTTGTTTGACTGGAACTTGCGAAGCGTGTTATATGAATTGAAAGAGAAGAAGCGAAAGAGAAGTTATGATATTGCGAATTCAGACAATTGTCAGCTGGATTTTCCAATAAATGAAATGCTATTCATCACTGCTCAGTACAAGATTAGTGAGAAGTTTGATAATCCTGATGATTATATACACATGAAAATCAAATTTCATGCTGTTTTGGGGAAGAATCCAGATGAAGTTTGGTCTTTAATGAAGATCAAAAAGGTGTTGACAATCAAGAAAGACATATTGTTTGAAGACATGCTTCAAAATTTTTGTTATTTTGTTATCCGAGCAGACAACAAGCAGTATGACTTCACTGTAGCAGATTTTCCTCTGATGAACTGCAATGATTTAATTCAAGTGGCTTTGATTTTGAAGCATATGGAAGAAAATAATCTCAAAGGCTCTAAGACTGAAGTGTTCAAGATAGGCTTCGCACATGTGAAGACATACATCGACAACTACTTCGATTGTTTGGCTCTTACAGATGAAGAACTGGCTAATGTGTTGGGAAGAGAAGTAAACGTTCCTTGGGAAGAAACTTTATCTCAATCAGCACTATCGAAATATGTTGTTGGAGAAATATGTCTGAAACCGTTCGGCATGGTGTTTTCTGGAAGAGATACAAAAGGGAAACCTAAGAAGTTCTTGTTTAAAGTCTCAGAGGTGGAAAGATATAATTCTTCGCAATATACGCACTTTATTGTTCGTATGAACAATTGCAAGAAGAACAATGAAGGAGACAAGAAAGATCTCAAGAAGGTGATCTCCTGGTATGGAGAAGTGCGAAAGACAATCCACTCAGTTGTTCAAAAGCTTATGGGATGAATAGCTTCGACTGTTTACAAAGGGGGAGAATGTAGATGTAAAATTGTAAAAGTCGAATATAGTGTTTTGTATAGTTTCGCATTTTATGTTATATTACTAAGTCATCTTTATGCGAAGTTAAATGTCTAGACTTAGTATATTTTTTGTACACTCATGTTCCTTATAAATAGGGACTGAGGTTAGAAGTAGAAGGAGACTTTCGTAACAAATATCTCTTTTCTGCTTATGTTGTAATCAGTCTTTATCAATATGAGATCTGATTAATATTTACTCTTCGTGTTCTAAGTCTTCAATTACTCAAATCAAACTTTGCTTTCTCAAATCTCGGTAACAATTCTCATCACGCTTTCCGAACTCGTTATGGACATTATGAATTTGTCATAATGCCCTTCGGTCTAACGAATGCCCCTGCCGCATTCATGGACCTAATGAATCTAATGTGCCGACCATTCCTCGAAAAATTTGTCATCATTTTCATTGACGACATTCTAGTTTACTCTCGAAGCAAAGAGGAGCATGGCCAACATCTCCGACAAATCCTGGAAACCCTGTGAATCGAAAAGCTATACGCAAAACTCTCTAAGTGTGAGTTCTGACTCCGTAGTGTGAACTTTTTGGGTCATGTTGTTAGTCAAGAAGGGATACACGTGGATCCTTCTCATGTCAAAGCCATCGAAGGATGGGAGATCCCAACGACACCCACAGAAATTCGCCAATTTTTAGGTCTTGCAGGCTATTACAGGAGGTTCATTCAGAACTTCTCTAAGACAGCCAAGCCATTTACCATGCTTACACAAAAGGGTGTACCCTTTGAATGGACAGATAAGCAAGAGGTTGCATTCTGAACTCTGAAGCAAGCACTTTGCAGTGCACCGGTACTATCGCTACCAGAGGGAACAGAAGACTTCGTAGTTTACTACGACGTGTCGAATCAGGGTTTAGGCTGTGTACTCATGCAACGTGGGAAGGTGATAGCTTATGCATCCCGACAACTAAAGACACATGAGGTGAATTATACAACCCATGATCTAGAATTGGGAGTTGTGGTCTTCTCCTTGAAAATTTGGAGGTACTACCTTTATGGTACAAGGTGCACCATTTTCACGGATGACAAGAGTCTCCAACACATCTTAAATCAAAAAGAGTTGAACATGAGGCAAAGAAGATGGGTTGAGCTACTAAACGATTATGAGTGTGAAATCAAGTACCACCCAGGCAAGGCCAACATGGTACTTGAGTCGGAAAGAATACTCGAATCGTCATGTGAAAACTCTCTCCATAACCATTCAATCCCACCTGACCTCACAAATCAGAGTGGCCCAGTCTGAAGCCATGAAGACGGAAAACAAAGCAAGCGAAGCGTTATGTGGGATGGAAAAGAATTTCAAAGCGAAGGAGGACAGAGCATATTATTTTATGAACCGCAATTGGATCCCTAAACTTGGGGGATTCAGAGAAGTGGTCATGGATGAAGCCCACAAGACACGATACTCCATCCATCCGGGTTCAGATAAAATGTACTAGGATATCAAGCAACATTATTGGTGGCCCAGCATGAAGGCAGAGATTGCCACCTATGTTAGCAAATTCCTTACTTGTGCTAAGGTAAAGGTGGAATATCATAAGCCCTCGGGATTACTACAGCAACCAGTAATTCTCGAGTAGAAATGGGAAAGGATTGCCATGGACTTTGTGACCAAACTACCCAAGACGACAGATGGTTTGGATACCATATGGGTAATAGCCGACAGGTTGACAAAATCTGCTCATTTCCTGCCAATCAAAGAGTCATACAAAATGGAACGATTAATGAGGATCTACATCAAGGAAATTATGAGACTCCACGGAGTGCCAGTATCTATCATCTCAGATAGAGATAGTAGATTCACTTCGCGTTTTTGGAAATCACTTCAAAAGGCTATGGGAACACATCTCGACATGAGCACTGCTTATCATCCGCAAACGGAGAAGATAATTCAAATCATACGTGACCGGAGATCATACGCGAAACAACGGAGAAGATAATTCAAATCAGAGCTCGACTACAAGCATTACGAGACCGACAGAAGAGCTACGCTGATAAACGACGAAAGCCCTTGGAGTTTCGAGTCGGGGATCGGGTGTTGTTAAAGGTCTCTCCCTGGAAAGGGGTTATTCGTTTTGGAAAACGGGGAAAGTTGAACCCAAGATATATTGGACCTTTCGAGATTCTTGCCCGAATCGGTCCAGTGGCTTATAGATTGCAGCTACCCGCTGAGCTCAGCAGTACACACCCCGTGTTCCATGTTTCCAATTTGAACAAGTGTTTATCCGACGAAACCCTCGTCATCCCACTTGAAGAAATCAAAATCAACGAAAATCTCCTGTTCATCGAAGAACCAGTCGAAATTATGGACAGGGAGGTGAAGCGTACTAAGCAAAGTCGCATTCTGATAGTGAAAGTCCGGTGGAACACGAAGCGTGAACCAGAATTCACATGGGAACGCAAAGACCAGATGAAGCAGAAGTACCCTCACCTATTCTCGCATTCATGAATCTAGCTTTAAAAAGAATTTTGGGACGAAATTCCCTCTAACGGGGGGATGATGTCACAACTAAGAATTCTATACCATGTAACAATAACAATGATAGCATTTGTGAACAAAAAATGTGAAAGCATGTATGATGCTTATTTAATAACAACAAAATCCCCATCAAACACTCTATACAGGCACTTCAAATAGTCAACAAAGAATTGGAAACCCTAGAAATCCCGGTTTAAGTCCATTATGGGCTAGGATTTCCTTATTAGGCCTAATGGGCCAATATGCTTCCAATTTGACTATTTTGGGTTTAGAACTCTTAAATGGGCTCTACTTAGACACACTTTCATTTATTTTAACATTTTGGGCCATAATGGGCCTAGAATGAAATGAAATACCCTAATGGACCTTATTGGGTCATAACTAACCTAATTAGCTTTAATGGGCTATGAAACCCATAATTCTTGACAAATTGGGTCGTAAACCATCATAGGAGCCCAATGGGCCGAAAATCATCAAAATGGGCCCATGATATGGAATTAAGCACCAAAGGCCCAAAAATTCTATTCTTTCTTCACCCTCTCTCGGCCCAAGTTAAAAAGGGGGGGGGGGAATGAAGGTTGACTTTGGAGGTGCCACCTCATTTTTGTTTAGAGGATAACTAGGCAATTATTCATTATATAACCAAGCACACTCATGTTTCCATGCACTCCATTCCCCCTCTCCTTTTCTTCTTCGACCGAGATCAAGAGGAAAAACACACACACACCTTCAAACTTCTTTCAAACTCTCTCTAAGTCTTCAAGAACATCTTTTTACCCTCTATCAAATTTTTTGAGATCTAGGGCACTTCAAGGAAGCTCTTCTACAAAATTCATCAATCTAGGTAAGTTAAAGCTTAGATCCATGGTTTAGCTTCTTGAAATTGTTATAAATCTCCTTGTAACTCATGAAAGTTCTTAATCATGCTTCTTAGAACCCATCTAAGCCAAAGTCTTCCCAAGAAGCTTTCTAGGGCCGAAAATAGCATCAAACATCTTCCATTTCTCCTTCAAATCGAAAACAACAAGCAAAGGTGAGTTCATACCCCTCTATTTTTGGTTTTCATATGTCTTATGGTGGAGAATACAAGTAAAATGTGTAGATCTATGTGTATGTGTATGTTATGTGTGATTTCATGTGTTTATGTGATAAATATGTAACAAAAAGAAGGGAAATCTCGAGATCTATGGATCTAAGAGGGAGATAAACATGATCTAAGACATATTACACTAACCAAGTTAAGAAAAATTACCCTCTAAGACTAAAACAAACATATAGCAACATAAAACTCATTTTTGGGCTATAACTGTCAAAGAAACCAAAGTTTAGTGGAAAAATTGTTATTTACGGTTTTCTTCAGGACTAAAAGGGTCAAAACAGTAAAAGTAAGTGATTTTATGAATATCATATTCTATTGAAAGTTAGAAATAAAATTTAAGTCTTATTGGGCTAAATCTTGGGCTTTTCGCCCCATTAAGCCAAAACTTGCGAAAATTACAACTGTCAAGGGGTTGAAATGGTATACTTCTCAAAACAGGGGGGAAAAGGGTGAATAAAACAAATTCAGGGGTTAAAATGAGGTAATGTCCAAACAAGGATAAAAATTGTAAAAGTTGCAAAAAGTTTGGGCTTTAACCGAAAAATACTTTTCTGGAAGGGCTGAAACTACCAAAAAAATGTGTTTTGAGCTAAAAATATCACTTGAACAAGTCTTTGGGTCAAAAGTGTCAAGAAAATGGTTTAAGGGCTTAAAATGTCTTTTTATATATAAAAGGACTAAAATTGTCAATTTTACCAAAGAATGACTGAAAGGGGTTCAAACCAAGATTTTTAAGTCAATTATTTTATTTTAAGATATTGAGTTATAATAAAAATACCGTACTACAATTCATGAAAATGGAAAGATGAAAATACGCATAATTCCAACATCGTTAAAAATAACCGACCGGCTTTGTTCCGGTGCGAAATTAACAAATCACCCAATCAAACTTTCCAACAATCAAACTATACCTAAAACAAGTAAACATTCAAATCTTTGGGCTTGAAAGTTCCAATCATGCTTGTTGGGTCTTTGTGACCCATTAACATGATTTTTGGGCCCAAGGGATAATAATAAATGTTATTGGGCCTTTTATGACCCAATTTCATATTTAAAGGATCCTCAATCGCTTCAAATGCTATTGGGCCTTAGTGGCCCATTAGCAATGCTAGTAAGGTCCAAATGAATCAAATACGAAACCGACCATCGTGCTCTTTGTATAACCAATAGCCATAAATAATACGCGGGAATAGTAGGATTTTGTAATCCTCTTCTCCTCGTTTCTTAGGCCTATCATCAATCCAAGTAAACAAATACGGGTCGATAAGCAATAGTAATCAAGGTCAATTGGGATTTAGTGAGTAATAACGGGCGGCACCAACGTGTGTCGGTCGTAGTCTGTAGTTATAATCAAAGTCTCCTGGAGGGAGAGCGAGAGTTTGTGTATAGATCTATACGAGGGTGATTCCCCCACACCTCAGCTGTTTGCTACAGTTAAACTCGGCCAGTCTAGGGTGACAAAATCTTAAGATCAATTCCGGCGTTCACCAGAGTGCCAAGACAGACGAATTAGTCATAATCATGCATGGTTATAACGACTCACATAAATAAATCCAATACAAATCATAAAGAATCTAAAAAACAGTCATTATAACGATGTACCTTGTCATCTTCATCTGTGCTGCTTTTACAATCTGCTTGGTTGATGAGAGGAAGGAAAAATTTTCATCAAGCAAGTTCATAGCTCTATGAAAAGCGTTCATGAACTGCATTTATAAATTCATGCTTTTAAAATGTAACTGTAACAAAATGTAGATATAAAATTATAAAATATTAAAAAAAAAGTATCCAACTTTGTATCTTAAGTGCTCTGTATCAACAAGTTCCCATTGGTGTCTACACTTTTCATAACTCCAATTATTCCCTGATCTTGGGAATTCAATCCACTCGGGATGACCAAACTATATAAAAAATACATTTTTAAATATTAATATATCATGAGAGAATAAAAATAATTTTTTATCTTCTAAATTATAAATAGTTTTCTACGTAATCTTACCTCGTTTCAAATTTTAAAAGACTTATAGATTTAAAAAAATGGGATATCAGATTAGAATGTGACTCGGGTTTTTTTTGTGTGAATAGTTTCAGGTTCTGAAAAACGGACACGTTTTCTCATTGGAACTACACAACTTTTGATGTTGACCAACTATCAAGTACAACCAACTATCACGTTTGAAAGGTTGGATTACATTTTTTGAGATGAAGGTTTTCTAAATATGCATCTCATTTTATTAATATCTTGTACTTTTCCACCTGAACCAATATATCTAGTGGTATCAACTATCAAGTACAACCAACAAAAAGGGATCCGTACAATTTTAATCCTCATTTTAATTTTTTTAGCGCTTTTGGTCGCTATCCCAAGTAACCTAAATTGACAAAATTACTTGTAATGAAGGACCAAAAGCATAACTTATGCTAATTTAATAAGGAAAGAAATTTGGGTATTCAAAAATAAGGATTTAAAAAGACACAAAGGTGAAAAACTTGGTAATTACCATGAATTTAAGAATTGTCACCCTCAGAGTAATCAGAACCAAATGATACATCCTCTCCAGGAAAAGCTTCCAATACTAGACAAATTTGACCACATTGGTCAACCTCATTAGACCCTTGTGAAGATTTGGTTTCAAGTGTAGTCAACTAAATGGAAACAGGCACCATGATTTTGCACTCTATTGTTCCTACAACACCAAATACATGTCATTTTACAAAAAGAAAGCAAATACTGTGACACCTAAATTTTTGAAAAATTTTTAAACTTTTAAAACCCATCTTAGAAGGACTAAAGGTTAGAAAGGAGAAGTAATGAAGCTATGAGTTGAGAAAAGAGTAATCACAACAAGGTCTCCAAAACAGACCTGCTATTCAAAACGGATTTACTCCAAAATCTAAAACATAAACATAGCTTTAACTAAATTTTATAGGAAACTATGATTGTCCAGGATTCCAGAACTATAAAGAACTCTTTCTAACTCCAAAGGATGAATTAAATATGAATTTTACAAAAAGGTGTATCACTTTTGTCTCCAACAAGACAGTCAAGTGAGGTTGGCCAATTCTACCCAACTTGTGAGTAGAATTCGTCCAAACCAAAATTCAGAGAAGTAAAGGACATACAAATGAAAGTCTCAGAGTTGTAATTGAATAAAAAGCATTTCCCAAGCTCCGTATATAAAATTCACATTGTGGACAATCACATCACTAGTAAAAGCTGGTGACTGCCCACTGATCTGGAGTGTGAATCCATTCTAACCAATTTATAATTGGAAATAACACCCGATCTGCTCCAGATCTTAAATTCATAATATCAGGAACATATAGAAACTTGGAATCACTTTGGATCCTTTTCCAAGCCTTAGAAATGATGAAAACAAAATGACATATCAGAACAGACCCGGATCAGATCTAACAACAAAGATGCCATTCTTGCCTATAGGTAAAGTCCTTATCAGTGAGGTTGGCCTGCTTAAGAAAGTTATCCAACTCAATTTCTGAACTTTGGGCACTGGTTTGGGGTCCGTTTGATTTCTATAGATCAAGGTATTATTTTTACAAAATGAATACTGATCTGATGGAAAACAAAATCGTAGCCACCCGCGATTCCTTTTTGGCTTATCCATCCTTCTCCCTTTGAAACACATTTTAAGATGTGTTCATCATCCCAATTTAGTCCCCATGATCATGGTGGTACTAAAAAGGGTTAGGTATCATTAGGATTTCATTTAGCCACAAGAATGTAATAATAATCAAAATGAAAATAAACATAAAGCACATAAAATCACCATTCTCCCTTTTAGGGTTTCCATGATCTTTTGCAACATGTAATCTCCTAGATCCATCATCCACCATATATGGGGTGAAGATAGGATCTTGAGATGATGTATAACATACAATTCTTTGCAAATAACAAAAGAGATACAAATCAAATAAGAAGGAGTAGAAGTGAAGATGAAATCATAAAACTAGAACAAGGTTATGAATCAAGTTGTAAGAAATGGTAAGGAGGTTCATACCAATATGAATCAAGGCTGGAAATGAACAAGAATTATGCTCCAACATGAGAATGATATATCTTTTGCTTTCAGGAAATAAACAAAATAAATTATGAGAAAACAACTAACTTCACTAAAAAGGACACAACATAAAAAGACAAATACATGTGATGGATGCAACCAAGAGCTAGAGCAATTGATCCAGCATAATGCTCTGGTGCGCCAGTTACATCATTAAGCAGTGATCGAGTCTAGTCAAAACAAATTAATAAATGGATCATGAGATTTTTAACACATTCTAAAATGAAATAAATAACAATATCAAAAATTTACCAATCTGGCAATAAACATATCATTTCCAGGGCGAGCTAGAAGCCCTAGCCCTTCTGATGATGCTCTTCGTTGTGATTCACAGGTGCCAGCCTCAACAAACAATCACCAAGATGAATAATAACCAACAGATTCAAGTTTTAACTGTATTCAAGATGAATAAGAACCAATAAATTAACTTGTTTTAAATAAATTGATAATCATATAAATCTTAAAATCCTACCAACCAAAACACTCATAGCACTGACTTTTCTCATTAAACTGGACAATCATAAGATAGTAACGAGCACCATGAAAACCACTACAACTACCATCTGTGCAACCATAACAACCGGAGCAAAGAGGAAACCATACCTTAGTTCAATCCGAGTTAGGGCTTGTAAGGCCCTAAATCGTCGGCGCTGTGTGGGATGAGAAGTTGTAAGGCCCTAAATCGTCGGCTCCAGTATAGAAGTAGATGGAGCATGTAAGTTCTTCACACTTTCAAGCATAATTCTAACCCAATCGTCGGCTCAAGCATAATTGTAACCCAATCATAGTCACTCAACGCGAAAATATGGGATTTTGGAACGGCGGTACTCTGTAGCGAAACCGATAGAAGCTTAGAACGAGATTCAAGTAAGCCAAATTCAAGATTCGCGAAATTCTAGGGCACACGAGGCTACATGTCGCCTGGATTTCAGTCTACCGGAGTTCCGACACATGAGTCCGATTTGTACGCTTTCGGAGTTGTACTTCTTGAGATATTGTCAGGCGAAGAAGGCAAGTGAGGAACAAAGGAAGGAGTGTCGATAACTAGGCAAGACGGTAGTCGAATGTATGGAGGGGGAAGAAAGGATCGTAATTAGGGCAAGAAGGAAACAAAAGTGGAGGATAAAAAAGAAGGCGGATGTTCAAAATTTTAGGGAATTCATTTTCCCCTATCTACTAAACGCACTTTTCATTAAAATTATAAAGCGACACTCATAGAGGACGCCCATTTAAGATACAGTGCCCTCCGTGTTTTTAATTTTTTTTCTCGTATGACGCTAAGTTAAGGGCACGCAATAATGCGTGACCTAAATCCTTAAATTTTTTGAAGAGATGACACTTTTTTAACGTCACTCTCTTTTGCGTCACATAAATCAATGAGTGTCGTGGTTTGCGCGTCGTAAAAGACTATTTTTCTTGTAGTGGTGGAAACAGATGTCCTTAAACGTGGCTTTCGGAAAGTGAAAAGCAGTGACTCAACTTCAAGAAGGATAAAGTAAGAGACAACATTTGCTTTCCTTTAAGCTCACCTCACGCGCTGTACGCACCCAGAGAAAAAAGAAATCTTTTTTTATATAATAATGAAATATACACACACACACCGATTCGTACCAAGAAATTAATCATCAAATCATTTTCTAATGGTAGGATGGTACCTTACCACACATAAGGAGTGTTATACCATGAGAGAGAGAGAGAGAGCACTTACTTTTTTAACCGCACACCCCAACCGTATATGAGGGATGGTGGTCATTATAGTAAGACATGTCATGTTAGATCTTACCACGCTCCACTCTATCAAATCTTACGATGTAATAATCAGGATTGTGATTTTACCGTCATTGGTTAGATCGATTACTTTATTTTTTGACTTGAATAACTTTGACGTTATTATTGTTTTCAAATTTAAAACATTAAATAATTTCCAGTAAATTTATATATATGTGTATGATATATGGATATTTGAATTCAGTTTAATATGTCATATATAAATAACAAAAAGCACGTAGTGGATATGGTGTCACACTTATCATGGTCCACATCATCGTAATCAGATCATATTTGTCACACTTCTTTCCATATTTGTCATTTAGAAAGTGTCAATTGCCATGTTTGTCATTCTTTTTTTTTTAATTTTTTATAAATTAATAATATTAAAAATAATTAATTTAAACAAACTATTTTAAAACGAAAGAGTATTATAATAATTAACTTATACTTTTTGGATATAATAATAATTAACTTAAATAGAAGGGATTTATTTAAATTAATAAAGAATATTCAATATTAAATGAAAGGAAATAAATCTAAATGTAAATTTTTATAAAGTTAAAAAGTAAATATAATATTTTTATTTAAAATTTGGGGTAAAAGGTGTAGAAAAAAGAATTATCAGGAACTAATATTGTAACTTTCAATTCGAAAGTGTTTCTCTATCATTTTAGTGTTGGTTCTGGATAGGGGTGTTGAACGGGTAATTTTTTCGGGTTTTGGGTAATTCGGGTCGGGTAATTCGGGTTTTTCATGTTAGAAAAATTACCCGTTACCCTACCCAAACTAAATTCGGGTAATTCGGGTTTGGGTAATTCGGGTATCGGGTCGGGTTTGGGTAATTCGGGTATTACCCGAAATATATGATTTTTTTTTGAATTTCACCTAAAAATAAATTTAATGAAATAAATACGTCGTGCTTTATTAGTCTTGTTTATATAAACAAACGAGACATAAACGAAGTTACTCAAGCTTTGAACATTGAGATTTTCTACTCAATAATACATGAGATATCAAGTAATTTTTTAACGACTTAATCTAATCTAATAAGATGTTAAAAAAACAAATACCTAAAGATCTTAATTTAAAAGTTTAAAATGTTTAAGATAAATGTAGTCATAAGTTTTGCCATGTTCTAAAGTTTCGTCAAGATAATGAGTTTGTTAGTTGTAATAAAAATTATAATCAAGAAAACAGTTAAATTTTAAAGAACGTGATGATATATAAAAATTACTTTTAATATTGTTAGTGTCGTATTGTCATAATAAATATATTTATGTTTTACAATAATGATAGTTAGTTTAAGCGTGATCAAATACCTGTTATATAGTACAAGCTCTACAAAAAAAAAAATTAAATAGTTTGGGTAATTCGGGTATACCCGAAACCCAAAAAATATACCCTTTACCCGACCCGAAAAAATTTCGGGTAACCCGATTACCCGGAAAAATTTACCCGATACCCGATTTACCCGATACCCGAAAAAATCGGGCGGGTAATTCGGGTATCGGGTATTTTCGACAGGGCTAGTTCTGGAGGCTCAATTTGTTTAAAAAAAAGTGTTTCTCTCTCATATATTGCAAAATTTTGTTTGTCACCATCAACAACACCGACGGTGTTGTTTGCCGAAGTCATGTAGCTTTGTCGAGCTCTTTGCCGAACCACACCGACCAGCCAGTAATGACAAATTTTTTATGTATGTATTTTCCATTTCCCTATAAATAATCTAGTAACGAATACTTTTGGTATATATATATATATATATATATATATATATATTTACTATCTTATAAAAGAAATCTCATTATTTCTAAAAATAAATTGAATATAATAATATTATTTTTTTAAGATGTTTAAATCATTAAGCTAATAGTACAAGTAGTCATCAATAAAATAATATTAAATTTTAACCTATGTTTTAAATTATTATATTTCTCAACAAATTTTATCTCCTTCCCTGAATTTCAGATAACTCAAAATTTGAAACCATCAGAAAATACATGTTGATTCAAATATCCCTCCTGCAAATGACTCTTTCTTAACATGTTTTTATTTTAATCTTTATTTGTAATTGATTTCATCATTTTTAACTTTTTGTATTTTTATTTTATAAATATATTGGGTGAAGGCTTTATTATATCAGGTTTGTTCCTAAAAAAGTTTTTACTATGTTTCTTTAATGTGTTGGCTTTGCAGGTTCAAAGAACTCAACCAAGAGGGTCAGTTAGAGCATTGTATTATCATTAGGGGGTGTTTGGCAAAAAAGCTTATTGCTTATTACTTAAGTTAATAAGTAAGTGTAAGGTAACTTATGAAAAAATGACGTATTAGAGGTTCCCCACCGGAATAAGTTATTTTAATCCAAATACTTTTTTAACTTATAGTGATGTGGAACCTAATAAGTTGTTTTAAAAAAGCTTAGCCAAACACCCCCTTAATATGGTATGGTAATGCTCTTGAAAAATAGATGTCATTTAATATTCATTTCTCGAAGTGAATGCAAAATGGTTTTAACTCTAAAGAGATCAAATTATTCGCCGCCCGCCGCTTTGCGCGGGTATACGGCTAGTGTGTGTGTGTGTATATATATATATATATATATATATATATATATATATATATATATATAGGAGTGTTCATTTGGATGGATCGGTTTAATCCGATCCAATCAAGTGAATCCAAATTAATTTCGGTTTTCAAAACGTAGATCCAAATAGTCCAAACTAAATTCAAATCCGATCCGATCCAACCAAATTATAATTCGGTTGGATCGGTTTTTTACAATTTGGTTTTCAAGAATCAAGACATTTCAATAAATATATAACTTTAGTATTAACTTACTTTATAATATAAACTAAAAAATATTGTTTAATTAGTTGTGAACTAAAACTTATAAATAACTATCAAGAAAAATATATTATAGTTTACTACTTTATAGACAAATTTTTTTTGATAAGAAGTACATATTAAAGTATTATAATAGATGAAAAATTTTAATATATTAAAAGAATAATTTAGTAAGTTTATAATTTATTAAAGATATATATTAAAAAGAACAAAATAATAAATTGTAATTCGGTTTTTTTGGACTATTCGGTTTTTATTTTATAAACCAAAACCAATCCGAAATCCAAAATAATAATTCGGTTTTGCTAAAAGCCAATCCAAAAATCCGAATATCCGAACCACATAGTCCGATCCAAATTGTCCAATTGGACAATTCGGTTTTATGCAAATAGTGAACAGTCCTCTCTCTCTCTCTCTCTCTCTCTCTCTCTCTATATATATATATATATATATATATATATATATATATATATATATATATATATATATATATATATTCTGTTTAATTTACTAAAGTATATTGCGATTTCCTCGTTAGCATGTAGAAATTAAATGGAAAATACGTTCAAGTCTTCAACAACTAGATGTTTAATGTTGTCCCTATATATAGGTATTTAATTAATTTTTTCATAATATTTTAACAAATTTTATGTTTAAAGCGAGCGGATTCTACGACGAGATGTCCGGAGAGGCCGATCTATAGGCGACATTCTAAAATGATAGTGCGAAACTTTTAGCAACCACTTGTCATCAACTCATCATTGGAATTTGGATATCTAAGCGTTGACTTGTGTACCTTCAGCGACGACATTAATGTTGTGGTTGCACTAGGGTTGATTTTTTGTAGTGTTATATTATACAAAACATTACTTTTGAAATAAGGATAAGATTCAAATACACACTTTCAAATTTGAGAACAAATCCAAACCACACAAGCTAACACAACATAGTTGTTTGCAACGTCAATTTAGGAGGAATAAAAGTAGTTTTTCCAAATTAAAACATCAATTGAACACAATCCCAGTGAATTATGTAACTTGTGTTAAAGCTTGAGATAATCAACGTTCATTGGCTTCAACACGTCACCAGCATCTTCCTGGATGTAGTTTATCTGTTTCAGTGGCAAATGCATGTAAACAAGCCAATCCTCGTCGTTGACTGGTCCAGGCATTATCATCACGAAAAAGTCTGTCCTTTCAGACGGTATATGGCATGATCCAAAAGCCACCTTACCCCACCCGAAATCTATTTCGTCCATCGTGTGAAACCTTTGTCCTGCTGACACCATCATCGACATCTCTTCACCAGCAAATGCCTTTGATATTAATGGTTGTGGCCGTTTATCTGCCACCCAATCTATCAGCTCCAGGAAATGCTCTTTGTTAGTTGCAGTCTGCAAGAACTCATGAACCTCCGAAGCAACATCAGCCAAAGACATCCCCTTTAACTCCTAACTTGTCAAAAAAAAAACCGAGTCAGGATTACAATATATAATAATATTCATAACTTAGTTGTAAAGGAATCGTTGTAGTTGATAAAATTCAAAACGAACATGGTTTGCAATTTATAGATTTTTACGATTGAGAAATCAAGAACAAAAAGAATCCCTAGTGGTGACACATGTTTAAATTTAATACCTGTGCTTTTTTCGACCCATACGGCATTGATAAAACATTACCAAAGTAAGAAGCCATCGGTTTTTCTTTCTCTTCTCCACCCCCCTCACTCAGCCTTCTCCTTCCATTGACTGGAACAGCCATGTTACACACTGCGTTGTGCTTCCCGGAGTCTTCCATGCTTAGTGCAAATTTCTTCCACAAGAAGGAGGTAAATGCCTCCACCTTTGACCTCATGCATCCATTTTCACTTGCCAACAGTTGTAGCCTTTTAATTTGATCACCTTCAACGTAGTATATGCGATTAACGAGTACATGGTCTCCATCATCGTCATTTTGGTCATTTACAGTCTTGGATGGGGGTAAAAAGGGTGCAAACACGTTGTCAATAGATGACGAATAAATGGGTGGATACCTCGGATTGAGATATGATCTTTCAAGTGAGGGAAACATAGATGGAGTTCCGGTACGAGTTATGTCTGCCCATGATGAGATAAACATGTCAGCAGAGTACCCATCCACTATCCTATGGTCAAAAATGCACCCTATCACTATGCCTCCACATTTTAACTCGGTAACCTGTAATTATGATTTAGGCAATGCTGTTAGAATCTAGTTTGTATTAAAACAATATTTTACAAGCCAATCTGAAAAAAGAAATAGAACAGGGTTATTAATTTAAATGTTAAATGTATAAGGCTACATAATCATGTACTGTACAAGTTAATTGAAGATCGAAATGTTTTCCACATGTTCTTATAAGATAATAATACACAAAAGGGAGAATTTCATCTAAAGCAACAACACTAGAAAAAAAGTCTTGAATCAAATTCCCATTCGGAAAATCCATTACCTACCAAACTTTGATTTAAAAAGTCCGATAAAAGGACGTGAGTAATTATTACCAACATCCTCAACAATTTAGGCTATCTAGTATGAGAGAGGAAAGCACATGTGACATCCGACGTGTCACCTCTACTCATGTGTGAACACCTCCCCCAATTAGCGTAAGTGTGTTGTGACGTGATGCTCTACGCGCAAAGACAACCAATGAGCAAGTAGCTTTGCAAACGACCAATGAGATTATGTTAAATGTGACGTGAATATTTGGAGCACTCTCATGGAGCATTTAGAGCATTCTCATTGAGCATTTGGAGCATTCTAATGGAGCATTTGGAGCACTTAGATCTCAATGGAGCACTTGAGGTTCATGGAGCAAGTGGCAAAGGAACGGATCATCTAAGATGGCTTTGGATTATCTGATAATGGAACAGATCAATTGAAAAAGGAATAAATCTTCCATAAGGGGGTTTGGAGCAACTTGGAGTGGTTTGCAGCAACTTGGAGTGGCTTAGAGCAAATTGGAGTGGCTTGGAGAAACTGGGAGCAACTTGGAGCAACATCCAGCAACTTGGAACATCATGTTGCGCCATGTAGAAGGAAGTTGCAGCATTCTTGGGGATGTTGTGCCAAATGATAGAATGATGTGCCATCATGTCTAAAGTTGCGCCAAGGTGATGTTGAGCCAAGGAGATGTTGAGCCATGAGATGACGTTGCTCCATCAAGAAGGGAAGTTGCGTTATGAGGAGATGTTGTGCCATCATGGACCATCTTGGTACATGATGTGTCATCTTGATTCCTTTGTTGTTCCATATTGATCCACATATGCTTAGAAGACGATTGCTCAAGATATACGCCATATTGTGCCACCGTGATGAATGTTGGGCCATTAGTGATCATGATGCTCCACCTCTGCATAATGTTGCTCCACTATGGTCAAGGTGGTTCATCATGTGTGTTGCTGATGCTCATGGGTTGTATGACATGAAAAAATGTACTAGAAGATATTGCATGGCGGATTGTGATTGGTTGACACCATTCATGGGTGTAACACCTGTTATGTCAAGGTAAATTCTTAGCCATTTATTTTCTTGTATTTCGACTTAAGACCCTAGTACGTTGGGCATACATAAGGTATGTCGGGCGTGTTGCACTTTGAAGAAGAAGCCTTGTAGAAATTAACCCATTTCTCAAGAAATTAACCCTTATGTGTGTTTTGGTGTGTGTGTGTGTGTGTTTCACTTTGAAGAAGAAGCCTTGTAGAGGAGTATTAATCAAGTGGAAGCATGTAGATCTAGAGGTTATTCACTCTATTCCAGCTTATTTTATTGGAGGTATACGACTTCTATCTTGATGACTCTATGTGTTAGATCTGGTCTAGGGCTTGTTTTGAAACATAGTATTCTCCCTTGAGTCATCCTTGTGAGTATGAGCTACTCAAGGAGCTTAGAAATGTTAGATTCTAGCATTTCTGATGTTGTTAGTGCATAAAAATGCCATCTTGATGGGTTATGATGAACCATACAAAGGTTGGTGTTCATTCTATGTGGGATAAAGTGTTTAAGTTAGGTTTTGGAACTTATTAAGCCATGCAAAAGCATACAGATTGCAACTTTATGGCTTAATACATTTTATTGGACTTAGATCTGAAGTTGGACGTTGGGTCTTAAAGCATTAAGACCTTAATAGAAAGATTGGGTCATTCATGCGTACGTCAGGTGTAAGTCTAGGTACGCTGCATGTATTGCGTCTTAGCCCCGTAAGCTTCCCTTCTTGAGTCTGTAGTACGCGGGGCGTAGAAAATAGTACATTAGCGATACTTTTTCAGAACACCCATTTTGGGCTTTTTGTTTTTGGGCTACCTTGGCCATTAGGGTTTTGGGCTCTTGGTGGCCATGAGTCCTTCTAAGTTGGGCCTTTATGGATTGGGCCCATATAAGCCCTTGAGTATCTTTTGGAATTTGGGCTAGTTTGGGTTTGGACCGCTATATGTTAGGCCCAATAAGAAAAGGGGAAAACGGTCTTTTACCCTTAGGAGTCGGGATTAAGGATTTGGACTCCTAATTTGAGTTAATGACCTAATTTCTAATTAGGGTTATATTATTTGTGATTTATGGTGGGGATTTTCGATTCAACAGCCCGAGTGTGATTTTTTTTTATCTTCAGACTGAGGGGAGTTCCTTTACTGTACTCGTGGGTCGAAGGCACCAATGATGACCCATTGGATTATGTTTACAGGATGATACTTGTCTTTGTGACACTTATTGTTATGCATGTGTGTGCTTGTTGTAGTTGTGACTCTTGCTGATATGAATGTATGCAAGTTGTATGGGGTGAAAGAGACTCGATACAGGTTGAAAGAGATCGAAGGGGTGAAATATACCTAGTACCGGTTGAAAGAAACCGAAGGGGTGAAATATACCATCTACCAGTTGAAAGAGACCGAAGGAGGTGAAATATACCTAGTATTGGTCGAAGGAGACTGAAGGGGGGTGAAATAGACCCAGTTATGTATTGTATGTTATGTATGTATGGTATGGGGTATTTTGAGGAAGCTCATTAAGCTTTGTGCTTATGGTTTTCGGTTTATATTTCAGGTACTTCCAACTCGAAAGGGAAGGGCCCGACCTGATCGCACCACATCCGCCCATGTTTTTCCTCATTTTGTGATTTTAGGATTTTGTACTCTAATGACTTTTCACTATGTCATACTTTTTCCACATAATTTCCGTACAACAAAATCTACCATTAATCCAGTATTGGTAGACCTCCCTTTGAATTGATTTACGGAAGGAAGTGTTGAACGCTCATATGTTGGGGAGAAATCGGCCAGCGAGTTTTGGGGAGCACTAATGTTATGATCAAAACTACTAAACTCATCAAACAAGTATGTGAAAGGTTGAAGACTGCCCAAAGTCGGTAGAAGAGTTATGCAGATCGACAAAGATCGAATCTTGAGTTCCTAGTAGGAGACCTAGTATTACTTAAGGTTTCACCTTAGAAAGGTGTTATTAGGTTCCCAAAGAGGGGCAAGCTAGGCCCTAGGTATATCGCACCCTTTCGAGTCATTGCTCGAGTGGGCAAGGTTATCTATCGTTTGGATATGCTCGAAGAGTTAAGTCAGATCCATAACACCTTCCACATACCCTAATTAAGAAAGTGCATTACAAGTGAATCTGTAATTGTATCATTGGAAGACATTTACGTAGACGAGCGTCTGAACTACGTGGAGAAGCCAGTGGCGATCTTGGATAAGAAGACAAAGACCTTGTGCAATATGGTAATCAACTTAGTAAAGGTTCAGTGGCAACACCGAAAAGGATTAGAATGGACATGGGAGCCAGAAGAAGAGATAACGAGCAACTACCCAGAGTTATCTAGTTAGATTTTAGGGATAAAATCCTTATAAGTGGGGGAGTGTTGTAACACCCCATTTTATCATTTCTATAAATATTCACGATTAATAGAAATTCGAATTTTAGATATATAACTCGTTAGCCTTAATAATATAAACAAAAGTTCTAGTTCTTGTTAAATCGAATTTGTGCGAATACAGAATGTCCAAATCTGACTTCAAGAGAGGAAGTTATGATTTTATAAGTTTCAGCGCAGTAGTGTGAGCACATATATCAACTTTTAGAAAGGTAGATTATTAGGCATAATAATCTAAACAATAATCGAACATCTCGTTCAAAGGAGTCTGTCGATGTAAAGAACATCGAGAACGGAGTCCGTATATAGGAGTTTTGCTTTGTGTAATGATCTCTAACAAGCTAAGCCTATCAAAAATATAATTTTTTTATAGAGTGAGAATTAGTTGTTGAAGTCTAAAGGAAAGTTATAGATGTCATCAAAAGCTTTCTGGCAATATAAAGAACGTCGAAAATGGAGCTTGTATGAAGAATTTGTACGATTATAAAAATCTAGAAAATTGGGTGCGAGCAATGCGCGACGCGTGGTAACGACGTGGCGGCACAAAAGGCCGCCACGTGGCAAGCTGACTCTTCCTTTCCACCAAGAGGCGCGATTACGTGGCACAATATGGGTGTGACACGTGACACCACGAGAGTGTGACACGTGACACCACGAGAGTGTGACACATGTCACCTTCTATAACGGTGTGAGGTGGGCAAACCAGTGAGTAACATGTGGGTGGCAAGCGCAGGAGCCAACACAGCCCTGGTGAGCGGCACGCCTCGAGGATGTGCGCGACATGCCTCATGTTGCAGTATATGTATCCCTCATTTTCACTTCATTTACTCACGCATTCATCCAATCTCCCTCTAGCCTTCATTGAGTTTGACTTTTTTGCTTTTCTTGAGAGCGTTTAGTAAACTTTTGAGGGTTCGAGGTGTTCAGAAAGTAGAGCTTTCGGTCTTAGAGTATGGTTCGCTTAATCTCCCAGTTTTCACTTTAATCTCAATAAGTTAAGATACACTCTCCCATTTTCAGTGTAACTTATATTTGTAGTCATACGTCTCAATCCGTAATTGCAAGTCAAAATGTTGATTAATCTAGAATGGTCGCGTTGGCTTGGTTATTAGATTTCAGAAAAGCTATATGCCGAAATGATCCTGCCTCTCAACTGTCCTGCCTGGCTGACCACATCTGATAGAGCTATTAGTATTCCTTAGGATTAGTTGTAGATCTAGCCTTATTTACCAGACTCTCTTTGAATCTTATAAGTTACAGTACTATAGGTTAATACTAAATAGGCTCATTCCATGTCAATAGGATTGTCCGGTTAGTTATCGATCTTTGAACTAACTGTTCAAGTGAGTTCTTATCACTATATTGTATACTGCAGTATGTATCCTATGTATGTTAGGATATAGGTACCCTACACTAGGATAATTAGTTTCCTTTTATATCGAATGTTGTTATATATATGTTGATATGTTTGTGGAGTTGAGGGCAGACCAGCCCTATGCTGAAGACCAATAAACTCCGACATACTAGCTTTATGCTAATGAACCGTAAGCACGTGCTGAGTACCTCACATAAACTAACTAACTGAAACCAAACATAATTGCTTAAAAACCGAACCGAACTGAATTGTATAATTATAGGGGTGCAAACGAGCCGAGTCGAGCCCAAGCCTGGCCAGGCTCGGCTCGGGCTCGTTTAAGTTATATGAGGCTCAAGCTCGAGCTCGGCTTGATTCAAGCTTTCTTTTACTGAGCTCGGCTCGAGCTCGTAAAGAGTTATACAAGCTTGGCTTGGGCTCGGGCTCGACTCATTTTTATCGGGCGTGCCAAAATAAGCTTAAGCTCGGTTCGAGCTCGTTAAAAAGCTCGTTTACTAATACCCGAAATTTATAATTCCCCTAATATGTTTTTATTTTAATATATATAAATAATAATAATAAATAATATTATATAAAGGCTTGTTTAGGCTCGCGAGCCTAATCGAGCTTTATGACATAGGCTTGAGCTTGAGCTCGTTTAATAAACAAGCTTAATATTAAGCTCGAGCTCGGCTCGGGCTCATTTAAAATCGGTTTCGAGTCGAGCTTTTAATGATCCAATCTCGAGTAGCTCGCGAGTAGCTTGGCTCGTTTGCAGCCCTATGTATAAAGACAGATAACTACAGTTTGGTTCACGAGTAACCGTTAAATGTAAAAATTCAGAATCAATAGAAAACTAAATATAAACCAATTATATATATATATATATATATATATATATATATATATATATATATTGTGTGGGTCATTACTCATTAGGCCCTATCATATTTACCGGCTAACTATCAATTTGAACTTTTTTGAAAAGTTGATAGGGTCTCTCTCTCTCTCTGTATATATATATATATATATATATATATATATATATATATATATATATATATATATATACACACACAGACACACATAGAGACGGTTATGGTATCAGCGGATATCTAAATATCCAAACAGAAATCGACTGATGCTACTCATTTTTTTCGGTTTGGCTTGCTTTTGCGCACCCTAGGGGTGAGCAAAACCGAACCCGGAAATTGAAAAACCGACAAAAACCGATAAAACCGAAACCGAAGCATAAACCGACGGTTTGGGTTTAGAATTTTCAAAAACCGAAATTTTCGGTTTGGGTTTGGTAAAACCGATAGAAACCGAACCGAACCGAATTTCATATATTATATGTATTCTGTGAGTTATATATGTATATATACGTAGTCATTGGGTTATAAACACAATTAGATGTGTTGCTCTAGTGGTTAACACGTTGGGCGATTGTAGGAATTGGCGCAGGTTCGAAACTTGCTAGTGTCTTTTTTCTCCTTTTATTTTAGCAACGAGTTAACTACATCCCACATCGCCCCCATTACCAAAACTCACCCATTATTCTCTTCTATATAACAACACCACCCTCTTTCATTCTATTATCCCTGACATTGATTGATTGAGTCCCACATCGCTTCGGATATCTAAATATCACATATCCTTACCATTATATAGTTAATGAGTTGAGGTAAGATTAAGAAATAAGTTTGAGATTTGGTTTGAATTAAAAAACCGAAACCGAACCGTGAAACCGAAGTTTAAAACCGAAAACCGATAAACCGAACCCATTGGTTTGTGTTTCGGTTTGGGTTCAAATTTTCAGAAACCGATCATCATCGGTTTGGGTTCGGTTTTAGGTCAAAACCGACCCATGCACAGGCCTAGCGCACCTTGAGTTCAAAAGCAAGATAAACTCTCTCTTTCTCTCTCTCTCTCTGAGTATATATATATATATATATATATATATATATATATATATATATATATATATATATATAAAAGAGAGAGAGCCAGAGAGAGTTTCATTTGTAAACATTTATCTATTCTATGAATGTATAACGAATTTTAGACCAATGATATTTAAAAAAATTAATTAATTAATTAATTACTCAAACTAATAAGTCTTTATTCATGGAATGAAACGTCATGTACGCTTCTTGCTCTTTATCTCTACCCTTAATCTCTGTCGTATTCACAACCTTTTTGTATCTTGCTTTGCTTGTCACTCTTGTCCAGAATCCAGATTGAAGACTCCTACTTTCATCCCTCTTCTTTTTTCCACAAATCAGTAATTGTTGGCGTTAAGTTTATATTTCGAGCTACACATCTTCTGTAGGCGGGCAGACCGAAGACGACGAGAAAGGTGGAGATTCCTTCAATGGTAAAAAAAAATACTTTATACATCCATATAATCTCGATTAATGGTCGTTCTTGTTTATGAGAGTTTCCCTCAACTTAAAAGGTCATCGATTTTTTATGATCTCACCTCCAAAGTTTGTATCTCTCGAAAAGCCCTTGTCCAACTAATTTTCTCGAATTTTGTTATGCATTTTTATTGTGAAGCAAGTATTTTGGTTCTCTTCTAGGTGCAATTCGAGTTAGGTTTAATTCCATTTACGGTTTAATGTTTTTGTTGTTTAACAAATTTTGGGGTTTAATTCAATTATGGATTTAACGTTTTTGTCATTTAATTTGATTTAGGGCTCAACTTTTTGTTGTTTAATGAGGAGGCATGGTGTTATGATACAGAGGATAGTCAAATACATAATTGAAGGCCCATGTCTACTTAATTGGGGAGCGAATCTAAACTTTTGCATCTACTAAATCTGAGGTTGTTGATACTTGCTTTTGACTTGGTTATTGTGTTCCTTGGTCATGATAAGGGTATTTAAAGTGTCGATGGAATGAGAATGACTTTTCTAATAAAGCGTAGAATAAGATACCTTCCAATTCAATAAAAGCTCTCAAAAAATTCATCAAAAAATTCCTCCAAACTTTCTATTCAAAAAAAAAAAAAAAAAAAAAAAACTGTCATATGTTTACTTCATTGTTACATATGAATCAATGGAACACATTTGTTTGAAAATCTTATTACTTATGCTTATTACTTTGCCAGCATGAATTCTTTATGATGCGTTACAACAATTCAATATGCGATATTTCTTTTGCAGGAATGGAACAAAGATACTTTCTGCTAACAAGTTATGAACAAAGATAACTTCTACCAACAAGTTATGAATTTGTACCAACTAAATGATCCAAAACTTCACTTTATGTCTCACACTTCAAGAACAATACAACATATGCATGTTTGTATTAACAATGTTATGTTATTCTTTAAGCATTTTTATTTTATTTCTTTCATGTATTACTCTTAAGAATGTATTTTTTTTCAAAAGTGTTATTCTACAAGAATTTTAGTTATCTAATAATATGTAATTCCTTATTCTTTATGAATGTCATTTATTTTTTCAAGATTGTAACTATTATTCTTAAAAAATATCATATATGACCTAGTACTTATGACATTCTTTAAGAATAAGAATCATAAGAATGAAGAGATCAAAACAATTTTCAATAAAAACTTATTCTTCAAGAATGAGAATGATTTAGAATGGAAACCTGGGAACATCCAAAGCAATCTCCAATAAAAAAAAATATTTAAAAAAAAAAAACGAGAATGATAATAATGGAAATTAAATTCTACAAACATATAAAAAAAGTTAATTTGTATTTCTAAAATTTGTTCATTATTAATTAGTTTTATTTAGTTTCCAAAAATACATGTAATTTTCTATTCTTTCTCTTAATAAAATGTCATATTTGTCTTTATCACTAATTAAGTGTAGTTATATAGTAAATGTTAGTTCATGTTATTACTATGTATCCTAAGATCATATCCTTTCATTTATTTTAATCTAATGACTAGAATTTGGTCACACATTTACACAATACTTATGATTCACATTCATATGCATTAATTACTTTCTTAAAATAACTAAAATGATTAGTCAGAATCAATCATACATGCACACAAAAGATAGTGAAAACAAAATAACCTAACCCATATATATATATATATATATATATATATATATATATATATATATATATATATATATATATATATATACTATCTTATAAAGGAAATCATATTATTTCTAAAAGTAGATCGAATATAATAATAATATTTTTTTAAGACGTTCAAGTTTCTAAGCATAAAATACAACTAACCATTATGATAATAATATTAAATTTTTAAACACAACTTTTTTCATATAAATTCTACGTTTGAATACCAATGAATCCTAAAATGTAGGGAAATTTGACCCGAATTCCCTTATATATCGATGCATAAATTTTGACCCACAATTTAATTTATTCATTGGGTGAATTGATTCCTAATATATCTGCAAAATTTATTGGATTTTGGCCGGATTTCCCCTATATTGGATCTTTCAGCCAATTGAAACTACAAACTATTTTTCTCCATCTAAACAAAATCTCCCTTAAGCCTCCAGTCGCAACCGTAGATGACCACCACCTTCACCATTTCCGTTGTCGTGCTACCATAGAAATATTATTTCCCTGCTAAGTGGTCGTATCCTTCTAACAAACTGCCTCCCTCCAGTTGCCATAAAGATACTGCGTCGTGACATCTCTAGCCACCTGCATCACCACGCTTCAGACGATTCCCTTTCTCTCCCTTCATAGAAACCCTAATCGTTTGAAACCCACATCCGGAGGTTAATGGCCGATGATTTTCTGTACCAGTGCCACCTCAATTCGAAGGTTAAAGACCCAAAACCAAATCAATCTCTTAACACCACTATCTGTCGCCTCTATTACTATCAGGAGACAGTACCATCCACAACATTAGCCATCATCAGAGACCGTTGCACGAACACCATTATACCACCAACAATATCTCCATCTAAACAACCACACTACCATCACCACCAATACAACTCTTCCCATCTCTGTATCGCTTAAAAACCATGACCAGAACCACCACTACTCACCCTCCGTCTTCTCTTTTCGTCCCTATATAGTTCCCCCTAAACGCCATCACCTCCATCAACCACCAATCACACCACCTCTCTCTTTCTCTTTGTGATTTTTATTCATAGACACATTAACATCAAATTCTTTTCATGAATCTGGATCAGATAAAGTTGTTCTCGCCTTTCCTTGATTTAGATCTCCCCATCTCACAGCCACATGTTTCCCGTAAAAAAAGCGACACAGGTCAGTCCGCCAAACCAACCTTTCCTTCTACACATCCGAGACTCATGCCAAGTCATCTCCCATCCTTTTAAAGACTGTATGTTTTAACTATTATCTACTTGTAATTATTGATTCTTGTGTAATGTTGATTTCTTTTAGAAATGAATGATTTTTATGTTTTTTTTACATAATTTATTTTCCTTTTTTCCTACAGATCCACACTTCTTGATAGGGTAATTATGGAAAAGCATGTATGGTTGTTAAATAAACAATATATGTATGGGATTCCTGAAATTATTCTTTTTATTGGCTTCTGATAGTTATTTGAAAGGTTGGTTTGGAAATAAAGAATGTAATTGAATCTGTTGAGTGTTTAACACACACACACACACACACACACACATATATATATATATATATATATATATATATATATATATTCTTGAATATTAGGGAACACTATATGGTTGGTATATGTTTAGTGTTGAGTGTTTAACACATATATTCTTAAATATTAGGGAACATTATATGGTTGGTATATGTTTAGAGGTTTCTACCTTTTCTTATCTTCCAGGTGCTACGTGCTTCAAATGCAAATACAACCGTAGAGCCTTTGAGTATGGAAAAATGGGCAAAAGGTGGGAAATGTTACTTTTACGGTATGTATGCATATCACATATGAAGAGATATGGTTATGGTTATGAATTATTTATACACCATATGAGCTTTGATGTTTTATAGCGCATCAACTAATATTTATTATATTGTGTTCTATAGGCTTACAGTAAGGTTTTAATGAAATCTACCCTTCTATTAACTTAAGCGATGTATTAAGAGAGAACATAAAATTTGAAACAGATTATATTTATTGTCATAAACAGTTAACCAAAAAAAACCCAATTTTATCTTCTTTTTTTTTTAATTTTATTTTATTTGGATGCTTAGATGTAGTCATGTAGACTATGGAGTTTGTACTAGATTATTATATAGATGTAAAATAATCTTCATATGATTCCACGGCAAAAATAAACTGCAGCCCTAGCGGACAATGCCAATCAGAAGGTAAAACTTTCTTATATTTACCTATTTACCCCTCTTTCGGTCTTTAGTGTTGTGGGCTTGTTGTGTGTGTAAATGCCTATTGTATGTGTCTGTGATGTTTTTGTGGTGCATGTGTAAGTGTATACATTGTGGTTGTGTGGATGCGTATGTGTGTATGCACTCCTTTTGTGTGTGTCCAATGCGCATGTTGCGTGTGTCTATTATGTGTATAAAATGCTATAATAAACAAGAAATAGAAATGTACTTTCATTCAACTATTTATTATAACATGTTTGTAGATATTGTCTTCCCCAGCTAATTGTAAAAAATTACAGTGTACTTTTGATTTTAAAAGTAAAATTATTGTAATCAAAAGAAATGAAACTAAAATGCTAACATGACATCTTCTTCTTTGTGCTATTGGTGCTTACATTCATGCAAATTTAAAATTTATATATGATTGAATGGGAATCCTCAAAATGTTGGTGCAAAGTTTACTGTGATAAATATGCACCCTCTTAAAATTTGTTTCCATAATTAAGTAGCTTATCATTAAAGTTTTGTTTTTTTGGGCGTCACAGTCCGTTATACTTTCTATTGTAGCTATACTCTCAATTCAACTATGACAATATATTGCTTCTATATGTGTCTTACGATCATGGAGTTGGTGGTTAAATATAAACATATAATCATAACATTTTACTCTGAAACATGTTTAGTCCAGTTTAATAAAATCTAATTGTAATGCTCATGAAAGCGTTGTCAAGGTGGAACTCAAAGATGCTAGGTGATGTTGTTTGTCCGGGTTTCTTCACAATGTGGTTGAACTTGATATAACACATTATTAGTGCTCATTATATGATCACCAAATGTGTGAAAATTTCCATTTAGTCCTTTAACACGAGTGAAAATAATTTAAAATTTTAATGTTTGTGTTAAAGCCTTAAATTGCAGTCTTTAATGTTTATGATAATATTTCTTTTAATATGATCTGAATATGTGTTTTATTCCGAACAATAATAATGGATGTATAAATGTTTAAAAAATAATCATATCATTCTTTGTCTAAAATCTAAATAACGAGTTTCTTTCGTCACAATGCATTCTAAAGAGGAACAAATATAACACCCATGGGAGTCCATTTTGTAAGATGGTCATTTTACTTTTGGACCACAGCCGAAAATACAATATGCCATGGTAGTCCATTTTGTAATTTATTTATTATTTTTTTAAGTATGGCTTATAACATTTTATAATAACGAAAATTAATTTGGTCAATGTAAAAAATAACGTGAGTAGAGTTTCCGATCTACAATTTAGTAAAAAATTAAGGAAACCGTATGAACCTTTTCTTTTATAAGGAAGATATATAAAACGTGTTGAAATTTATAAACGTTGTGTTCAAATACGGTTTTTTTAACCAAACTTAAAACCTAAGTAAAAACTATGTTATTTCTCATTCCCGATTTACAACTTTACATCCGTTTTTGTCCAACTATGAAAACCAACACAACAAACAAATGCTCTATACATGAATCGCAGAATGAAACTAATTGTCGAATGAAACTATTCGTCACCGCCGCTTTGCGCGGGTAGATGACTAGTATATATATATATATATATATATATATATATATATATATATATATATATATATATATATATATATATATATATATATATATAAAGCTATCATTTTTTTTTGAATCTCATGCATTTGAAACCCTTTTTTTTTTAACTTCCTTTCACCACATTCATTTGAAACTCCCATGACTTTTCAATTTCTTTACAATAATATTATAAATAAGTTAAATAATGTTCTATAAACAAGAAAGAGTGTTTTATTACAATGTGTTCATCCCACGTCGATGGTGAAAGTAAACAAGAGAATGTTTCCTCTTCTATAGGAAAAGTTGTGAAATGTTTCAAAGGGACCAAACCATGAGAACTTCCTCATGCCTACCTTTGTAGGATTTTGAATGTATTATTTGGTGAGATTGTCTATATTGGCAAGTGTCCAGTTAACTTTCAGAATTCCAAAAATGGTTTTGAACCGATTTTTTTCAGGTCTAAACCGTTTTTCAGTTAGAAAAAAAGTTATGTAGTTGGGTATATTGAGTTGAACCGGAGCTGGATCAATTTGGACCGATATATGAATCATTTTCCTTTCACAACAAACATTTGAAACTCCCATGATTTTTCAAATTATTTCTAATAAGATTATAAATAAGTTACATAATTTTATATAAATATAAAAAAACATCTACCTAAACCTAAAATTATAACAGTTTGAAAAATTACTTTGATTCAAAAGCACGAAATATATACAAACCGGGTTTCACTAGAAAAAAAAATATGTAGTTTGGTATATTTAGTTGAATCGGTCCGAGTTTGATCTATTTAGACCATAAAAGAAGCATTTTCATTTCACTACATACATTTGAAACTCCCATGATTTTTCAAATTGTTTCCAATGATATTTTAAAAAAGTTACATAATGTTATATAAATATAAAAAAAAACATCTACCCAAAAATAAAATTATAATTGTTTGAAAATTCAATTTGATCAAAAGCACAAAATATATGCACAGATTATATTTTATAAATGAATTCTTTTTATAACGAACTTTTGAATCTTGAAAATACATATAAACAAGCTTTCTATATTAAGTACCTAACTGAATTTATGATTCTAGAATTGAACAAAAAGTTATTCAATAAGAACTTACTTTTTTGGATAACAACTTACGAGATTATAGGAAAATGGAAGTATTGAACAATAAAGAAAGGGTAAACAAGAGAAAGGGTGTTTTACTAAATAAGTTGAATAATGTTTTATTAACAAGAAAGCATGTTTTATTACAATGTCTTCATCCCACATCGATGGTGAGAGTAAACAAGAGACGTTTCATCTTCTATAAATAGGAAAGGTTGTGAAATGTTTAAAAGGGACCAAACAATGAGAACTTCCTTATTCCTACCTTTTTAGGATGTTGAAGGTATTCTTTGGTGAGATTGTCTTTATTGGCAACTATCCATTTAAGTTTTAGAATCCCGAAAATGGTTTTAAATAAGATTTTTTTTTGTTCAAACAGAGTTTCAATTGAAAAACTGTTATGTAGTTTGGTATATTGAGTTGAATCTGTCTGAGTTTGATCAATTTGGACTGATAAAGGAAGCATTTTCCTTTCAACACATACATTTGAAACTCCCATGATTTTTCAAATTGTTTATAATAATATTATAAATAAGTTACCTAAACATAAAATTATAATTGTTTGAAAAATAAATTTGATTAAAAAACACAAAATATATACAAACCGGGTTTCAATAGAAAAAACGTTATGTAGTTTGGTATATTAAGTTGAATCGGTCCGAGTTTGATCAATTTGGACCGATAAATGAAGCATTTTCCTTTCACCACATACATTTGAAACTCTCATGATTATTGAAATTGTTTATAATAATATTATAAGTTACATAATGTTATATAAATATAAAAAATCTACCTAAACATAAAATTATAATTGTTTGAAAAATCACTTTGATTCAAAAGCACAAAATATACACTCGATTATATTTTATAAATGAATTCATTTTATAATGACATTTGGAATCATGAAAATACATATAAACAAACTTTCTATATTAAGTACCTAACTGAATTTATGATTTTAGGATTTAACAAAAGTTATTCAATAAAAACTTGATTTTTTATAGCAACTTACGAGATTACTGAAAAATGGAACTATTCAACAATAAATTTTATGGATAACTTTTTATTTTTATTTTTTAATATTTTATTTAACAAAATGAAATTATTGGCAAATAAAGAAATGACTTTAATTAAAATATCTTCATCCCACATTGATCGTGAGAGTAAACAAGAGAATGTATTCTCCTCTATAAATAGGAAAGATTGTGAAATATTTGAAAGAGACTAAAGCCATGAGATCTTCCTTGCATCTAACTTTGTAGGACGTTGAGTGTATTCTTTGGTGAGATTGTCTTTGTCGACAAGTGACCAATTAAATTTTAGAATTTCAAAAATGATTTTGGACCGTATCTTTTAGATTTGGATCGAGTTTAATAAGGATCCGAGTGTCTTCTGGCTGAGTTAGGCAAACTCGCTTCCATTGGAGGCCGAGTTTAAGTAACATGCTGAGTATTTGGTTGTGTTAGCCAAATTTGACAACCATGTATGTAATACAATTTAAAGTTTTAACCTTATAAAAGACGTTACTATTATCATATGTTCTACATAATTACGGTAATATTTATGATACAAAACATTTTTTTTACTATTTAAGATAAAAAGTTGTTTCTATTATCATATGTTGTACACAATGATAAAATTTAAGATAGATAAAAAGATGTTTCTATTATCGTATTTTCTACATAATGATAATATTTAATATAAACATTTTAATTGAATATGAAATTATTATTTAATAGATAACAATAACGATTTATTTATTTTTAAAAATTAATTTTTTTTTTCTATTTTAATCATATAACTTTGTATATGCAAAACAACTTCAAGTTCCGACCTTATCTCTTATAATATAGTTGAACACAATAACAATACTAAAAATCATTTTTTATATTTTTTATGAAATTATTATTTAATTGTTAATAACAATGATTTAGTTATTTTTAATATAAAATATTTTTTTATATCCCACGTAACGCGCGTGCATTCGTCTACTATATATATATATATATATATATATATATATATATATATATATATATATATATATATATATATATATATATATATATATATATATAGAGAGAGAGAGAGAGAGAGATTTTATAGATGATGTTATTCAAATGAATATGGTTGAAGATCAATTCATTGGAAACCCTCCAACCTTTCATCTTATGCTATTTAATGATTACTTTATTGAATTTTTTTTTTGTATAAAAGAAGCATTTGTTTTTTTTTTTTTTTTTTTTTTTTTTTTTTTTTTTTTTAATTTTCGTTATCTATATTGTATGAAAATGAAGTAGTTTGAAACATGTTTGTTTTCTTTTTTCTTTTTTTATTTTGGTTAAATTAAATTCTATTGTCTATATGAGCCAACCCAAAAGTTTTTGATATTTAGAGATAATGAATAATTGTGTCAATGTTGTATATTATTGGCAAAAAAAAGTGTTGTCAAATTTAATATGTTATTGGTGAAAGTGTGTTGTTAGTTATAGGTGAAGGTTGTATATTTAAAGATAAAAGAAAAGTGTTGTAGATTTTGATGTTTTTGAATTGTGGTATGAATATAAATGTGTTTGAAGTATGTTTTTGAAAGAAAAAATAAAATATAGTATTAACTTTTAATGGGTTATGTTCATATTGATGAAATAAGTAAAAGGCATGACATGGAAAAAATATATAAATTTTATATGTTTGAATTGTTTTTCAAACAAAGAAATAAGATAACAAGTACAAAATTTTGCAATAAAAAATTATTTTTTATTGTTATTCTTCAATCGATGATCAAAAATTGTATTGCGATGAAAAGAACAATATGTTGAATACATTATTAGTTGGTGTAAATAATTCAAAATGTGATTATTATAATATCCTTAAAACATTCTTATATTTTTTTTAAGAATTGTGGTTTAAAAAGTTTCTACATATTTAAGCTATTTTAATCCCGGATTTCAAAGGTTATAAAAATATATTTTAAGCCCTTCTAAATTTAGTTTCTGATATTTATTTATCCATTTATATGTAAATGGTGTCATGCATTACATATGTACATTTGTAAGGTAATATCACTTATTATGATTTAATTCAACTTTCTAAAAGATATTATAATTAAATACAATACAAACAACAATTATTATTTAATGGCAAATTAACGGAATCTGTTTTCAACACTTTTATGATAATTGGTTATCGTCATTTGAATTCCATTCTTTGATAAAAAAAAAAACATTATTGTTTTTTTAACTGTGTATTTTTTATTGTAATCTAATACACATAAATGTTATTAACTTTTTGAACACGAAACAATATATGTATAACACTTAGTTTTTATGAAAATTGATTATCATCATGAATTTTATTCTTGGATAAAAACATTATTGTTTTTTTTTCCAATTTGTGTGTTATTACAATTTAATACACATAAATGTTATTAACTTTTTTGAAAACAAAACAGTATACATATATAATTTAGCTTTTTAATAAATGGTTTAAGGTTTTTCTTACATAATATTTAGTCTATATATTATATGATTATATTAGTCGTTTAATTTACTAAACATAATTTTAATATATTCATCTTATTTATTTAATACTCATAAGTATCAATTAAGTGTTATGAATAAAAAGATCTCATTGGTTGTAGTGATTTCTTTATAAATAACATTTCATTAGAATTTGGAATGTTTGAATATTAAAATAGAATTTCAATGCAATTAATAACTTTTTATTACATCAATGTGGTTAAAGATATATATTTTAGTTACTCTTACTAACACACACTTAAATAATCACCATTTATATAATAACCTAGACCCTTATACATTTTGTCTTATATAAATAATACACAGAGAATATGGACACGCATAATTAATTTTTGAAGTATGTGCAATGCACATGCATTTGCCTAGTATATATATAGGTTAGAGACATGTGTATTACAAGGATTGGCAACTTAGAAAATCAAACTACATTGTTAAAACATGAAAAAGAAAAAATACAATACTAAAATATGACGAAATTTAAAAAAAGTATATGAATGAATTGAAAAAAATATGATGAATATATATGAAATATGAGTTTTATAATCTTCATTTGTTTCTATTCAAAAGTTATACTTTTAAGAGTAAATTACATGAATGGTCCCTATGGTTTGGGGTAATTTGCATGCTTGGTCCCTAACTTATTTTTTTAACTCGGAAGGACCCTATGGTTTGTTTTTGTTATGCGTTTGGTCCCTACTGTTTATTTTTGTTACGCGTTTGGTCCTTGTCTTAACTAAAAAGACTATTATTTAAAGAGGGAAAAATGATGGGGTAAGTGAGGTAAGGTGAGAGGGTGAGATTAAGAGTGTGTTTCTTTAAATAAATTAAAAAAATCAAGGGCATAAAGTCTTTTTAGGTAGGATAGGGACCAAGCGTGAAACAACAACAAACAGTAGGGACATTCCGAGTTAAAAAAATAAGTTAGGGACCAAACGCGTAAATTACCCTAAACCATTGGGACCATTCGTGTAATTTACTCTACTTTTAATGTAGAATGCTAGTGTACTTTAATAAATGTATAAACAAAAAATCACATATACACGGAGAAATAGTAAGACTTTAATAGTATAGTGTTAAAATAGTAAAATGTAAAATCTAGAATTTTAGGTATAGTTCTTTAACCTTGTGACTTTGTAGTTTTGGGATTTTTTTCCATCACCACGGCATGGTGGCATCCTCGCCACGATGTGGTGGTGGATGGGGCTCAAAACCTTAGATCTTGGGCCATGGCCCTATTTAAAGGAAGTGATGACTAGAGTTTCATCCATCCCTAGCCTCCATCACTTCCAAGTTCATTGAAGCAAAACCTAATCCCTTATCTTCCATTTCTAAGTTCTTTATTAGTATTCTTGGTTATTTGAAGGAAGAGAGAAGAGTGGTGGTGCAAATAGATCAGAAATTTAACATCATTCTATACTCCTTGTGTATATTTCTAGAATTTTGTAAGTCTACAAGCTCTTACCTTTTGTTCATTCTTCCTTGATCTAAGCTTTGTAGCATGTTTCTTCCTATTTATGTTGGTTTGAATGGTTGGATCCAATAAAGTTGGCAACTTTATTAATCCATGAGGTCCCAAGGAGGTTCTATGCTCCAGGTCTGAAGTGTTATGTACTTTTGGTTTCAAACATGGGGTTTTGACCTTATTTCTCTTTTTTAGACATAATTTGAGTCTGTGACATGCATCAGAAGTGCATGTCCATAAAGAAAGGATTTTTATGATGTTCATGAGTGTAAGGAAGCTTTCTAGAAAGTTTAAGTATGGGGCTTAAGAGATTAAGGGCTTAATCCACTAAGTTTTTTTAGTTCAAATTCCACGACGTGGTAGCATGACTCATCACGACTGTTTTGCCGTGTGATAGCCAGGACATGGCCAACAGTTGGCACGATGTGGTGACCTCCTTATTTGAATTTGTCCATTGAACATTGACTTTTAACCTTGTTGACTTTTAGTCAAAATGCTAGTTTGGTTGGTAGACTAAGGCTTAAACTTCTGTGATTCATTAGGTGGTGTGTATTACCAACTTCCCATCTTTGTGAGTTGTGATTTAGTCTACTCTGATTAGCAATGTTAGTCTTCTCATTATATTACGTAGAATGCTAGACTGTCTTTGTGACTCTTCTATGTATGTTGGGCAGGGCATGTCATGTATGTTGGTTGCGGCCCGCATTGGTATGTGGTATTTGGGGAGCTTTCTGCTTACAATTTGATGTTTAAAATATTTCAGGTACTTCTAGTAGCAAGGGGAATAACCCGACATGATTGCATTACATCCTGTAGAGATTCCAGGCTTTTGTTTACGATACTCTTATGTTGTTTTTAAACTATCATGATACTTTGATGATCTTTATGGAGTGGAATTAGTGTTTTGGTTACTTTAAAATGAAACTTTTTCTTAATAATTTTTGGGACGTTATATAAAAGTTTGGAAGTAGAATATTGAAATATATATATTTTTTTATTTTGTTTGTAAGTAGAATGGTTTATTACAAATATTTAATTAGGAAAAGATTCGATAGTTAACAATGAAGACTAAGGAACAAATATTTTTCATATAATATATAATCGATATTACAAATACATAACTATATTAATAGTTTTAGAAAATAGTATTCAAAATGAAAAAAAAAATCATAAATTTACAAATACTTTTTTATACAACATTTGATGTTTTATTCATAAGTTTGTCTTCTCTATCTAAAATTAAAAGTTTAAGTTCTCTACTTTTAACTCTAGATGTTTCAACATAGAATTGCTCATGTATGGAAACTAGTTATTTAAAAAGCAAATCAATTTTCGATAGAGATTGTCATTAACTCATATTTATTGTCATCACAAAACATATATCAAGTGCAAGCTATCTCTTTAAATACATAAATACATTGACAAAAAAATTATTATAATTTTTCGATTTATTAATTAAGTATAATAGATAATAGATTTTGAGCTCCTTAGTTAAATGGATCGATCGACATTAATTAAATTGATATACCCCCAAACTTTCCTAATATGAAGGGATTGTCTGATTCTCCACCATATTATCATTTAAAGCATTTAATCAATTTGAATTTAAATAACCATTATAAAAGAATAAGTGGAATTTGAATAACCTTTATATTTATATAGTCAAATTTATTAAATAAATAATTTATTTTAATTGCATATATGTTTTTGAATTTTATATATAACTTATGAAAATTAAAAACTCATAAAAATTAAAACCTAAAATTATAAGTAATTCATAGTCATAGTTCAGTTTCTTAAGTATCCAAAAGTAAAGAATATTCATCATAAAAAACATATAATTATAATTATGGTCACATTTTAATTTCTAGTGCATATCTGAAAATAACAATAGTCATATGATAAAAGAAAAAAAGATTGTAACTATACATATTTTATGGTTACAAATTAATTTCTTATATATGTCTAAAAGTAACAATACACATAGTGGAATTATTTGAACACATGTTCATTTCATTTCCAAGTTAATTCCAATGTCGCGTTTGCATCGAGGTTTCGTTTTTTTTTTTTTTTTTTTTTTTTTTATTTTATTAAAGTCACAAATATATGGTTAAAGACTTTGGATAAAATAGTTCTTGACCAGGAAGTCGTTTGTTGGATTATTGTCTCTAATGTAGTGCTATCATTTTATGTAATCAAACTCGTTCATGTGTCACCAACTTATGCATGAACCTTCCTATTAACCGTCTATAGACTTTCTTTTGATTCAATAGTAAAACATTACCTGAATAGCTAACACCCCATGTGATTTCTTTGGCATTAGTCTACCCTCAATGATTTCATTAGGATTGTAAAAATTGAGTTCCTTGAGCTGCACGTCCGCAGTAGCTGTGATAAAGTCAACGCCTTGATAGTTGCAGTGAATTTGATTCTCTCCGACGGCTTGATTGAATATGATATCGCCGGCGAGGGGGTAGTAGAGTGCGAGAGATCGAGATAAGGAAGCTTTGAGGGTGCTTAATATGGTGGAGAAACTTTCATTAGATGTCTTCTTGAAGCAGAAGAAATAACCAATGTCAAAACGGTGGGACAAGTAAGTCTAGATTTGTAAATGGTAACCAATGATCATTCCATGGTTCTTCTACACCCACAACTACATTATCAATCACCTCAATTGTGAAACACATACCACTACTACTCATGAATGGAGAGTAAAAATGTAAGATGGAATGATGGACGAGAAAGAGATGTTGGACCAATGCATTATATATATATATATATATATATATATATATATATATATATATATATATATATATATATATATAGAGAGAGAGAGAGAGAGAGAGAGAGAGAGAGAGAGAGAGACTTAAAAAAAACTCAAAATTTTAAATAAACTCAACCCATCACTACATTCTTATTAAACCCTCTAATGATTAGTTTTCTTTTATTTTAATAAAATAGTATAGATTATTTATAAAATTATTTTAATATTTTAAAATCAATTATTGAAATTATACAAAATCATATTATTATTTACTGTTGTTGTTTTTATGTATTTATCTTTACTTTTCTTATTTAAAAATACTTGAATTTTTTGACGTTTTGATTAAATATATTATTTAATATTTTTTTTTGTCTTTTTGACGTTATGTATGTTGACATTATATAACATTTTTTTTGTTTGTTTTTGATACACAGACTCTAATAAAAACAAAGATAACTATCAATGATCCAATATAATTATTTAATATTATGTTCGTTTATTTGGTTTTAAAAGATTTTATTGTTATTTGTTAAACAAATCATCGGCGAGACACAAACGACATTTGTTGAAGGAAGAAACATTCTTGATGGGCCTATCATAATTAATGAAGTATACTCTTGGGCGAAGAAAGAAAAAAGAAAGATGTTTTTTCTGAAGATTGACTTTGACAAAGCCTTTGACTCGGTCAACTGGGGCTACCTAGATTCGATTATGGAGCAAATGGGATTCGGATGTAAATGGAGGTCATGGGTCTTGGGTTGTTTGGCCTCGGCTCGAGCTTCGGTTTTGGTAAACAGCTCTCCTAACATGGAGTTTCCACTCTCTAAAGGAGTTAGACAAGGCGACCCACTATCACCATTTCTTTTTATAATTGCAATGGAGGGTCTCAACATTGCCCCACACGAAGCTCGAGAAAAATCCATTTTTCATGGAATTCACATCCCTAAGAGTGAGTGTTGCTTGACACACCTCTTCTATGCCGATGACGCGCTTTTTATTGGGGAATGGTCGAGAAGCAATCTTAAAAATCTTGCAAGAATTTTGCGATGTTTCCATGCGACCTCCGGGTTGAAAGTCAACTTTTATAAGTCAAAGGTATATGGAGTGGGGATATCTGATAGAGAATTAGCCTGCAGTGCGAGGGTTCTTGGATGCGATGCAGGGTCATTCCGTTTTACCTATTTAGGAGTTCTTGTTCGAGCAAATATGAACCGTTCAAAAAATTGGAAGCCAATTATTGACCGTGTTCACGCCAGGTTGTCAAGATGGAAAGCTAGCTCGCTGTCTATTGGAGGCCGACTCACCCTTGTAAAGACCGTGCTGGGTAGCTTGCCTTTATATTTCTTTTCAATATTCAAGGCTCCATGTAATGTGATTAATAGTCTAGAGAAAATTTGTAGACGATTCTTTTGGGGTGGTAATGATGAGAAGAAAAAAATTCATTGGGTTGCATGGTCAAAAGTGCTAGCTCATAAAGAAAATGGAGGACTCGGTGTGGGATCACTGAGAGCACTCAACATTGCATTGTTGATTTAATGGATATGGCGGCTCAAAGATGAAAAAAACTCCATGTGGAAAGAAATTATCACCGGTTTGCATAACCTTAATAGAAAGCCGTTGTCGATGATGTCAAAAAAATCAATAAAAGGCGTGTGGAATAACATAGTGATGGCAAAATCGGAGTTTGAATTGATGAGTGCTGTTCCGGATAACTTGTTTTCTGTGGTTGTAGGTACAGGGGAGAACACAAACTTGTGGAACGAATCATGGCTAGGCACGTCACCATTATCCCTCCGATTCCCAAACCTCTTCAAGCTTGAAAAGCGTAAATCAGCACGTATTTCTGAACGGAGAAACTCTTACGGTTTTGCCGCGGATTGGAAAAGGACCCCTCGGCCCTGGTTGAGATCGTTGAACTTGAAGAACTTAAAGAGATTATTAACTCATTTTCCTTCTCAAATGCTAAGGACTCGTGGAAATTCTCTTTGGCAACAGATGGTGTATTTCGAGTGAATATCCTTAGGGATCAAATCGATTCTGTTATTATTGATGTATCAATAAAAAGAATGGAATGGAGTAGTATGGTTCCAATCAAAGTGTTAGTCTTTATCTGGAGAGCCTGTTTGGGACGAATTCCGACTGCTGATGCCTTAACTCATAGGGGAGTCAACACAAACTCAACTCTATGCTCAATGTGTTCGAATCAGGAGGAAACTGCAGACCATCTGTTAGTGGATTGTATGTTTGCCAACGACACCTTTAAATGGATATCGAAATGGTGTGGATTAGATCTTCATCTCTTCTCTACTGTGGAGGAGGTTATTAGTTTTGCATCTCAATGGGGTAACTGCCCTAAGAAGAGGAAAATACTCATAAGTATAGTATATGGTGTAATGTGGTGTATTTGGCTGGCGAGAAATAACCGGATATTTAATCAAGTTCCATCAAAACCTTCATCAACGGCGGACCATGCGATGACTTTGATCTATGGTTGGGTCAAGTATAGGGGAAAAATCGAAAATTGTAATTGGGTGATTTGGTGTAATAATCCCTTTAGTATTTTGTAGTTTTGCTTTTTAGTCAAGAGGTGGGATCTCCCCCTATACTTCATAATGTAATTGATTTTGGTTTGTGGCTTGCTTGGCATCTTGCCTTGCTTGCTTTAATAAAATTTTCGCCGGTTCAAAAAAAAAATTGTTAAACAAATGATATTAAATGTTTGAAGTAAATAGTGGACATTCAAAGAAAAAGGTGTAATTCTAAACTTTCATGTTTATTTTTTTCTCTAAACCTTATAGGAAATGCAACAAGACGAAGATTCATTTATTATCTAATTAATTTATTCATCTTGAAAATGACACAACTCAACCAAACCCTCTATTGATCAATGAATTTTTAATGCATGAAGTCTATTTACGTACATAACTTGTTTTCCCCCTATCAACTCCTCAATCACCATCATCATTATCACCTTCTTTCCTTTTTCCTAATCTTTACTCTTCTTCAAACACAATCAATTCAGAACCACATTGCATTCAATGTTGTCTCATGCTATCAAAAATCGTGGTGACGATTTTACCATCAACTAATCATTTGAATGTATCTCAAATTTATACATGTACTAACGGGTTCAAAGTGTGATTTGAATGTATCTCGAATACGATTAGGCCTGCCCCAAGTGTGACCTGAGCCCACCACTCCAAAGGGCCCAAAACTAAGTTTAGGTAGCATAGCTGTTAGCATACATGGAATAATAGGCATTTCGTTGGCTCAAAATAAACAAATATGATTTCTTGGAAAACTTCTATCGGTCTAAATCGAGATTGGAACGTGAGTAGATATGTGAAGTCGTTGCATTGGAATTTGGAAGTCGAAAATCAAAGAAAGGTGGGTGCAACGTTATAAAAGAGAAATGCTAATAAACTATAGATTACTAAATTGAATATCTTCAACATTACAATGGTGGAAGCCTATACAGATAAAAATCCGTGTTTATTAAAGGGTTGAATAACCCCACAAATCTTACTTCTCAATTTCAAGTTTCAAATCATGTCATATGAACTTAATTTTTGTTTTGTTTTGTTTTTTTTTTTGTTTTTTTTTTTGTGTTTTTGTTTTTGTTTTATTTTTTTTGTTTTCTTTTGTATTACATATATGTTTTAAATTCATAGATTAAGTGTGTGTTTAACGGTTTAAATCTTCAATTTGAAACAACACCCAGACTCATTGAAATTGAACCGTTTGTGATATTGTGGACTTTACCGCAACTGGAAGTGTGCAATAACGACATACACTCATCCATTTATTTGTCAAATAATTTGATATCTATCATTTTTTACATGTTTGATTTCTGCCAAATTAATATTTGTCATCTTGATAGGCTTAATTCCGAATGCTAAATGTCAAATGTATTGTTATGTAGGTCGTGATATAGCAATAATACAGGCTTTAGTTGGTTTGACAGGTCAAAAGCCTTGAATTTGAATCTTGCCAAATTTAAATTAAATTTTGTAGAATATAATTGTTTTAATGGATAAACAGAGATTACATAATGTTAAAAAGGAAACAACACCACATAGTATAATCCTCATTGTTACTTTTATGTTTGACCGAATTAAAAGGAGAACTACACCATATAGTATATAATTACAATCCCCATAGTTACGCGTATCTTTGACCCAATGATATGCCAAAGAAATAATATGGTCCACCACTTTAGCTATAAAAATACAGATCATGTTGAAGAGTATATCATTCTTTGATTTCCAAACACTCCGTAATAAGGATATAATTAAGAGTAAGTTATTTTATATGGCCAATTATATAATCAAGATTAGTTAAATAACACATTTGGTTGCTTAATTTGTTGGTATGAAATTTTTTCATAAATCCTACCAACATTTGACACCTTAATTTTCCTCCTTCCCTAACCCTAAAAGTGGCGCCCCTTGTTTTTTCCATCCCTCTCATCGACGATCTAACACAAGAAATACCAAGAATATCATTTATGTTTGATGTCTAGCTAAAGCTCATATTGCTCGTGTATATAAAGATAGTGGTGATATGTAACGCCTACATATTCGAATTAGTCAATTTAGGGGTAATAAACATAAAATGATTTTTTTATAGAAGATTATTTAGGATAAATAATTCTATCCAAAGTTCTAATGTATGTAACAAGAGTTCCGTACATATAAAGAACGTTAAAATCCAACTTCGTATGAAGAATTTATGTTTCTTCGAAGTTTCGCAATTTAACCGGCAAGACTCTACGAATCGTAAAAAGTGAATTTTTGATAAATTGCTTTTTAAAATAAGAGATCTAAACGGAATTTGTAGTAGTCATTAAACCGAGAGCGTGCATATAGTGAACGTCCAAATCTGACTTCGTAAGAGAAAGTTAGGATTTTTAAAATTTCAATGCAACAATATACGACTCAGATACCGAAGTAGAGATCGATTGATTGTTAGGAAAAACAATCTAAACGAGAGTTGAAGATCTCGTCCATATGGTTCCGTCGATATAAAGATAGTCGAGAACGAATATCATATGAGAAAGTTATGAATTTTTAACGGAATTTAACAGTCTAAGCTCATTAAAAATATAGTTGTTAGAATAAAGATAAGTAGATCGACAGATTTCAAACAGGTAATTGAATCATAAACAAAGAACACGATGATCAAAGTTGTGTCAAATGATTAATAATCTATGCCTTAGAAGAACTCGATGAAGAATTACTACTGTAAAGGCAGAGTAGGGTTACAAGATTATCGTCAGTAGATATGGTGCATGCATGCACTATTTATAGCTGAACCCTAATCATTAAAGACACCGGGTGGACAGGCCCAACCCGTTACATAAAATGGACTATATAAAATAATTACAATTAATGCAATCCAATGACCCAACAATCTCCCCCTTTGTGTCAATTGAGGAAGGAGCTCTTCACGGTTGTGTTCGTTTTTATGTCTTGAAGAGCTTGGGCATGATACTAAGCAATGAACTATGAACTGCAATGTACCATTGTATCATATCAGAATAGCACTTCTTCACAGCTGCATTGTTTGCCATTGCTCTGTGATCTCCAAAACATAGTTCAAGTAGGAAGTGGAGAACATGTGTTTATCAAGCAAAGCAAATAGACATTTCTGGACATCGCCTCTTTCTTTTGATCCTTGTTGAAACATCACGCTCCAGTTGTCCTTTTTAATTTTCCCCATATTCATCTTCTCGATGTCTTTTGCATAAACTTCATGAAGGACTGTTGGTTTCTTTCGCAACACAGAGGCAATTTCAACATCCATCTTCGCTAGTTCATGGATGTATGAAACCAACATTCTCTTAATATGAGCAACAATTGGTTCATACTTCTTTTCGTCCTTCATCAAGACGTGTAACAGCATAATCCAATCGTAGGGATTTAAACATGACAGATCAGCGAGAGAGAACTCAAACACTGAACTCTCCGAACCTCGAGCAGTCTTAAACTTCACATTGACAAAGTTGTCAGTTTTAATAGGTCCAATCACCTTTACAACTGTTATTTTCATTGCGCTCCAAGTGAGATGTTGGGGCTTGCCATGCTTCAGATAAAATTCAATGAGTGACTTGTTAACACCTTCATCCGATTCTGAAGCATTCACAATTACATCAAAGCTACGAAACAAAGAGCTTTTGGGGTAATTGGAAAATCAAGTTGTGAATCCAATGTGTTCTCTAGATCGAACGAGGTAGCCGGCTCTAACCAGTGAATGCTTGGGTTGTCAACTGCTTCAGTTAGAATTCTCTCTATAGACCAAGGAGGAAATAACGTCTTTTTAGCTTCTAGAGTGATTTGAGCATCACGAAGCTCTTTCTCTTTTTCTTCAGCTTCTCTAACAATGCGATTGTGTTCATTAATATCAGCTTCACGAGCCTTCCTTCGTTTCAACTCATGCTCATCAGGTTCATCCTCTTCACTGTCATCAAAAATCTTTTCTTTACCTCTAGAACCCGAAGCTACATTATCCTTCGGTTCGACATTTGACTTTAGCTTTTGAACATCAGATTCTTCAGTAGTATCGGCTGGTTTCTGAGTTTCTTTTGTAGATGGCTTCACAGTGTCTCCCCCTTGTTTTAGAAGTGTGCTAGACTTCGAAACACCCTCAATCGTGTTTAGCATTGCGAACACAGGCCTAAGTTTATCAACTAGATGCTTCCTTACATAGATCGTGATTAGAGAATCATGAGTTTCAAAGAAATTGTTCAAGTAAGCATTCACATCAGCTATGCAACTCTTCATCTTAGATTTTTCAGACAAGAGATCGTCAATTTGCTTATTAGCATGAGTGAGCTTGACAGATAAAACTTTCACCTTCTCTGTTTTGACGACAAGATCATCCATTATTTTGTTCACAAGAGCCAAATCTTCATGAAACATGTCTATTTTGGAAGAGATGGATGTGTGAAACTCTGTATTGTCAGATTGAATGTAGTGCGAACTTTCTCAAGAGCATCCTTCTCAGTACGAAGGGTAGTTCCAAGACTGATTATTACTACATTCACCTTTTCAGTGTTTTTTTCATTGGAAGTATGGAAAGTACTCATAAAAGATTGACCATCAGAAATTAGTTTATCGACTTTTTCGGTCGTATCCTTGCAAACTGATGCAGAGTCAGCAACTGCCTTGTTTGTTTTGTGAAGGTTCCCACAGTGCTCTTTGGTTAGGGTTTCAAGAAATTCCTTGACAGTTTCCTCAGAATAGTCACTACGAGAGGATCCTTTAGTAGACTAAATCAAGGTATCCGACTTCTCATCGACAACCTTGAGCTGTACTTTGGTAACTGGAGCATCATCATCACTATCTTCTCGAATTGTGAAAGGACTATAAGTAAAAGCTTCAAAATCTTCATCACTCTTGAAAATAGTATCCAGATCATCTTTTTGGAGAGGTGAGACAGGAGTAGAACCTTGACCAAGAGTGAAACCTGAAGCACCTACCCCCGTATCAGATACGTTGACAGAAACTAGAGGTTCACTAGTGGTTGTGGTTGTTGTTGTTGTTGTTTTAGAATCAGTGAACAATGGAGTGGATTGTGCGAGAGTAGCTTGGGGTTGCGAGACACCCATAGTTGGACATGGTGCAATAGTGATGGGAGTGGTAGTAGTAATTAGAGAGTGAGGATGTGTGAAACCTTGAAAGAAATCATCTATAATTGGAACAGATGTAGGCATGTGAAAAGTGACCTCAGGGTCCGTATGTATTGGCTTGGAAACTTGGGGTTGCAAAGCACATCTGTGTCATCTTGTTCAATCTGGACTTGCTCTTCGATGCGAATCTCAGAGATAGTGTTGGATTGCCAATCCTCCTCATTACTTGGAGTGGGAGTTCGTGGCTTGCGAACGACTCGCTTCACTTTCTTCTTTGGAGTCTGGACAGGTTCGGACGTACCAGCCTTACCCTTTCGTTTACCTCCCTTCTTTGGATTATCAGCCTCTTCAAGAACTTTTCTTATTGCATCTGTCATTGGATGTGGACCTGAAGCTGGTAGACTGCGATAGGCTTGAATAACTTCACTTGCAGCTGGAACGTTGCGAAGCATCGATTCCGTGATTGATCCAATGTAGGTGAATCTGGAAGTGTCTGACAAAATGATGTTTGTGGTGTGGAAAACTTGAATGTTAGCCATAACCGAACCCTCTATCACCGGAATGCTAAGGCAATCGATAGCCCTCTATACAACGAGTGTCCAAAAACATGCATATAAGATCTCATTGTGCCTAGTTGTAGAAAGCATACTCTGAATGATTTGAGCCCAAAGTACCAACCCGTAGTCGAGATTGACGCCTAAGTAAACACCGTACATAATGGTCATTAACAGCTTGCTAGCACAGTTTAAGCCTATTACGCTCTCATAAAAGCTTTTGAAAATCAGGTTGGACAAAGCATTCCACACAGGTGGAAGATTAGGCTTCTTGAATTTGGAGACGGTGGCCAGATACTCCATGTAGCCCATTTGATAGAACATCTCCAAGATAGTAGAATTGGAGATGGATTCTGGATTAATTAGGTCAAGGCCTTGAGGAAACCCCAACAGGGTATAGAACCTGGACTTGGTGATGTGGGTTTTCTTGTTGTCAACTTCAAAAGTGATCATTTCTTCCCCTTATTAGTAGCTAGTAGTTGAGTATGCCTTGGACAAATGAACCAAGGGCACATTCTCAGTTTTCTTCAGAGAGAACCAAGGGAGAATAGCGCAGCCACTCGATTAGAGGTTGGAGAAAAATGTCGTACTTGGTTGGTTCAAGGTCCAGGATGAGATTCTGGTTAGCCTTGATGTTGAGTAGAGTTGATTGTGCCATTTGATCAGCAACAGAAGGTGTTTCAGATGAAGCTTCCATTGTTGCTTGGTGAAGAAGATGATGAATTGTAGAGAGAGAAATCGTCGGGTAAATTTCGAATGTTTTTGAAAGTGGTAATGAATAATGAAACGTCGAAATCCTTATATTTTAAATTAGAGTTTTTACCCTAAAAAGTAAAGCTCTCATTTTCACATTTTCACAGCCGTCACCCTCCCCCATTCAACCAAGCGGTTCTCTCAAGCAAAGATTTCCAATTTTCGTGACTTCCTCTTCTAATTTGCTCAAAAGGTAACATTTTTCGTGCTTAATGTTGTTAAAGTTTTGATCTTTAGTAGTTTAGAAGTTGGAATTTGTTAAAAAACCGAATTTTGGTTTTGACATAAATTTTAGGGTTTTGATTTTGGTTAAATTAGAGTGTTTGGGCTGGAATTTTTTTTTGTGAATTAGTGCTTGGATTTTCACCCCGAACAAACCCCTAGAACGAATTTTGGATTTACATGGCAGATTTGGTTCGAATCAGAAGTATGTATGCGATCTGTTCATTGACTGGGCGAGTCCGTTCATGAACTCGACGAGTCCATGTTTCAGTTTCCAGATTTTTATTCTTTTAACAAGTTCTGTGGTTTGTGTGTTTGTCTTCCTTGTGTTTGATTTGTAGGAATGTTCAGAAGCAGAGGTCAAAGCTCTATAAGAGACTAAGGGGACTTCCCTTGGTTCAACTTTCTAGAAATTGGATCCAAGACTAATTTGACTAGATGGAAAAGAGGCTTAAAACACTTAAGAAAAAGGAATTCTATATACCAAATGAACTAAATTGGACGTGGATTGAGCAAGTGGGTTTGGCGGACTCTTTGAACCCATACTTAACTAAAGTATTAATGCAAGATGGAGTTCAAATCACGTGTGATGGGTGGAAGAGATTATTCCGGATATAAGAACCGGTGTATAGGGAGCTTTGTTTAGAGTTCTTTTCCACTGTGACATTCTGCACAGGAGACGACTATTATAACCCGAAGGCCTTGACCTTTTTTCTTGGTGGTGAATATCGAGAATGTAGCATGGCGGACTTGGGGTGGAGAATGGGTCTATATGACCAATATTTGGTTATGCCGGAGGCATTTGGTACATTCTTTGATAGTTGCCATAGAGTTTTTTCGGAAGGGACAAATTTGGGAAATTGGTGAAACACAATAGCAAACAACATCTACATACCTTCCGCGACACAAGAAGGGAGCATTCGGTCCCCGATTCACTGCCTCATTTCTAGTACAATAAACATGAGGAAGGATGACGACAAGGTGCCAATCCTTGATGTATTCTTTTTATGGTGCATAATCATGCCAAACTCCTTTTACAATATTCCCTACTGTTTGGCAAGGTATTTGGGTGAAGGGGTGGTGAAGGAGAGAAAAACTTCTAAAATTAATGGAGGTATGTTTGTGACCAAGTTAGCAAGGTCATGTGGCATTCTTGAGAGGGGAGCCGCGAGTGTTCTAACCATGATACCCACACCTCCATTCAATCATATTCTTTTAAGGAGGGTGAAAATAGTGGAGGATTATGGTGGTGGTCGCTTTGCCATTCCGGATGATGATGAAGTAGTGGCACCCAAACAATCGGGTAGGAGGGTGAGGCCGAGGCAAGATCATGCACATGAAGACCCACCAGTAATCCCGATGGATGAAAAGTTGTCAATGGATTGGTATAGTGTGGAATCGAGGCATTATCAAGACAATCTTGGTTGGAGCATGAACTACAACCACATGAAACTCTCCCACTTGATGATCCATTTGAACATACCATTAATGGATGGCCCCGAGTACCCATACGTTTGGAGTTGGGAAGAGCGGGTGAATGCAAGAAGAAGTGGTGTGGGTGGAAGCGGTCATGGAGGGGCCGATGAAGAAGATGAAGACTAATTATCCTTTTTGATTTTTATTTGTGTGTTTGTTTAAGACAATGTTTGTTTGATTTGGTTTGTTTTTATTTTTGTTTACTTAGTTTATGTTTGAACAAGTAGTAATTAGGATTTTTATTTTGTTTTCCTCTTCTATTACTTGTGTGTTGTTTTTTATCTTTTCAGCATTAGGTTGAGGAATGAGTGTGTAAATAGAGTGTAAGGGAATAATGAGAGAAGTCGAGTCTAGACAAGAAGATAGGAGAATTGAGTTCGGTATCGAGTTCGACAATTAGAGCGGTTAAAGAGTGTATTTTACTGAAGAAAAATAAGGGAGAATATAGCTTTAATACTCTCCTTAAACACCAAAAACGGACCTGAAACAGAAAACATTTTTGTCCATACAGCGATGACTCGTCGAGTCCATATCCTAAACTCGATGAGGCCAAGTGAAAAATCGTGATTTTCTGCCAACATCACGCTTCAACTCGGTGAGTCCCCACATGAACTCGATGATTTGACCTTTTTCTTACCTTCAAGTTGATGATTTGATTTCATTTGATGCGGGGCAATTGGCTGTACTTTTGAAGATTATTTTCCGAGCATTTCCGAGAGTTTTTTCCTAAATATTTGGAGCTGTACCACACAAGATTTGACACCCAAGACATGGATGAGTTGTTCCCATGCCTAAAATTCAGTCGAAGATGGAGCTTTAAATGAAGAATATCAGCCTCGCCACTACTATCCCAGGGGAGTTTGTTCTAATTCCCTCTTTACTTTTATGTTTTCTTTATCATGCATAACATACAATGGGGACATTGCACGAATTAAGTGTCGGGCAGGGGGTTGGTTATATTAGTGAAATTAGAATCATAATTTTAGTTAATTTTTAAAATTTTTTGCATAAAATTGCTAGGACTTAATTTAGGAAATATTGGTAAAAGCAATTACGATTCATGCTAGTTTTGTGTTTGATGATTCTTTGAAGACCTAAATGTTTAGTTGATCCTATACACGTTCTAATGCATTTGTGGCCCCCATTATCCTAGTGAAATCATGGGACAAAAACATAACTTCGCTTAGTTTGAGGGATGCAATATGTTTAGCATCGTGTACCAGAAATGTATACAGGAAAACTTAAGTAGTCATTTCACATATGACTAATACCTTAACCAATAAAGGATGAAGTTAAGTTCCTTGCTTAAGCATGTAGATTTTGAGTGAAAAATAAAGTGAGGAACATGTAAAAAAAGAGAGAAATTACCAAAAATCTAAAGAATTTTGGAGCAGTGAAAGTATAAAGTACGAAGGTCAAAATTCGAAAGAAATTCAAAAGTTGAAGATACCAAAAACCAAACAAAGAAGGTAGTGAATTCAAAGAGATCAAAGATCAAATAATTGAAGAATTCAAGAGCTCCATTGTGGTATCAAGTATGTAATTTTTATAGAATTTATGTATGCTTGGTTGTTTAACCAAAAGTGACTTGAGGATAAGAAAGTTTTATGCGGATGGGTTCGGGGGGATGCATCAAATGAGCATTGTTCAAAAGAAGTAGGCGAGTGTTTATGAGGATTGTAAGTATTTAGGATTAGGGGGGTCTTTAGGAAAAATTTTATACACAAATTCATGCGTTGCGGTCTTGGCATAATGGTTGGGTTTGATTAGGATTGTCTTATGTGATGCTAGTGTGCTAAAATTCAGTTTTGCTTGGGGGGCAAGCAAAAGTCAAGTGTGGGGTATTTTGATATGTGCATATTTAGTAATATATTTTGTCTAATATCTTAATACTTTTTGGCTATTTTGTCTCAAATATTGAACAAAAGGTACTTAATTATGTTAAAATTATATTTTCAGCCTAAAAGATGTGCTTGAGTTAAAAAGGAAGTGGGACTAGTGATCGGAAGTTTGGGAATTAAAGTTAGAAGATATTAAGCTAAAAAAGTGAAGAACTCGACGAGTTGGTCATCAACTCGACGAGTTGATGAGAAGATTCGTGAACCATCAGGTGCCTTACTATACATAGGATTTAAGTGATGGACTCGCCGAGTTGCCCCTGTTTTCAGAAAACTATATAAAGGACATTATTGCCCGAGGCCCAAAGTTTTTCAGAGGATTATTTGCGACTAATTGGCGATTAGAAGTATTCCTAGAGCTCTGGAATTCGAGATTTCACCCTAGAGACCAATTTGGAAGAGATCAAAAGGCAACAGACATTCTCTTGTATTAATCTTTTGCATAAATTATGTTGTTATCACTAGATTTCGTTTTTGAGATGTTAATTGCTATATATATGGGCTAAAAACTCATCACTTATGTTTAGGGTAGATTAACTTGTAAATATGGTTTGATTTTATGGTATGGATTAATTGATTTGGTGAAATTGTCTTGTTAAGCTTGTTAAAGACCCTTATGTGTTGATAATAATTATTTTCTATTAATTATCAAGTCTATTAAGTTGCATGAACATCTCCTTAATTTCTTGCTTCGTATGATTTTTTGAAAACAACATTGTATGCCTAGTACTAGTAAACATGAACCTAGGATTGACTAGAAAATAAGTACATTAATGTGTAAGCATGTATGATGAACAACCATACATGAGTTGATTGAATTGCTAGATTTAATTAGCTAATATTACAAGTCTTACTTGATCCGAATCAAAATACTAGAAAACTTGTTAGTTTAACCAATTGGCCAATGTCTGAATTAATTTGTTTTCTAAGGATTAGTAATAGTGAACATGAATCTAATCACATTAATTGGTAGCCAATGATAAATTAATCCATTACACTTGCCATAAAATCAAGCATAGGAACAAGTGAGTCGAACCTAAACATAAGTATCTTTTATTATTGAATCTAGTTACTTCCTAATTGCTTTTGTTGTTAATTGTCTTAATTTGAGTGTTAGTTAATTGCTTAAGTTTCTAGTCTTGCAGAACTAGAGAAAACCCTTCTTTTTATTACTTGTTTTTAATTAGATAATTCTAGTAATTAGTTTAATTGTTACCGTTCTCTGTGTTTGATATCCTGCTTGCTTGAACTATACTGCTAATCGATAGGTACACTGCCTTTCGTGTGTTTATTTGTGTTTGTAGTAGGATTAAAACTAATGCATTTTACACACAACACAACGCATCACACCATGATTTTCCGCATGACTAGATCTTTGGAAGTTGTACTCTGATATTATCTTTTATGACTTGATTTGATGTTTCACATACTGATTTATTTAAGACATGAGATGACACTATTGAGGTTTGCAAACTACTGGTTTTCTTAAGTACTTAATTAAAAACAAATTTTTTGGTCTCAAATTTTGGGATGTTATATGCCTCTACCTCTATTTCTTCTGTACTCATCTCTTCATCTTTTTATCTTTCTCCATACTCTATCTCACATCATCTTTCCTTTACTCTTCTTTATGCTCTATGCATTCTCTTCTCTATCTCTTACTTTGTTCTTCTTAGAGGTTAGTGGACACTTTAATTGTTCCTCGTTGATTAAAATCAACTTTGTTTTTCGTTTACATATTGTGATTGAGTAATTGTCTTTATTTTTTGTTTCTTAATATTCTCTAAAAAAGAATACTTATCGTATATTAGAGATGTGCTTATATTAGACATGTATTGATGCTCAAATCCATATATTACGACCGATGGCTCATTTAAAATATTCAGATTTCCATCGAAACTTTTGTTTTCTTTTTATTTGGCTATTTGGGTCATAACTCATATGATGGTATTGAACTTTATAATAATGGGAAAATTAAGTGATTTTAAATAATCTGTTGGTTTATCTAGGGTTGTTTTGTAACTTGGTATTTTGGTTTCATTGTTTGTGTTAGGCTTTATTACACAAAACATGGCCATGGGCAAAAGAGTTAAGGTAATTTGTAACCCTTTTTAATTAGCTGTTCAAGAGCACGATCTAAAATTTCTACTTATTTTGTTAAGACAAGAAATTTATTTATGTATTCTAGAACTGCTAATTTCCACTCTATGTCATCTCGACTTCCTTAATATTTCAAGACATAATTTGATTGTATATAATGTAGACATTTTGTGCTTGTTTCACTTTAGGACACTATTGGTTTAATTTTTTTTCTCTCTTTTCATTGCAGGATCTTGTGAAAATGTTGATTATCTGAGAGGGGTAGTGTTTGGTGCATATAAGTGTATGACTCTTGTGCCTTATGTGAAATTTGCAATTACCAAAATCTTGATGAATTTTAATTTATTCTTCTTTTGCTGGTTTAGTGATGGCTAAAACAAGGAGTATGACTAGAACCCAAAATTATGATGCATCTAGAAAGAAGAGATTAGTCAAGAATTATAACGCATCTAGTAGAAAGAGAGTCAAGTGGTTTGGTGATCACGATGTTGGGGGACGTTGGTAAGATCTTAACCATGAAGTTCTTTCTTTAATTATGATGCGACTGGGAGTTGTTGATTTTCTTGCATTTAGCACAGTTTTTAGGTCATCGAGGGCACTGGCACTCCTTAATAAAAAGATGTTTATGGCATCCAAACCACCCATGTTATTGAGTCTCCCTATTCTTGCTACTGAGAAAACCTTCTACCTAGAGGACTTTAAGGGAAGAAGATTCAAAACCATCATTCCCCAAATCATGAGCAGGAAGTGTGTAGGATTAACTTGTGGTTACTTGATATTGTTTGGGAGGAGAAACCGCGACTTCTAGCTTATGAATCTGTAACATCCCAAATATTCATGACCAAAAATTTCTTTTTAACCATGAAATAAAACCATAGTTATCAGACCATTCCATCAAAACATGAGTCAATGTATTTCAAAACATTATCATCAAAGTTTCCAAATCAAAACGTCCCAGGCTAAAGATCATGGTGTGTGTAATGCAGTCATACCGAGCACTTCTCTTTGCAACTGGAAGTACCTGAAACCAATACTGAAAACCGAAAGCACGAAGCTTAGTGGGTCTCCCTAAACTACCACATAACATCCACATAATCACATATAAACATATCGTGGGCCCCTCCTGGTATCGGACAGTGTCCGACATGTTGGATTTGGTGTCTAAGCCCATAGCTATAACTGGTATGTACTTGACCCGATTGTAGCATGATCCTTTTGGGTTGCCTTCACCAGTGTAATTTGATAGGATGAATTTTGAGAATAAGGTTATTTGTGGTTTATTAATATATTACAAGTATAATATATTGATATGGAATTATTTAATTAGTATCGATCAAGAATTAATTTATTTATTTTGTGATCAAATGAGACTAATTAAATATATGGGGATTGATTATGTAAATCAATCATTCTTGTAGTGTGGGCTAATGATCCATGATTACGGGCTAAACTAATCCATGGATAGTCCATGGAGGTTAAACCCATCGAGCATGAGAATGTAGAAAGCCATGGGTTATTAGGATTACCAAGTGTAACCCTAGCATGTCCAACACTATAAATAGAACCCTCTATAGACCAAAATCAGTTGCCTCTTCTCTTTGGGATAAATAGATTATTCTCTTAAATCATCCTTTTGCATATTGGTGTTTGTGAACCATTCGAGGCATCACACTTGAGGTGCTCAAGCTTTCAAGGGTCAAGAACTACAAGTCCTTCAAAAGGTATGTCATCTAACTAGATGTTTTATTCAATTAGCAATTTGTATGCTAGTTAGTACAATGCTTTGGAAAAATTGAAAATATGCATGTATAATAGAGAAAACATAGCTCCAAAGCATTAAGGGTTGCATGTGCACCATAGGAGTGTTATAGTGCTCAAAACCCAACAATGGTATCAGAGCCTAGGATTGTAATCTATTATATTTGATGCTTACCTGTTTTTCAAAGTTGAAAATTTCAAAATTTTTGCGTCTGAAGGATGGACTCGCCGAGTCCACTGGCTGACTCGCCGAGTCCACACAGAAATAGCCCAACTCGGTGAGTCCAGTTCATGTACTCAACGAGTTGGTGCCCCTATGTGTAGAATTTCGAGTTTCTTGGCCTGGTTTGGATTAGGAACACTACCACGAACTGTTTTGGATTATTGGAAATGTTTTTTATGATATGGTAGTGCTTATACTCATCCAACCATAAGATAATTGTCAAAGTTTTAAAATAACTGTTGTTTTATATGATTAACAAAATTGCTTTTAAATTGTTGACTTGAAATTATCTTGATTATGAGTTTAGTTAGATCATACATTATATGATAATTTTAGTTGTTAGAAAAATGATCTAAGTGAATTTTAATGACCTCCATAACTTGTCCTCAAGTTATGGAAAATGAAATGTCTCATACATTAAAATGGCATTAAACTCATAAGTTATAAAATTAAATGAAAATTGTCAAACATTAAGATAATAGGTTAATTATTTGTATTATTTGATATGAATTGCCTTGCTACATGAGTTAGATTAGATCAATAGAATATTATATGATAATTTTTCATTGCTAGAATTGATCTAAATATTCTTTAATGAGTTCCATAATTTGTCCTCAAGTTATGGAACATGAAAAGTCTTTTCATAAATGTTTTTGATGAACTCCATAACTTGTCATCAAGTTATGGATTATCAAGAGACTTTTCATAAAACACACATTAAACTCATAGGTTATGAATGTGAAGAGTTTTGACAAGTTTCAAAAGTGCCCTCAAGTTTTGGAATTTGCAAAGTCTCATTAAATGAAACTTTAATTCCAATCCCAAGAGTTTTAAAAGTTAAAATTCAACCCTTATAGTTTATAGTATTATAAGTTTAATATATATATATATATATATATATATATATATATGTAAGTATAAGATCAAGTCAGTCTTACCGTTAGTAGGCCTCATTCACGAAGTCGGTCTATAAGGGGGGGGGTATAAGGTTACTGCATATAAAATGACAGTTTAATGGGTGTCCACTCTTACCCACCGCTTCCTTGACTGGTGGAGGGTCGTTAGCCGAACGGGTATGATATGACATTAATTCTCCCTCATTAAAAGTATAATGATAAAAATATAAAGTAACTAAACTTTTATTAAATTCCCAATCTTAGTTACTTTAGGAAAAATGTGAAATGGTGCTAATCCATGAAATTACACTTTTCACCTTGTTAAGTCGTTAGTGGAGCGTGTGTGGTTAACCGACACACTAATATGGGACTGACAATGTGTGGCAAAGGGTAACTTGGTGTTGACATAGATCAATGAAGCGTGTGTGGTTAACCGACACATTGATTAGGTGATTTGTAACATTGGGTGTACCAAGCTAATTTGCATGGTCATTCACACCTTGTTTATGATCCTCGACATCCCAGTCACAAACTTGAAGGGCACACCGAGATTTAAACATGTCATTGAAAAGTTCAATGAATCTTAAAGATCTAGGAATTTCAAACCAATTAAAACTTAATAATATATTTTTTCATGGTGGAAATTGGTAAATTGTCATTTACCTACTTTCAAATATTTTACAATTGGACTACGGCATCCCTTTTCGCAATTGTAAAATATTGTGTTGGGTCCTAGCCTTAATATTTCGTTTTGGGTGTTATATTAAGCACTTATATCAACTAACTTGAAATTCTCCCCTGTAGATGTCTAGTTCAGACAACTATGGTCTTCCCGAATCTTTTGGAAAAAACTTTCCACATGAAGATGATATTCCACAATATCATACTTCACTTCCTCCACCTCCTCTAATTATTCTCCCTGACCCACAAGTTCATAGACTTGAAAAGTTCAAGGTCACTCAAGCCCTACTAGCAATGAAACATCAAGATGGAAAGTCTATATATGCTCATTTGCTGGACATGAAGCTGCATATTGACAGGCTGGAAATGTTAGGTGTCGTGTTCCTGAGGAAGTTGGCTATTGACTTGGTTCTTCAGTCACTTCCCGAGTCATATAGTCAGTTTGTTAGAGACTACTATGTGACAGACTGCGACATGACCCTTCTTAATCTTACCTATTTGCTAATTGTTGCTGAATCAGCAATGATTTGGCGCACTGGTAATGCAAATTTGATTGGAAGATCTACTTCCCAATCTTCCATGGACATTGACAATGGAAAATTTGGAAGTCCAGAAAGGATTTCTCTTTCCAAGGGAAAGGGAAAGGCTAACTCTGAGATAGTCCCGTGTACCATTCCCAAAGAGTCTATATGTTTCTATTGCCAAGAGAAGGGGCATTAGTTGCGAAGCTGCCGTATCTACCTGAAGGATCATAAGAATGGTAAGTTAAAAAAAGTTTGACTCTGCTTCAGGTAAGTCCACTATCTAACTCTGTTAAGTTCCAATCTGTAGATTCTTAATATATGATGTGATAAGATTACATTTTGATGTTTTGTAGGATCAAGGGAAGCTTAAAGGAAAAGCATGCAGAATCTGATCGCGAAGACATAGATTTTGATCGCATGATTTGATGATTGGATTTTTGAGCTGCTGAGGAGTTATGATAGATTGCTTAGAAATTTGTAATAGCATAATTTTCATATGTAATTGCATTGTAAGGAAATTTCCGCACCTTTTATAAATAAATAAAATTTTTGATTTTATCTTATTTTATATTTCCTTGCAATGGCATATGTGAAAATTGATAGATGTGTTTTTAGCAATATGGATTTGATTCTTTTGCTTGTGGTAGTGTCTAAATTTACCAAATAAGGAAAGATTCTCATCACCCAAGTTTCAGTTGGATAGAAACTTGGAATCATGCAACTTGTATTGTATGATGAATGAGAACCTTCATCTTTGGGAAATTAGGACCAATTCCTTGTGCACATGTATATGTGAGTCAAGTGAAGGACTAGCGGATCGGGTACACTTGGTTGTGCGCTGGTCAGGTCCACCACAAAGAACGATAAGACTATTCGTCGTGGTTTACTAAAGTTAGTAAATATGGTAATGGTTACACGATTAAGTATAATTCTGAATCATTGGAAAAGTTTCAATGTGTAGCAGAACGAATAAAAAGAATCAAATTAGGCAGAAAGATAAAAGTTTCTCCAATCTGAAAAGATGGGAGAGCACTTGAGTATTGTATTTTATGATCATCTTAATGATTATGAAAACCATATCACAATTTGATCCTCTAAGAACATCTTAGTGCATTTCTTTGGCTAAGAAGAGAAATCATGGATTGTTGAAATGGTTAAATCAATTAAGATAAATCATACATCGTTCCAAAATGAAATCTTAGAGTCATCCCCCAAGATTTTGTATTGAGTGAAATATCATAAAATGTAGAGTACAATGTTTTCTACTCTTGTACATTTGAAATTGGTAAGTTGTAATGTTTTGGATAAAACAAAGATCAACTAAGACCGATTGTCAATAGTGTTTGTCTTTATAAGAAATCACACTAACTCCTGAATATTTGTTTGTCAAGTAATGTTCTTGACACAGAGAGACTTATATGTCAAGAGTTCAGTGGGTGTATTAAAGATCTTGACAAGTTTCAAGAACTAATCAAGAATAAAACCTACTGTTAATCACTAGCCCACGACGTGAGGTTCCTTACCTATCGTGTTGACATATTCTTGTTTCTGTGCCCATTCCAATTAAAGTTGACCATGCATGTGAGTTCTATGAGTGCTCAATTGTTTGCATTACAACCTGGAAGCAATGGTTGGCCCTTGTGCTACCAAGTGGCAAGGAATTAAGATTAGATAGGTTTAGTCCATATGAGTTTGGTTTTGTCACGAACCTTGTCTTAAGATTATGGTTATGACAAATTCACATGGATAGGAACATATACACCATTAAATCTAAGTGTCATAACGTTTTTCTCCAATTCATGAAAATGATTGTGAGGAGACACTTTCACTAAGTAGATATCATTTTTGATATTTGCATTCTCAAATTCGATTATGACTACGACATCCCTCTTCATAGTTCAAATTGTGAGATATGGCAAAAGGTGTAAACATTCGGAACTTATTGCTGTAAGTTTTGAATTAGTTTAGACACACATGTGGGCTATCTAAGGAAATGTGTATGACTTTGAGAAGCTTAGATAAAGGCTTATCGAAGCATGTCGTATCAGAAATCTGAACTTTGGTGAGAAAGTCAATAAGTATTGATTTCTAGAAGTCCAGCTGATTTTGAATACATGTCAAAGCTAGTGGGAGCATAAGTGTTATGCCAGTCAGATAATAATGCTAGTAGGAGCATAATTATTATGATAAGTGTTGCAAGTTAGCAATGTTAATTATAGAGAACAAAGTTTCAATTTGCAAAGTTGCAGGGTTGAAAAGTTGTTTTGCTATAATTAAGGGAGAGGAACTATACTTTAGTTTCAATTCTAAAAGCTTAGATTGAGATTTTTAATCAAATTTAGTCAAAGACATATATGAATGTTATGTTGAAAAGATTCGAGATAGGGAAATTCTATATATGGAAATGTTAACTGCATTCTTAAAATTTGATTATGATTACGTCATCCCTCTTCATAGTTCGAATTGTGAGAACATGGCAAATATAAATATTATAGCAAAAGACTGATCAAGTATCATGTCTTTATGTAAGACATTATGAATCATGTCGTATATGCTTCGGATATAGGGCCGATTGCATATGCTATACTATTCATGTGTTCTAATTTTCCAAACGCATAAGGCATCAAGAGGGAAAAGGGACTAGAACTAAATATGACTAAACTGGTTAAACAACTATCAAGGAAAATCTAAGGTTCACTAAGGATCGGTTGTTTATGGATAGTTGGAAGTATAGAAATGAATGGACCATATTGATATAATTATGAATACTTAGGATTCTGCTAATAGTGAATAGTCGTATGACAATGATGGAAAAATTTCCATAATGAGAGTTAGATATCAAGAATATATGAGTAAGTTAGAAACTATTTATGCAAAGAAGGATGTTTAAAGGAATGTATTTTGAACTTGAGACTTCATCTCCATGGAATTGTCTTGTGGCAACCTCCAAAGGAATGTACAAAAGGAATCTTTGCATAATAGTTTAGAACTAACACATTCTAATAGTGGAAAAAAATTGGTATTCTTACACTTAAAGATTTGGAATTGTGAAATGAGTTTAATTTGAAATCAATTGATTTATTTCACAAAGTAAGGACCATATGTAAAAATAGTGTTCATGCTTGGAGCATGGGATGACTATTGTTTTAATTCAAGTATTAAGTTGATCAATCGAAACATTATACAATGAATAATAAGTAATCAATATGGTGATTAAATAAAAGGTGTTGTATTTATGCTCACAAGTTTTGGGGCCATATAGGATTAGTATTATTCTTGTGTTTCACTTTGCATGTTTTGACTTCCCGAATAATAAGATTATTCAAACCATCCACAGTCGATCATACTTTGGAAGTAGGTATGAAAGAAGATTGTCATGAGTTGGCTTGTAAGATTGTCTTAGGAGTTAGGCATAGCAACCGGTTTGCTACACCATTCATGAGTACTTCTGAAATAAGATTTGAGTATTGGATCAACCCGCGCTCACTTGAATCACTTCATGGAATTTATCTTGAGTGATCGTGAGACGATAATATCATATATGTCTTCAAAACAAGATATATGAGTTGTTGACTACAAGTTGGTTATGCATTGATGGCACGAAAACACATCAGTAACTTGATGTTATAAAATGTGTCGTTGTGCAAGATTTGATGAGTAGTTAGTATAAGTATATAATGTCGAAGTTTATCTGTTCCCTTTTATCCTAAGAGGATTAAAAGCGATATCTTGGGCCACTGGATGATTCTATTTTGACTATGTGTCGGGCCCGGTCAGAGCTAAATTTATGTGTTCAGTTATGTTCTATTTCCGACGAATTAGAAATCGGGAAACAAACTGCTGGACAATAAGTATGACATTGTTCCATGCATTTGTCTAGTTGATATCTTGAGAACAAAGGATTATATGATCACTTATCTGAAGGACGCGTCACTGACTAGGTCAGAGTTCGACAACAACTTTTGAAAGCTTACGATTGCTAAGTCGGATCCTGAAATGCATAAGCAGTAATAGTTATTAGACTTATCCAAGTGGGAGACTGTTGGATTTGGTGTCTAAGCCCATAACTATAACCGGTATGTACTTGACCTGACTGTAGAATGGTCCTTTTAAGTTGCCTTCACCAGTGCAATTTGATAGGATGAATTTTGAGAATAAGGTTATTTATGGTTTATTAATATATTACAAGTATAATATATTGATATGGAATTATTTAATTAGTATTGATCAAGAATTAATTTATTTATTTTGTGATCAAAAGAGACTAATTAAATATATGGGGATTGATTATGTAAATCAATCATTCTTGTAGTGTGGGTTAATGATCCATGATTACGGGCTAAACAAATCCATGGATAGTCCATGGAGGTTAAACCCATGGAGCATGAGAATGTGGAAAGTCATGGGTTATTAGGATTTACCAAGTGTAACCCTAGCATGTACAACACTATAAATAGAACCCACCATAGACCAATATCAGATGCCTCTTCTCTTTGACATAGATAGATTATTCTATTAAATCATCCTTTTGCGTATTGGTGTTTGTGAACCATTAGAGGCATCACACTTGAGGTGCTCAAGCTTTCAAGGGTCAAGAACTACAAGTCCTTCAAAAGGTATGTCATCTAACTAGATGTTTTATTCAATTAGCAATTTGTATGCTAGCTAGGACAATGCTTTGGAAAAATTGAAAATATGCATGTATAATAGAGAAAACATAGATCCAAAGCATTTAGGGTTACATGTGCACCATAGGAGTGTTATAGCCCAACAGTGGTATCAGAGCCTAGGATTGTTTTCTATTATATTTGATGCTTACTTGTTTTTCAAAGCTGAAAAAGTCAAAATTTTTGCATCTGACTGATGGACTCGCCGAGTCCACTGGCTGACTCGCCGAGTCCACTCAGAAACAGCCCAACTCGGCGAGTCCAATTCATGTACTCGACGAGTTGGTGCCCCTGTGTGTAGAACTTCGAGTTTCTTGGCCTGGTTTGGATTAGGAACACTACCACAAACTGTTTTGGATCATTGGAAATGTTTTTATAATGTTGCTTATATAGGGTATAAACCTCAAAATTAGGGTTTTGGTCTGAAGGGAGTACGCCCGACATACTCGCAAATCACCCACGACCACTTAGCCATGTACGGTGGGCGTACCCATCCAAACTCGCACATGCACTCCTTGCATGTGTGGGACTGATCTGCCACATACTTCCATTAGGGACTAATTTTGTCAAAACTTTCAAAGAACCATAACTTCCTCTTTCTAGGTCTCTTTCCATCAAACCTTATATCCACGAAAAGATGGCGAGAAGCCCAACGCCGGTAATAACATACCCAGTCCTTAAAACCTTATGAATAAATCCCAAAACCCAAAAAAGACCGAGATATCATTTTGCAGTTATACACATGGCTTCCGAAGACACAATCGAATACATGGATTACTTAAACCATGGCAACTGGATCCGAGATGGGCTAAATCCTTCCTTTTCCGAAGCCCTAAACTCCATGACAAATGATGATTGGGCCGCAGCCCCAAGAAACAAGGCAAATCCGAAACCGAGTATTACAATTCTACCCCCATTTAAATTAAATTTCGTCCTCGAAATCACTCCTTACTAGCACTTATATCAACGCAAACAACCTTATCATCATGATTTGAAATTTTGCGCATATAATTGCCTCTCCCAAGGTAACCGAAACCAAAAACGAAACATTTATCCTAAAAATAACACCCAAACCTTCAACCCTTGCAATCCACTTCTACCCTCTAGGACATGATATATATAATACCCTCACTTCCCGACAGCTCGCCCGTGCTAAAACAACCCATGCCTTCTCTCAATTGATGGCAAACCAGTCATTGCCCTTCCAACTTTGATCATACAACGATTCCTTTGGATAATTCTTCAAACATGGTGAAGAACGAATCCTTAATCTTTCAAATAAAACCAACCCTACTTCACCTGAAATTTGAAGCTGAAGTCTCAATGGTCTGACCCCTATCAGATCTACCACCAAACCATCCTCATAGAGTCTCACACCACACAAATTGCTTTCAATCCCTGCTCACCCTGCTATCTTTAATGGAGCAAAATCACTGACCATATACCACTTCATAACACTCATACTTAATAGAAGGCTCAAATAATCCTTCGAGTAATAGATTCATCCCTGCAACGGTTAGACTCAAACGAGAGCTGTGAAACATAGTCAAATCATTACTTTGAGATTATTCAATCATGTTGTGTGTTACTTAGCATTACCCAAGCAATCATCTACGCATCCATACATGGAATCCTAAAACACTAATACTGCTAAGCATATATGGGTGTTGGCCTCCCCTTCGGCCTATTTCAACTGGATACTGCCGAGCATATTTGGGTGCTTGATCTACCCCTTCGGTTTATTTCAACTGGATACTACCGAGCATATCTGGGTGCTCGACCTACCCCTTCGGTTTATTCCAACCGGATACTTTCGAGCATATCTGGGTGCTTGACCTACCCCTTTGGTCTATTTCAACCAGATACTATCAAGCATATCTGGGTGCTCGACCTACCCCTTCGGTCTATTTCAACTAGATATTGCCGAGCATATATGGGTGCTCGACCTATCCCTTCGGTTTAACCCAACCGGATATTGCCCGAAACACTAGAGTTGTCCAATATAGCATGCTACCTCCTATTTACTTTCTGAATGAAACGAGACCTTCCAGGTCCCAACTTATCTGCCAACTATCTGGAATACCGGATTCTCACCCTGTTACTAAGCCAATGAACACCCTCTTAGTCGCTCCCTGTGACTTCCGAAGAAAACTTCGGCTATCGAAACTGCTCTATCCATATTCCTACTCTTAGCTCTATAAATCCTGGGATCCCTAATCCCATACCTTGACCCAACGGTCTCTGCTAGGTCCTACCTGCATTGCAATAAGCACATAGGCCTCTCCCACGGGTCTCACCCAAACCGTATCATGGAGCGGCCTTGCCCACATATCTCACATATCTAGGGCTACACAGTCCCAACTCCACTTCGAATCCCAACGACCTATCCTTTCCTAATTGCAATCATGTTGTGGTCTTTCCACGATCCTACGAACTGACCCACCCTGGCCTAACTTATCCGAATGAATCTGTGAATGATACAGCTTATTCCACAGTCTAACAACACTCTCCCACACTATCTGGCCTCATGAGGAATGCTACGGCTGCCCCTACAGTCGTACTATACTTTCCATGCTATCTGGCTGCTGATGAATGCTACGACTATCCCGCAGTTTTACAGCACTCCCCACGTTGATTACAAATCCGAACACGTCCAAAGTCGAGCACTCACGCGGTTTAGTATCTTGACTGAACTCGCATCCTGACAGGAATTCCCAACCTGATTCCCTAACACCAATTATCAAACACCAAAAACACGTGAACCTAACGTTTGGGAAGTTTCCCAAACTCCTAACTCACACACTCCTCAATCAAGTCAGCCACTTGGGCTGCCTTCCTCTCCAGCGGGAATGCGAAGCTCGTCCTATTCTCGCACCTACTTTTGGTCCTAAATAGCTGAACAATTATCCCCCACTTTGATTCAACTAACATTTTACAGAACACAAGATTGGAAGGATTCCCAATCCTTCTTACCATCCAATGATCAATCTGTTGGTAACCAACACTTATCACTATTAGTGTTCCAAAACTAACCAACACTAACACAGTACAACTCTTGAAGACTAATGGAACACCTCCCGAGCTCCAATCACACATGCTACAGCTATTGCATCGTGCAACATCGGAAGTCGCTCGTGCCTCCTCTGTAGTCAACTAGAAAACCCTGCTCCTCGCTACAGGCGCCTCTGCCCGGCCCTGACGGTCGTCGGTGATCCTTAATGTTGTAGGGGCAGGTGTCATCACCTGTCCCACTGCAACCAAATTCGGACATTGGGCCTTCTTGTGGCCCCGCTGACTGCAATGAAAGCAGATCAAGTATGATCCCTGGGTGGTGGTAGTAATACAATCTCTACTATATTGACCGATCCGGCCGCACTTAAAGCAACCTAAATCACCACCACTACCACTCCTACACGCACCCTTGTGTGTCCCGCCGCACCTTCAATAGCGGCTACGGTCCTGATGACCTTTCAATCTAGAATCCGACACCTTGGTCCTCTTTCCCAATTCGAAAGATGTTTGAAAGTTGTCTGATTTTTCTATTCTTTTCTGCCTCCAAGTCGATCTCCATCTCCCTGGCTCGAGCGATCATATCCTCTAGCGTCTTGCAGTTGGACCGGCTCACAAACTGCTTGATGTTGCTCCTCAGCATCTCATGATATCAGGCTTTCTTCATCTCCTAGTCCGCCACATATTGTGGGACAAGAAGGGCCCTCTCCGTGAACATAGTGGTGATCTCAGCCACCATCCTCGTAGTCTTCTGGAGGTCCTGGAACTCCCATGCTAGCTGTTGCACCACAATCACTGGTGCAAACTCGACCCTGAACCTGGACAAGAAGTCACTCCATATCATCGCATCAATAGCGGCATCATATCCAATAGCATGTCCAACCTCCTCCCACCAATCATGTGCTCTGTCCGTCAGAAGAGAGGAGGCAAGTCGGACCTTGTCCCCTCACGACACCGGCTAGTACAAAAAGCGTAGGCGACATCTTCCAACCACCGACTGCTAGCATTGGGCTACTTAGCCCCATGATATTTTGGAGCTCCACAAGCTCTGAACTCCCAGAATGTCAACGTGCGCACCCTCATCATGGACACCATCTCAGTGCGGAACACACTCAACCTCTCATCAAGAATCTCCAAGATAACCTCCTTGACCGTACCGAAGATCACATGAGTCTAGTCAATGATACTACGTGTAATATCAGTTGATATAAACTCTCTCATTTGATCATCAAGTTTCCCTGCTCCAGAGCCCGAGCCTGATCCCTCGCCCACACCAGAACTGCCAACTGGTCTAGTACGTAGCTTCACCATGCTATAACATATCATAACAACCATCAGAATAATCATCACTATTGAGGGATCACACACGCACTACAAGTTTCTTGGTTTTATCTCAACTCTCATTGACTCAAGTACGGATCCTCTGTATTCAGTAGTACGTGCCCATACTACCTTCCACATCTATCCGTACTTTCCTCAAGAATTTCCTTGACTCCACCAAGTCCGTTTCACTAATATAGCTCTCAACACTAATCTCATCCTAGGCTTGCCCTAGGGCAATCCCGAACCCACTCAGTCCTCAGCTGCTGAAGGATTTCCAATTAATGTCAACTAGCTACCTCATAAATATAGCCACATGCAACAAAGATCAGATTATCATTCGAGTAGAAGACTTAATCCTAGAACGGTTGGACTCAAATGAGAGTTGCACAATAGGGCCAAGTCCATCACTCTGAGATTATCCAGCTCGTACCACATGTGACTTAGCATATTCACTTAGTAGCTATCTCACATTGCTAAGAGTCCCACAAAGCACAAAGCAAGAAACATTCAGACAATGGAAAGTCTAACCAACATACTCCAACCAAACCATTATATCCTCTAATCAATAATCTATACTAGCATTCAATTCTAAGGCTCATACAATCAGGTATAACCTAAAACAGGCCATCCTACCACTAGCTGATCAATTATAGCATGCAAATCTACAAGCTCATATAAGCATATAATGACATCTCTACTAGATCCTTAGCTCTAATCTAGCATGCGAATCACATATTCACAGTCCATATCATAACATAAACATGTATGGGTAATTTGGGAGAACTTACTTGAGCTCGGTTGATTTCATGCACCACACCCTTTTCTCTTTTAAAATCATTTTTATAAAAATGAATTTTCTTTGAAAATTTTCATACCAAGTCCTCAGTTTGACTTCAGACACACCCGAGAGTGTGCCCGAATCCCTCAAACCAAGGCTCTGATGCCAACTTGTAACATCCTAAAAATTCATGACCAAAAATTTCATTTTAACCATTAAATAAAACCGTAGTTATCAAACCATTCCATCAAAACATGAATCAAAGTATTTCAAAACATTATCATTAGAGTTTTGCAAATCAAAACATTAGAGTAAACATCCTAGGCTAAACATCATGGTGTGTGCAATGCAGTCATTTTGAGCTCTTCTCTTTGCAACTGGAAGTACCTAAAACCAAAACTGAAAACCGTAAGCACGAAGCTTAGTGAGTCTCCCCAAACTACCACATACTATACACATAATAACATAATCACATATAAACATATCAAGGGCCCCTCCCCTTCATCGTGCCCTGCTCGGCATCGAGCAAAGCTCGGTATACATATAAACATATCAACAAATACACATGAACTAATCACATAACATAAACATATAAAGATTCCTCGGGCCCCGTCCGACATCGGATCGAAATTCGAAAACATACAAACATTCCTCGGGCATTTCCTGACATCAGACCGTTATCCAGAAACATACAAACATTCCTCAGTCATTTCCTGACATCGTACCGTAATCCAGAAACATACAATATAGACAGATGCAAGAATCAAGAAGATATCAAGCATACAAACATTCCTCGGGCACCGCCTAACATCGGACTGAAATCCGGAAAACATATAAACCTACATCGGGCACCGCCTGACATCGGACCTTAGTCTGGAATACATACAATCATACATACGAGCTGGCATTGGTGCCTTCGACCCGTTCAAACAGGAGGAAACTCACCTCGAATGTTGAAGCTTACTGCACGAAATCCTTAGCTGCTGCCCTGATAACTCCTCGAGCTATCAATACCGAAATATCACTAAATTAGCAATTGGGTCCCAAACCATGATCCATAATCCATACTTGGGGGTAAAATGACTATTTTATCCATAGACCAACAAGATTCATAACTAAGGCCCAAATCCACACACAAAGGCCCAATTACTAGTTAGCCTTCCCAAGCCCACTAATGGCCGAATTTTCTAAATTGGGCCCAACCCTTCTATCCCTAAAGCCCACACATATTCTTAGCTCAAAATATCTGATTTTTGATGGCCACAAAGGCCTAAGACACCGGCCCATGGAAATGGCCCAAACAACGCAAAGCCCAAATCTAGTGAGTACGCAGGGCGTACTCCTCTATACGCTAAGCGTACAGTTTGTATGGCCTGTACGCTGCGCGTACATACTTGTACGCCCAAGTCCCAATGTATTGCTATGTTAAGTCACTTATAACCTTAAGCAATTAATACTTTAATCTAGGGGTTGAGATCAAAGATCCATGTCCTCTTCAACGTCTTAATCCATAAAGTCACTAACTTGGTGACTTCACATGACCTAAATAAACCCAACTCAAAGTATAGCAATCTACTTCCATGAAAATGGCCATAACTAAAGTGTGGAAGGATTTTAATTCCAAAGATGACAACTTTATGATTCAATGACCCAAATAACACTGAGAATGGCAATTCTAAGCTTCATAAACTATAAAGAATCATGACACTTCATCAATGGGACCAAAAGGGTCCATAAACCCATACTTTAAGAGATCTAAGAAAATAAACACCAAGTTGACATCTTTATACCTTATATAAATGCCAAATGTTGCTAAGGTTCTGGATCTATAAGACTTTGCTCCTTTGATGATGCTTCAGAAATGGCCACCTTCCTTCTCCTCTTGCACAAACCACCAAAAGTCTTCTCTCAAGCCCCAAGCTTCATCTAAGGCACTCTAGGGTTTCATGAACGTCAAAAGGGATGGTGGTTATATATGGTAGAAACCCCGAAATTAGGGTTTTGGTCTGAAGGGAGTACACCCCGCGTACCTCTTGGTACGCTCAGCATCACAAATCACCCACAACCACTTAGCCATGTACGTTGGGAGTACCCCAGCTTATGCTGGGCATACCCAGCCAAATACGCACATGAATTCCTAGCATGCGTGGGACTGATCTGCCATATACTTCCATTAGGGAATAATTTTGCCAAAACCTTCAAAGTTCTATAACTTCCTCTTTCTAGGTCCGTTTCCAACGAATCTTATATCCATGAAAAAGTGGCGAGAAGCCCTACGCTCCTAACTACATACCCATGTCTTAAAATCTTCCGAATAAAACCCAAAACTGATAAAAGACCAAGATATCAATTTATAGTCATACCCTTGGCTTCCGAAGACACAATCGAATACATGGATCACTTAAACCATGGCAACTAGATATGAGATGGGCTAAATCCTTCCTTTCCTGAAGCCCTAAACTCTATGACAACTGATGATTGGGCTGCAGCCCCAAGCAACTAGGCAAATCTGAAACCGAGTGTTACAAAATCCTATCACAAGGCATCAAGTTCATTTCTATGCTTTCACCATTGACGTCCCCTTTAATGTTGATACTTCTCCTATATTGTCACACCCCAAACTAGACGACGGAAACGTCCGGGGGCTCGTGTGACTAACAATTGAATAATCATCGCAATGAATATACATGAAACATAACACATTCTTCACCAACATTACATAATACAACCAACATTGTTCACATCAAGTACATTGTTAAAATACATAAGTTCTAATTGTTCAAAGTACGATAACTGATATTACATAAACAAAACCATACACACTTGCATATCTTCCAGCTTAACGATTACCTGAGAATACAAGTTATTTTGAAAACGGTCAACATACATAATGTTGGTGAGTTCATAAGTATATTTGAGTAAAAGTCTTTGTATCTTTCATAAAAGCCCAGAAAATCCGATATTTTCTGTAAAATGTTTTGAAAATGATGTGAAAATCAAGTATAAATGCATGTGGGAATTTAATAGTTAAAAAGTTGTATGGGTGTAGTTTAGGTTCACTATATTTTGTATAAATGATAGTTGTGTTTGAATAATCTCCCCAGAAAATCCGATATTTTCTGTTTTATAACATTGTTTAGATTTTTGTATCGTAGATAGGTCGTTTTGCATTGATACACTTGAAGAATTTATCTTCAAAAGGTTATCTTATGGTATTGAATCCCTATATGAGCCGTTATAACTATGCATGATAATGACTAGGTCGCCCGTCTTGGTATTTTTCCAAATGTCGGTCTTGATAAGGCTGTTGTCGCCCTAGACTGACGTAGTCTAGCTGTAGTGAACAACTAAGGCATGGGGGGTCACCCCGTATAGATCTATACACAAACTTTCCATTCGGGAAACTCTGATTATAACTATAGGCTACGAGTGTACACTCAATGGTGCCAACCGATATGTCTCACTAGATTCTCAACCTTTACCGTTTGATACGATTTTCCCATGTTTAATGTTTTACGCGTAAGTTATAGATTTTTCCATTCCAAAGTAAATGTACAAATTCATAAACTATGTGGAGGTATATTTACAATTTAAAAGTATGTGAATCGTACTTCCAAGCCCGATTAACATGTAAATGGGCCACAAGGTCCAATAACATAATAAAAGGGTAATTCAGGCCCAATAGGCATGAAAATAGGCCACAAAGGCCCGATAAACATGCAGTCCGTAAATCAGGACCAAAATTAACATGCAAGTGGGTTGTGAAACCCAATAAACATGTCATGGAACACATTGGGCTCAATATAAACTTAGTTGGGCCCTTAGGGCCCAACGGCCAAGTATCATGAATATTAAGCCCAATAATTGGTGATAGAACTCCTCTTGTTGTAAAAACGACGTTTTTGGCCAACAATTCTCAAAATTTTAAATTTGGCCCAAAGTTTTGTAAAAATGACACTTTAGTCCATAATTTTTAAAAGTTTGAAATTTTGTCCCAAATGTCTATAAATTTACGGTTTTAACCCAAAATGTTATATTTTTACATTTAGGACCCTGTTTTGTAGAAAAATACATTTTCAACCCCTTATTTGTAAAAGTCTACACTTTCGGCCCCATTTTTGTAAAACTTTACATTTTTGGTCCAATTTGCAAATAAATGATATTTTCACCTCTAAATTTGGTTTATTTACATTTATGACTTAAACTTTGGCAAAATGACATAGTTAAACCCCAAAACTCATTTATTTCGCAAATATGGCCCATAACCGTGAGGCCCAAAAGTTTTAGCCCATTAGCTAAAATTTGCATTTTTGGCCCTTTTAAAAGTATGTTTAGCATAAAAACACATTTTTATACTTGTAGGACCTGTTTGGCCCCTTTAAAAACATAATTTTTACTTTTTACCCTTAACTTTTGTTTTCTTGACAATTTTGACCTTTAACAAAGTTTTTGTTGAAATCTTGGTATCTTAAACATTTAACACTTTTAACTTGATAGTTGGATGTATATAGTGTCATAGTTCATAGATCCTTGCCATATAATGCTTGAAATTTTCGAGATTAGCTAAGATCAAAGAAGTTTTTACCAAATAAACTAAGAATTCACACAAAACATGCATATAACACATAGATCTACACATTTTACTTGTATTCTCCCCCAAAAATCATATGAAAACAAAAAAACAAGGGGGTATGAACTCACCTTTGCTTTGATGTTTCGGTTTTGAAGAAAAAGTGGCAAGAGATGAAGTGATTTTTGTCCCTAACAAACCTTCTTGAGTAGATTTCGAACTTAAGAAGTTCTAGGAAGCAAAATCACCAAAAACTTTGCTTAAAAGAGTGATATAATCATGAGAATGGAGTTATGAACTTGGATGTCTAAAGACTTACCAAAAAGTGATAGTTATCTTGTGAAAACCTTCTTGAAACACAAGCAAAATCTTGAGAATTTTGGAGGAAAAAGATGGATGATCTTAGAGAGAATGGAGAGAATTTGGTGGAGTCTCTGTGTGTGTTTGTGGCTTCAGCCGAGAGGAAGAAGAGAGGGGAAGGAGATGGTGAAATGACTATCATGGATACATGGAGGATCTTGCATGGATACATGATGTATAAAATGGAGGTGACACCTCTGAAAGTCAACCATCCCTTAATCTCTTTTTTTTTGTTTTATACATGGGCCGAGATTTTGGGCCAAGAAGAAAGGGTGGAGTAGTTTTGAAACAACCCAAAAATTTCATTTTTCAACATAACCAAAAACCATAATCTGAGTGTCATATCATAAACCATACAGGATGTATCTCAAAATAATAATAAAAACACTGTGCGGAAAACTGTATCATATCCATGTCATATAAAAAATCAAGAACCAAATCAACTCCCAGGATAAAAGCTGAAGCTGTGGTGTGTGCGATGCCATCATCCCGAGCTCTTCCCTCTACAAGCGGAAGTACCTGAAACCAAAAACTAAAACTATAAGCACGAAGCTTAGTGAGCTCCCCCAAACTACCACATACTATACAATACATATAAAGCACATACTGGGCCTTGCCCACTGCATCAGACCGAAGTCTGGAACTAGCTGCATCGGACCGAAGTCCGGAACTGACTGGGACCTTGTCCCCTGCATCGGACCAGAGTCCGGAACTAACTGCATCGAACCGGAGTCCGGAACTAACTGCATCGGACCGAAGTCCGGAACTGACTGCATCGGACCGAAGTCCGGGACTAACTGCATCGGACCGAAGTCCGGAACTGACTGCATCGGACCGAAGTCCGGAACTGACTGATCATGACATAGCATATCACATAACAACTATTATATTCTCACATACTGCATACTGCATCGGACCGAAGTCCGGAACACATAACACAATATGCTTGAATCACAAAGACGTCAAGCCAGCTAGCTACTACATCAAACTAAAGACCGGAACTACTGATAATTACACGGGCCGGCATTGTGGCCGTAGACCCGTTCCTACCGAAGGGAAACTCACCTCGTGAACTGGCTGCTGAGTGAAAAGCTCTGAGGGCTAACTGCTGCTGCTCCGGTATCTCCCCGGCTCAAATAACTCAGATTTGCCCTTGGATCTTTGCACTACAACTCTTCTCCTTGCTTCTTTCTTCTTCTCCTTCTTCACACCTTCACAAAATGGCACCAAAAAAAACACTTATAAGCTCTCAAGGGAGGATTAGGGTTTTCTCACTGTGTTCTCAGGATGAGGGAGGCGAGAATGGGGCTATAAGGTGGTTTAAATAGTGGGCAACCCGGGGATTTAGGGTTTCTCCCAGACGGGCAGACTCGCCGAGTCCAGAATATGGACTCGCCGAGTCGCCAACTAACACGTGCTCGAAATCCCGTCCCTACTCGGCGAGTCAGGCTATGAACTCGCCGAGTCCCTTTACAAAACTCCAAAATAAATACCAAGGAATCATCATACCGGAAACGGGTCGTTACAATTCTCCCCCACTTATCTCAGACTTCGTCCTCGAAGTCTGCTTCGGCTGAATCTGCAAATATCTCTGGGTAGTGCTCTCTCATCTCCTCCTCAGCCTCCCACGTCCACTCAGACCCCTCCGGTGCTGCCACTGCACTTTCACTAACTGAATTACCTTGTTCCTCAAGGTCTTGGTCTTCCGGTCCAGAATCGCGACCGGTCTCTCAATATAATTCAGGCTACTATCAACCTGAATATCCTCTAGGGGAACGACTGCTGATTCATCCACCAAACACTTCCTCAACTGAGACACGTGGAAAGTGTTGTGGATCTGACTAAGCTCCGCAGGAAGATCTAACCGATAAGCAACCCGACCCACCCGGGCCAAAACCCTGAAAGGACCAATAAATCTGGGGCCCAACTTGCCCCTCTTCCGGAACCTGATGACACCCTTCCAAGGTGAGACTTTCAGAAGGACCATATCCCCCACCTGGAACTCCAAGTCCGAACGCCTCCTATCGGCGTAGCTCTTCTGCCGACTCTGAGCAGTCTGCAGTCTACTACGGACCTGCTGGATCAACTCAGTCGTCTTGAGCACCACCTCCGTGCTCCCGATGACCCGCTGACCGACCTCGCCCCAACAAATCGGGGTCCTACACTTCCTCCCATACAACATCTCAAAGGGAGGTCGGTCAATGCTCGCATGATAACTGTTGTTATACGAGAATTCCGCTAACGGAAGGTACGTATCCCAACTGCCACCGAAATCTAGGACACATGCCCTAAGCATATCCTCGAGAGTCTAAATCGTCCTCTCGCTCTGCCCGTCTGTCTGAGGGTGGAAAGCGGTGCTGAAATGGAGACGAGTACCCATCTCGTCGTGGAACCGCTTCCAAAATCTGGATGTGAAACGGACATCTCGGTCTGACACCACCGACACCGGCACTCCATGACGTGCCACAATCTCGCGCACATAGATATCGGCTAACTTCTCCGCCGATATACTCTCCTGGATCGGGATAAAATGGGCACTCTTCGTCAACCGATCCACTACTACCCATATCGAATCCACTCCACGTGCGGTCCGGGGAAGCTTGGTGACAAAATCCATGGTAATGTCCTCCCATTTCCACACGGGAATGTCTAACGGCTGCATCCTGCCGTGAGGTCTCTGGTGCTCCGCCTTGACCTTCCAGCAGGTCAGGCATCTCTCGACGTACCAGGCGACGTCCCGCTTCATGCAGGGCCACCAATAATCAGGTCGAAGATCTTGGTACATCTTCGTCGCCCCTGGGTGGATAGAAAACCGAGACTTATGAGCCTCATCCATCAACACTTGCCGTACTCCACCCCAGTACGGTACCCACACTCTCCCGTGAAGCGTCAGCAAACCACGACTATCATAATCAAACGAGGCTACTCGGCCCACGATCCTCTCACACTTCTGTCTCTCCTCCTTGAGACCCTCTACCTGAGCCTCCTTGATCCGCTCCAACAACAGAGTGATCACTGTCATCCTCAAACATAGATCCCTGATAGGGGCCACCGACACCTTGCAGCTCAGGGCATCGGCCACCACATTGGCCTTCCCTGGATGGTATAGGATCTTACAGTCGTAATCCTTTAGCACATCCAACCACCTCCTCTGCCTCATATTCAGACTCTGCTGATCCATAAGATACCTCAAACTCTTGTGATCCATGTAAATAGTACAACGAACCCCATAAAGGTAATGCCTCCAAATCTTGAGGGCAAACACAACTGCCCCCAGCTCCAAATCATGGGTAGGATAATTAGCCTCGTGAGGCTTCAACTGTCTCGAGGCATAAGCTATCACATGGCCTCGCTGCATCAAAACTGCCCCCATACCTGTGATCGAGGCATCACAATAGACTACAAAGTCCTCTACTCCCTCTGGCAAGGTAAGGATCGGAGCCTCACATAATCTCTGTCTGAGGGTCTCAAACGCTGACTGCTGCTCAGGACCCCAACGAAATACCACTGACTTCCTGGTCAGTCGGGTGAGCGGCACTGCTATCTTGGAGAAATCCTGAATAAATCTCCGATAATACCCTGCCAGCCCCAGGAAGCTTCGAATCTCAGATGGAGACTTCGGGGCCTCCCACTGCATCACGGCCTCAATCTTGGCCGGATCTACCAAAATACCCTTCTGGTTGACGAGGTGACCAAGGAACTGCACCTCGCACAACCAGAACTCACATTTGGAGAACTTTGCGAAAAGTCTCTCCCTCCTCAAAGCCTCCAGCACCTCCCGCAGGTGCTCCTCATGCTGCTCCTGCGTCTTGGAATATACCAAGATATTGTCTATGAACACTATAACCGACCGATCCAGCATCGGCCTACACACGCGGTTCATGAGATCCATGAACGCGGCTGGAGCATTGGTGAGCCCAAATGGCATCACCACAAACTCATAATGACCATACCTGGTCCTGAAAGCAGTCTTCTGTACATCTTCTTCTCTAACCCGCATCTGATGATAACCGGAGCGTAGATCGATCTTGGAGAACCAAGACGCTCCCTGAAGCTGATCAAACAAATCATCTATCCTCGGAAGTGGGTAACGGTTCTTCACCGTTACCTTATTCAACTCCCGATAATCAATACACATACGATGCGACCCATCCTTCTTCCTCACAAACAGGATCGGCGCTCCCCAAGGCGAACTGCTCGGCCGAATGAACCCTTTGTCTAACAGCTCCTGCAGCTGTGTAGACAACTCCTGCATCTCAGGGGGAGCTAATCGATACGGTGCTTTGGCTATCGGAGCCGCACCAGGAATTAGGTCGATCCCGAACTCGACCTGTCTCTCAGGAGGTATCCCCGGCAAATCCTCGGGAAACACGTCCGGGTAGTCTCGAACAATAGGAACATCATCAACTGTCATCTTGCCCTTCTCCCGGGCATCCAAGACGTAAGCTACAAAACCGGCGCAACCCTGCTGAACATAGCGCCTCGCCCTTGCGGCGGAACAAAAGGTCGGTCCTCGCTGTGGCCTCTCGCCCTGAATCACCAACTCTCCCCCACTGGAAGTGCGAACCCTCACTAGCTGAAGCTCACAATCAATCACCGCCCCATTGGGGCTTAGCCAATCCATACCCACAATAACCTTATTCCCTCGCAGGGGAATAGGTACCAGATCCACTGAAAACTGCTCGTCAAATAACTGAAGAGAACACCCTCTATGCACCCTGTCGACCCTCACGGTTCTATCATCTGCTATCTCAACCTCTAATGGACCATCCAGCTCCCTTGGAGCCCTACTAAATCTCTTGCTAAGCGCAAGTGATACGAATGATCGGGTAGCCCCCGAATCGAATAATACCAAAGCAGAAATGCCGTTCACAGAGAACGACCCTGAATAAAACATACAATCATAAGCAATATTCAAACAATAATAATAAAGAGATAAAGGGAAGATACATACCCGTCACCACATCAGGAGTCGCTCGCGCCTCCTCTGCTGTCATCTGAAACGCCCTACTCTTCGCCACTGGCGCATCAGCTCGGCCCTGCCGGCCATCTGTAATCCTCAAAGTAGCAGGGGCAGGTGCAGCCACCTTCCCTGCTGCAGCTGAACTCAGGCACTGGGACTTTTTATGTCCCCTCTGATTGCACTGAAAGCAAATCAGATCTGATGCTGCGACGGCAGTAGCAGGGGCCGTACAATCCCTACTCAAATGCCCAATCCGACCGCACTTGTAGCAGCCAGAACTCCCTGCCTTGCACGCTCCCTCGTGCAATCTCCCACACTTGCCACAACGACCGTGGCTCTGCTGACTCCTAGATCTGTGATCCGAAACCTTGGGCTTTTTGCCCGAACCGCCTGAACCCGAAACCGCCTCCGGTTTCCTCTTCTTCTCCATCTCGAGATCAATCTCCCTCTCCCGAGCTCTAGCAATCATATCTTCCAGCGTTTTACAGCTGGACCGGCTCACAAACTGGCGGATATCACTCCGCAACATCTCATGATAATGGGCCTTCTTCATTTCCTCATCAGCTACATACTGAGGAATGAGAAGAGCCCTCTCCCTGAACTTGGCGGTGATCTCCGCCACTGTCTCTGTAGTCTGGGTGAGGTCCTGAAACTCCCTAGCTAGCTGTTGCACCTCAATGACCGGTGCAAACTCCGCCCTGAACCTGGTAGAGAAATCAGCCCAGGTCATGGCGTCCAATGCTGCATCATCCCCAATGGCATGCCCGACCTCCTCCCACCAATCTCGTGCCCTGTCCTTCAGAAGACAGGACGCCAATCTGACCTTGTCCCCCTCGGGACATCTGCTAGTACGGAAAGCGTTGGCCACATCCGCCAACCATCTGGTGCTCGCTATGGGGTCTCGCGCCCCATGATAGTCCGGAGCTCCACATGCCCTGAACTCCCTGAAGGTAAGGGTGCGCGACCCCATCATGGCCGCCACCTCAGCACGGAAGGTGCCCAATCTCTCATCCATCAGCTCTAGAATCCCCTCCTTGATCGAACCGAAGATCACAGGAGTCTGCTCTATAATGATGCGCGTAATCTCCGAAGAAAGAAACTCTCGGGTCTGCTCATCCATGCGCTCATCCCCCGAGCCTGAACCTGATCCCTCCCCGGCACCTCCGCTGCCGTCTGCTGGTCTCGAACGCAAAACCACCATTCTGAAACACATCACAACAACATCAGAAAACAAAAATATCTCGAGGGATCATTGATACTACAACTAGCTCCCTGGTCTTGTCTCAGCCTTTCTTGTTTCGAGTACGGATCCTCTGCTTCCAGTAGTACGGGCCCATACTACCTTCCACATCTATTCGTACTTTCTTCAAGAACTGCCCTGACTCCACCAAGTCACTTCTACTACCACTGATCTCTGCTACTCTCATCCTAGGCTTGCCCCAGGGAAACCTCAAACTCAACTCAACTAGTCCTCAGCTGCTGCAGGTCTCCTTATAATGCTAATTAACCACCACCTGAACACCATCACATGTGACGAAGATCAGATAATCCTTCAAGTAAAAGACCCGTCCCTATAACGGTTGGACCCAAACAAGAGCTGCGCAATAGGGCCAGTTCCAGCACTCTGGGATTATTCAACCCTGATCACATGTGGTGTAACGTGTTCACCTAATGGCTAACTTCCATCACTCAGAACTCCCACAAAGCACGAAGCAAGCAGCATTCGGATAAAGGAAACATACTCAGGCAAAACTATTCTCAAAACGAGAAACTGATCTAACATACAGTGCTAAGCTCATACTATCAGGCATAACCTAAACAGGCTATCCTACTGCTGTCTACTCAGTACTAGCATGCAATACTCATAAAGCTATAACACATAAAGCAGGCACATAAGGCATCCTCCTAGATCCTTAGTCTTATACTAGCATGCTGTTCTACTGAAACTGAAACTGAACAAATAACTTGTATGGGTAATTTGGGAGTACTTACTTGAGCTCGGCTGATCGCATGCACCACACCCTTATCTTGTTTTTAAAAAAAAATCTCTTTCTTTCTAAGTGCTTTCAAAATTCTTTTAGAAAACATTTTCCTTTAAAAAAAATCTTTTTATTTCCCCTTAGTTTGAGTTCAGATACACCCGGAAGTGTATCCGAATCCCTCAAACCAGGGCTCTGATACCAACTTGAAACAACCCAAAAATACGACCCAAAAATTTCATTTTTCAACATAACCAAACACCATAATCTGAGTGTCATATCATAAACCATACAGGATGTATCTCAAAATAATAATAAAAACACTGTGCGGAAAACTGTATCATATCCATGTCATATAAAAATCAAGAAACAAATCTACTCCCAGGATAAAAGCTGAAGCTGTGGTGTGTGCGATGCCATCATCCCGAGCTCTTCCCTCTACAAGCGGAAGTACCTGAAACCAAAAACTAAAACTATAAGCACGAAGCTTAGTGAGCTCCCCAAAACTACCACATACTATACAATACATATAAAGCACATACTGGGCCTTGCCCACTGCATCAGACCGAAGTCTGGAACTAGCTGCATCGGACCGAAGTCCGGAACTGACTGGGACCTTGTCCCCTGCATCGGACCAGAGTCCGGAACTAACTGCATCGGACCGGAGTCTGGAACTAACTGCATCGGACCGAAGTCCGGAACTGACTGCATCGGACCGAAGTCCGGGACTAACTGCATCGGACCGAAGTCCGGAACTGACTGCATCAGACCGAAGTCCGGAACTGACTGATCATGACATAGCATATCACATAACAACTATTATATTCACACATACTACATACTGCATCGGACCGAAGTCCGGAACACATAACACAATATGCTTGAATCACAAAGACGTCAAGCCAGCTAGCTACTACATCAAACTAAAGACCGGAACTACTGATAATTACACGGGCCGGCATTGTGGCCGTAGACCCGTTCCTATCGAAGGGAAACTCACCTCGTGAACTGGCTGCTGAGTGAAAAGCTCTGAGGGCTAACTGCTGCTGCTCCGGTATCTCCCCGGCTCAAATAACTCAGATTTGCCCTTGGATCTTTGCACTACAACTCTTCTCCTTGCTTCTTTCTTCTTCTCCTTCTTCACACCTTCACAAAATGGCACCAAAAAAAACACTTATAAGCTCTCAAGGGAGGATTAGGGTTTTCTCACTGTGTTCTCAGGATGAGGGAGGCGAGAATGGGGCTATAAGGTGGTTTAAATAGTGGGCAACCCGGGGATTTAGGGTTTCTCCCAGACGGGTAGACTCGCCGAGTCCAGAATATGGACTCGCCGAGTCGCCAACTAACACGTGCTCGAAATCCCGTCCCTACTCGGCGAGTCAGGCTATGAACTCGCCGAGTCCCTTTACAAAACTCCAAAATAAATACCAAGGAATCATCATACCGGAAACGGGTCGTTACAAGTTTGGACGCATTAACTTTAGTTAGGATATTTAGATCCTAAACATTGAATTTTTCGGCCCATTGGGCTCTTGGATTCATTCACGACCCAATTAGAATAAAAGAATGAGCTTATGGCTCACTAATGGTTAATTGGATTAGTTATGGCCCAATAAGGCTCATTAGGGTTAGAATGAATCATTCTAGACCCAAATGGTCTACAATGTTTTATATTTATGAATTGGGTCCAATTTGGATCCAATTAGGGCTTCTTAGTCCAATGAGGTTGAATTGGGTGCTCATTGGTCCATTAGGCCCAATAAGGAACTCCTAGTCCAATATGGACTTAAACCGGGATTCTTAGGGTTTTTAGACTCTTTGATGAACATTATTGATGAATCTATACTGATGATTTAATAAATAAACTTGAAGATCGATTAGATCTTTATAACAGGTAGTGCGAAGAACATAAAACAGTAAACAAGACAAGATTGAATCACAATGTGTCGAATGATTAATTCAAACAATCCTCAGCAGAGCTCGACTAAGAACTTCCGCTATAGAGGACTTAGGGTTACAAGAACGATAATTAAAACTTCTAAATAATGCTCTGATCTATCGTTACTCTCGTCTACATAAGATACATGCAAGCACCTATATTTATAATAAACCCTACTATACTCACGGATGGACAGGCCCATACCGGAGATACAAAAACGGACTAGCTAACGAGCCCAATAGACGCAACACTTAATACAAAACACGACCCAACAATCTCCCCCTTTGCGTCAAATTGGAGCGAGACTACTTCTTCTTCTTGCTTGGGCCAGCAGCGGGTGTCTTCTTTACAGTATCAAACAAACGTATGATAAGAGCGAGAATAGTCTGTCTGAACCGAATGTACCATTGTATCATGTCATCGAAGTACTTGACATCATCCACTGAGTTTTGCTTGCATCTGTGGATGATCCCCAAAACATGCTCTAAGCAGGCAGTAGTATACAGATGTTTGTCAGCCAAGGCAAAAAGACATTTTTGTCCCTCGTTTCTGGTGAACATGACTGAATTCCTTCTTGAGTCAATTCTACCCATCTGTATTTGGTTCAGATCACTGGCCGAGCCAAAAGGAGATATTTTTGGTTTCTTCTTAAATACGCTTGCTATCTCCTGATCCATCAGTGCAACTTCCATGATGTAGCACACCAGCATCCTCTTGAGGTGGTCGATGATCAGACCATATTCAGCTTCGTTGGTGAGAAGGATGTTGTGCAAGATAATCCAATCATGGGGATTGAGGTTTGGAAGATCTGCAAGGGAAATGGCATGTTCAGTTTTGGCAGATCCCCGAAGTACCTTGAACCGAATGTTAATGAAGTTTCCTTCACTATACGGCTTCAAGACCCGAACGTTGATAATCTTCTGAGCGCTCCAAGTCTGATACTGAGGTTGAGCAGCCTTCAGATAGAAATCGATTAAGTCCCGATCAACCTGTGGATGAGGATGAGGGAACTCTGCAACGTTGGAGAAGGCATGAAAGATGAACGCCTTTCGGGTCAGTGGCATGTCAAACTGAGAGTCGACAGTATTGGAACAATCAAAGGAGATTACAGGTTCCAGCCACAAGATACTCGGTGTGTCGATAGCTTCTTTTATCATCCTCTCGAGAGTCCAAGCAGGAAAAAGAGTTTTCCTACTCTGAAGAAGGTCATGGGCTTCCTTCTGTTTTCGTTCGACTTCTTCAGCCTCTTTTGCCACACGAGCACTGATATCAGCCTCATTGCGTCGACTTCTTCGCTTCAACAAGTCGGCAATTGTTTCTTTGTCTTCTTCCTCTTCTTCCTCAGCAATATTTTTGCCTTTGTCTTTCACATCTGAACCGGAGGCTTGGCCTACTGGAGGAGGTTCGGTAGTGTGAGTTGTCTTTGAGGAATGATGTGGTTGGGATACAGACTCCTTCTCTCCCCCTTGTTTCGGAATGGACACGAAATCAAGTAGCCCTTCGATTTTGCTTAACAGGGCAAGAGGGGGAGCGAGCTTCTCTGCAAGGGTACGCCTCACAGAATAGTTGAGGATAGGATCATGTGCTTCGAGGATGTTTGAGATGGCTGAGTGGACATCCGAAACACACGTCTTTATCACCTCCCTTTCAGACCGAAGAGAGTCAATCTCCTGTTGAGAATGGGAGAGTTGAACACTCTTGACCTTCAGAGCAGTGGTCTTCTTGGCAAGAACATCCATAAGAGAATTCTCAGCAGCCAAATCTTCTTGGAGCTTCGAGAGACGCTCGTCTATGGTTGTGCGAAAGGCTGAGTTGTCGTCGGAAAGTGTTTGATGAAATAAAGCGAAGGACTTCAACTCAGTTGAGACAGACGTTGTCAACTATTGAACAATTGGTTCCAACGTAGTCTTTGCAGCGTTTGCACTCTCCTGTAAAGACTTTAACAGGACAGAGGCATCAGAAAATAGTTTATCGACTTTTTCAGTCGCTGCCTGACAGGCTTTTGTTGAGGCATCGATGGCGGAGGTTGCAGAAGCAATGGAATCTTGCTGAGCCTTCGAGAAAGCGTCAACAATCTTCTGAAATGCATCTTCAGAAAGGGATGACTGAGAAGTGGAAGAGGAGGCGATGAGCAAATCAACTTTGTCATGGAGCTCCTTGAGATGTCGTTTTGTAACAGGAGCATCGTCATCGTCACCACTCTGTATTTGAAACGGGCTATAGTAGACCGAGTCAAATGTCATATTTTCCCCGCCAAGGAAAGGTTCTTCATTCTCTGAAGCATGACCAGGAGAAGGTGGTGGTGGTGAAGCTGGTGGAGCTGAAGTATGGGTAGGTTCAGGTTGGGTGGTTTCGGGTATAGGTGTAGGTTCGGATGCTTTTGTGGTTTCGGGTGCTGGGGTGGTTTCGGGTGCATCAGTATGAACCCCCGTATCAGATACGTTGGATCTAACATCTGCAGTGGATGTTGTGGTTGCTTCGGTGAATATTGGTGTTGGTATGGGAATGGAAGAGGGTGGTATTGAAGTAGTGGAAGTTATGGGGGGAATAGAAATAGGAATGGTTCTGGGTGTAGAATTAATGGGAGAAGTAGAGACATGAACCTCTGGGGTAGGAGATCTGGGTGGAGTGTTGCCTTGTGGAGAATCGTCAGAATCCAAACTCGCACCCTCAGACTCGCTTGAGGAGGAAGCGATGATCAGCTTTCGCTTGGGCTGAGTTTTTCGGCGCTTTGGCTGCGGAGACTGAGCAGCCTTGGTTGGTTTCCTCTTCTTTGGAGAAGGGCCTTTAGCCCCTTTTGCCACCTGTTTCCCTTTATCAGCCTTCTTGCCTCTTGGAGCAGGCTTGTCAGCGTCATGAATAGACTTCAACATCGCCGGAGTGAGATCCCTCGGACCAGAACGCTTGTAACCTTTGTACATCTGGATAATCCGGCTATCAGCAGGAACATCTCCATACATACTTTCCGGAATTGAACCGTTGAATGGAAACTTGCAAGCGTCCGAGACAATGATCTTCGTGGTATGGAATGTACCAATCGAAGACATTGGAGCACCAGCGACAATGGGGACGTGGTACTTGTCCATCACCCATTTCGTGACCAAAGTCCAGAACCTAGCGTAGGAAATTTCAGAATGCCTGGATGTAGAGGAGAGACTCTGGATGAGTTGTTGCCACAGAACAGACCCATAATCCATGTTGATGCCATTGTAGACACCATACATTATTGACGAAAATAACCGACTGGCACCATCAGATCCAGCGCTTCTTTCAGATAACCCTTTGAATAGAACAATGAACATCCCGTTCCACTGTGGCGGTAGGCACGACTTTTTGAACTTCGCGACTGAAGTAAGCACCTCCGTATAACCCATGTTATAAAACATGTTGAACAAATGCCCTATTGGAATCGTTTCAGGGTTAACCCTCGAGGAATCAGGTTCAAACCCTAACAACGAGCAAAATCTTTGCTTTGAGATCGAGGCCTTGTGCTGAAAAATATCAAAGAAGATTCTGTCAACGACTTTGTCGTAGTGAGCAGTCGCAAAGATCTGCGACAAGAACTCCATCGGAACGGATTCAACTCTTGTAAGTGTAGGAGCAATTGGGGAATACTTCAAACACTCGATAATGGGGAACATGAAGGCGTCGTAAACATGAGGGGATAAATCGATGATTAGGCTTTGTTGTGGGCGAATGGGCAGAATGTGGGATGTTGCGTGAACAGAAGATGAATCTGCCATTGCTTGAAGAGAGTTGAGAAGATGATGAACAAGAAAGTATTAAGGAATTTTTGCTCTCTGGGAATATTAATTCCGGTAAAGAGGTAAATGAAGGATTATGTGGCCTTTTATACTGGGGATTTAAGAGAGAGAAAGATCTTCCCAAATCTTTAATTGAAAATCGAAGAGTTTTCCGGAGTTGACTGATGCGTGACAGTTGGGGTAGCCGATGATCACGCATGAGAGAGAGTGTCAGATCCCAAATAACACGCCTCCCATCAAGCACCGTTTGGATATGAACCGTTTCAGATTCACACGCGCCCTTTCTGCGCCATTTGGAGATGAGATGGTTCCAATTCGCACGCTTTCCCTTTTGCGCCGTTTGAAATCAAATTGATTAGACTCCCGCCTGAGTCAGCATGTCTTCATCTTATCCCTTTAAATTGTAACGACATCTTTTGAAAAATACTGCCACGTGGATTAAAATCAACCACAACCTTTAATCGACTGCCAATCCGAGTGAAATGCCTTGTAATTAATAAAACCTGAATTTTGGAAAAACAAAGATTTTCGTGCTAAGGGGTGTAAAAGAAAAGAAATAAAGCAATAATTTCTGGGAAAAATGTGATGTCAAGAAAGACACGAAACAAATGATCCTGGCACGAATCTTTTCCTTCAAAGTTAAGAGAGACCTTAAAGTGTTTGTTTGGTTTCCCGTTGAATTACGATCAAACACTTATTAAGAAGTGTTGAAAGGCTTCTTTTAATTAGGCTTATGAGGGTGGCTTTCGCTTCGATTCAACATTCCTAATCTTGATATAAGATAGAAAGTGAACAAAGTACTTGTGAGACCGGTGTAGTCTGTTGAACAAGTAGGTTAGGAATAATTTAAACTGGCTGGGAATATAAAATTTCAAAAAAAAAATTTTAAAAACCGGATCCCAAGGGAAGAAATGTTATGGGTTGTAACAGTTTCATAGGAATCACACAAAAGAAGAAACTTGAGATAGCATTAAGATACATCCGTCAATTCAATGGTGAAAACTAGAGCAAATTAATTGATCACCATCAATTCGTATTAGGTATTGAATTTTGGGTTTCACTTAGCTCGTAGTGGCACGAAACTAAGATCATGAACACAGTTATTGTGTAACCATAAACCTCAGTGGTAATTTCTGAGAGTCTTAAGGGTTACGTATGTGAAACGAGTGTAATGGAGAAATGAAATGTAGATGGTGTAAGAAATCAAAGTACCTCTGCTGCGAAAAATAGGACCAAGCAGAAAACTCTTATCTCATGTGAGAAGAGAGTTAGGTAGCTCATGATTAGAATAAATAAGGAAGCCTAATTGGGAAGACAAGGTTTGTTTATACCAAGTCAGTAAGGCTGATTATTCAGAATCCGGTGAGGCTTTGGACACATACAGCATCATGCTTCTAGGGACACTTAACTAATTTAATAATTTCCCCATAGACGAACACACACATAAAATTAAAGCCAAAAAGAAGATAAAGAACAAAATATGTTTGGAGTTTTTGAATTTAAAAAAAATATTTTTGGAATTTTAAATAAAAGATGAAATAAAAAAAAAATAAGACACAAGATAAAAAAAAAAATTTGGAACCGAACCCGAGCGTTCGGCCTATTTCGGGTAAGAAGAATTTTGTAACCGAACCCGAGCGTTCGGTATATTTCGGTTGTCAAAGAAAATAGGTTTTAAAAAGAGAATAACTTTGATAATAATATAAATGCAATTGGAGCAATTATACATAAGATCTACAACCAAGAAAACTACCTTTGATTGATGAGCGAAAAGCAGATTATTCAACCGAACCCGAGCGTTCGGTTCATTTCGGTACATTAGTACAAGACCCGAACCCGAACGTTCGGTCTATTTCGCTTCTCACTTATGAGTTTGAGAGGTAATGTTTGGTACTGACTCTGATTCCATCATACCTAGCCCTTGTAGAATTTTGTTGAACGATGCTTCAGGAAGAGCTTTGGTGAAGATGTCAGCCAGTTGATCAGTGGTTCAAACAAAATGAATTTCGACGTTCCCATCTTCCACATGATCTTTAATAAAGTGATACCTCAGTGCTATGTGCTTAGTCTTCGAGTGTTGCACTGGGTTATGACAGATCCTAATTGCACTTTCTGAGTCGCAATATAATGGGATCTTTTTCATATTGAGTCCATAATCCCGGAGTTGACTTTGGATCCAAATCACTTGAGAGGTACAGGAGGCAGCTGCGATATATTCTGCTTCAGCGGTAGACAGAGATACACATGTCTGTTTCTTTGATTGCCAACTAACCAACTTCCCGTCTAGGAATTGGCAGCCTCCCGTGGTGCTTTTCCTGTCTAGTCCACAACCGCCAAGGTCTGCATCTGAGTAGGCTTGAATGAAGAAGCCTGAGTTGGATGGATACCATAGGCCTAAAGAAGTAGTTCGCTTGAGATAACGAAGTATGTTCTTCACTGCAAGCATATGAGGTTCACGTGGATTCGCCTGAAATCTAGCACAATAACAAACAGAGAACATGATGTCAGGCCTGCTAGCAGTAAGATACATAAGTGAACCGATCATCTGGCGATATAGCGTAATATCAACTGCTGGCTTATCCAATGATGGAGTAAGCTTGGTGCCGAACGCCATTGGAACTTTAACCTTTGAATCTCCCATCATGCCAGATTTTGCAAGGAGAGTTTTCGTGTAAGCTTCCGGATTAATAAAGATGCCTTGGGGTCCCTGTCTAATATTTAAACCAAGGAAAAAGTTAATTGGACCCATTGAGCTCATTTCAAATTTAGTCTCCATCAGCTTTTTGAATTCAGCCATTAAGCTAGGATTCGTTGAGCCAAAGATGATATCATCGACATAAATTTGAACAATCATAAGGTGGTTACCTTCCTTCTTACGAAAGAAGGTTGGGTCAACCGAACCTTGTTTGAATTTGGACATCTTTAAAAACTTGGTTAGCGTTTCATACCAGGCCCGCGGAGCTTGTTTCAGTCCATATACAGCTTTGTCCAAAATGTAACAGTGATTGGGGAACCTTTCATTGACAAATCCAGGAGGTTGCTCCACGTACACGGTTTCTTCAAGTTCTCCATTTAGAAATGCGCACTTGACATCCATTTGGTAGACCTCAAAGTTTTTGTGTGCAGCATAGGCAAGAAATATTCTAATAGATTCTAGCCTAGCAACAGGAGAGAAAGTTTCTTCATAGTCGATTCCTTCCTTCTGACAGTATCCTTTCACTACCAGACGGGCTTTGTTTCGTGTTACATTGTCTTGATTGTCCATCTTATTTCTGAAGACCCATTTGAGACCAACAATTGATGCATCTTGAGGAGTTGGAATGAGACGCCAAACTTTATTCCTTTCGAATTCATTCAGCTCGTCTTGCATAGCTTGAACCCAATCGGAGTGATCAAGAGCAGTGTTAACTGTCTTTGGTTCAATTTTTGAGACGAAGGAGCTAAACATACAGAATTCTACTTTTGAAAATAAGGAAGTTTGTTTTGCCTTAAGTTGTGATCGGGTCAGAACCTTTTCAGAGACATTACCGACAACCTGAGAAACAGGATGATCTCTGGTCCATTTGACAAGAGGAGGGTAATTTGGATCATAAGATGGATCCAATTCAGCGTTTACCATCTCTTCTAGTTCAGATTGACTATCATAGTCGTAAGACATATCTGCATTCTCCCCCTCGACAGATAAGCTTTTAGGTGTGTCTTGAGTTTCTAGAGCTATAGGAGTTTCGTGCGGTGTTGAACTTTCGGGTACCACTGGACTTTCGGGTGCAGATGAGCTTTCGGGAGCAGCTGGAGAATAGTTCTCCCCCTCAACATGTGAGCTCCCTTGTAATGACGAAGATGTGCCCTCCCCCTCAACTGAAGTATGGTGCTGTGGACGGTCGTCAGAACTTGATCCTCCTTCATTCATTCTCTTTGCAGTATCTTCGATGAGTTGCTTCAGATGATCGACTCTATTGTCTACTGCAATCGCTTCTGACAGAGTTGCCTTCTCTGGTTCATCAAATAACTCGATGAACTTCTCAAATAGGTTTGCAATCAAGGCTGTGACTTGGCCTGTGTGAGAAAAGATTTCTCCAACTGTGTCTTCTTTGGCCTTAAGCTTTTTGACGTAGCTATCATCAAAAGTCACATAATAGGTTTCTTCTATTTTCCTCGAGCGCTTGTTTAATACCCTGTAGGCTTTAGAAGTGAGAGAATAGCCCAGAAAAATCCCTTCATCGGCTTTGACATCGAACTTGTTACGATGTTCTTTAGAATTGAAGATGAAGCATCGTGAGCCGAATACATGGAAAAATTTGACATTTGGCTTCCTGTTGTTGATGATCTCATAAGGAGTGAGAGTGAATCGCTTATTGAGATATGACCTGTTCTGCGTAAAACAAGCAGCAGCAATAGCATCAGCCCAAAAATATAAAGGTAAAGAAGCAAAACTTAGCATGCTTCGGGCAGCCTCACACAAAGATTGGTTTCGTCTTTCGACAATCCCGTTTTGTTGAGGAGTGTAGGGAGCTGAGAAGTTATGACTAGTTCCTTTGTCGGCTAAGAATTCTTCGAATTCTTTATTTTTGAACTCTAGACCATTATCGCTCCTGATGTTGCGAACGACTTTCTTTAGTTGTACTTCAATCTGCTTGATAAACGTCTTCAGCTTGAGAGTCACTTCAGATTTGTGTTTCAGAAAGAACACCCATGTAAAACGCGAGAAATCATCAACGATGACAAGAATATACTTGCTACCACCGATGCTTTCGATAGATGATGGACCACACAAGTCAATGTGAATTAACTCTAATGGTTCAACAACTTTAGTGTTTACAATCGATGGGTGACTTTGACGACTTTGCTTCCCTATTTCACACGCAGCACATATATGATCTCGATCGAATTTGAGCAATGGAAGACCTCGAACATGACCACCTGTGACAAGTTTGTTGATATCCTTGAAGTTGAGATGAGAGAGCCTTCGGTGCCACAACCAGCTTTCGTTAGATTGTGATTTGGATAACAGGCAGATAGCTGGATTCCCTTTGATGGGTTTGACGTTCAGGGGAAACATTTCACCTTTGCGCTCCGATTTGAGAATGACTCTTTTCGTTTTCTTCTCAATTATTTCCGAACCCTCATCATCGAATGAAACCTTGAGACCGGTACCTCCAACAAGCTGAGATACACTGATGAGGTTGTGTTGTAGCCCTTCAACGTATGCAACCTTCCTAATCGTAAAATCACCATTTGTAATAATTCCATAGCCTTTTATGGTGCCGAAGGAGTTGTTCCCGAACTTAACATTTCCACCGTTTAAAAGAGACCTAAACTCCCTCAATTCTTCCTTCCTTCCTGTCACGTGACGTGAGCAGCCACTGTCAACGTACCATTCTTCGTCAAACTGCTCGTCACTAATAACCTGCAAAAATTAAGCAGATTTAGGAACCCAAAGTTTCTTGGGTCCACGTGAGCCTTTCACTGGAACATGAATATTTAGAGAGATGTCAACAAGATATGTTCTTTTTATTAACGTTGTTTCATCTTTCTTTTTAATGGTGAAAACCTTAATTTTATTGTGATTTGTTTCTTTCGGTTTGGATTCTGGTTTAGGTATTTGGACTCTAGGATTATTTTGAGTGCGAACAGAGTTGAATTTAGAAAGAGGTTGAGAGGAATTAGAAGAATTAGAAGAAGAAGAACGAGAGAAGTTAGACTGAGATGATTTCTTGGTTTGAGATTCTAAGTGACCCTTTTGTTTTTTATCATTAGTGGGACCAAACCTAGATCTTTGGTCTCTTTTGCTCTCGGAACCGAACCTCTGCTTTCGGTTGTCAAATTTTTCAGAACCGAACGTATCCTTTCGGTTGTTTTGACCTTCATAACCGAACCTCTCTCTTCGGTTGTTATGACTATCTTGTGACCTAACAGTGTTTTTCTCTGACTTTAAATTTTTGTCATGATAAGAGAAATGGGCATTTTGAGATTGCCAGAACTGTTTTCTTTCAGAGAGATTCTTCTTGTATCTCTGATTCCTTTGTTGTTTCTGATTTCTCACCTGCTTCGGCTGACGATGGATATTCGCTTTTTGTTTTTGCTTTCTGTCAGCTGATTCACTTTGAACTGATGGTGTGTCACTTGAAGGAGTGACTTCTTTTGCAGAAACTCTTTTTTCTTCAGGAACATCTTTTGTACCACTAGTACTTGGCACGTCGAAGCTATCAGGCTTGTTCAAAGGCTCTGGCACATACCTGCCTTTGGTTTTCCATGAAGTCTTTTCTGACAGACCAACTGTTTCGTCAGCATTGTCGATAGGAGGAGACCAGAAGAACTCATCACAACCATCAGCATTATCTTCGTTTACAATAGCTGTGAGTTCGGCTGTCTGATGTTCTGTTACGCCTGTGACTTTATACACCTGATTTGGAGTTGTTCTCACCTTTTGGTATACAACAGCCTTTTCTTCAAGGATCGGAGACTTTTGTTGGGACAGACGAGCAAACTCCACATAATTTTCTGAAATAAGATTTTTGTGGTTTTTGGGTTCGCTCTTGACAAACTCTGAACAGTCAACTGTGTCTTCAACAGAAATTTCACTCATATCATCGTCCTCATTGAGCTCAGATGCATTTTCAACATCAATTTTATTTTCTGAGCTCAGGTTGGCATTCAATGAGTCAAACTTTTGTATTGTTTCGGTTCTTAGTTTTAGTTTATCATTTTCATCCAAAAGATTTTTCAGCATGTCTTTATGGTCCTTGGACTTTATGAAAGATTCGATTTTGTCTAGACCATACATATATGTCGGATTAACATCCTCAGACGAAACAACACTTTCACAGTTATATGCTTCAGCGTCAATTTCATCCTCCTTAAACTCAAGGAAGGGCAAAATCATGCGATCAATTTTCTGCCCTATTTCACAGTTTAAATGAAGTTGAGTGATATTAGTGTAAAGACGCTTAGCAATTAAACAAAAGACATTTCTCTGTTTTAAAAGTTTTAAATTGTCTCTTTGTAAATAAATGTTTTCATCCTTGGATTTGATTAACTCCGACTCCTTTAGCTCGATCCACATCCTTCGTTCCTCACTCTTTGAAGATACCCTGCTTATTTGGTCAGTTAGGTTAGAATTGGTGACCCGTGTTTGACTTAAACTGCTGTCTAGATGAGAGATTCTTGAATTAACATTTTTTAATTCCTTTTCATATGAACTTTGTGGGACTTTGAATGAAACAAAAACTGATTGTACCTTCTTGATTAATTCATCAAGCTCGTTAAACTGCACGCTGAGAGGTTTTGTTGTGAAGCACAAGTCCTCTCGCTCCTTTGTGTCTTCATTCCCACCATCTGTGTTGTATCCCCTTATTTGAGACACGTCTGACACCATTAAACACTTTCCACCGCTCCCTTCACCTTTTGCAACATAGGCCTTTCCATGAGATGGCTTTCTGACTTCATCGTCCTCAGAATCGGTTGACCAGACCTCCACGCCACCGAACTCATCATCCGCTACCGAACCCTGCACAATTAAAGCATTCATAGAGGGGTTAGCAGTGGATTTCTTTCTTTTGATCTCTTCCAGCTTTTTCAACAGCACAGTTTCTTCGTCTTTCTCCTCATCCTATCTGCCATTTTCTTGAGAACACAATCTTTGGCATAGTGGTTCTTTCCTCCACAATAATAGCAACTCACACCCGAATCTCCTTCAGCTTTTGGTTCCTTCTTTGGTTCTTCTGCCTTCGGTTCTTCCCTAACTTTTTCAGAACTGTAACTTCCCTGCCAATTTCGGTTCTTATTTATAAGGAACCTTTTCTTGATGAACCTCTTTGGATTTGAGACCATCATTGCATAGTCTTCAGAGGTAAGGTCATAATCCTCTAGGTTGAGGTCTTCATCTTCCATCACAGCTTTGCTTTTGGACAGAAGGGCCAATGATCCCAAGCTTGAGACCACATTTTTCTCCTGTAACACAATCTTTTCTTGGGATTTCAAAATCCCTACCAGTTTCGCCAAAGAGTAAGATTTGAATTGCTCATGCGCTTTAACAGTGGACACAACCGCTCTCCACTCAGATCTGAGACCGTTTAAAAATGCAACCTTTTGTTCAAACAACTTCCTTTCAATATCATGTTTAATCATTTTACTAAGAAGATGATTGAAGCGATCGAACGTCTGAGTTACAGTTTCTTTAGGACTTTGCTTGAATTCACCAAATTCGGACAAAAGCAAGGTTTGAATGGAATGCTCGAGATCTTCGTCCGTAGAATATAACTCTCGCAGCCTATCCCATATTTCTTTGGCAGTGCTGCATGAACTCACCAGCCTGAAAGTGTCAGATTGAAGAGCGAATCTGATTAGTCTCAATGCTTTAATATTACACTGAAATTTATCTTTTTCGTCTTGAGCAATATCTTTAACATCTTTCAAAAGATCATTATACTCCTTCTGAGTTTTAATAATTCTTGAAGTTGCTGAATGAGCGAATGGTCCGGATATGATTGCTTCCCAGATGAGATATCCATTATCCTCAGATCCGATGACATAATCTTCAAAGTGATGTGCCCAGACTTCGTAATCCTGGGTGTAAAGGATGGGAATCTTTGTCGTTGATCCAGTGCTGTTTGAGATGTTAATGGGATTAGATTGTGACTCGTCCATGCTTGATCGGAAAACCTGTTTAAAAGATCAGACTTGTAATATATTAAATTAGGGCAACACAAATAAATGTTGAGTTACGTCAATTATGGGATGACGGCTCAATAAATATCAGTAAATGCGGAATAACCCTAATCGCAACCTTTTTCATAGAAAAGAAGTGTATGAATTACACAGCCTCCTGCTTTGATACCAATTGATGATTTAATAAATAAACTTGAAGATCGATTAGATCTTTATAACAGGTAGTGCGAAGAACATAAAACAGTAAACAAGACAAGATTGAATCACAATGTGTCGAATGATTAATTCAAACAATCCTCAGCAGAGCTCGACTAAGAACTTCCACTGTAGAGGACTTAGGGTTACAAGAACGATAATTAAAACTTCTGAATAATGCTCTGATCTATCGTTACTCTCATCTACATAAGATGCATGCAAGCACCTATATTTATAATAAACCCTACTATACTCACGGATGGACAGGCCCATACCGGAGATACAAAAACGGACTAGCTAACGAGCCCAATAGACGCAACACTTAATACAAAACACGACCCAACATATACGAGCATTGAGTGAGATCTACTTAGAGTATAAGATTTACAATAGTTGAATGGTTACACTGGAATAGGATTTCCTAGCTAAGATACTAGTTGTGACATTATCCCCCCGTTAGAGGGAATTTCGTCCTGAAATTCTTTGAAACTAGGTTTGTGTAGGAAGGAAAAAGTGAGGGTACTTCTTCTTCATTTGGTCTTCACGTTCCCATGTGAACTCCGGTCCACGTTTTGCACTCCATCGAACTTTCACGATCGGGATGCGACTTTGCTTTGTACGCTTCACCTCCCTATCCATAATCTTGGATCGTTCTCTGACAAACAGGAGATTCTTGTTTATCTCAATCTCTTCCAAAGGGACGACAAGTGTTTATTCTGATAGACACTTCTTCATATTTGAGACGTGGAATACTGGGTGCACGTTGCTGAGCTCGGCGGGTAGCTGCAACTTGTATGCCATTGGACCAATTCGGGCAAGAATCTCAAATGGTCCATTGTACCACGGGTTCAATTTTCCTCTTTTCCCACATCGAATCATTCCCTTCCATGGAGAGACCTTTAATAGCACACGATCCCCGACTTGAAATTCTAGTGGCTTTCACCGCTTCTCAGCATAGCTCTTTTGACGGTCTCGCGATGCTTGAAGTCGAGCTTTGATTTGGACTATCTTCTCGGTTGTTTCACAAATGATTTCAGTTCCTGTAAGAGCACTGTGTGGCGATTTCCCTCTTGCTAGTTGCGTGTCAGCCACCTCGGCCCAGCATAGGGGCGATCTACATTTACGACCATAGAGAGCCTCGAAGGGCGCAACCTTGATGCTTGTATGGTAACTGTTGTTATAAGAGAATTCGATCAGAGGCAAGTGGGCATCCCATGATTTGCCGAAATCAATTATGCAGGATCGTAGCATATCCTCGAGTGTCTGAATGGTACGCTCACTCTGACCATCCGTCTGTTGGTGGTAGGCGGTGCTCATATCTAGCTTTGTTCCCATTGCCTTCTGAAGAGATTGCCAGAATCTTGAAGTGAATCTACTATCTCGATTTGAGATAATAGATACTGGCACTCCATGGAGTCTCACAACCTCCTTGAGATAGATTCGGGTCAGCTTTTGCATCTTGTAAGATTCTTTTATTGGCAGGAAATGAGCGGATTTTGTTAGTCGATCTACAATTACCCATATTGCATCCAATCCGCCAGCTGTCTTGGGTAATTTTGTTACGAAATCCATGGTAATCCTCTCCCATTTCCACTCAGATATCACTAGTTGTTGCAGCAGTCCCGAGGGCTTTTGGTATTCTACTTTTACCTTGGCGCAAGTAAGACACTTGTCCATGAAAGTGGCTATCTCTGCCTTCATATTAGGCCATCAATATTGCTGCTTGATATCCAAATACATTTTTTCTGACCCCAAATGAATAGAATATCACGTCTTGTGGGCTTCAGGAATGACTATATCTCTAAATCCACCAATTTTGGGAACCCATATTCTATTCATGAAGTAGTGGGTTCCTTCGTCTTTGACTTCGAGCTCCTTCTCCATTTCTTGTAGCGATTCTCTAGCAACATTATCTGGCTTCAATGCGTCCAATTGGGCTTCCTTGATCTATGAGGCTAGATGAGACTGGATGGTGATCGATAGGGTCTTCACACGACGACTTGAATACTCCTTCCGGATCAGGGCATCAGATACCACGTTAGCCTTGCATGGGTTGTATTTGATCTCACACTCATAATCATTTAACAGTTCAACCCATCTTCGTTGCCTCATGTTTAGTTCCTTTTGATTTAGTATGTGCTGGAGGCTCTTGTGGTCTGTAAAGATGGTGTACTTGCTACCATAGAGGTAGTTCCTCCAAATTTTTAGGGCGAAGACCACCGCCCCCAGTTCGAGATCATGCGTGGTGTAATTTACTTCATGAGTTTTCAATTGTCTAGATGCATAAGCAATTACCTTCCCCCGTTGCATAAGGACACAACCTAAACCTTGATTCGAAGCATCACAGTAAACTATGAAGGCTTCAGTTCCCTCAGTAAAGATAGCACTGGAGCACTACAAAGGGCTTGCTTCAAGGATTGGAAGGCAATTTATTGCTTCTTGGTCCAGTTGATAGGTATGCCTTTCTATGTCAATGTGGTGAGGGGTTTGGCTATCTTGGAGAAGTTCTGAATGAATCTTTGGTAGTAGCCTGCGAGGCCTAAGAATTGACGAATTTCCATTGGTGTTGCCGGAGTTGCCCAGCTTTCGATTACTTTGATCTTGGAGGGGTCCACATGTATTCCTTCTTGACTGACTACATGGCCCAGAAAGTTTACACTGTGGAGCCAGAATTCGCACTTGGAGAGTTTCACATACAACTTTTCAACCTGTAGGGTTTCTAAAATCTGTCGGAGGTGTTAACTATGACCTTGTACAGTTCTAGAGTATACGAGAATAACATCGATGAAAACGATTATGAATTTATCAAGGAATGGGTGGCAGACTCGGTTCATGAGGTCCATAAATGCAGCGGGGGCATTCGTTAGACCGAAGGGCATCATGACGAATTTGTAATGACCGTAATGAGTTCTGAAAGAAGTCTTAGGAATGTGCTCCTCTCGGACTTTGAGTTGATGATAAAAGGATCTCAGATCTATCTTAGAAAAGTAACTATCTCCTTGGAGCTGGTCAAATAGATCATCGATTCGAGGAAGTAGATACTGGTTTTTGAAGGTGAGCTTATTCAATTCTCTGTAGTCGATGCACATCCTGAAGGATCCGTCTTTCTTTTTAACGAAAAGAACCGGAGCTCCCCATGGTGAGAAGTTAGGTCTGATGAATCCTTTATTTAGGAGTTCGCTTAATTGGCTTGATAATTCTTGCATTTCTGCAGGAGCCAACCTATAAGGTGATTTGGCGATTGGAGTGGCTCCAGGCACTAGGTCGATTCGAAATTTGATTTGTCATTCTGGGGGTATTCCCAGAAGATCTTCTGGAAACACATCCGGGAAATCACACGCCACTGGGATGTTGTGATAGCTTGCTTCCTCTTTAGTTTTATCCACCACGTGATCAAGGAATGCGTAGTTCTTCTTTTGTAGACACTTTTGCGCTTTGATACTCGAGATAAGGCGAAGATTTGCACTGGGTTTCTCTCCAAAGATTAATAGGGTTTCGTGGTTAGGAATATGAAGGAGAATGGCCTTCTCGTGACACATAATATCGACATGATGGGGGCTTAACCAATCCATGCCGATGATCACATCAAAACTCCTAATATTTATTGGCATTAAGTTTATTTGGAAGGTGTGATTGTTTAGAGTTAGTGTACACCCTACATAGATATCCTTAGTTGATTCAGTCTTCCCATTAGCCATTTCCACCGTGAAGGCTTCATTGAGCTTCTGGGGTTGTTGTTTTAGTAAATGTTTGAACTTATTACTCACAAAACTTCGCTCTGCTCCACTATCAAATAAAATGCATGCATACGAGTGGTTAAGTAGGAAAGTACCGATGACAACGGCTGGGTCCTGCTCTGCTTCACCCTGACCCATTGTCAGTACTCTCCCCGCGGCTCCTGTTCCTTGATTATTCGCGTTTGGGTAGTTTCGCCTAATATGCCCATTTTCCCACATCCGTAACAGGTATAGCTAGCTCCAGTATTGGCGTTGTTGTTGTTACTGTTTTTGTTGTTGTTGTTATTGTTTGTCATCTAGTTTTGCTGAAGCTGAGTCCTACAATGCTTTGTTGTATGGCCTTTCCGATTGCACCTTTTGCAACTCATCTCTCGGAACTCCCCGTAATGGTGGAAGTTGCATTTGTTACACTTAGGGAGATTTCCCGAGTACTGTTTGGAAGCATTTGGTGTAGATGAGGCTGGAGCATGAGGTGTGGTAGTAGCTTGTGTTGCAGCATGGACAAACACCGTTTGTTGCTTCTTAGATGATTCCAAGTTTTGCTTTCCTTTCCACTTGTTGTTTTCCCCTTCTTGTTCTCTTCCTCCTTCTTAGCCTCCGCTACCATTGTCTTGACACCCTTCTTATTGCCATGATCGTACAGTTTCATGGCCAATCTCTTAGCACTATTAAACGTCTTAGGGTTTGCTGCAATGACATTCCCTTGAATAGGATCAATCAGTCCCCAGATAAATCTTTCAATCTTTTTCTCTTCGGAGGTGATCATTTTGGGACACAAAAGAGATAGCTCGCTAAACCTGGATATGTATGCGTCGATGTTGGAGTTTTGGACCGTGAGGTTCCACAACTCTTGTTCCATCTTCTGAATCTTCCCTCTAAGACAGTATTCTGCTAGCATCATCTCCTTTAGCTCTTCCCAAGGCATCGCGTTCGCCACTGGGAGTGTCATGGCCTCTACGTGGCCATTCCACCAGGAGAGAGCTTGGTCAATGAACGTGTAGGCTGCGAACTTGACCTTACACTCATCCAGATACCCGCAAATTTCAAAAACAGACTCTACTTCTCAATCCATCTCTTTAGGGCTATGACGCCTCCTGTCCCATTAAAGGTCCGAGGTTTGGCGTTGGTGAAATCCATGTAGGTGCATGGTCGTGCGGCTCCGTGGTTTGTCCCTTGATTTGTGCTTCCAGCTCCCTACCTGTTGCCTTCTCCATTGTTTCCATTGCGAATTTGCGCAAGTGCTGCAGTGACCGCAGCGGACCCTGCTGCCTGGAATGCAACCTAGTTTATTTCCGACGGGGTTAGTGTTGCGTTGTTTCCACGGTTGGGTCTTTGAGGCATCTTTCTGTCATGGAACGGAAAGACGTTGTGTGCCTATGGTTTTTGCGAGTTTATGATCCTATAGACTAGGGGTATAGCATGTACTTAAGTAATTTCACACATTGACATAAAACAAGGAAGTAAAACACATAGCAGATAACAATGTCATGATAAAACATAAAACATTTTCATTAATACTAATAGTTTTGATACATGAAAATTTGTCAGAAGGCATACAGTACGTAGAACATAAAATCCAGCAACATGACGACCCTATGAGTAGTGTAATCACTTAAACATAGAGTCGATAGTACGTAGCATAGATCACATAACATAATACTGACGAAAGATACGGCTGGTCCTAGTCATGGTGGGATGTGTCAGGGGGTGGTGTTGAGGAAGTGGATGCTCCCTGAAGGCGAGCCACCTGCCGTTCCGCATCTCGGAGTCGAGTCTCCCACCTCACCAGCCTCAGGTGGAACTCTCAGATAACCTCTCGCGTTTCCTATTCCGCCCGCTCAACCGTAGTCCGCATCTGGTGCATCTGATCGGCGGTGCTCTGAGCCAGATCGCGAGTATCCCTCAATCGTCTCAACACGACTAGAAGTGCTCGATCCGCCGGTCCTCCCTCCCTCAAGACATAGAACTCACATGCCATGCCAAATGGGGGTCGCTGTCCCTGTTGCCTGCTCCACCTCCAACTGTCGATACCCCAGTGAGGTGTAGGACCACTCAGGCCTATTCGGTGAGCCGGCACCCTCACTGGGTATGGTGGGTTGATGACTTCGGACTCAGCGTCCGAATCATCATTGTTGTCATCATCAGACTCTTCTTCACCATCGTCTACCGCAGGTTCTGCAGGTCCCTCTTCAATTTCTTCTTCCTCAGGGTCCTCTTCAGGTTCCTCGTCGAACTCCTCTAGCCATCCGTTATTTCCCTGATTAGGAAAGTAGGGATCTCCAGGGTGGTGGAAAACAGCCATACTGACTACACGAGAGTGCATATATAAGTCATATTTTAATTATTCTCATAGTATTTTTACTTAATTGTGTTTGGATTCCCTAGAATTATTGGAGAGTGGGGTAGGCTTTTGGATTCATTTCCCACTATGGTTACTCCCGAACACATGTTGGTCACATTCTGAATAAATATAGTTGAAGTGACATCACCAATTTCACGGCCAGAAAAGACCGATATGTTGATGCTTTGTTTTTTCATTCAGAGTAATCGTTTAAAGAAAATTGTTGCGGAATTTGTTCCCAAAACAAAATATGATTAGAATTTATCAAAAAAATTCTTAAAGAAAAGTATTTTCATTATATAACAAAATCTCGGGATGTCATGTTCCGATACAGACACAAAAGCATAAACATAACTTACATTTATTTACACTAATGATTTACATCTCCTGTAATCTCTCTGTAAAATATGTCTTCGTATTGATACCTGTGATACAAAGAAAACTGAGTGGGTCAGGCTTGGGAGCCTGGTGAGCATATAGATTTTCAACCCACAATAATACATTTATTATTCAATCATCAAACAATCAACCCAAATACCCATCCCCATTATCTCCTTTATTTCTTAAGGTTTTAACCTAAGAACAATTATCCTTCATTCATTCATTCCTAAGAATATACCTAAGGAATTGGCAAGAAGTCCATTGCAGCCAAAATTTATCTATCAGATACTAAATCCATAGCTATTAGGCACTAATTCCATAGTCACTAAGGTTTACTCAATAGGCACGAAGTCACATCGTCACCAAGGTTTATCAAATAGGCACGAAGTCGCATCGTCACCAAAGCTTACTCAACAGGCACGAAGTCGCATCGTCACCAAAGCTCACTCAATAGGGACGAAGTCACATTGTCACCAAGGCTTTACTCAATAGGCATGGAGTCGCATCCTCCCCAAGTATTCCATCTACCCATGTTCTACCTAACATTTTTGTAGATATAAATACAAACACGGTTTAAATCATTTAACACCCGTATAAAAACATCAATTATATGCCCATCTCAAATAGACAAACAATATATAAACACATAGCACGTATTTCATAGCAAATACTTCATATTTATGTGTTAGAAGAAAGTGACTATACAGTCACTTGATCAGAAGATGATCGGACAACACTACGGCTCTAAGAGTAGTAGCTATTCGATGAAACTAGAATATCTTCAAATACATGGCTTCTCGCACGCAGAGCATCAGCTCGAAAACTCCTTTCTCCTCGGGATCTTCAGGGCTTTGGGACTCGCTTCGGGTCTCGGGATGATATCGGGGCTTCAGGTGGGGGGTTAAAATAGGGCTTAGAGAGAGTATCGGGAGTCAGAGAGAAGATACGGAGCAACCAAAATCGGCTGACCCTTGATTTCTATTTATAGGGTGAAATTTCTACACTCACGTCGTGAGTTTTAAGTGTTCACATCGTGAGCACAGTAGGTCACTGCATTCGTCACTCGTCCACTTGCTCTGGAGGCTCCAAAAGGCGTCAGAAGTCAGTTCACGTCGTGAACACTGTTTTCACGTCGTGAACCCTGACAGTTTTGGGGTTTCGCGCCCGAACTTTAGAAATTCATAACTTTCGCATACGTTCGAATTCCATTTTTGATGTTCTTTATATTGACGCGAAGGTGAGATTATGCTCTACAACTCTCATTTAGACTCCGTTGGCTAATTTTGACTTTAATTTTAATATATTATTAATATATTTTTAATAGGTTGGGGCAGGAAAACTCTGTTCGAAACTCATAACTCCTTCATCTGAACTCCGTTTTCGTATGTCTTTTTTATCATTGGACTACTATTGATGAGATCTTTAATTCTCATTTAGAAAGTTTTAGCTAAATATCACTCGACCTCAATCTCGAGTTCCGGGCTGCATATTGCTAATGCTGAAACTTCGAAAAATCATAACTTCCTCATACGAAGTCAGATTTAGATGTTCTTTTTATGCACGCTCTCTTTTTAACGTATTCTATGACTTTCATTTAGATCGCTAAGGCGAAATTGTTGTATTAGTGTCTAAGTCCATAACTATTTTGGTATGTACTTGACCCGATGGTGCATGGTCCTTTTGGGTTGCCTTCACCAAAGCAACTTGATAGGATGAATTATGGAGAGAAAGGATTAAATATGATTTATTAATATACTATGAGAATAATATATTAAAGTATAAATCGTATTGTTTAATTAATATTAGTCAAGAATTAATTGGTAATTAGTTTTGTGAGTAAAAGAGATTAATTAAATTTAAGGGACTAGAATTGTAATTATAACATAATTGCAATTGGGCTATGGATTGCCTTATATTATAAGATTGGACAAATTCTATGGGGAAACCCATTAGAAATCGTCCAAGACCTTTAAGGAAAGGAGTCCATGGGTTGCTTAGTGCTTAAGCATCCAAATTAGGGTTTCCTTGTTAGATAACCCTAATAGTCTCACTATATATAGAGCCCTTATGCTCCAAAAACGTGGTGAACTAATTAGTTAGGGTTTCCACACATTTTTTAGAGCCTCCTTCTCTTCTCTTCTTCATCCTCTTGCTCTTGGTGTTTGTGAACCATTAGAGGAGTAACATTTGTGACTCTAAGCTTTCTAAAGTCAATACAAGAAGGATTTGAGATTGTTATTGCTACATAACAATCAAGGTATGATCTAAACCCTAATTTATATGTTATCTTGTTTATCATATTCTAGATCTAGGGTTTATAGTCTTGGATAAATTGCATGTACAATAGAGAAACCTAGATCCAAGCATTAGGGTTTGTATGAGCACATAGGATGTTCTTATGACCAAAACCCATCAGTGGTATCAGAGACATGATTGGTTTCTATTGTATTGATGCATTATGTAGCTGAAAATCGAAATTTGGCTTACTGTTCGACCTGACTCGGCGAGTCACTACTTGGACTCGGCGAGTCAGCCCTACTCGGCGAGTTCCAGAGTGTGACTCGGCGAGTCGGAGCGTCAGACAGAGGAAATTTCGGATTTTGTTGCTGTTTTGCTTAAGGATAATTACAATATTCGTTTTAAACCTATAAAATACGAATTTTATTGTTTCTTAAAGAATATCCTTGCCAAAACACAAGATAATTACCAATTGATTAGATAATAACTTCCTTATATGATAAAGATTGGATTATTTGTATTAATTAGGTAACTTATTTTGCAAGAAATTGAAATTAGGTCAAATATAGATAATGATGAAATTAATTGTTTAATTTATATTATTCGTTATTTGATCCTTGTGTTATGAAAAGTTTCAATTTTCCCTTTTAGGTTTTATAGTTTAAATTTGAACTCAAAAGTTTAGTTTTGAAATTTAAATAGTTGAAACCCTAATGTTTTGAAAAGGTTTCAAAACTTGCCCTCAAGTTTTGGAATTTAAATTTGATTAAAAGTTTAATTTTGATGTATATTTAAATTCTAAACCTAAATGTTTTGAAATGTTTCAAAACTTCCCCTCAAGTTTTGGAATTTAAAAGTTGATTAAAGGTTTAATATAGGAATGTTAAATTCTAAAACCCTAATATTGTTTTGAAAAGTTCAAATCACACCCTTATGGTTTTATTAATTAATTAAGGTGTATAATTAAAAGAGGTTTAATAAATCCATAAAAAGTTTTGGTTCACAATTTAATTGAATTAAAAGTATAATTGTTAAATTTGACCACCTAGTATTTTAAAAAGTGTAAAATACACCCTATACTATATATAACATTAAAAGTCTAACATTATATATATGTATGAGTAAAGTCAGTCTTACCGTTAGTAGGCCTCATTCACGAAGCTGGTCTATAAGGGGTGTTTAAGGAAATTGTCTATAAAATGGCGATTGAATGGGTATCCACTCTTACCCACCGCACTCTTGACTAGTGGAGGGTCGTTAGCCGAACGGGTAGGATAGGACAAAACCTTCCATTATAAGTATAATGAAGTACAAAAGTAACTAAATGTTTTACAAATTCCCAATCTTAGTTACTTAGGCTAAAGTGAATTGATGCAATTCCATGAAATTACACTTTGTGCCCTTGCGAAGACGTTAGTGGAGCGTGTGTAGTTAACCGGCACACTAAATGGTTCTAAGCAAAGGTAGAAAAGGGTGACTCAATGTTTGTCATAGTTCGGTGGAGCGTGTGTGGTTTACCGACACATCGAATAGGTGACTATAACATGTGAGGGCACCATGTAAGTTTGCATGGTTATTCACACCCAATTTGTGATCCTCGGCATCCCAATCACAAACTAGAGGGGCATATCGAGATTTAAACATGCCATTGAAAAGTTCAATGAATCTCAAAGGATCTAGGAGTTTTCATAGATTTAAAACTTAAATTTCTTTTCGTTTTTCATGTCGGAAATTAGTGAATCGTCTTTCACTTACCTTCAAATATTCTGCAACTAGATTACGACATCCCTTTTCTAGGTTGTAGCGTATTGTGTTGGGTCCTAGCATTAGTATCTCATTTGGGTGATTTACTAAGGACTCAATCAATCAACTAACTTGAATTCGTTTTCTCCTATTTTGTAGATGTCAAAGTTCGACAACTATGGTCTTCCCAAATCCTGTGGAACAAGCTTTCCACATGAAGATGATATTCCACGATTCGATCAAGGAACAAGAGATAATGCTTCACTTCCTCCACCTCCTCCAATTATTCTCCCTAACCCACAAGTTCGAAGGCTTGAAAAGTTCAAACTCACTCAAGCCCTTTTGGAAAGTAAACATAAAGAAGGAAAGTCAGTGTGTGCACACGTCCTAGGGATGAAGTCACACATTGATAGGTTAAGAATGTTGGGATCCGTTGTCTGTGAGGAGATGGCTGTTGATTGGGTTCTTCAGTCACTTCCTAACTCATATAGTGAGTTCGTAAGAGAGTACTATATGATGAACTGCGACGTGACCCTTATAGATCTCACCTATATGCTTATTGCTGCTGAATCAACAATGGTTTGGCGCAATAGAAAAGCAAAGTTGATTAGTGAATCTGCCTTCAAGACCTCTATGGATATAGACAATGGCAACGAAAGACATGCTATGATCAAAAAGTTTGATCATAAGAGAAAGGCAATGTCTGAAGTAGTTCCATGTTCTGTTCCAAAAGAGTCAATTTGCTTTTATTGCCAAGAGAAGGGGCATTGGAGACGAAGCTGCCCTATTTACCTAAGAGATCTAAGAGATGGAAGAGTCAAAATGTATGGCTCTGCTTTAGGTAAAATCCATTGACTAACTCTTTTAAGCTCCTATTCTAGATTCTTAATACATAATGTGATAAGATTACAATTGATGTTTTGTAGGATCGAAGAAAAGAAAGGAAGCTTAAGGGAAGAAGTGAGCAGAATCTAACCGTGAAGAAATGGATTTCGATCGCATTACTTGAATAATAGATTCTCGAGCTGCTACATAGAGTTAGAATTAGATTGCTAAGAAAGATGTATTAGCATAGTTTTTCAATGAAATGCATTGTAAGGACAAATTTTTCCGCAATAAAATAATTTTGATTTTATATTATTTATTTATCCTTGCAATGGCATGCATGAAAATTTGATGTTTGAAGGTTTCAAATATTAGCAATAATGGATTTGATTCTTAATTATGTTGTTTGTGGAAAGTCGAGAATTTACCAAATAGGGAGAGTTTCTCATCGCCCAAGTTTCAATTGCACAGAAATTTGGAATCACGCAACTTGGTTGCATAATGAATGAGAAATTTCATATTTGGAAATTAGACTAATTCGTTGACAAAGTGTCAAGTGAAGGACTAGGAGATCGAGCACACAAAGTTGCTTGTTGATCAAGTCCACCATAAGAGTAACAAAGATATTCGTCATGATTTACTAAAGGTTTAGTAAATGTGATTATACTTACAAGATTAAGTGTAATTATAGATTGATTGAAAAAAGGTTTAAATCAATAGTATAACGAATAAGAAGAATCAAGTAGGCAGAAAGATAAAAGTTTCTCCATTCTAAGAAGAAGGGAGAGTACCTTTTATGCTTTATGATAGGTCTTAATGATTAAGAACCATATCTCAATTGATCCTCTAAGTGAGTCTTAGTAAAATTGTATGTCTAAGAAGAGGAATCAAGAATTGAAGAAATGGTTAAATCAAGAAGTCAATCATACTTCGTTATGAAACAAGTATTAGAGTTAAGATTGTGAAATTGAGTGATAAGTATTAAGAAGGTTTATAACATTTATCAAATGTGGAAAGTTTTGATGTCTAGGATAAGACAAAGACCAACTAGGACCAATTTATGAAGTGTTTTGATAAAAACTACACTAACTCTTGAGTATTTGTTTGTCAAGAAATGTTTATTGACAAGAGAATCTTATATGTCAAGGAGTCAGTGGGAGTCTTAATGGTCTTGAAAGGTTTCAGGAACAAATCAAAATAAACCTTATCGATCATCACTAACACACGGGTTGAGGTTTACAACCTATCGTGTTGAAACTATTTTGTTCCTTCTAACTCCCGCATTTCCAGGCTAGGCATTTTCGTAGATGTAATAGTCTAGGTTAACCCTTGTAACCCGTTTTGAAATAATAGAAGTATATTATTTGAGTATTATGTGTTTTGTGCTTAATTGCTTAATTATGTGATTTGATTAATTAAGAATAAAATGAGCGTCAAAATTTAAGTGTAAAATAAACTTGATATCTTTGGATAATGTTGTAGTAGTTGAAACGAGGTTTCCGAATATATAAAGAATGCCCAAATCCGACTTCGTATGAGGAAGTTATGATTTATTGAAGTTTCGACTTAGCAGTATGCAGCCCGAAATACTCGATTTGAGATCGAGCGGTTTTTAGCCGAAACAATCTAAACGAGAATCGAAGATCTCGTTGTTGGTATCGAAACGATGAAAAGTTAGGCGAGAACAGACGTCGGACGAAGAAGTTATGAATTTATAACGAATTTTTTCTGTCCCGGCCTACTAAAAATAATTAATAGAATTAAAGTCAAAATTAGCCGACGGAGTCTAAACGAAAGTTGTAGAGCGTAGTCTCACCTACGCGTGGATATAAAGAACATCGAAAATGGAGTTCTAATGAAGAAGATATGAATTTCCGAGGTTTATTAAATAATTTGTATTTAAATTTAATCTTTAATTCGGATGTATATCCGAAGGAGTCACCGATCTGATCCGAAGTACGCCCAACGTACAGCGAAGCATGACACGCCTCGCACTCGAGTTCTTCGGATGACGCATGCCATGAAGATTCGGACGCGTACGCCCCGCATACTCCGAGGCTCCAGCCTCCTATAAATAGGATGCAAGGGCAGCCAGCTCATTTGCTCTTTTTCTCTCTTCTCTCTCCCGTTTTGCATCGTTTTACGTGCCAGAAGTACCCCGAAGACCCGATATTATTCCCGAGCCCCGAAGTAAGTCCCGAAGCCCCGAAGATCCCGAGAAGTGCGATTCCCAAGTCGAAGCTCTGCCCGCGAGGAGTCCGGTTTTTGTGAAGATCTTCCAGATCTGCTGAAGAATACTACTTCTATAAGCCGTAGTGTTGTCCGATCATCTTCTGATCAAGTGAGTGTGTGATTACTTTCTTCTAACGCATAATTAGAAAGTATTTTATACGAAGTACGTGTTATGTGTATATTTTGTGTTATATGTGTGAATATATATTCACCCTCTTCTATCTCATAGATCTGATTTGTTTTTCTATGAAATACGTGTTAGGGTGTGTGACTCATTTGTTATGTGGAATATGTATTGATTAAAGCATGCTATATAGGTTTTTAAACTATGTATAAAAATGTATATTTTTATCTACTAATATGTTGGGTAGAACATGGGTAGATAGTTGGTGTGTAATAAACAGATGAGAGGCCTCGTTGTTGTTTTGATTCAGTCATCTAGCGGAGTTTAGATGACGACCACAGACTTTTCTAGACAGTCATGTGGAACACTAGCAGGCTCGCCACCTGTAGGTGTTAATGAACTTGGGTGTTCATTCGCTGTACTCCATCCCCCTCATGGTTGCCTTATTTGACTTATATTGCTGAGGAACCCCCGAAGCATGTGTTGTCGCCCCGATGAAATATTCTTAGACTAGGTCCCTTATGTCAGTTGTCTTAGGGATGTAAAGTGAGAATAACGGGAATGGGTAATTGGGTTATTGTTGGTTGGTGGAATTAAATATAATTATTTATTGTGGGTTGAAAACCCTATATGCTCACCAGGCTCCCAAGCCTGACCCACTCAGTTTTATTTGTATTACAGGAAGTGGCGCTAGGGCATAGGATGGATGAACCATCAAGTTGTTTTGTTTACAAGTCTGTATATGTATATATTGTTGAATGACTTGTAATGTTATCGTTTATGCTTTATGGTCTGTATCGGAACATGACATCCCGAGTTTTGATTATATAATGAAAATACATTTCTTTTATGAAATGCTTTGGTAAACATTGTTTTATCACATTTTGTTTTTGGGAACAAATTCCGCAACTCTTTCAAATCAAAAGGATTTACTCTGAAATTATTTTAAAAGCATAAATGAAAATCGGTCTTTTCTGGCTGAGATTTTGGGGATGACACATTTTTGTGCCATTCCAATTGAGTTAATTATGCATGTGAGTTCTATGAGTTCTCATTTGAACGCATAAAAGGCAGGCACCTTGATCAATGGAAAGTACATTGATAGGAAAGGGTGAGCTGCTTAACTACTTGGAAGACATGGTGGGCAACTGTGTTACCATAAGGCAAGAAGTCAAGATTAAGAAAGTTCGGTCCATATGAGTTTGAATTTGTCGTAAACTTTGGTTTTGTCAAATTCACATGGATAGGAACACATACAACATTAAAATCTAAGTGTCATAAGATTCCTCCTTCATGAAAATGACTATGAGGAAATGCTTTCACTAAGAGAGATTTTAAAAAGATAGTGACTGTGAAAATTGGATTCTCAAATTCGATTATGGTTACGGTATCCCTTTCCATAATTTGAATTGTGAGGTTGGCAATTAGTCTGAATTGATTAGACACACATATGAGTTATCTAAGGGAAAGGTGTGTAAGCTTAGATAAAGGATTATCAAAGCATTAGGTATTAGAAACATGAACTTAAGAAATTCAATAAGTATTGTTTGTCTGGAAGTTAAGCTGGTTTCTGAATACATGTCAAAGCCAGTGGGAGCATAAGTGTTATGTTTATAATAATCATCATGATAGTGGGAGCATAAATGTTATGATTGTATGATTATTATGGAAAGTATTGCAAGTTAGCAATATTAATTATAGAAAACTAGAGTTATACTTTGCAAAGTTGTAAGGGTTAAAAAGTTGTTTTGCTATAATTAAGGGAGAGAATATTATGATTCATTTCAAATTTAAAGGTTTAGGTTGTGAAATGTTAATAAATTTAGTCAAGGAAACATAGTGTGTTCTCAAATTTCGATTATGATTACGACATTCCTCTTCATAGTTCGAATTTTGAGAACGTAGCACATAAAATATTATGGCAGAAGATTGATAAAGTATCAAATCTTTATGTAAGACATTATGCATCGTGTCCCATACGCTTCGTGTATAGGATCGATTGCAAATGCTATAATATTTGACCATTCTAAAATTTTCCAAATGTCTAGCGCATTTAGAGGGAAAAAGGACAAGAATCGGTTTTGACTAAGATAATTAAACAACTATCAAAGGACAATCCAAAGTTCGCCGAGGATTGGTCGCTTGTGAGTAGTTGGAAGCATGATATTGGATGGACCATATCGACATTATTATGAATAGAAAAGATTCTATTAAGAATGAGTTGTCATATGGAAAAATATGGAAACGTGTCCATATTGGGAATTGAATATTGAAAATCCATGTCTAGATTAGAAACTTTTATGCAAAAGGATGTTCAAAGGAATGTACTTTGAGTGAGAGACATCACATCTAAGGAATTGTCTTGTAACAATCTCCGATAGAGGACTTTGTAATTTCATTGGCAATAGTCATCGTGACTTTAGTGTAGTGACATTACAAAAGGATCATTGCATAAAATGTTAGAATCTAGCATATTCCATAAGTGGCAAGAATTTGATATTCTTTCACTTGTGAAAAGGATTGGGAGTTGTGAAATGAGTATGACTGGAAATGTGTTCATTTGATCTATTTCACAAAGTAAGAACCATAGGTAAACATTGTGTGCATGCTAAGAGCATGAGACAAGTGTAATAATTCTAGTAAGAAGTTGATTACCCGAAACAACAAATAATGAGTAATCGATATGGTGATAAATAAAAGGTGTTTTATTTATACTCAAAGGTTTGAGGCCATATGGGATTAGTATTATTCTTGTGTTTCACTTTGCATGTTTTGACTTCCTGAATAATTTAATTGGTTTAGAACAGTCAAATTATTCGAACGGGCCACAGTCGTTCATATGTTGGAAGTAGGTATGAATAAAGATTGTCGTGAATTGGTGTGTGGATTGTCTAAAGAGTATTAGACATAAGCAAATGTTTTCTGCAACGTTCATGAGTGCTTATGAATATGATTTGAGCATTGGATTAAACCCACGCTCACTTGGACCACTCCATGAATTGTATCACGAGTGATTGGTGAGACGATAACATCTTATATTCTTGAATCCAAGATGTGTGAGTTGTATCTTGCAAATCGGTTGCACATTGATAATATGTAAACGCACCAGTAACTTGGTATCATAAAACATATTGTTGTGTGTGATTCGGTGAGTGAGTGCAAGCGAGAATTGAATCAAAGTTTATCCGTCCCTTTTATCCAAAGTAGGATAAAAGTGATATCTTTGGGCCCCTCGATGATTTAGTGATGACAAACGTAAATGCTCGACCGGGCTAGGGCTAATTTGATTTGTTCAATTAGTCAGTCGTCATAAATCAGAAGTCGAGAAATAGTACAGAGAGAATGATTAGAAATCATGTCTCATACGATATCTAGAATGGAGGAATATATGATCCCTTATCTAAAGGACACGCGTATCTGATAGGATCAGAGTTGACAGCGGCTTTGGAAAGCTACGATTGCACATCAGGATCTGAAGTCATACGCATAATAGTTATTAGACTTATCCAAGTGGGAGACTGTTGGATTAGTGTCTAAGTCCATAACTATTTTGGTATGTACTTGACCCGATGGTGCATGGTCCTTTTGGGTTGCCTTCACCAACGCAAATCCCATTAGTTTTGAGATCCATTTCTGGTAGTCATTACCCACCACCTGCTGTTCTAACAGGTACTTGAGACTGAGTTGATCAGTCCGTACAATGAACTTCCGGCCTAACAAGTATGCCCTCCATTTTAGTATGGCTTTAATAATTGCCATGAGTTCCTTCTTGTAAATGTATTTGAGCCTCGCCCTTGCCCCCAATATGTAACTCTAGTATGCTATGGGTCGACTGTCTTGGGTTAGAACTGCTCCCAATCCATGCCCCGAAGCATCAGTTTCAACCACAAAGCTTTTTTGGAAATCCGACATAGCGAGAATCGGCACTGTGGTCATAGATTTCTTCAACTGCTGGAAGGATTCTTTTGCTACTTCATTCCACCCAAACTGATCTTTCTTTAATTGACCAGGCAATGGTGAGGCGATTCTAGCATAACCCTGGACAAACTTTCTGTATTACCCGGTCAGGCCTAGGAATCCCCTAAGTTCCTTGATGTTCCTGGGAGTGGGCCAGGCGGCCATGGCCTGAACCTTCGAACTCTCAACTGCCACTCCTTCTGAAATCTCACGACCCAAGTATGATAATCACCTTTGCCCAAATTCACATTTTTTATTCAAAAAGAGTTGATGCTTTTCCTGTAGATCCAGAACTGTGATCAAGTGTTTTTCATGAGCTTCGATACTAGATCTATTTATTAAAATGTCGTCAAAAAGGACTAGGATGAACCTTCGTTAAAAAATGGCCGGAAAATCTCATTCATGAGAGATTGGAAGGTTGCAGGGGCATTAATAAGCCCAAAGGGCATTACCCTAAATTCATAGTGGCCGTCATGTGTTCGGAATTCAGTTTTCTATATATCTTCCGTCTTCATCCTGATTTGGTGATACCCCGATTGAAGGTCTAACTTACTAAAAATGATTGACCTGTGCAATTCATCAAGGAGCTCATCAATAACGGGAATGGGGAACTTGTCGGGAACAGTAGCCCGGTTGAGAGCCCGATAATCAACACAAAAATGCCAAGACCCACCTTTTTTGACAAGGATAACAAGGCTCAAATAAGGGCTTCTACTAGGTTTATTCACACCTGCCATAAGCATTCCTTGAATTATTTTCTCAATTTCTTCCTTTTCAAAGTGAGGGTACCTGTATGGTCTCACACTCACGGGATCGGTGCCTTCCTTCAACACGATTTGATGCTCAATGTGCCTTTTTTGTGGCAGTCTGGTGGGTTCAACAAAGATTCCTTGGAATTGGGACAAAATGGGCTCCAAGAATTTTGGAACCATCCGAGCTGGTTCATCTTCCCTCTCAATACTGTTGAGCTCAATCAGCACTCCAGTCTTCTCTTTCCTTATCGTTCTATCCATGTCTTTGAGGGATACTAAATACTTTCCTAGTGAGGGGTCCCCTTTTAGGCTCACTTGTTGATCCCCTACGGTGAATACCATAGTTTGGTCCTTCCAATTGGTCTGTGTAGTTCCCAATGTCTCCAGCCACTTCATTCCCAGTATCACATCTAACAAAAAGCTGTAACTTCTCTATCATTGGCTAAGGACACATGCACTACCCCCACAATCAAAATAGTGCTAAGGTCACTAACAAAAGCAAAGAAACAACCAATAAGATTATTTTCTTAGAATCATCTTCCCAAACCTCAGTTTAATGGACTGGACTCGTAATTCATAGGTCCTCTTGGGCCTTGGTCCTCTTACCCTTCCTAGAGTAAACTAGGAGTGGTTGATGCTTATCACAATCCACTGATTACAATTATACAAAGCATGGAAATGATATACAGGTGTACAAGTAGCTATAACTATGAGTCTATAACCCTGTTTGTGTATTTCTAGAAATACCCCTTTGTTCCTAAAACTTGTGCTTATTGATTCTCCTCAGGAAATGATGTGCTTATTTATTTAAATAGAAATTAAATATTCTCCTACTTTTTGTTCCTACAAATCTTCCTACACAATTAAATGATAGCATGTGTCACATTTAATGCTCATTTAATAATATTTTAGTATACTAAAATGACACATGTCATTATTTAATTGGGCAGGAGGATTTGTAGGAACAAAAGTAGGAGGATATTTAGTTTCTCTTATTTAAAAGATGTTAAATATTGCATGGAAAATGCCTTCAGCACTTGTTTAGTAGCCCTGGTAGTTCTTTACAAATTATATTTATTATTTAGTCAAATTTTTTATTTATCTAAAAATTGTACTTTCTTTTAGCAAATTGAGACATTAGGGGAAGAGAAATGCCACATGGTGTGGTCTTTGGGGGGATGAAATGTTAGAAACAAGTGGTGAATATAAAGAGGGTATTTCAAGAAAAACTTCAATTTTTGAGAACACATCATATGCCAAGTGCGATTGTGTCGGTCAATTTTTTATGTAAGGTTCATGACTATGATAGATTTTTTTTTCTTTTTACATTTGTTGGCAAGCAACTTAAGGCATTAAAATAGTGTATATCTATCTAGATTATAGGTCAAATCTTGGATTCATTGAGAGTATGTAGTCCGCTTTCTAAAAACTCTGGATGAAATTAGTTTAATAGGAGAAGATTGTCAAATAAGACATTAGTAGTTGATACATACGATTCACACATGGGGTTAAATTTGGGGATTATGTTTTAAAGGACCCTCATGAAAGTTAGGATTTGATATTAGTTGATACATACGTTTCACACATATGGGATTAATTTGGCCTAAATCAATGTACATTTTTTGTTGCTCCATGGTTTGTTTTTTTTATCAAGTATAGATTTCATGTTCATATATACACTCTTAGGCCTCGCTTGTTTTCTACAAAAGCACTTTTTTGAGCACTTTTCCCTTCTGGCGGGTAGACGTTTCTCAAGTGCACGTCTTCTTCCACAAACATGGAAAAAGACAAAAGACATTTAACCACTTCCAAAACAAACAACACCTTAATGTAAACCCTCTGGTGTCTACATTTCATCACAATAGTTACTGATTTTGTATTTGTGGTAGTTAGTGGTAGAACAAGTGTACAATGTTGTTCTTCCAAAGAAATCAAAGACAGGAAATTGGTACCTTACAATTTACATCATAATTTTGTGTTCTAATACTTTCATCACTGAAATTGTATATATCTGAAACCTTCCAAGATTCCAAGTAGATGGATTTATTAGTGGAGAGTATGTTGAGTAGTATATTATTTTTTAAGGTGGATTGGATACAAACCAAATACTTTATAATTTATTTATCTGCATTTTTTTTAAAGATACAAATGGATGACTTATCCAAGGCATGTATGTCACTTGTATACTAATTTATCCTTGTTGGTTTTGTAACTTTCCAAAGAAAATCAAGTTCATGACAAAACAACTCTTTCTTTTTGGCTTACTTACTATATGTTCAATTTTTCATTGGTGTAGGTCAACTATTAGACTAGGAAAAACTTTATGATGTATATTATATATTTTTTGTAATTCTCATGGTACTAAACTATAACATTTGTAAGTATATATACATATTCTAGTCAATGAGGAAAAGGGAGACGTGTTGAATATTTTACATTTTATTATGGTATCAGAGCGATACCTCTGATCTCCCCAATAACCCTAGCAGCCGAAAACTCCAAGTCACGGCTCAACCTACAGTGTCGATTCCATCTTTATCTTTTTTTTTCTTCCTCGGCTCTTCTGATTCTATCTTCATTATCTCTTCATTGATCTTCTTCTCTTTCACTCGAATGGCTAATCTACATCCTGCTCTTACAGTTACCAACATCAGTAATTTCATTCCTATTGTGTTGGACCATGATGACGGGCAATACACATCATGGGTGGAACTCTTCAAGATCCACTGTCACGCCCATGACGTAATCAATCACATCATTCCCGCTGAAGGATCTTCATCTAAATCACCCGGTGATAAAGATAAAGAAAAGATTAATGACAAAGTTCCATGGAAACTATTAGATTATTTAGTTCTACAATGGATTTACAGTACAATCTCTAAGGATTTACTAATCACCATTCTCAAGCCAGACTATACTACTGAACACGCATGGAAAACCTTGCAGAACATATTCATTGATAGCAAGCCTTCAAGAGCCTTATACTTGGAAAACCGGTTCTTTAATGTCCGGTTAGAATATTTTCCCAATGTTTTTGCCTACTGTCAAGAGTTAAAAACTCTCTCTAACCAACTCTCAAACGTTGATGCACCTGTTTCCAAGGATCGGTTGGTGCTACAATTGATTGCAGGTCTTGGTGAAAAATATGAAAACATAGCAACACACTTGCAACAAACCTTTCCCCTACCTGATTTTTATACAGCAAGGTCCAAACTCATTTTGGAAGAAACCCGAAAAGCTCACATTGCAACCACATCTTCCACAGCACTACTTGTTGCCACAAAAAAAGCTTCAGTAGCAGCTCAACAACCCATCTCACATAGCACAAGTAGTCACGATCGATCCACTTATGATCAGCAACAACACCACACGGGAGGCCATGGACAATAGGCTCGCGGTGGAGGAAACTCAGGTAGAGGAGGGCGTGGACGTGGCTGGGGATGTGGTCGCGGACGTGGGAACAATTTTGGTTAGGGTAATTACTTTTATACACAAACTCCTTGGAATGGTTGGAACTCTAATGGTTGGCATCCTACTTGGCACCAACAACAACAGAGGAAAGCCCCTCCTGCACCATATCCAACCACACCAGGTAACAGACACCCTAACCAAAACACATTTGCAGGTGTTCTTGGCAGCCCACCTTTTGGTTATGCAGACTCATATACACCAACAAACATCGAGCATGCTATGTACACAATCACTCTCAATCCTGATCAGAATTGGTATTTGGACTCCGGGGCTACAAATCATATGTCAAACAATAAAGGTAACATTTCCCGTTATTTCAATAATAGTATTTAAAACAACATAGTCGTTGGCAATGGTTTTCAAATCCCAATTCATGGCACCGGTCATACAACCTTACCACCACCCTTTCCACTGTTACAACTCAAAAATGTTCTTCACGCACCTAAACTAATCAAAAACCTTTTGTCTGTTCGTCGTTTAACCACTGATAATAATATATCCCTTGAATTTAACCCTTTTGGCATTCTTGTGAAGGAATTTCAGACGCAGATTCCTATCCTCCGATGTAATAGCACATGAGATCTCTATCCTCTATCTTCGTCGTCTACTCAAGTCACTCCTTCCAAATTTGTTGCCCTGTGTCAAGACCTATGGCATCTCCGCTTGGGGCATCCTAGTTCATCATTATTGCGTGTTTTGAATAAGAACAACTTTATTTCTGTTGGCAAATTTTCTGATAAACATTTATGTCAATCCTGTGTGTTTGGGAAACATATTAAATTGCCTTTCTATAGTTCTTTGACTTGCACCTCCATGCCATTTGACATATTGCATAGTGATTTATGGACCTCCCCGGTTGCAAGCACAGGAGGTCAGCGATATTACCTCTTTTTCCTTGATGATTACCAACTATCTTTGGACATTCCCATTAATTAATAAATCACATGTGTATTCCACATTTCTAAACTTCTACAAATTTATCAAGACACAATTTGAGTGTGATATTAAATCGTTTCAATGTGATAACGGAACCGAGTACAATAACAAATCCTTTCATGATTTTTGTACTAAAAATGGAATGGTTTTCCGTTTTTCATGCCCCCACACTTCACCACAAAATGGTAAAGCCAAACGTAAAATTCGATCAATTAATAATATAATTCGGACTTTACTTACACATGCCTCTCTTCCCCCCACCTTTTGGCATCATGCACTCCAGATGGCCACATATCTTCTAAATATTCTACCTACTAAAACCAAAAACCATTCCACCCCTACATACTTTCTATACCGCAAACATCCCACATACCATCACTTAAGAACCTTTGGATTCCTTTGCTATCCTCTATTACCTTCCACTTACACTCACAAACTCCAAAATCGATCCACCCTGTGTGTTTTCCTTGGTTACCCCTCTGATCATAAGGGATACAAATGCTACGAGCTATCCACACGCAAAATTATCATCTCAAGACATGTCGTCTTTGATGAACATGTTTTTCCCTTTGCTACTCGCCACTCCACCCCTCCATCTTATGAATTTCTCCACTCGTCTTCCGATGAGCTACATCCCACCATATGGAAATCAGTTTCTATGAACCAAAACACTACCCCACCACCTCCACCTACAAACCAACACACTACTACACATCCTTCATCTCCTACCCCACCCCACCCCCATCACCTTCCTCCCCTCCTCCTCCTCGCTATGATGCCACTCCCTGCTATGTTTATAGTCGGCGTCCAAAACTCACCGCACCCCCACACTTCGACATCTGTCACTACCTCTCCCACACCGAACCCCACACCAGTACCCCCTACTCAACCAACCCGCACTATGACAACTCATAGCATGATTGGGAACACAAAACCAAAACAACCCCTCAACCTACACACCTCTACTACCTTTGAACTATTACCCCATAACCTCACCGAGGCCCTTAACAAACCCGTTTGGAACCGTGCCATGACTAATGAGTTTAATGCTCTTATTGACAATAATTCTTAGGGATTAGTACCTCGTGAGCGGCATATGAATGTTATATGTTGCATGCGGATTTACAAAGACAAGACCAAGTCAGATGGTTCACTTGAGTGCTACAAAGCGCGACTGGTCTGTGGCGGGAGAACACAACAGGTTGGGGTCGATTGCGATGAGACATTCAGCCCGATTGTCAAACCGGAAACTATACGCTCAGTTCTTAGTATTGCATTATTTCACGGATGGGAGATTAATCAATTAGATGTCAAGAATGCTATTTACATGGACATCTGGCAGAGACGGTTTATATGCATCAGCCTGCCGGTTTCCGTCATCCATCTGATCATCATCATGTCTATAGACTTAGGAAATCATTGTATGGTCTAAGACAGGCACCACGGGCATGGTACCAAAGGTTCACAGATTATGTCACCACTTTGGGATTTCACCATAGTTCATGCAACCATTCACTATTTGTTTATAGAAATGGTCACGACATCGCTTACCTTTTACTCTATGTAGATGATATCATTCTTACCACGTCATCACCGATATTAAAGCAACATCTCGTGTCTTGCCTATCACACGAGTTTTCCATGAAGGATTTAGGGCCTTTGCATTATTTTCTTGGTATTGTTGTCACCAGAAATCCAGGAGGCCTATTCCTATCTCAACAGACATATGCCACAGACATCCTCCGTCGTGCTAATATGAAAGATTGTAATTCAGTTGCTACGCCTGTTGACTCTGAAGGAAAACTAAGTCAATCTCCAGGAGACCTTATAGATGATCCAACCACTTACCGGAGCTTGGCAGGTGCCCTACAATACCTGACTTTCACCCAACCCGATATCTCATACGCGGTACAGCAGGTGTGCATGCATATGCATGCTCCTCGTCTAGCACACATGAATGCTCTTAAATGCATTCTCAGGTATATTAAGGGGACTCTATCTATGGATCTTCACATGCATCACAGTAACCCATCTATTCTTATAGCATACACAGATGCTGATTGGGCTGGTTGTCCAGACACTCATCACTCTACTTCAGGATATTGTGTTTTTCTTGGTGATAACCTTCTCTCATGGTCCTCTAAACGGAAAACCACAATCTCACAATCGAGTGCAGATGCAGAATATAGGGGTGTTGCAAATGCAGTGGCTAAAATATGTTGGCTACGTAATTTATTACTCGAATTGGGTCATCATCCAATGCGTACTTCTCTAGTATATTGTGATAATGCTAGTGCGATTTACATGTTGGGCAACCCATACAACATCAACACACTAAACATATTGATATTGATATTCACTTCGTTAGAGAAAAGGTACAATGCGGCCAAATCAGGGTTTTACATGTCCCGTCACGATACCAACTTGCCGATATATTCACCAAAGGTTTACCACGAGTATTTTTTCAAGATTTTCGATCCAGTATAAGTGTCCACAATCCTCCCCCTTAGACTGAGGGGGTATATTAGACTAGGAAAAACTTTATGATGTATATTATATATTTTGTAATTCTCGTGGTACTAAACTGTAACATTTGTAAGTATATATACATATTCTACTCAATGAGGAAAAGGGAGACACGTTGAATATTTTACATTCTATTATCAACAACTTGGAATTGTTGGATGACATGGCGGAAATGAGTTCCACATACTATGTTACACGATTATATAACAGAGCATATGATGGGTGGTGTATAAATGATAAATTTATGTATTTTTCAATCATTGATGCTCAGTTATGTGTGTGTGTGTGTGGTTGGTTATTGCAGTGTTATGAATGCAGTGGGGGGTTTTAATTCTTTAATCCTCTTGGTGTTCAAAAAAGGTTAAGGTGTTGTTTGGTTGTGGAAAATTGTTTCATTTTTTAGAAAATAGAATTGAGTTTTAGTTTTCAATTTTCAATGAAAATTTTAGAAAACGCGTTTGGTTGAAACGGAATTTTCATTCTCCATTTTAGAAATTTAGAAAACTGTAAAACTCACTTTTCTAATTTACATATATAATTTGACAAACTAAAAGTTTTCATTTTTTTTGGACATCTTTTGAAAACTGGATCAACCAAACGTGTTTTAAAAAATTTCATTTTCATTTCAAAATTTTCGACAACCAAACACACCTTAAGCATCTCTTTGTCAACACCAATTTTTCCCTCAGAATTAACAATTTCCTTTGATTTCAAGAGGTCATCAAGCCTTCTTTCAGCGAAGTCTCCCTTCTGTTTGAAATGTTTGGTTCCCTGTTTTCCTGCTTTTTTGTCTGCCACATGTCCTCCCCCTCTTCTATTTTGAAAATTTTGTTCTATTTTTTAATTCAATTTTAGATTAGTTAGGGTTTCACTGCTTCCCTGATTACATATGGCCATCTGGTAAAACCTAATTGCATCTCCAAACTGATATTTGTTATACTTTCCTTGATAATTATCTTTCTGTTACAAAAATATCTTACTAATAATATCTTATTTTATCCCTTGTTATAGTAGCAGTTGACAAATTAGTTGTTTCTAATGCTTTAATGCTTTTGTGCTTCACTTATTAGAGGGCAGTGGTTGTTTAATTGAACCCTAAACAAATGAAAAATCTATCTGCATGTGGGATCAGAACATAGTCAACCCCAACAGCAAGGCTGCCAAGTACTTTGACTTTATAATGTATAGTTTGTTTTCTTTTACTGCCTTATGATTTGAAATTTGTTTATATTTGTTGTTCTTTTATTACAACCTTTTCTTGATTTTGGAATGGAAGAAGCAATCAAGGTTGGTTTTTTTCATGAAAGATAAGCATTTCAAATTGGCTTTATAGTTGTATGGAGTAGTATTATGAATCTTGGGTTGTTTGGCACTGTTGTCTACACACCATTAGGATATCATGTAAACAGGGCAATTTTTTTTACTTGTCCATGTCATCTTCATCTCTTTCTATTCCATTTTCAAGGAGCATGATGAAATGTCAACAAAATTTCTCTCTTTCCTTGGAAACTATTGTCATATATGTTGAAGAGGCATAACTAAACCCTAAATCCTCAAAAAATAAACCCTAAATCTTTAAAAATAGTATCTTTTTGAAAATATGATACTCATTTCATTGTTTGATAATATTATGTTTGGTCTCTTGTTCTCAACTTTAGCAGCCTATATGTTAAATTTATTATAATGACCATTTTTCCAATGTATTCTTCATCTCTTCCATTTGCATGTTTAAGGAGCATAATAACTATCTCCTAATAATCCCAGAAAAGATTCTCTAAAAAGAATATTTTTTGAAATTTCGGTACACATTTCATGGTTCCATAACGTTTTTGTTCCATGGGTCTGCTTTGGTGCCTTAGACCCACTAAACCTAGTGAGGAAACTCACCTTGAATGCTTAGTCTCATTGAAATAAATCCCTAGTTGTTGGCCTGACGACTCCCCGAGCTGACAATACAAAATAACACCGAATAAACACTTGGGTTCCATTCCAAAATAAATGATCCAATCTTAGAGTAAAATGACCATTTTACCCCTGACCTAATATGATCCAAAACCAAGGCACAAAACCACTTTTTTCCTTCAAGGCCCATTTATGGCCCAATTTTCCAAATTAGGCCCAAACCCCCAATATGGGCCTTATCCCTAGGCTCAATAAACTCACTCAGTCCAAAGGCTCGATTTCAGATGTCCCATTAAGGCCCAAAACAATAATGTTCAAGGAAATAGCCTACCTGAGGCCCAAAAGACGCAAAGCCCAAATCATTGAGTGTACCGGGGTGTACTCAACTGCACGCTAGGCATACAAGCTGCATGGCTTATACGCTGTGCGTACGAGCTTGTACGCCCATCGTACTCACCCATTAAGCTCTTTCTCCATTAAGCTCTAAATTACTTAAGTCCAAGAGTCCCAATCACAGATCAGAGTCATATGCAACATATTAAACCATAAAGTCATTAAGTTGGTAGCTTTGCATGCCCCAAGTGAACCCAAACCTGAAATGCAACACTCTACTTCTATTAAATTAACTCCAACTCATGCATGGATGGTTCTAAGCTTCAAAGATGGCAAATTTATGTCTCTAGGACCAAAAGAACACCAATAGTAGCAACTCTAAGCTTCATAAATGATAATAATCCACAAGATCTCATCTATGGGACGAAAAGGGTCTAAAAACTCAAACAAAGGAGATCTAAGCATTAACAAAGCAAGTTCTAAGCTTTATACCTCAAATGAGGGCCAAATGATGATGATAACCCGAATCTTCAAGCTCAAGTTTCAACAACTCTTCTTCACCAACTTATTCTTCTTCCTTCCAAGGCTCCAAACTACCAAAAATACACTCCACAAGGTCAAGAACACACCAATATGCTATAGGGTTCGGTATTAGGGTTTCTGGACAATAGATGATGATAAGGAGGCTAACAATTGAGACTTAATGACATTATATAGGGATTGAACCCTAGAAATTAGGGTTTTGAGTTTGACCACGTATGTTGCACGTATCACCTTTTACGTTGTGCGTACGTGCATGCCTCCGTGTTCCTTGAGTTCCATTACACCCTGCATACACTAGGCTTACGCCCAGCGTACGACCTCGACTAAGCCCACTCATAAAGGCCCAATACACTAATCCCAGAACAACTTACATGATTTATAAAATGAATAAATAATTAAATAAATAGTACCTTATGTAACAACCCGAAACTTTGCTTCCTCGTCGTAACCGTTCCGTCAAAACTCGTCTTAAGCGAATTGTTCCGATTTCGTCCTGAACTAGGTCAATTAAGTCTAAACCTTTATTTTGACTTGGTAAGTATCCAAACATGTTGGAGACATGCGAAAACGTCCCGAACTAGTAATTTGAAAAATTATAGTTTCGACCATATCGGGTAACGACAACTTAATCGGGTGCGACCCAAAGCATCGGTTAACGTTGGTATCGGGTAAAATTCCACCGTGTATCCAATTCAAACCATATTTAAAGTGGATTAAGCCTCATTTGAAGCTTTTTCACTCTCTCTCTAACCTCTCTCCTCAAATCCATATTGTTAAGCCAAAATCAACCATTTCAAGCCTTAAAACACCAAGGTAAGCATCCTAGCTCCTAGTATAACATCCTTAGCTTTCAATTTCGTGTTTAAATCATGTGTTAGGACCATAAACATGTGTTTACGGCCCTGGATCAGCCTTAGGCCGTGAACACATGTAATTGGGGTTTTTGAGCCTTAAAACCCTTCCAAATCACCATAGGAGCTTAGATAAGGCTTAAGGAATTACTGGAATGGACTTGGAACACCTTGAATGTCAATTTTAAGGAGTAAACATGAGTTTACTGCCCAAGAATATGCTTGGGCCGTAAACTCATATAAATGGGTGGTAAACTCCTCTTTTGGGTGTTAAAATGCAACTTACACACCCCTTAGGCTTTGGAATAAATTATGGAACCAACCAAAAATCATTTAGGGGCCTTAAACTCATCATAAACACTCTAATTGAGAGTTTACGGCCAGAGCATATGCTCCAGGGCCATAAACTCCTAGATGGATGCCATTTGAAGCCTTAAACTCACCCTAAGCCTTGTAAAAATTAGTTGAATCACTTGTGATTAATCCTTGGCCTTCAAAATAATTAAGTTGGATGTGGGTGAGAGTTAACGGCCGTAAACTCTTAGTTTATTTCCCTAAACTCTTCTATTAATTCATATAATGATTTTGTCCCTTTCAAATGTTCAAAAACCAAACCTAGCAACACCTCTTAATTGATTTAAGGCCATTTATCTCATAAAAACACCCACCATGAGTTTACGGCCGTAAACTCATGGGGATGTGGTTTTTAGGCCGTGAACACTCCCTAGAGTTTACCCTTGAAGAGTAAACTCTATATCCTAGCCATTCATGTCCTGAAACGCCACCCGGGTCACTTCAAACGCCCATTTTGGAGTATTTTCGCGTCTTAGAATGTTCAAGTGTATCTAATTAGTTATCTAAATCTAATTAGATATATATTGTGTATTATTTAATATTACATAGGAACCACACTCTTATTCAAGCCTCGGTTCGACGTTTAGCATCCCATTCGACACTTTCCGCATCTGGTGAGTTCATATCCCTACCCTTTTTCAATGGTTTTTCAATGTTTTCAGGGGGGGGGGGGAATACAAGCAAGAGTACAAGAATATCTTGTACTTAAACTTATGATTTTAGTTAAATGATTTCATACTTGTACATTTTTAAGGATTGAAAACCCTTTTAACAAACTGTTTTAACTTGCAGAGTCATTTGTTTAAAAACCGATTTTGAATTCTTATTATATACTGTCATATTGTATACTTCACATTTGATTGTTCATACTTATATTGATAGAAAACATAAAACATTGTAAAGTCTGTAATAAAATACCATAGGTACGAGTATAAAAGTCAGACACCATAAAGAACACATAAAACTTCGGTATGTCATTAATAATACACCTAGGCTCGAGTGTAAAGGACAACAGTCATTTGATAATATAGAACATTGTAATGTCTTTAATAATGCACCTCGGCTCGAGTGTAAATGGATAGTCGTCATTAGAAAACATAGAACATTTGTAATGTCCTTAATAATAACACCTAGGCCCGAGTGTAAAGGACAGACACGTTAGAACTTAGTTAGTCGTAGATACTTCTTCCCTAGGCGAGAAGTGATGATTAATCTTAAAGATTGGAGACACGTCCTTTGTAACACGTCCCGTGGCACGAGAGTGGAGGATTACCCTTGTAACCAGAATCTCCGAACGTAGGAGAGCGTGACTTGAGTGTATAGATCTATACGGGACTGACAATCCCGCACCTGGCTGCTACCTACAGCCGAACCGAAAGGTTCAAGGGTGACGAAAGTCATAAAAAGGATACTGGCCACGACTCGATTCATATCTAGTCTGAGTATGGTTAAGGACTCGCAATCTAGATTATTAACGTTTTAGACTCATTTTCTAGCTTTATGTACGTAGTAAAGCTAATGTACGTTCAAGGATGACAGGCACACACATACACACATTCAGGAAAACATAGGATTTTCCTGGGGAGAACACTAAACATAACCAAAATCGGTAATGATGCACACACACATTCAGGAAAACATGGGGTTTTCCTATGGATAACAATGAACATAATCAGAATCGGTAACAGTTAGCATACACAGAATTGGTAATAGTACACACACACACACATTCAGGAAAACATGGGGTTTTCCTATGAATAATAATGAACATAATTGGAATCAGTATCAGTTAGTTCATACTTACACATATAGGAAAGTATAGGATTTTCCTGAGTAACAATAGTTTGTAACCAGATAAGTGTAATAAGTTAAATAACTAAACTTTACAAATTATAAGAACAATCATGTTTTCATTGTACATCTTTTACATTACAATTTGGATTTGGTATCTAACACTTAAGAAAATATGGGATTTTCTTGGTTAACCACTTTTTCAGGAAACTAAAGGAACTCGTTCTTTTCATAAAATAAATTGTTTATGAACTCACCAGCTTTCTGCTGATTTTCAAACCGTTTGTATTCTCAGGTCCACTTTAGACAGGTACCCGACGATCTCTTTTGGTGAAGACGGAGTGCGTAGAAGAATCGTCTTTCTTTTGTTTAAACTATATATTTATGAAAATTGTTCTACTTTACTTTTCAACTGATGTAATGAAATCTATGTAATGTAATATTTTGTGTTTTACTTCGCTTACTATGTACATTGGTTATGATTCACATGAAGTCACCTCCGCCCCGAGACGTTTCCGCCTTCGGTTTCGGGGTGTGACACCTTAGAACTATCGGGTGTTGCAATTTTGTGGGTTTTGAAGGATTCATGCTTGATTGTCATTTATCTTATGTTTATGATTCTAGTTCATATTTCTTATGCTTGTTTAATACTTTGATCATGAGGTTGGTACTTGAATGAGCAATTGTTGGTTTATTTCTTTGGTTAATCATTGAATTTACTTAGAACAAGGCTTTATGATGATAGAAGTCATCTCTAGCTTATGGATCATAACTCCTTTATAGATGTGTAAGCATTGACATCCTCTAGGAATTGGGGATTCCTTCATTCTTAAGACTATTCAACTTTCTTGGGTTTAATTGCTTCAATTGAATCCTTGATTTTTATTAAGAAGGTGTGTTGTGGGCTTCCCTAACCTCCATACTACCTATGAGGAATCTTGGCATATCGTGCTTCATGATTGCTATAACGAATTCCTTTTATTAGAGAGGTTTTAAACAAATTTTCCAAAGAAATAACAGCTAAACTTATAATATTTTGCAATACTTTATATATAATATGCTACTTTCGTAGTCAAACCCTATCATTTCGTAGTCAAAACGTATATTTTTTAAAAAAAATAAAATAAATTGCGCAAAATCACAGATTAAACATCTGAGGAAATTGTAGACGAACCAAGTTCATCTGCGATTTTAGTATTGTATTTATACCGAAAAAAATCAAAAAAACTAAAAAAACCATTTACGAACGTACAACTGCCGATGCACGCCCGTGCTTTAAACACTTATACGTTTGTAGTTCAATTTGTAAAATCGCAGATGGATTTAATCCATCTACGATTTTGTAGGTTATTTTTGTAATTTGGGGTTTTTTTGGCTATTTTCTGCAAAATAATTAAGGAAAATGACTAAATTTGTAATTTTCTCATGATTTAATATGTTGTTTTTATAAGGTCTAATTACAAAAACAACATTATCCAAATCTCATATAAATGGGGCAGGAAGGTAGGATGAAAACAGTACTTAATTTTACGATTTAGGGTACTAACCATGGCTCCCTTGTTTAACCTGTTAATACCTGTATGTATGTATGTATGTATGTATGTATGTATGTATGTATGTATGTATGTATATATATATATATATATATATATATATATATATATATATTATGTACAATTATTCAATTTAGAAGAACGTGATTATAGAAACGTGAAAGAAATCGACACAAAAGTAAAAATCTAAAGTATTTGAGGATACCTATAATTCCTAATTTGGAGGAAAACTTATCCTCCGATAAGTGGAACAAAAAGAAAACTAAAAAGCTTTAAACTTATGTAACTTTGCTAACTACTCAGACTGAGAACCGAGAACCTGAGACGTTGATTAAGTGATTATTCATAGAATTAGAGGTGATCGACCGAATGAATGATCGAGTGCTCATGTATCTTCAACAATTGATGTGTTGTCGTTTCTGCCTTTTGGTGTGTGGTAGACTGATCAATTAGTATGAATGGGTCTGGACTATCGCTTAAGCTTTTGCCTGATTCATGAATATAGTATAAAAAAAAGTGGGCCCCTAAAAAATTGGGCCAGATGCCCACTCCCCCACCCCCTATTTTCAAAACTGTCCTTAATCAGTGCATTTGATTTTCTATAGGCTACAAAAAATATCATACTTTTCAAAATGAGTTATTTATACCATGTTTTTGTAAAGATTTTAATGAATCACCTTATGTTTTTTCCTGAGATTCCTGAATATAGTATAAAAAAGTGGGCCCCAAAAATAATTGGGCCAGATGCCCACTTCCACCCCCCCCCCCCCCCCCTCAAAACCGGCCTTGAGCATCACGTTTGATTTTCTATAGGCTACACAAAAATATCATACTTTGCAAAACGAGTTATTTATAAAGTAAATTACACGAGTGATCCCTATGGTTTGGGGTAATTTCTATGCTTGGTCACTAACTTATTTCTTTAACTCGAAAGGTCCTTAATGTTTGTATTTGTTACGTGATTGGTTTTTGTCTTACCTAAAATAGTATTGATGGATGATTGGTTCTCTACTTTATCTAACTGTTAGTAGACCGTATATTATGTTTGTTACTTGTCTATGTGCTAGGTACCAAGCTTATCTGAATATATCACATTTGACAGCAGTAAAACAAATCTTCCGATATCTGAAGGGCAGAAAGGGTTTAGGACTTTGGTACCTAGCAAAACACGACATCAATCTGCAAGCTTTCACATATGTATATCATGTACAATGTAGATTTGACAAAAAAACACTTTAGGAGGATGTCAATTCCTCGGTGGAATATTGGTGAGTTTGTCATCCAAGAAGCAAAATTGTGTTTCACTCTCAATCGCATAAGCAAAATATGTCATTATTGTCGGTTGTTCCCAAGTCTTATGATGAAAACCCATATTTTTGTCCTATAAATTTGGTTGATTAAAATCAGTTTAATCCATCATTCTTTCAACTAGATAAACTTATATCATCATATTTGAATACCAAGTTCTCAAAATTTCCTTCTGTTCTTTCTTCATCCAAGATATGTATCAACATTTAAACATCTAGCATATATTTATATGAAACATCATATGTAACATGACAATTTATGTATTTCTTTGTATGATTTTTTATACAGTTACATTTTGACATATTTATCATTATGAATCTAGATTGCCCTCCTACAAGTACTACTTTTTTAGATCTTAATTGCAACGAGTTATAATAAATCTCTACCATCACGAGGAACAAGACAATTACTAGTTAAAGCATGTATTAACCTTCCATTCAATAGAATTGTACAACTTTTTAAAAAACATAGTGATATTGCAATGGAACCAAAGGAAATACACATAATGTCTGGCTTATCAAGAAGAAGGGGAGAGAGATGAGAATGATACGATGGATAGGAACAATTCACAAACCAGAAGCATGTTGATGAACGAATAAATAAGAAAAGAAGGAAGTGGTGGGGTGGGGCTAAGTGGTGGGCCCATTTCTTTTTTAAATAACAAAAAATAATAATTAAAATTAAAAAAAGTTGAGGGCAAAAAAGTAATTTCATATAGATTTAACTAGAAAATTTTAATAGAGGGTTAAAGTTATAATATTCAGGGACCATTTATGTCAATTGTTTGGAATACATATGGTAGTTGGGGGGAAACAAACTGCATTTTACAAAACTCACGATCCGGAGACGTGTAGGTTAGAAAGGTTTTAATTTTGGAATTGGTTTTATAAATGACCGTTGGAATTGGGAAGCCAGAAGGTTTGGGTCGGTGTATTGGCGCATAAAATATTACCTTCTCCACTCTTCCTTCTTCACTTCACTCATCCCGCTTCGTTCTCCGAACACCGTCGGAGACGACTCATCGCGACCTCTGTAATTCAGCTCACCGGAGACACAAGCACCCCCACCCTTCGTAAGACACTCACAACCATGTCGGTAATCCTAAGAAATTATCTGTAACTTTTCATTCTTTTTCCCTCTTATTTTAGTTCTCTAGGGTTTTCTGTATTTCAGATGTTGTAATCTCCTCTGTATGTATGGATACGAGAAAAATCGAAGCATACTCTAGTTTTCTAACTATACAAGTTGTATTGCGACTTAAAAACAGAAGGAAACTACATAGTTTTCATGTAGTTTTGTTGTCCGTTTCATAAATGTTTTCTTCTTTATCTTTTTATTGATTTTTTTTCACTGTAAAATCTGATTTAGCGTGTCTGGTACGCTTGTTTCAGAATGTGTTCTTATGAATAACCAATTTTATCAGATCACGATGTTTTACTCAAATCTCTTTTTGTGGAAGATTTAATCACATAATGATTATTTTGTTTCTTGTTTCTCTTCTGTTGATTTGCACTTGAGTAATAAAATAACTCTGGTCAAACTCTTGCATGGTTTGAGTCATTGAGTGTATTAGGTTTACCATATTATAGTTTGTTGGTTTGTTTTATGAGGTTAAATCACATTTTGATTGTTTATTAACATTTTTACTCGATTCTAATCTTATTTTAATATTGCCTAACAACAAAACAACATTGTTGTCACGGGTTATTATTAGGGTCACATAATCTGCCACATTTATCAAAATATAGTTGGATTCCCCATGTTACATGACTTTTTGAAGATTGTAAAGCTTCCATATGTATTTCAGTTACTAATTTATGGTTATTTGATAGGATAACTGGAGAAGTCAAGGCAAGAAACTAAATTGTACTTTGCTGATTACTTAATATTAATATACATGCAAAATGTCTAATAGGGTAATAATGAAAAAGCCTTTCCATATCGTTTACAGGCTACAGAAGTTCAATTTGCTAATGTTGTATGCATTGGATGATGGACAACCAAATGTTGAGGTATAAATAAATGTATATGTTTACATGTTCACAACATTCATCACATGTTACTATGTTTTCCTATTAAGTAATCGTTTACTAGCCAATTTAACCATGTAGTGTTAGCTGTTTGATTTAAAACCTTCTAGTAGTGTTTTCTCATTCAAGTAGCTGACAAAAGAGCAGTTAAAAAAAGGTTATTACTGATGATGCAGGAAACAATGAGGATTCAGACTTGTACTTAGAGCCATCCATCACCAATATAAATAAAATTAGAAACTATTCCCATCTGTAAGTTTTTACACACAATTCTAAGAGTTTAAATGTTATCATTTTAAAATTATTTTTAGTTACTTGCCCCTGTAGCTTCTTCTCAACCTGATTTTGTATCAACATGGTTCCAATTTTTCAATAAAGAATTTATACTCAATGTATCCTTTGCAGACCATGAAGCCTTTGATCATCTATTACATGTAAGTTTTTAAAGTGCATTGTTTCTCATTCTCCCATTTAAATTACATGGCTTTAATTATAATGAATATGCAGGCCTTTTGGTTGTTTCTTTAAATGACACGGATCCTATCAACAGGTTTGTGGATCTTTTTAACATGAATCAGTTACCCCTGCTTCTGATCATGAACTAAATCCATGGGAATTGAATGTTAGTGCATTTCATGTGATACAATTTGTTTCCATCTTTTCATAAAGTGAAAGTTGAATGACATGGATTTTTTGACATATGTCTAATGCTTCTTCTGGTCAGCATGTTGGCTTTTTGCTCAGCAAAGAGGATGTGGGTGAGGTTCTTTCTGAAAAAAAACAGTTTTATATATCAGCATGTTGTTTTTCTTTCCTACCTTTTCTATTTTAATCCTAAGAGCAACTTAATTAGGGCGTCTGTGGTTCAAGGGTTCCATAGAAGTCTGAAGGAATTGGAATGGAAGATTCCTTAAGTTACACACTTGGTTGACAAAATGGATGGAATTGGATTCCATTAAACTCCACCAAAATCTGTATTCAACAGATTTATCATTCCTATGGAAGAATTGGAATTCCTTTCTTTATTTCTTGATTAAAAAGACTAAATTTGTCCTTACAACCAAATGTTGTTTTTTTGAATCTTACACCTTCTTCTTTATTCTCACCCCTATTTATCCTAATATACAACTCTATAAATGCAGATATTTATAATCAATTGTTATATTATTAATTAGTTACCTATCTTCATTTTTAATGGCATTTTCCTTTTTTTCATTGTTATAATCAATTGTTATAATCAATTAGTTACCTATCTTCATTTTGTCTCTTGTTCTCAACTTTAGCAGCCCATTTTGGCAATGTCTTCTTCATCTCTTCTATTTGCATGTTTAAGGAGCATAACTATATCCTAATAATCCCTGAAAAGTCTCTCTAAAAAAGAATATTTTTTTTAAATTTTGGTACTCATTTCATGATTCCATAACAGTTTTTGGTCCATGGGTTTTCAACTTTAACAACACAGATATTAAATATTTATTTCAAACATGAACCATTTTGCCCTTGTCTTCTTCATCTCTCTCATTTCCATGTTCAAGCAACAAGGGTTTTCATTATTAAATAACACCCAACAAAATTCTTCTCTTTCATTAATAAAAAAAAAAAAAGTTTCATCTGATATCTGATATGTTTAAAAATTATTGTTGTTATTGTTTCAGATCATCAGAAGACACAAATGTATTTTCAAGATCCTCTTCAAAAGAACTTTGTCTTCATGGGAGCTTCCAAGATCTCTCTCTTGCGAATGGAACTTAGAAGATACTTGATACAGTTACTACTTCAGGTGTACAGGTAGCTATAACTATGAGTCTATGACCCTGTTTTTGTATTTCCAGGAATACCCTTCTGTTCCAAAAACTTGTGCTTATTTATTATCCCCAGAAAATGATGTGCTTATTTAGTTAAAAAAAATGATAAATATTGCATGGAAAAGTCCTTCAGCACTTATTTAGTATGCTTGGTAATTCTTTACAATTTATATTTGTTATTTAGTAAAAAAAAATATTTATTTAAAAAGTGTACTTTCTTTTGGCAAATTTAGACATCAGGGAAGGGAAATGCCACATGGTGTGGTCTTTGGTGGGTTAAAATGTTAGAAACAAGTGGTCAATATAAAGAGGGTGTTGGTGTTTAAGGTAATAATTCAATTCTGTTTTTGTGAATAAAAATAAAAATATGAGAATTTTGTGAAAAAACTTAAATTTTTTGAAGGAACCTCTTTATTTAGCTGTGATGCTTGAACAGGGATCTTATTGTTGTTACCTTTTTAGCCAAACCAATGATATTAAGAAAGTATGGATTTCATCTCATTCTTTCTGATGATCTTGTTATTGCAACTTTTGTTAATATTTTAATAGATAATTTTTATTTAATATTTACTGATAATAGCAATGTATTTATAGCTTTTCATCCAAAAACAACAATCGTTAACTTGAAGAAACTCTGATTTTGGGGATTATGTTTTCAAAAACAGTCAAGAAGGTTAGGATTTGATACATACGTTTCATGCATGTAGGATTAATTTTGCCTAAATCAATGTACATTTTTGCTGTTCATGGTTTGTTTGTTTTTTTTATCAACTGTAGATTTCATATTCATATATACACACTTAATGTAAACCCTCTGGCCTTTACATTTCATTAACCATAGTTACAGATTTTGTTGTTGTGGTAGTTAGTGGTAGAACAAGGGTTTTCATCTCCTATGCTATGGTATGTGGGGGAGATTATTATTTAACAAAATAAAAGACAACTTACTTTTGTTTATGGTTTCAGTTCTTTTTAGGGCTAAATGCAATATATAACAACTTACTTTCCTTTCTTTGTGTTAAGTATCCTAGTTTCATTTTTTTTTCTATTACAGTATTCTACTTTCAACTTTTCAGATTAAGAAATTAATAATTATTTAAGTAAAGATACCATTATTATTGAAGAAAAAAATTGCAGTTAATGGTTTTTCTTTGTTTCTCTTTCATTGATTTGCGTCTTACTAGTAAAATAACTATGGTTAAAATGTTGGATGAGTCATTTGGTCTAAATGTGTTAGGTTTGACATATTGTAGTTGTAGTTGGTTTGTTTGTGAGGTTCAATCATGTATTGATTTGTCTATTAATATTTTTACTCCATTCTAATCTTATTGTAATGTTGGCTGGCTAACAACAACACCTTATTATTAAGGTCACATAATCTGCCTGCCACACTTATCAACACATAGATTGATTCCCCATGTTATATAAATTTCTAAAGATTGTAAGTAAAGCTTTATTTATGTATTTAATTTCTAATTTGTTTGTGGTTATTTGATAGGAAAAGCTGGAGAAAAATCTAAATGACCATATACAGTGCCAAGGTAAATAACCAAACCCTACGTTTGTATGTTGTAGTTGAATGTTATTTAGATGCTAAGCTATAAAATCTTATATTAAAATATTATACTTTCATAATCTAACCTATGATATGAAGACATTGTAATTTTATTATTTTTCCTATTAGGTCACTGTACTTTGAAAAACTAAACATGTTTGGTTTTGGATACCATTTATAGCATTATAAATTCAAAGTTTTTATTGTGAAGATAGTTTACTATCAAAATCTAACCAATTGCCTGCAAAATAATACCCCAAATCGTAAACTTATAGTTTCAAAATCCACCCTTTTAAGACAATGTAGTTTTAATACATTCTACTTTAGAATCTAAACTTGTTTAACCATGGTTACCAATTATAACATTATACTTTATATTTATTTTATTTTTCATATTAAGACACCATAGCTATTCATTAACAATCATTTTTTTAGTTTTTAACAGGCTTTGAGTAATTATAGTTCTCGTGTGTTAGTGAGTAATAAATACACTGTCAAATTATTCATTTCTCTTATTGGAAGTTGCATCTTTCCACATAATTGAATCTCACTCAATAAAATGTTTAAGTGAATGAAGCTTCATTGATTTAAATTTAGTCATGTAATGTTTTCTGTGTTGATTTTCATATTAAAAATATTAATTCATTTTGAATAATGGCAACAAGAGAGGCAGAGATGAATCATCAGATGATGCAGCAAGTTTCTTTACCAATGATGATGGATATCACCAAATTGGTTACGATAACAACAACCCTCAAAACATATGTTAAATTTTGAAGGGAAATTGTGGGAAATAACAAATAAGGGTGTTCTTATCATTGAATCTCAAATAAGGTTAATTATGCCTTCATGTTAGGAAATTACCATCTTCTATCCACTGATTACTAGCTGACAAAACATGGAAGTGATATGCAGGTAGCTACGAGTCTATGACCATGTTTGTATATTTCCAGAAATACCCCTCATTTTCCTAAAACATGTGCTTATTTATTACTTCGGGAAATGGTGTGGTTTGTGGTGGGTTGAAATGTTAAAAACAAGTTGGTGATGTAAAGAGGTATTAAACAATTCTCTTTTGTTAATAGAAATATTTTATACGAGAATTTTGTTAAAAAAAACTTCATTTTTTACAGGAACCTCTTCATTCAGCTATGATGCTTAAATAAGCTTTTTATTATTGTTTCTTTTTATCTAAACCAAACCAAACCAGTTATATTAAGTGCGGATTTCATTTTTAAAATCAACCATATTAAGACATTGTTTTAATTTCTTTTTTCTAGTAAGACCATGTATTTCTAATTTCTTTACCATTAAGATTTTTTTCGAAAATCTAACTACTTATATTATTATACTTTCAAAATCCAACCTGTTAAGAAGTTGTTTATTTTCCTGTTAATCTGAAGGCTAAACTTGATTAGCATTATAACTTCACTTATTTTCTATTAATATTGTACTTCAGTTATAACATGATACTATTTCTTATGAAATTATACCTTCAAAATCTAACATATTAACACACACTTGAGACACAATGTACCTTTTTTTAATCTTCTATTATGACCTTTTGTTTTACTATTAGTATTTAATAGATTTTTTTTCTTTAATATTTATTCATAAGAGCAATGTATTTATAGCTTTTCATCCAAAAACAACAATCGTTAACTTGAAGAAACACTAACAGTTTTTTTTTCTTATTATTATTTTTTTAGTGGACAACTAGGGTAATTCGAGAAAAACTTCAATTTTTTAGTTGAAGTTCTCCACTACTTTTGTCACTCTGAAATCCAATCAATACCGATGAAATGCTTAAGAGCTTGGTCAGGTTGAGATGATTATGTCTGATAAAAGCAGGACTTTAACTTGTAACCAAATGGAGTTCAGGAAATGCTAAAGCAGCTATTGCTATCTCTGTATCAGAAATTACACAGATGGATTCGTTGAACTTACCTAATTTTCCCTTATACATTTTCATATCTTTTTATCATTCTAATGTTCTGATTTGTTAAATGTGCAGACACCTGAGATTCTTCATTTGTTAAAGCAGATCAAGGAGAAGCTGAAAGAAGTTTGATCAAATGGTAAATTCTTTTGGTAGCAATATTTAACAATTTTAAACAGTACAAAATGCAATTTTATAATTTAAACTAAGACAAATATATTACATACTACCTCCGTTCCAAATTAATTTTCCACATTTGACTTTTGAAGTCTTTGTTCTTCAACTTTGACATCAAATGATAATACTTGATGCAAAATATATGAATGGATTGTATTTTAAATTTCTTTTCATTGTTATAAGTTTTATCAAGTAATATATAACACAAATAAAAATATTTAAAGTCAAAGTTGAAGAAAAAAGACTTCAAAGTCAAAAGTGGACAATTAATTTGGGAGTATATTAAAATGGAAAAAATACCATAGGAACGAAATTCGTTTTATTCCGTTTTTTTAAATTGCAAAGAAAATATGAATTCTGTCGGACTGATTCATTAGTTTTTAGTCCGCCTTTTTCCTCTATGGATTTCCATCAAGGTTCTTGAATCTTTACTTTTAAGTCCAACTGAATTTTGGAAAAAAAAAAAAGAAGCTTATATCAGATTGTGTATTGTTCCTGATATGTGGCACATAACTTTTTTTTTCTCAAGAAGTGTTGCACTGATAATGTGCTACCTAGATTAAAATGTCTTATATTTTCTGGATTTGTGTCTTATCATCTGGTATGTTGTTACATTCTTTTTTGCTATAACTTGATATTGTTTATTTTTTCTTATAATCTCTGAGGTTTTCATGTTTTGCATTTGTGTATTCCACAAGGCAAAATATATTTATGAGTTTTTAAAATGTGATCTACTAATTTCAGGTCTAGCATTCCCTCTCTTTACTTCTATAGTCAGGTTGCTGGTTTATGTCCAAGAGCTAGGGAATCTTTTTTCAAATTTGGTCCTTATTTCATGGTTTCTCAATCGCTTTTTGTACCTGGGTCATCACCTAGATGTTAAACAACATGTCCTTATCTTCGTCTCTTTCTTTTCCATTTTCAAGGAGCATGATGAAATTTCAACAAAATTTCTCTCTTTCCGAATATGTTGCAGGAGCATAGCTGAACACTAAATCCTTAAAAATAGTGTCTTTTTGAAAATATGGTACTCTCATTTCATTGTTTGATAATACTATGTTTGGTCTCTTGTTCTCAACTTTACCAGCCCGTATGTTAAATTTATGATAATGACCATTTTGCCAATGTCTTCTTCATCTCTTCCATTTCCATGTTCAGGTATCATAAATTACCCCCAACAAAATTCATCACTTTTCTTAAAAATTATATGTCATACGTTTAAGGAGCATAATTATATCCTAATAATCCCAGAAAAGATTCTTTAAAAGAAAAACATTTTTGAAATTTTGGTACTCATTTCATGGTTCCATAACGTTTTCCTTAATGAGGATTCAGACTGGTTATTGCTGATGTTGTGATCATAGTCACTTGGTTCGCTAAACTAGCCATGAACTGCGAACTAGATCGTTTCGAACTGGATCGCGGTACAAAAGCGTACCAATCACCGGTGGTTAGTGGTTCGCGATCTGGATCGTGATTGAAGGCGTACCCGATTTTGTACCAAGAGTCGGTGGGTCGATGTATCAGTTATTTCTTATTCGCGATTTAAATAGTCTGGGAACACGAACTCGCCATGGCACCTTAGATGCATGGCTCGATGTACCATTAATTAATGACTTCAATTCTCACCTTTCACATTATATTAATAGTTTGACTTCAATTTTCAATTTTCAGATTAACATTAATAGTTCACTTCATACGAAAAGTCATTATAACTAATTTCTTATTTCAAATTTTAGTTCTACACTCTTAGTCACTGCATATACCGACTTCATCATCCTCATCAGAACATCCCAATTCCATATTACTTTCTCAATATCGCAGTGGGAAAACTTAATTAGTTGAAGAGGTTGTTGATAATGGGAATGGAAAGACAATGAGGAAAGACTAATTTTGATTAGTTATGTGTCTTAATTATTTTGAATTTTTTGATGGTATTTGTCTAATGGGTTATGTATTAAAGAATTTTATCGAATAATTAATATTTGATTATTAATATCAATATATTTTTGTTGGAGCTTGGAGTCTTGGACTTAATGATTTTTTATGTGGTACATCGTACCACTTTAATTGGTACATCATACCGTATCGAACCGAAATGAACCTACCCCCTTTCGTACCGGATTTTGGGGACCTAGCGAACTACGAACCGCGAACCCGTTCCTGAACCGGAGCGAACCCCGTTCCATGTGACTATGGTTGTGATGCTAAAAACCTTCTCAGATATGTTCCAAGCCCTAGGTGAAGAAATCAACTCTGTGAGACTCACTATCGATGGATTCAGCGAGTCTGAGTGAGAGTGTGTATTTTCTCACCACTGTTGACGGTGGTGCAGGTGAGCGGAGTGTGGTGTACAAGCTGCAAGTTGCTGCCATGTTCGACCTAGAAAAGGCATTCTCTCAACCATAAAAACATTTGTTCTTTCTCCATCACCATTCAAATTTCTCAACCGCCTCAATCATCTCATCTAATTGTCTGTGTCTATTGACACCAACTCTATTCCTCTCTCCTGCACATCAGCAGTCATTAATGGTTTGTTGTTTGTTCCGCTTCTGCTCTATCTTTTCTTCTTGTATGAATAATGATTTTCCTTCAAATGGTAGATAAAAGAAACTTGTACATCGTAATTGTCAAAATTAGGTTTCAGATAGTCAAAATTAGATCTTCACAAACCAAAACTTGTTTGTTCATTACATGCCTAGATAATGAACCGAATAGAGATTAAACCAAGTTGAGGATGAAACAAAGATTTCGTCCATCACTAACTCCAAAAATGGATTAGAAACCCAGAAAAATCAATTACAACATCATGGAGACTAAATGAGAAACACATCTCCTTCAGATGAAACCCCATCTCATTCTTCTGGTTGCAGGTTTAAAACTTTTCTCCTACTATTTGTTGGTTTTATATACATTCGTTTAAGAATATGGGTAGTTGAAGATGATGTTGATGTTGATGCTTCACTGAATCTGTATTCACTTTTGACGTGGGTTTGCCTCTTTGATCTGGATTTTTCTCATCTGATTTGCAGGTTGATTTGCAGTTGAAAAGGGAGAGAGAGAGAGAGAGAGAGAGAGAGAGAGAGAGAGAGAGAGAGAGAGAGAGAGAGAGAGAGAGAGAGAGAGAGAGAGAGAGAGAGAGAGAGAGAGAGAGAGAGAGAGAGAGAGAGAGAGAGAGAGAGCTCATTTTTTAATAAATAAAATGAATAAATAATTACTAAATTTAAAAAAATGAATTTAAAAATAGAAAATAAATACCTTAGTGTAGTGTAGTAAAGTCATTTCAGTTTACAGAGGGATCAAAAACACAACCAAACTAGCTCAAAAGGACCATCAATCCAAAAAAATCATGATTTGGACAAAAACCCCTAAAAAATGTATACCATAGGGACCATTTTTTTCAATTTTGTTGAAAATATATACATTTTTAATTGTATTCTGAATGGTATAGTGTGTAATCATTGGATAATCTGAATAGGAGTTGTAGGTTTGGATAATTAATTTTTTTTTTTCGGTGAGAGATTAATGGTAATTTAAATGATCCTCGTTTTTCGTGAGAGATTTAATAGATTAATCCAGATCGAATAGAAGGAGTTAGAAATCAAGAAGAAAGAAAGAAAGAACCGTAAGAAATGGAAAAGAGAGAGAGAGAGAGAGAGAGAGAGAGAGAGAGAGGTGGGTCCTCTCATTTTTTTAATAATTAAAATGAATAAATAATTATTAGATTTAAAAAAAATGAACTTAAAAATAGAAAATAAATACCAAAGGGTAGTAAAGTCATTTTAGTTTACCGAGGGATCATAAACGCAACGAAACTAGCTCAAAATGACCATCAATCCAAAAAAGTCATGGTTTGGACCAAAACCCTCAAAAAAATGCATACCATAGGGACCATTCTTACAATTTTGTCGAAAATAAATACATTTTTAATTATAGTATGTAATTATTGGATAACTTGAATAGGAGTTGTAGGTTTGGATTTTTTTTTTTTCGGTGAGAGATTACTTGGAATTTATACGATCCTCTTTCTTCGTGAGAGATTGAATAAATGAATTTACTTCCATTCTAATTTTGTTAGTTATTACAAAATTGCAGATGTTACAATATTTTCAAAGTAATATATCGATAATGACTATCACCAATAATCTCCACAACTACATACACCATCCTTAAAACAATGAAATCTTTTCGCATCTCTAACAATAATTTCTCTACATTCAATTCGAGATATAAACTTAATAACATTATGACAATCCACACACACCCGCAAGTTCTTCATCACTCTCAACACATCACCATCCAAAGTGCTTAGAATCCCAAATGCAATCGCCAATCTTTCACTATGACAAAATACCATCTCCTCCTTCGTTTCCTCATCAACTTTTTCAAACACAACACTTGTTTCAGGAACATAACCTTCAACTTTCATCCGTTCTTTTACATACTTGAGATAACTATAAATCTCTTTTGACATCACATGTGATTGATCAAACACAAGAAACGTGTGAATTTGGCCTGTAACTTCAATGGAACTCCACCCGGGTTGCTTTTCCAACTTCAAATCTTTTATTTTTCCCCACATTTTGGCAACTTGATCCCATTTCTCACAAGTTGCATAGATGTTGGACATGAGCACATGCCATCCAGCATTAGTTGGATCCAATTCAAGAATCTTGGATACAACTCTTTCAGCCATTTCAACATTTTTATGAATCTTGCATGCGGTTAACAGCCCACCCCATATCATGGAATCAGGTTTTACAGTTATATGTTTCAGAAGGTTTTCGGCTTCATTTAATCTGCCAGCTCTACCAAGCATGTCAACCATGCAACTATAATGCTCTAAAACAGGCTTTACATTAAATTCATCAGACATTTTCTTGAAATAATACCACCCTTTTTCTACCATGCCATTGTGACTAAAACCTGACAAAACTCCAACAAATGTTATGGCATCAGGTCTTAGACCATGACTCACCATACGAAGGAAAAGAGATTCTGAAAGATGGGCAAGTCCATGCATTCCATACCCACATATGATTGATGTCCACGCGATGAGATCTTTTTTTGGCATTTCTTCAAACACATGATGGGCTTCTTCTATGCTACCACATCTAGCGTACATGTTAATCAGAGCTGAACTTAATTGTACGTTCACCACCATTTGGGTCCTTATTATTTGCTCATGCACCCATCTTCCCTGTTGTAAAGCACCCAAAGAGGCACATGACTGAAGTACCCTGACCATGGTAATGGTATCTGATGGGATCCCCAACTTCTTCATTTCATTAAAGAGTGATAAGGCATCATCGAACTTCTCATCCAGTACAAACCCAGCCATCAGGGCGTTACAGCTTGCGGTTTTCTTCACTGGCATTTCATCAAACAGTTGGCGTGCGGAACTTAAATCGCCGCACTTCCCATAGACGTCAATAAGAGCGGTGATAACAAACTCGTTATACTCGCAACCGAACCACAAAACATCAGTATGAACCCTTCGACAATCTTTAACCGACTTCAACCCAGCGCAAGCGGGCAGCACAAATGTAAACGTGAAGGCGTTCGGTTTGTATCCACTTCGAACCATCTCGTAATAAAGATCGACTGACTCTCTGTAACGACCTTTCCTTGCATAACATTTGATCCTCTCATTCCAAAGAAACAAAGGTGGGTTCTTGATGATGCTGACAACAAATCTTTCTCCAATATTCAGGCAACCAAATTTGAGGTAAGCGTGAGCTAGACGTGTCAACAGGAATACGTTCCGGGAGAAGTGAGTCTTGAGAATCTCAGCGTGAAGTTTATGAAGTTGATCAACAGAGGCACAAGTTTGGAGGGTAGAGATGTAGAAATTAAGCCCCTTTGGTGGTGTTGTGGAGACCGCTTTAGGTGCAGACAATTCTTGTGAAGCCGCGGAAGCATATTGGGAAATCTGACGAGTTCTTAAGCGGATCGGCTTCAGGAGTAGCATACACTTGATGTAACTCGAAAGCATCCGCACATTTGTTCCCTATAAAAACAAGTACATCCAAACTTCCAACTGTCCCAACTAACCATATAAATATTAAATGGAAAATGACCCTCTAAATTTCCACATTTATACTCTTTCCCAGGATTATCAATTATCATCGACTAATCCATACTAGTCTATACAAATATAAATATACATTTTTAAGAATAACTGTTTTGGAAGAAAAACTATTTACTTGATAAAAAACAACAACATACCTAGGAAATTCCATTATAATGGGATAGGAAGGTAGTCGTGTATCCATATAAAAAAAAAAAACTACTTTGTCACAATTCACAAAGATGATCTCTTACATAAAATATTTACTTTATGTATCTCATAATTTGTAACTCATCATTAGTGTTTTAATTGCTTAAACTCACATAATCCAAATTAATGTCATCACATAAAATGATACAGCATATTTGTTTTGAATTTGAGTTTGAAAGTGTGAATCTTAACTAGTCAAATAGCCTATTGAAGAGATTTTGGGTGTTAGGTGAAATCATGTATGGAGAAAGAAGATTTGAAGGGCTTTGCATAAGAAAATTATTATTCTCCAATAATTATAGTTTCTGTTGCTGTGCAAAACAGGGCTTAAATTAGGAAAAGAACAATTTTTTATTTCAAAACTAATTTTTGATTTCTGATTTCACAAAAAGGGCAACAACTCAAAATAAATCAAATCCTAAAACATTAACCTCAAAAAATATTAGGAAGAAAGGGAAAGCTTCCTGTTGTGACTTGCTTCTATGCAATTTGATACAGGGAAACAACTCAAAACAAATCAAAACAAATATGACACACAAGAAAAGGGCAACAACTCAAATCAAATCAATTTTTTATTTCAAAACCAATTATTATTCTTCCTGTTGTTTCTATGGAATTTGATACAGGGAAAGCTACAACTTTGTGAACAACAATGGCAAACAAGAAATAAAAGTCTAGCTCTCAAGCATAACCGATTTCAAAAATTATTAAGAAGAAAGGGAAAGCTTCAATTTGATACAGGTAATTAAAATTTCAGATTTATTAGAGCAAATCGGATTCTGATTTTATACATTATACATCAGATTGCATAACATGATAGCATAAGCGATTCTGATTTCAAATAGTATTAACATAACAGGAGAAGATTAGCTTACCCGTTTTTGATGAATTACAGTGATCTTGAATGACAGGGAAAGCGAGAGAAATTGCTCGGAGATGGCGAGTTCTCTTTAGCCGGCGAGATGGTGGCGAGACGGCAGCTAGATGGCGGCTAGATGGCAGCGACGAGTGAGATGGCGGTTAGCTATCGATGGAGGAGGCGGCGATTTTTGTGTCGCGCTTTTTTTTTAGGTTACGATTGAAAGAATGGGTATCGGATAACGAGGGAAGAAAGATAACAGAGGGGTAGAAGCGTTCTTATTCCCAGTCAGCTTACAAAGCTGACCGGGTAAGACATTTGACCGAGTCAGCCTATATCTCTGACTCAGACCCAGTCAGACGGGTATCAAACACCCCCTAAGTTTGTATTATTTACGCTGCATTGATATACATATGGCACCCATAAACTACTTAAAAGTAATCGTCCCTCTCCTTTGTTCAAAATTGTATTTTTTAACTTGGATCATTTTTAAGGGGTGTTGCTTCTAAAAATAGCTTATTAATTTTTCAAAAAACTAATAAGTTCAAAAAAATATTCAGGCATCTAAAAATAGCTTTTGAAAAGTTTTTACATAGACAAAATATGAAGCTTTCTAAAAGCTAGAAAATCATGATTTTTTTTATTACATTTCAAGGTTTTTAACAGCAAAATTACAAAAGTATTTGGGCATTTAAAATAGCCTTTGAAACAGTTTTTTGAAGCTTTTACATAGACAAAATTTAGAGCTTTCTAAAAGCTAAAAAATCATTGGTTATATGTTTAACTGTGAAACTATGAAAGTGGTTATATGTGTTTGCATTGCCTTGGTTTGATGTTAGTTGTGTTAATTGTTAGTTTGTTTACATCTTCATATTATGTAATTCTCAAATAATGGATGAAAACTACACTAATGTTGTTAAATGTGAACCATCTAAAAAAGAATAGAACAAAATGTGTATGGGATAGTAAAACCTTGAAGAAGTTCGTTGATGTGTGCATGATTGAATTTAATAAAATGAATAGAAATGGTGGTCACTTCAATAAGATTGGGTGGGAGAAATAGGAAAACATATGAAGGAAAAAACAGGGAAACCTATGACAAAATACAACTTAAAAACAAATGGGACAACATGAAAAAATATCGGAACCTTTATGACCGGTTAATGAGGCTTGAAACTGGAATCGGTGGGACGAGAAGCTTAATAGATGCATGGCCTGAATGGTGGGAGGAAAAAATAAATGTATGCTTTACTATTCTTTTTAATTATTTTATGTTATGATTGCATAGTGAAATCGATGAATTAAACATTGTTTATTTTGTAGACGAATAAAGACTGTGCCAAATTTAGGGACGCGGATTTTAGCATGTTCGGCACTAAATATGTTCTTTTGTTTTGAGATTCTGTTGCCACTGGAAATCAGACTATGACTCTGTTAGAGTTTCAAATGAAGAAAATATGGAGAGCAAATGAGATAGTGATGAAATCAATTTAGATTATGAACTATTTTTTATCGGTTTCCTTGAAAGTAGTTCAGGTAAACGGAAGAAGTCTAAGAATGTCGGCAACAACCGATCAACCAAGAGTAAAACTTCAATTTATGAGGAAAAAGTAGATGCTTTATTGGATGCCATATCAACGAAAAGCACACAAACGTTTCTACAAAATAATTACTCGCCTACAATATCACATTACATGGCGGTTGTCATGAAGTTTTCCGGTTTCAATGAAGGTTCCAAAGAGTATTCACAAGCATTGCTTGTCTTCACCAAAAACCAAAATTGTGAAGCTTTTAAGTTTCCAATGAATGGTGAAGCGAAGATGGAGTTCCTTAAGTTACTAATAAAATAATGATTTGTGTTATCCTTTGACATCATGTGTTATGACTTTGGCTCATGGATGTAGCAATAGATGTGTTCAATAATTTTTTTAATCATTCCGATGAAACGATTCATAGGCTTTTCCATTTATTTTTGGCATTTGTACTTAAGATGAGTGTCAACATCATCAAACCAGCCGAAAAATATAATGATGATGTTCCAAAATATATAAAGGCATCAGTTCCATAAAAGGAGGAAATGAAGTACATTGGTTGAAAGGAATATGCTACAAAATATATAATGGGTTTTTGTGATTTTAACATGTATTTTACATTTGTGTGGGCCATATGGGAGGGGATTGAACATGATACAATAATTTTCAATGAAACCTTACAAAGACCGAATCTTCATTTTCCACATCCAAGGGGTGGTTAATGTAATTTTTTTATACACACAAGTTCTATGCTTTTAATACTTTTTTGAAACGGATAACAAATCTTTGTTTTATTTACAGATAAATAGCATGTTGTTGATGTCGGATACCCAAATATTAAAGGGTATCTTGCTCCATACAATGGTACTAATATTCGATATCATATACCAAATTTTTGACATGGACAGACTGTTGCTATGCATACGCCTTGTGGATCGAAAGAGACATTTAACTATCACCACTCATTATTGCGAAATATCATTGAAAGAACTTTTGGAGTATGGAAAGCTATATGGGTGTTATTAAGAGACATGCATCTTAATTGCAGGTGCAAGAACCAAGTGCATATTATGATAGCATCGATGGTGATACATAACTATATTAGAAAGGCTAGTAGGTTTGATGAAACATTTAACAAGGCACAACAAGAATACTACAATCCCACAAGAGGTGACGCTAGTAGTGAAGGTCATGAAGAAAGTCCATTTACATGTTGCATGAATAATGATGATTCGTATATGGAAGCGATACAGGATATTATTGCACAAGATATAATGGAATTGTATGGATGAATGTAATATTATGTTACTTATGATATTTTTATGAATTATTTACAATTTGTATTCTACTTTTGTATAAACTCCATTTTAGTATTATTATTATTGTATAATAAAAAAAACTATTTACTTTGTAAAAGAAATTGATATTATATATTTTTTAAAATGTGAGTTATTACATGGGAATATTGACCTAATATGCAAGAGGATATTAGGATTGTAACCATTAAAGTTTCTCCTTTAGCATTTTATCCGATAATGCTCTAGTAACGGATAAGGTAGTTAAGTGCAGGAATGGTTGTTGCTTTTCTTCTTATGATGGTTGCACTCTCTTGTGCGTATCGCTCGAATGTAGTTTATAATAGAGTTTGTGTACTATTCTAGCATGGTATTGATTGGTAGACTGGTATTTAATGACCAAAGATTGGATGTGGGGGTATACGTTTGAACTATGTATGAGAATTACTCATGTTAAGAGTGCTAAGATGAATGGTGTAGCTTGCAACATGAATAGAAATGGTAAAACATATGTAGTACATATAGTGCTATATATTATGCATATCGAAAGAGAAATGTTCTTGTAGATGTATGATAAGGAAACAATTATAGTTTAACCACAATTGAGATAAATGGTCAAGTTAATATTTAGGTATGGTGGAAACACCAGTTGTATACCTGAATATGAATGATATATGTTTAGAACCACTTTTACATAAAGAAAGCTAAAAAAAAGGTATATGTAAATGATTGTTCCATGTAGGACAAAATATGAGAAATACTACCAAGTACATAAAATGGGCTATATTAGGTTAAGAATGTATTAGGATATGCTGTAATATCTATTGCAAATGGATTGGTAGAGAAATTTTATTAGTTAAATAAGAATGCAAGAAAATAGCAAAGTAGATTGTTATATTGTGTAATGTGAGTTAGACTAGAAATAACCATGAGAGAAATCATGGAATTAAATAAAGGATGCCCATGAAAATTTTGAAAATATTTTGAGAACAAAATCATTTTAAGGAGGAGTTACTGTAACATCCATAAATTTTGAAATAGTTGTCTATAGGTGAATAATTGACCAAAATGGGTAATTTGGTAATTTGTATGAATATCATGAAAATATGAAGATGTAGTTTCGTTAATTAGTTAAAATACATTTAAGTCATTTTTAGGATAGGGTATAAAGTTGGTTCAAGTGAATAACATCGTAAAGCAGTGCAATGGGACCATAGGGGTAAAATGGGGATTTTTATGATATGTATTGCCAAATTTGTGGCTTAATAGGTTAATACCTATAGGAACTTAGTCATAAGTGACTTTATAGAGTTGTAAAGCTCATTCCCACCTTTGTGTGGATATAAAGTTCATGGAAAATAGACTTAAGATGAGGAAATGATGCATTATTGATGTTTTGAATAGAAAATGGGCAAAGGTAGAATATAATCAACAACGTAGTTTGCTGAAACGCAGGAAACACGGTGCAACTATGTTAAGGATGTGGCGTGAAAAGGTGAAATTTAGCTCAATACTCAATTAAGATTTAAGCCGCGATGCGGCCACACCAACTTCGAATGGGTTTTAATCTGTGTAAACAGAGCAGTCAAACTCTTATCCTCCTAACTTCGATTTAGATCTCAACTAGGGATAAATTAATGGGTTTCAAACATCTTTATGATTTAGGAATTAAATTATGCAAGCCATAATCTTTGGAAGCTCTCAAATTTATGATTTTTCTCTTTAGTGGATCTTTAAGATTCAATGGTGAATTCTTGAGTTTAGCTAGAAACTTGAATTAATCGACTTATGTCTAGATTATGATATTACTATAAGTTATTAGAGGACACAGACAAGCATTATATGATGTTTCCATGGTGAAATTTAAGAATTTTATTAGTAGGAGTTATAAACCGTAAATTGTGAAAGTCGTGAAATTGGAAAAAATAAAAAATAAAAAATAAGGGCTTAATGAATTAAGCCATATGGAAGCTTAATACATGAAGCATAATTGGTTTTGACACAAAAAGTTGAAATGATAAATTAATAATCAATTAAGTGATAATTTTGAATAAGGATTGCAATTATGTTGTTAATGTGTTAAGACAAGTTCAAAGGAGCATGGCATGTTATGTGAATAGGTTTTTGTCAATAGATTGATCGAGTGCATTGATTACAGATTTAAAGGTCAAAGTGATAGTTAGTCTTCAGTAACCAGCAAGGTGACTCATTTGGAACATGTACATAAGAAATACATCGCTTAATGTATTAAAGATCATGCTTTAAAGTACTCTTTGCAAGAGTAAGTATTTTTTTTTTGTGTTTATATGATTCTTTGAATAAAATAATTATGATGTTATATAGTGTTACTAAATGGTTGGTTATGGATTTTTTGTTAGACATAACATTTTATTTGTAATACAATCCTTAATGAATTCCAGATTACGAAATAAGAGCATATCCCAGGTTGATTATATGAACTCTTGTAAATATAACAATTGTAATCAAATGATAGAAGTGAGTCGTATATACTTGTTATGGAGGAATACATGAATAGTACTTAATGATTTAAGTGCTTATTTGATCACGAAAAAAATACAAATATAGCAACGTACTTTTATTTATTTGTTTATTATAGCCATAATTGGGAACATTTTTGAAAGTACAACACTATAAGTAAGATGTTATAATAAGCATGTATATCTTGCATTTAAGAGGCAAAATATACTGAATTTAAAGTAGTTCATGGTAATTGCAGAAATTATAAAATAATAGCATGACCAAAGGCTATTGAGAAATATATTAGTGAAAATCTAACTCATAGATGCATAGTAGTTACAGAAAATTTTACTTGATCTTACCCAAATGCAAATAGAGTCCTTGGATTATGCTTTTCTTTCCAACCACTTAAGCAAATTTAGTTGCAAGATATCGGGTTGGCTATATGTGAAACAATATATATTGTACCTGTACATGGAACCCAAACCATTCCATAAGCATAAACTTGCAGGAAAAACATCAACTTCAGTAATAATAGACCATAAACATAAACTTTAGTGATAATAGACCATAAACATAAGTTGGATTTAAAAGCAATCATTTTCTCAAGCCACTATTGTAGCATCTTTTCCCTTTTCAACCTATAACAGATGAAACAGATATAAACAATATATCTACTCCCAACAAAAGAAACAGATATAAGTTAATTTGTAACTCAACCAAAAATTTAGGTTCACTTGACTATAACCAATGTATGCTCTTTAAAATAAGTTACACAACAATTATTTAGCTCAACCCTAACACTTATCCTGTGAAAATCAATTAAATCATCTTTTAAGTTTGGAAAAGTTTGACAAAACTGAAATGGAATACAATGACATACTGATAAATACAAACATACAGAGATACCAAGGAGTAATTTGAAACCAAAAAGATTAGGGCTTACATTCATATAGTTGCAGGGAATTAAAATCTTTAAGAAATCGAACATACAGTTGAAGCAGATATGGTGGAGAATGGCGATGGGAGCAGGGCGACGACCGTTAGTGGGAGATGTGAGGCGGGCCTGACTTGCAGGGAATTAAAATCTAGAAGAAATCGAACAAAGATTAAGCATCTACATTACATTCTTCAAATTAATAAATAAAAAAATAAAAAAATAAATAAAAAACTAGGTTTTAGCTTTGTGGGAGAAGAAATCGAGCAAAGAGGGGTAATGACGGATGAGCTATGCTGCCGGAGAGGGAAGGAACGTCGGAAAATGGGTGAATGCGTCGGAGAAGGGACGAGCAACGAGGGGGTTTTGGGTGGCGTTCACAGAAGACAAAAGGTGGGAAGACAGAAGCGAGAAGGAGTCGATTTGAAGGTAAGCGTAGGAGTCGATACCTGGAGGTGGAGGCGGACAATAAAAAATAAGAAACCCTGAACTGAAGAGGCCCAAAAAAAATATGAAAAAAGGGGGTACAGGACTCGAACTCGGGTATATTGAATACAAGACAATCGAAAACACCACTTGGCTGGAAATGCCACATCCGTACCAATCTTGACCGGTGAACCTTTTAACCACTTCCATTATTATTATTATTATTATTATTATTATTATTATTATTATGATTATTATGATTATTATTATGATTATTATTATTATTATTATTATTATTATTATTATTATGATTATTATGATTATTATTATTATTATTATTATTATTATTATTATTATTATTATTATTATTATTATTATTCAGCTAATTATTATTATTATTATTATTATTATTATTATTATTATTATTATGATTATGATTATGATTATGATTATGATTATGATTATTATGATTATTATTATTATGATTATTATTATTATTATTATTATTATTATTATTATTATTATTATTATGATTACTATTATGATTATTATTATGATCATTATTATTATTATTATTATTATTATTATTATTATTATTATTATTATTATTATTATGATTATGATTATTATTATTATTATTATTATTATTATTTTTATTATTATTATTATTAGTAGTAGGAGTTATAAACCGTAAATTGTGAAAGTCGTGAAATTGGAAAAAATAAAAAATAAAAAATAAGGGCTTAATGAATTAAGCCATATGGAAGCTTAATACATGAAACATAATTGGTTTTGACACAAAAAGTTGAAATGATAAATTAAAAATCAATTAAGTGATAATTTTGAATAAGGATTGCAATTATGTTGTTAATGTGTTAAGACAAGTTCAAAGGAGCATGGCATGTTATGTAAATAGGTTTTTGGCAAGAGATTGATCGAGTGCATTGATTACAGATTTAAAGGTCAAAGTGATAGTTAGTCTTCAGTAACCAGCAAGGTGAGTCATTTGGAACTTTTACATAAGAAATACATCGCTTAATGTATTAAAGATCATGCTTTAAAGTACTCTTTCCAAGAGTAAGTTTTTTTTTTTTTGTGTTTATATGATTCTTTGAATAAAATAATTATGATGTTATATAGTGTTACTAAATGGTTGGTTATGGATTTTTTGTTAGACATAACATTTTATTTGTAATACAATCCTTAATGAATTCCAGATTACGAAATAAGAGCATATCCCAGGTTGATTATATGAACTCTTGTAAATATAACAATTGTAATCAAATGATAGAAGTGAGTCGTATATACTTGTTATGGAGGAATACATGAATAGTACTTAATGATTTAAGTGCTTATTTGATCACGAAAAGAATACAAATATAGCAACGTACTTTTATTTATTTGTTTATTATAGCCATAATTAGGAACATTTTTGAAAGTACAACACTATAAGTAAGATGTTATAATAAGCATGTATATCTTGCATTTAAGAGGCAAAATATACTGAATTTAAAGTAGTTCATGGTAATTGCAGAAATTATAAAATAATAGCATGACCAAAGGCTATTGAGCAATATATTAGTGAAAATCTAACTCATAGATGCATAGTAGTTACAGAAAAGTTTACTTGATCTTACCCAAATGCAAATAGAGTCCTTGGATTATGCTTTTCTTTCCAACCACTTAAGCAAATTTAGTTGCAAGATATCCTGTCGGCTATATGTGAAACAATATATATTGTACCTGTACATGGAACCCAAACTATTCCATAAGCATAAACTTGCAGGAAAAACATCAACTTCAGTAATAATAGACCATAAACATAAACTTCAGTGATAATAGACCATAAACATAAGTTGGATTTAAAAGCAATCATTTTCTCAAGCCACTATTGTAGCATCTTTTCCCTTTTCAACCTGTAACAGATGAAACAGATATAAACAATATATCTACTCCCAACAAAAGAAACAGATATAAGTTAATTTGTAACTCAACCAAAAATATAGGTTCACTTGACTATAACCAATGTATGCTCTTTAAAATAAGTTACACAACAATTATTTAGCTCAACCCTAAAACTTATCCTGTGAAAATCAATTAAATCATCTTTTAAGTTTGGAAAAGTTTGACAAAACTGAAATGGAATACAATGACATACTGATAAATACAAACATACAGAGATACCAAGGAGTAATTTGATACCAAAAAGATTAGGGCTTACATTCATATAGTTGCAGGGAATTAAAATCTTTAAGAAATTGAACATACAGTTGAAGCAGATATGGTGGAGAATGGCGATGGGAGCAGGGCGACGACCGTTAGTGGGAGATGTGAGGCGGGACTGACTTGCAGGGAATTAAAATCTAGAAGAAATCGAACAAAGATTAAGCATCTACATTACATTCTACAAATTAATAAATAAAAAAAATAAATAAATAAACTAGGTTTTACCTTTGTGCGAGAAGAAATCGAGCAAAGAGGGGTAATGACGGATGAGCGATGCTGCCGGAGAGGGAAGGAACATCGGAAAATGGGTGAATGCGTCGGTGAAGGGACGAGCAACGAGGGGGTTTTGGGTGGCGTTCACAGAAGACAAAAGGTGGGAAGACAGAAGCGAGAAGGAGTCGATTTGAAGGAAAGCGTAGGAGTCGATACCTGGAGGTGGAGGCGGACAATATAAAATAAGAAACCGTGAACTGAAAAGGCCCAAAAAAAATAGGAAAAAAAGGGGGTACAGGACTCGAACTCGGGTATATTGAATACAAGAAAACCAAAAACACCAATTGGCTGGAAATGCCACATCCGTACCAATCTTGACCGGTAAACCTTTTAACCACTTCCATTATTATTATTATTATTATTATTATTATTATTATTATTATTATTATTCTTATTATTATTATTATTATTATTATTATTATTATTATTCTAATTATTATTATTATTATTATTATTCTTATTATTATTATTATTAATATTATTATTATTATTATTATTATTATCATTAGTATTAATATTATTATTATTATTATTATGATTATTATTATGATTATTATTATTATTATTGTTATTATTATTATTATTATTATTATTATTATTATTATTAGTAGTAGTAGTAGGAGTTATAAACCGTAAATTGTGAAAGTCGTGAAATTGGAAAAAATAAAAAATAAGGGCTTAATGAATTAAGCCATATGGAAGCTTAATACATGAAGCATAATTGGTTTTGACACAAAAAGTTGAAATGATAAATTAATAATCAATTAAGTGATAATTTTGAATATGGATTGCAATTATGTTGTTAATGTCTTAAGACAAGTTCAAAGGAGCATGGCATGTTATGTGAATAGGTTTTTGTCAAGAGATTGATCGAGTGCATTGATTACAGATTTAAAGGTCAAAGTGATAGTTAGTCTTCAGTAACCAGCAAGGTGACTCATTTGGAACTTTTACATAAGAAATACATCGCTTAATGTATTAAAGATCATGCTTTAAAGTACTCTTTGCAAGAGTAAGTATTTTTTTTTGTGTTTATATGATTCTTTGAATAAAATAATTATGATGTTATATAGTGTTACTAAATGGTTGGTTATGGATTTTTTGTTAGACATAACATTTAATTTGTAATACAATCCTTAATGAATTCCAGATTACGAAATAAGAGCATATGCCAGGTTGATTATATGAACTCTTGTAAATATAACAATTGTAATCAAATGATAGAAGTGAGTCGTATATACTTGTTATGGAGGAATACATGAATAGTACTTAATGATTTAAGTGCTTATTTGATCACGAAAAAAATACAAATATAGCAACGTACTTTTATTTATTTGTTTATTATAGCCATAATTGGGAACATTTTTGAAAGTACAACACTATAAGTAAGATGTTATAATAAGCATGTATATCTTGCATTTAAGAGGCAAAATATACTGAATTTAAAGTAGTTCATGGTAATTGCAGAAATTATAAAATAATAGCATGACCAAAGGCTATTGAGCAATATATTAGTGAAAATCTAACTCATAGATGCATAGTAGTTACAGAAAAGTTTACTTGATCTTACCCAAATGCAAATAGAGTCCTTGGATTATGCTTTTCTTTCCAACCACTTAAGCAAATTTAGTTGCAAGATATCCGGTCGGCTATATGTGAAACAATATATATTGTACCTGTACATGGAACCCAAACTATTCCATAAGCATAAACTTGCAGGAAAAACATCAACTTCAGTAATAATAGACCATAAACATAAACTTCAGTGATAATAGACCATAAACATAAGTTGGATTTAAAAGCAATCATTTTCTCAAGCCACTATTGTAGCATCTTTTCCCTTTTCAACCTGTAACAGATGAAACATATATAAACAATATATCTACTCCCAACAAAAGAAACATATATAAGTTAATTTGTAACTCAGCCAAAAATATAGGTTCACTTGACTATAACCAATGTATGCTCTTTAAAATAAGTTACACAACAATTATTTAGCTCAACCCTAACACTTATCCTGTGAAAATCAATTAAATCATCTTCTAAGTTTGGAAAAGTTTGACAAAACTGAAATGGAATACAATGACATACTGATAAATACAAACATATAGAGATACCAAGGAGTAATTTGATACCAAAAAGATTAGGGCTTACATTCATATAGTTGCAGGGAATTAAAATCTTTAAGAAATCGAACATACAGTTGAAGTAGATATGGTGGAGAATGGCGGTGGGAGTAGGGCGACGATCGTTAGTGGGAGATGTGAGGCGGGACTGACTTGCAGGAAATTAAAATCTAGAAGAAATCGAACAAAGATTAAGCATCTACATTACATTCTTCAAATTAATAAATAAAAAAAATAAAAAAATAAATAAAAAAACTAGGTTTTAGCTTTGTGGGAGAAGAAATCGAGCAAAGAGGGGTAATGACGGATGAGCTATGCTGCCGGAGAGGGAAGGAACGTCGGAAAATGGGTGAATGCGTCGGAGAAGGGACGAGCAACGAGGGGGTTTTGGGTGGCGTTCACACAAGACAAAAGGTGGGAAGACAGAAGCGAGAAGGAGTCGATTTGAAGGAAAGCGTAGGAGTCGATACCTGGAGGTGGAGGCGGACAATAAAAAATAAGAAACCCTGAATTGAAGAGGCCCAAAAAAAATATGAAAAAAAAGGGGGTACAGGACTCGAACTCGGGTATATTGAATACAAGACAATCGAAAACACCACTTGGCTGGAAATGCCACATCCGTACCAATCTTGACCGGTAAACCTTTTAACCACTTCCATTATTATTATTATTATTATTATTATTATTATTATTATTATTATTATTATTATTATTATTATGATTATTATTATTATTATTATGATTATTATTATGATTATTATTATGAATATTATTATTATTATTATTATTATTATTATTATGATTATTATGATTATTATTATTATTATTATTATTATTATTATTATTCGGCTAATTATTATTATTATTATTATTATTATTATTATTATTATTATTATTATTATGATTATGATTATGATTATGATTATGATTATGATTATGATTATTATTATTATTATTATTATTATTATTATTATTATGATTATTATTATGATTACTATTATGATTATTATTATGATTATGATTATTATTATTATTATTACTACTATTATTATTATTATGATTATGATTATGATTATTATTATTATTATTATTATTATTATTATTATAATTATTATTATTATTATTATTATTATTATTATTATCATTATTATGATTATTATTATTATTATTGTTATTATTATTATTATTATTATTAGGAGTTATAAACCGTAAATTGTGAAAGTCGTGAAATTGGAAAAAATAAAAAATAAAAAATAAGGGCTTAATGAATTAAGCCATATGGAAGCTTAATACATGAAGCATAATTGGTTTTGATACAAAAAATTGAAATGATAAATTAATAATCAATTAAGTGATAATTTTGAATAAGGATTGCAATTATGTTGTTAATGTGTTATGACAAGTTCAAAGGAGCATGGCATGTTATGTGAATAGGTTTTTGGCAAGAGATTGATCGAGTGCATTGATTACAGATTTAAAGGTCAAAGTGATAGTTAGTCTTCAGTAACCAGCAAGGCGACTCATTTGGAACTTTTACATAAGAAATACATCGCTTAATGTATTAAAGACCATGCTTTAAAGTACTCTTTGCAAGAGTAAGTATTTTTTTTGTGTTTATATGATTCTTTGAATAAAATAATTATGATGTTATATAGTGTTACTAAATGGTTGGTTATGGATTTTTTGTTAGACATAACATTTAATTTGTAATACAATCCTTAATGAATTCCAGATTACGAAATAAGAGCATATGCCAGGTTGATTATATGAACTCTTGTAAATATAACAATTGTAATCAAATGATAGAAGTGAGTCGTATATACTTGTTATGGAGGAATACATGAATAGTACTTAATGATTTAAGTGCTTATTTGATCACGAAAAAAATACAAATATAGCAACGTACTTTTATTTATTTGTTTATTATAGCCATAATTGGGAACATTTTTGAAAGTACAACACTATAAGTAAGATGTTATAATAAGCATGTATATCTTGCATTTAAGAGGCAAAATATACTGAATTTAAAGTAGTTCATGGTAATTGCAGAAATTATAAAATAATAGCATGACCAAAGGCTATTGAGCAATATATTAGTGAAAATCTAACTCATAGATGCATAGTAGTTACAGAAAAGTTTACTTGATCTTACCCAAATGCAAATAGAGTCCTTGGATTATGCTTTTCTTTCCAACCACTTAAGCAAATTTAGTTGCAAGATATCCGGTCGGCTATATGTGAAACAATATATATTGTACCTGTACATGGAACCCAAACTATTCCATAAGCATAAACTTGCAGGAAAAACATCAACTTCAGTAATAATAGACCATAAACATAAACTTCAGTGATAATAGACCATAAAAATAAGTTGGATTTAAAAGTAATCATTTTCTCAAGCCACTATTGTAGCATCTTTTCCCTTTTCAACCTGTAACAGATGAAACATATATAAACAATATATCTACTCCCAACAAATGAAACTGATATAAGTTAATTTGTAACTCAGCCAAAAATATAGGTTCACTTGACTATAACCAATGTATGCTCTTTAAAATAAGTTACACAACAATTATTTAGCTCAACCCTAACACTTATCCTGTGAAAATCAATTAAATCATCTTCTAAGTTTGGAAAAGTTTGACAAAACTGAAATGGAATACAATGACATACTGATAAATACAAACATATAGAGATATCAAGGAGTAATTTGATACCAAAAACATTAGGGCTTACATTCATATAGTTGCAGGGAATTAAAATCTTTAAGAAATCGAACATACAGTTGAAGCAGATATGGTGGAGAATGGCGGTGGGAGCAGGGCGACGATCGTTAGTGGGAGATGTGAGGCGGGACTGACTTGCAGGGAATTAAAATCTAGAAGAAATCGAACAAAGATTAAGCATCTACATTACATTCTTCAAATTAATAAATAAAAAAAATAAAAAAATAAATAAAAAAACTAGGTTTTAGCTTTGTGGGAGAAGAAATCGAGCAACGAGGGGTAATGACGGATGAGCTATGCTGCCGGAGAGGGAAGGAACGTCGGAAAATGGGTGAATGCGTCGGAGAAGGGACGAGCAACGAGGGGGTTTTGGGTGGCGTTCACAGAAGACAAAAGGTGGGAAGACAGAAGCGAGAAGGAGTCGATTTGAAGGAAAGTGTAGGAGTCGATACCTGGAGGTGGAGGCGGACAATAAAAAATAAGAAACCCTGAACTGAAGAGGCCTAAAAAAAATATGAAAAAAGGGGGTACAGGACTCGAACTCGGGTATATTGAATACAAGACAATCGAAAACACCACTTGGCTGGAAATGCCACATCCGTACCAATCTTGACCGGTAAACCTTTTAACCACTTCCATTATTATTATTATTATTATTATTATTATTATTATTATTATTATTATTATTATTATGATTATTATTATTATTATGATTATTATTATGATTATTATTATGAATATTATTATTATTATTATTATTATTATTATTATTATTATGATTATTATGATTATTATTATTATTATTATTATTATTATTCAGCTAATTATTATTATTATTATTATTATTATTATTATTATTATGATTATGATTATGATTATGATTATGATTATGATTATTATTATTATTATTATTATTATTATTATTATTATTATTATTATGATTACTATTATGATTATTATTATGATTATGATTATTATTATTATTATTATTACTACTATTATTATTATTATGATTATGATTATGATTATTATTATTATTATTATTATTATTATTATTATGATTATGATTATTATTATTATTATTATTATTATTATTATGATTATGATTATTATTATTATTATTATTATTATTATTATTATTATGATTATTATTATTATTATTGTTATTATTATTATTATTATCATTATTATGATTATTATTATTATTATTGTTATTATTATTATTATTATTATTAGTAGTAGGAGTTATAAACCGTAAATTGTGAAAGTCGTGAAACTGGAAAAAATAAAAAATAAAAAATAAGGGCTTAATGAATTAAGCCATATGGAAGCTTAATACATGAAGCATAATTGGTTTTGATACAAAAAGTTGAAATGATAAATTAATAATCAATTAAGTGATAATTTTGAATAAGGATTGCAATTATGTTGTTAATGTGTTAAGACAAGTTCAAAGGAGCATGTCATGTTATGTGAATAGGTTTTTGGCAAGAGATTGATCGAGTGCATTGATTACAGATTTAAAGGTCAAAGTGATAGTTAGTCTTCAGTAACCAGCAAGGTGACTCATTTGGAACTTTTACATAAGAAATACATCGCTTAATGTATTAAAGACCATGCTTTAAAGTACTCTTTGCAAGAGTAAGTATTTTTTTTTTGTGTTTATATGATTCTTTGAATAAAATAATTATGATGTTATATAGTGTTACTAAATGGTTGGTTATGGATTTTTTGTTAGACATAACATTTAATTTGTAATACAATCCTTAATGAATTCCAGATTACGAAATAAGAGCATATCCCAGGTTGATTATATGAACTCTTGTAAATATAACAATTGTAATCAAATGATAGAAGTGAGTCGTATATACTTGTTATGGAGGAATACATGAATAGTACTTAATGATTTAAGTGCTTATTTGATCACGAAAAGAATACAAATATAGCAACGTACTTTTATTTATTTGTTTATTATAGCCATAATTAGGAACATTTTTGAAAGTACAACACTATAAGTAAGATGTTATAATAAGCATGTATATCTTGCATTTAAGAGGCAAAATATACTGAATTTAAAGTAGTTCATGGTAATTGCAGAAATTATAAAATAATAGCATGAGCAAAGGCTATTGAGCAATATATTAGTGAAAATCTAACTCATAGATGCATAATAGTTACAGAAAAGTTTACTTGATCTTACCCAAATGCAAATAGAGTCCTTGGATTATGCTTTTCTTTCCAACCACTTAAGCAAATTTAGTTGCAAGATATCCTGTCGGCTATATGTGAAACAATATATATTGTACCTGTACATGGAACCCAAACTATTCCATAAGCATAAACTTGCAGGAAAAACATCAACTTCGGTAATAATAGACCATAAACATAAACTTCAGTGATAATAGACCATAAACATAAGTTGGATTTAAAAGCAATCATTTTCTCAAGCCACTATTGTAGCATCTTTTCCCTTTTCAACCTGTAACAGATGAAACATAAATAAACAATATATCTACTGCCAACAAAACAAACAGATATAAGTTAATTTGTAACTCAACCAAAAATATAGGTTCACTTGACTATAACCAATGTATGCTCTTTAAAATAAGTTACACAACAATTATTTAGCTCAACCCTAACACTTATCCTGTGAAAATCAATTAAATCATCTTTTAAGTTTGGAAAAGTTTGACAAAACTGAAATGGAATACAATGACATACTGATAAATACAAACATACAGAGATACCAAGGAGTAATTTGATACCAAAAAGATTAGGGCTTACATTCATATAGTTGCAGGGAATTAAAATCTTTAAGAAATCGAACATACAGTTGAAGCAGATATGGTGGAGAATGGCGATGGGAGCAGGGCGACGACCGTTAGTGGGAGATGTGAGGCGGGACTGACTTGCAGGGAATTAAAATCTAGAAGAAATCGAACAAAGATTAAGCATTTTACATTCTACAAATTAATAAATAAAAAAAATAAACTAGGTTTTACCTTTGTGGGAGAAGAAATCGAGCAAAGAGGGGTAATGACGGATGAGCGATGCTGTCGGAGAGGGAAGGAACATCGGAAAATGGGTGAATGCGTCGGAGAAGGGACGAGCAACGAGGGGGTTTTGGGTGGCGTTCACAGAAGACAAAAGGTGGGAAGACAGAAGCGAGAAGGAGTCGATTTGAAGGAAAGCGTAGGAGTCGATACCTGGAGGTGGAGGCGGACAATATAAAATAAGAAACCGTGAACTAAAGAGACCCAAAAAAATATGAAAAAAAGGGGGTACAGGACTCGAACTCGGGTATATTGAATACAAGAAAACCAAAAACACCAATTGGCTGGAAATGCCACATCCGTACCAATCTTGACCGGTAAACCTTTTAACCACTTCCATTATTATTATTATTATTATTATTATTATTATTATTATTATTATTATTATTATTATTATTATTATTCTTATTATTATTATTATTATTATTATTATTATTATTATTATTATTATTCTAATTATTATTATTATTATTATTATTATTCTTATTATTATTATTATTAATATTATTATTATTATTATTATTATTATTATTATCATTAGTATTAATATTATTATTATTATTATTATGATTATTATTATGATTATTATTATTATTATTGTTATTATTATTATTATTATTATTATTATTATTAGTAGTAGGAGTTATAAACCGTAAATTGTGAAAGTCGTGAAATTGGAAAAAATAAAAAATAAGGGCTTAATGAATTAAGCCATATGGAAGCTTAATACATGAAGCATAATTGGTTTTGACACAAAAAGTTGAAATGATAAATTAATAATCAATTAAGTGATAATTTTGAATAAGGATTGCAATTATGTTGTTAATGTGTTAAGACAAGTTCAAAGGAGCATGGCATGTTATGTGAATAGGTTTTTGTCAAGAGATTGATCGAGTGCATTGATTACAGATTTAAAGGTCAAAGTGATAGTTAGTCTTCAGTAACCAGCAAGGTGACTCATTTGGAACATGTACATAAGAAATACATCGCTTAATGTATTAAAGATCATGCTTTAAAGTACTCTTTGCAAGAGTAAGTATTTTTTTTTTGTGTTTATATGATTCTTTGAATAAAATAATTATGATGTTATATAGTGTTACTAAATGGTTGGTTATGGATTTTTTGTTAGACATAACATTTTATTTGTAATACAATCCTTAATGAATTCCAGATTACGAAATAAGAGCATATCCCAGGTTGATTATATGAACTCTTGTAAATATAACAATTGTAATCAAATGATAGAAGTGAGTCGTATATACTTGTTATGGAGGAAGACATGAATACTACTTAATGATTTAAGTGCTTATTTGATCACGAAAAGAATACAAATATAGCAACGTACTTTTATTTATTTGTTTATTATAGCCATAATTGGGAACATTTTTGAAAGTACAACACTATAAGTAAGATGTTATAATAAGCATGTATATCTTGCATTTAAGAGGCAAAATATACTGAATTTAAAGTAGTTCATGGTAATTGCAGAAACTATAAAATAATAGCATGAGCAAAGGCTATTGAGCAATATATTAGTGAAAATCTAACTCATAGATGCATAGTAGTTACAGAAAAGTTTACTTGATCTTACCCAAATGCAAATAGAGTCCTTGGATTATGCTTTTCTTTCCAACCACTTAAGCAAATTTAGTTGCAAGATATCCGGTCGGCTATATGTGAAACAATATATATTGTACCTGTACATGGAACCCAAACTATTCCATAAGCATAAACTTGCAGGAAAAACATCAACTTCAGTAATAATAGACCATAAACATAAACTTCAGTGATAATAGACCATAAACATAAGTTGGATTTAAAAGCAATCATTTTCTCAAGCCACTATTGTAGCATCTTTTCCCTTTTCAACCTGTAACAGATGAAACAGATATAAACAATATATCTACTCCCAACAAAACAAACAGATATAAGTTAATTTGTAACTCAACCAAAAATATAGGTTCACTTGACTATAACCAATGTATGCTCTTTAAAATAAGTTACACAACAATTATTTAGCTCAACCCTAACACTTATCCTGTGAAAATCAATTAAATCATCTTCTAAGTTTGGAAAAGTTTGACAAAACTGAAATGGAATACAATGACATACTGATAAATACAAACATATAGAGATACCAAGGAGTAATTTGATAGCAAAAAGATTAAGGCTTACATGCATATAGTTGCAGGGAATTAAAATCTTTAAGAAATCGAACATACAGTTGAAGCAGATATGGTGGAGAATGGCGGTGGGAGCAGGGCGACGATCGTTAGTGGGAGATGTGAGGCGGGACTGACTTGCAGGGAATTAAAATCTAGAAGAAATCGAACAAAGATTAAGCATCTACATTACATTCTTCAAATTAATAAATAAAATAAATAAATAAATAAATAAATAAACTAGGTTTTAGCTTTGTGGGAGAAGAAATCGAGCAAAGAGGGGTAATGACGGATGAGCTATGCTGCCGGAGAGGGAAGGAACGTCGGAAAATGGGTGAATGCGTCGGAGAAGGGACGAGCAACGAGGGGGTTTTGGGTGGCGTTCACAGAAGACAAAAGGTGGGAAGACAGAAGCGAGAAGGAGTCGATTTGAAGGAATGCGTAGGAGTCGATACCTGGAGGTGGAGGCGGACAATAAAAAATAAGAAACCCTGAACTGAAGAGGCCCAAAAAAAATATGAAAAAAAGGGGGTACAGGACTCGAACTCGGGTATATTGAATACAAGACAATCGAAAACACCACTTGGCTGGAAATGCCACATCCGTACCAATCTTGACCGGTAAACCTTTTAACCACTTCCATTATTATTATTATTATTATTATTATTATTATTATTATTATTATGATTATTATTATTATTATGATTATTATTATGATTATTATTATGAATATTATTATTATTATTATTATGATTATTATTATTATTATTATTATTATTATTATTATTATTCAGCTAATTATTATTATTATTATTATTATTATTATTATTATGATTATGATTATGATTATGATTATGATTATTATTATTATTATTATTATTATTATTATTATTATTATGATTATTATTATGATTACTATTATGATTATTATTATGATTATGATTATTATTATTATTATTATTATTACTATTATTATTATTATTATTATTATGATTATTATTATTATTATTATTATTATTATTATTATTATTACTATTATGATTATTATTATGATTATGATTATTATTATTATTATTATTACTATTATTATTATTATTATGATTAGGATTATTATTATTATTATTATTATTATTATTATTATTATTATTATTATCATTATTAATAATAATATTATTATTATTATTATTATTATGATTATTATTATGATTATTATTATTATTATTGTTATTATTATTATTATTATTATTATTATTATTATTATTATTATTAGTAGTAGTAGTAGTAGTAGGAGTTATAAACCGTAAATTGTGAAAGTCGTGAAATTGGAAAAAATAAAAAATAAGGGCTTAATGAATTAAGCCATATGGAAGCTTAATACATGAAGCATAATTGGTTTTGACACAAAAAGTTGAAATGATAAATTAATAATCAATTAAGTGATAATTTTGAATAAGGATTGCAATTATGTTGTTAATGTGTTAAGACAAGTTCAAAGGAGCATGGCATGTTATGTGAATAGGTTTTTGTCAAGAGATTGATCGAGTGCATTGATTACAGATTTAAAGGTCAAAGTGATAGTTAGTCTTCAGTAACCAACAAGGTGACTCATTTGGAACTTTTACATAAGAAATACATCGCTTAATGTATTAAAGATCATGCTTTAAAGTACTCTTTGCAAGAGTAAGTATTTTTTTTTTGTGTTTATATGATTCTTTGAATAAAATAATTATGATGTTATATAGTGTTACTAAATGGTTGGTTATGGATTTTTTGTTAGACATAACATTTTATTTGTAATACAATCCTTAATGAATTCCAGATTACGAAATAAGAGCATATCCCAGGTTGATTATATGAACTCTTGTAAATATAACAATTGTAATCAAATGATAGAAGTGAGTCGTATATACTTGTTATGGAGGAATACATGAATAGTACTTAATGATTTAAGTGCTTATTTGATCACGAAAAGAATACAAATATAGCAACGTACTTTTATTTATTTGTTTATTATAGCCATAATTGGGAACATTTTTGAAAGTACAACACTATAAGTAAGATGTTATAATAAGCATGTATATCTTGCATTTAAGAGGCAAAATATACTGAATTTAAAGTAGTTCATGGTAATTGCAGAAATTATAAAATAATAGCATGAGCAAAGGCTATTGAGCAATATATTAGTGAAAATCTAACTCATAGATGCATAATAGTTACAGAAAAGTTTACTTGATCTTACCCAAATGCAAATAGAGTCCTTGGATTATGCTTTTCTTTCCAACCACTTAAGCAAATTTAGTTGCAAGATATCCTGTCGGCTATATGTGAAACAATATATATTGTACCTGTACATGGAACCCAAACTATTCCATAAGCATAAACTTGCAGGAAAAACATCAACTTCAGTAATAATAGACCATAAACATAAACTTCAGTGATAATAGACCATAAACATAAGTTGGATTTAAAAGCAATCATTTTCTCAAGCCACTATTGTAGCATCTTTTCCCTTTTCAACCTGTAACAGATGAAACATAAATAAACAATATATCTACTGCCAACAAAACAAACAGATATAAGTTAATTTGTAACTCAACCAAAAATATAGGTTCACTTGACTATAACCAATGTATGCTCTTTAAAATAAGTTACACAACAATTATTTAGCTCAACCCTAACACTTATCCTGTGAAAATCAATTAAATCATCTTTTAAGTTTGGAAAAGTTTGACAAAACTGAAATGGAATACAATGACATACTGATAAATACAAACATACAGAGATACCAAGGAGTAATTTGATACCAAAAAGATTAGGGCTTACATTCATATAGTTGCAGGGAATTAAAATCTTTAAGAAATCGAACATACAGTTGAAGCAGATATGGTGGAGAATGGCGATGGGAGCAGGGCGACGACCGTTAGTGGGAGATGTGAGGCGGGACTGACTTGCAGGGAATTAAAATCTAGAAGAAATCGAACAAAGATTAAGCATTTTACATTCTACAAATTAATAAATAAAAAAAATAAACTAGGTTTTACCTTTGTGGGAGAAGAAATCGAGCAAAGAGGGGTAATGACGGATGAGCGATGCTGTCGGAGAGGGAAGGAACATCGGAAAATGGGTGAATGCGTCGGAGAAGGGACGAGCAACGAGGGGGTTTTGGGTGGCGTTCACAGAAGACAAAAGGTGGGAAGACAGAAGCGAGAAGGAGTCGATTTGAAGGAAAGCGTAGGAGTCGATACCTGGAGGTGGAGGCGGACAATATAAAATAAGAAACCGTGAACTAAAGAGACCTAAAAAAAATATGAAAAAAAGGGGGTACAGGACTCGAACTCGGGTATATTGAATACAAGAAAACCAAAAACACCAATTGGCTGGAAATGCCACATCCGTACCAATCTTGACCGGTGAACCTTTTAACCACTTCCATTATTATTATTATTATTATTATTATTATTATTATTATTATTATTATTATTATTCTTATTATTATTATTATTATTATTATTATTATTCTAATTATTATTATTATTATTATTATTATTATTATTATTATTATTATTATTATTATTATTATTATTATCATTAGTATTAATATTATTATTATTATTATTATTATGATTATTATTATGATTATTATTATTATTATTGTTATTATTATTATTATTATTATTAGTAGTAGTAGTAGGAGTTATAAACCGTAAATTGTGAAAGTCGTGAAATTGGAAAAAATAAAAAATAAGGGCTTAATGAATTAAGCCATATGGAAGCTTAATACATGAAGCATAATTGGTTTTGACACAAAAAGTTGAAATGATAAATTAATAATCAATTAAGTGATAATTTTGAATAAGGATTGCAATTATGTTGTTAATGTGTTAAGACAAGTTCAAAGGAGCATGGCATGTTATGTGAATAGGTTTTTGTCAAGAGATTGATCGAGTGCATTGATTACAGATTTAAAGGTCAAAGTGATAGTTAGTCTTCAGTAACCAGCAAGGTGACTCATTTGGAACATGTACATAAGAAATACATCGCTTAATGTATTAAAGATCATGCTTTAAAGTACTCTTTGCAAGAGTAAGTATTTTTTTTTTTGTGTTTATATGATTCTTTGAATAAAATAATTATGATGTTATATAGTGTTACTAAATGGTTGGTTATGGATTTTTTGTTAGACATAACATTTTATTTGTAATACAATCCTTAATGAATTCCAGATTACGAAATAAGAGCATATCCCAGGTTGATTATATGAACTCTTGTAAATATAACAATTGTAATCAAATGATAGAAGTGAGTCGTATATACTTGTTATGGAGGAATACATGAATAGTACTTAATGATTTAAGTGCTTATTTGATCACGAAAAGAATACAAATATAGCAACGTACTTTTATTTATTTGTTTATTATAGCCATAATTGGGAACATTTTTGAAAGTACAACACTATAAGTAAGATGTTATAATAAGCATGTATATCTTGCATTTAAGAGGCAAAATATACTGAATTTAAAGTAGTTCATGGTAATTGCAGAAATTATAAAATAATAGCATGAGCAAAGGCTATTGAGCAATATATTAGTGAAAATCTAACTCATAGATGCATAGTAGTTACAGAAAAGTTTACTTGATCTTACCCAAATGCAAATAGAGTCCTTGGATTATGCTTTTCTTTCCAACCACTTAAGCAAATTTAGTTGCAAGATATCCGGTCGGCTATATGTGAAACAATATATATTGTACCTGTACATGGAACCCAAACTATTCCATAAGCATAAACTTGCAGGAAAAACATCAACTTCAGTAATAATAGACCATAAACATAAACTTCAGTGATAATAGACCATAAACATAAGTTGGATTTAAAAGCAATCATTTTCTCAAGCCACTATTGTAGCATCTTTTCCCTTTTCAACCTGTAACAGATGAAACAGATATAAACAATATATCTACTCCCAACAAAACAAACAGATATAAGTTAATTTGTAACTCAACCAAAAATATAGGTTCACTTGACTATAACCAATGTATGCTCTTTAAAATAAGTTACACAACAATTATTTAGCTCAACCCTAACACTTATCCTGTGAAAATCAATTAAATCATCTTCTAAGTTTGGAAAAGTTTGACAAAACTGAAATGGAATACAATGACATACTGATAAATACAAACATATAGAGATACCAAGGAGTAATTTGATAGCAAAAAGATTAAGGCTTACATGCATATAGTTGCAGGGAATTAAAATCTTTAAGAAATCGAACATACAGTTGAAGCAGATATGGTGGAGAATGGCGGTGGGAGCAGGGCGACGATCGTTAGTGGGAGATGTGAGGCGGGACTGACTTGCAGGGAATTAAAATCTAGAAGAAATCGAACAAAGATTAAGCATCTACATTACATTCTTCAAATTAATAAATAAAATAAATAAATAAATAAATAAATAAACTAGGTTTTAGCTTTGTGGGAGAAGAAATCGAGCAAAGAGGGGTAATGACGGATGAGCTATGCTGCCGGAGAGGGAAGGAACGTCGGAAAATGGGTGAATGCGTCGGAGAAGGGACGAGCAACGAGGGGGTTTTGGGTGGCGTTCACAGAAGACAAAAGGTGGGAAGACAGAAGCGAGAAGGAGTCGATTTGAAGGAATGCGTAGGAGTCGATACCTGGAGGTGGAGGCGGACAATAAAAAATAAGAAACCCTGAACTGAAGAGGCCCAAAAAAAATATGAAAAAAGGGGGTACAGGACTCGAACTCGAGTATATTGAATACAAGACAATCGAAAACACCACTTGGCTGGAAATGCCACATCCGTACCAATCTTGACCGGTAAACCTTTTAACCACTTCCATTATTATTATTATTATTATTATTATTATTATTATTATTATTATGATTATTATTATTATTATGATTATTATTATGATTATTATTATGAATATTATTATTATTATTATTATGATTATTATTATTATTATTATTATTATTATTATTATTATTCAGCTAATTATTATTATTATTATTATTATTATTATTATTATTATTATTATTATTATTATTATTATGATTATGATTATGATTATGATTATTATTATTATTATTATTATTATTATTATTATTATTATTATTATTATGATTATTATTATGATTACTATTATGATTATTATTATGATTATGATTATTATTATTATTATTATTATTATTATTACTATTATTATTATTATTATTATGATGATTATTATTATTATTATTATTATTATTATTATTATTATTATTATTATTACTATTATGATTATTATTATGATTATGATTATTATTATTATTATTATTACTATTATTATTATTATTATGATTAGGATTATTATTATTATTATTATTATTATTATTATTATCATTATTAATAATATTATTATTATTATTATTATTATTATGATTATTATTATGATTATTATTATTATTATTGTTATTATTATTATTATTATTATTATTATTATTATTATTATTATTATTATTAGTAGTAGTAGTAGTAGTAGGAGTTATAAACCGTAAATTGTGAAAGTCGTGAAATTGGAAAAAATAAAAAATAAGGGCTTAATGAATTAAGCCATATGGAAGCTTAATACATGAAGCATAATTGGTTTTGACACAAAAAGTTGAAATGATAAATTAATAATCAATTAAGTGATAATTTTGAATAAGGATTGCAATTATGTTGTTAATGTGTTAAGACAAGTTCAAAGGAGCATGGCATGTTATGTGAATAGGTTTTTGTCAAGAGATTGATCGAGTGCATTGATTACAGATTTAAAGGTCAAAGTGATAGTTAGTCTTCAGTAACCAACAAGGTGACTCATTTGGAACTTTTACATAAGAAATACATCGCTTAATGTATTAAAGATCATGCTTTAAAGTACTCTTTGCAAGAGTAAGTATTTTTTTTTTGTGTTTATATGATTCTTTGAATAAAATAATTATGATGTTATATAGTGTTACTAAATGGTTGGTTATGGATTTTTTGTTAGACATAACATTTTATTTGTAATACAATCCTTAATGAATTCCAGATTACGAAATAAGAGCATATCCCAGGTTGATTATATGAACTCTTGTAAATATAACAATTGTAATCAAATGATAGAAGTGAGTCGTATATACTTGTTATGGAGGAATACATGAATAGTACTTAATGATTTAAGTGCTTATTTGATCACGAAAAGAATACAAATATAGCAACGTACTTTTATTTATTTGTTTATTATAGCCATAATTGGGAACATTTTTGAAAGTACAACACTATAAGTAAGATGTTATAATAAGCATGTATATCTTGCATTTAAGAGGCAAAATATACTGAATTTAAAGTAGTTCATGGTAATTGCAGAAATTATAAAATAATAGCATGAGCAAAGGCTATTGAGCAATATATTAGTGAAAATCTAACTCATAGATGCATAATAGTTACAGAAAAGTTTACTTGATCTTACCCAAATGCAAATAGAGTCCTTGGATTATGCTTTTCTTTCCAACCACTTAAGCAAATTTAGTTGCAAGATATCCTGTCGGCTATATGTGAAACAATATATATTGTACCTGTACATGGAACCCAAACTATTCCATAAGCATAAACTTGCAGGAAAAACATCAACTTCGGTAATAATAGACCATAAACATAAACTTCAGTGATAATAGACCATAAACATAAGTTGGATTTAAAAGCAATCATTTTCTCAAGCCACTATTGTAGCATCTTTTCCCTTTTCAACCTGTAACAGATGAAACATAAATAAACAATATATCTACTGCCAACAAAACAAACAGATATAAGTTAATTTGTAACTCAACCAAAAATATAGGTTCACTTGACTATAACCAATGTATGCTCTTTAAAATAAGTTACACAACAATTATTTAGCTCAACCCTAACACTTATCCTGTGAAAATCAATTAAATCATCTTTTAAGTTTGGAAAAGTTTGACAAAACTGAAATGGAATACAATGACATACTGATAAATACAAACATACAGAGATACCAAGGAGTAATTTGATACCAAAAAGATTAGGGCTTACATTCATATAGTTGCAGGGAATTAAAATCTTTAAGAAATCGAACATACAGTTGAAGCAGATATGGTGGAGAATGGCGATGGGAGCAGGGCGACGACCGTTAGTGGGAGATGTGAGGCGGGACTGACTTGCAGGGAATTAAAATCTAGAAGAAATCGAACAAAGATTAAGCATTTTACATTCTACAAATTAATAAATAAAAAAAATAAACTAGGTTTTACCTTTGTGGGAGAAGAAATCGAGCAAAGAGGGGTAATGA